>NC_141700.1:800105163-800705163 GCF_964263255.1 Lissotriton vulgaris | reverse complement strand
CTGAGTGAGTGGGAGTTTTTACCCATTGTTTAAGCTGGGCCATGGCAAGAGCTTCATTCAGGCGTGACGTGTCAGGGAGGTCCAGATTATCCACATGTATATTGAAATCTCCCAGAAGAAGGTATCTGGAGTATCTCAATGCCCGTGGGATTACTATGTCCTCCAATGCACCTAGAAATCTGCCAACATGGCCTGGTGGTCGGTAAACCAGAGAGCCCCCTAGAGTGAAGTGCGCCCCAAGTGAAAATGAAAAGTGCAGTATCTCAGCATCTGCTGGGGGGCCTTGGGGTTCTAGAGAGAGAGTCCATAATTCTCTGAATATGACTGCCAGGCCACCACCTCTGCCTAATGGGCGGTCGTTCCTGGCAATTTTAAAACCCCGTGGGATGGCAAATTCGACCACCGGTCCGCATGTCTCATTTAGCCAGGTTTCAGTGACAAAAAGAAGATCCAACTGGTTGTCACTCAGGATTTCAAAAATGTCCTCAGAGTGCTTAACCAGTGATCTGGCATTGATCAGGCCTGCCCGAATGAGTGATGGATCACCGGGGAACAGAGTTGGAGATGGAAGAATGGGCTGATAACAAAAGTTACAGGCTTGACAGACCCGCGAGGGATCGTCAGCTGCTTCCCATGTGTTACTACAGGGGCAGGGAGTCAATTTAAGTGCCATTAGGTACTCACGAGAGTAGCGAGTCCTGGTCTTGTGGGGTATTAGTGGTGCACCGACAGGGAAGCTGGCGCTGGCCGCGTCCGGGACACGGACGGGCACAGACGGGCTTTCCTTTGGCGCGCCTTCGGCGCGCCGCCGGCGCGCCCGCTGCGCCCGTCCGCTGCGCTCCCGGAAGCACATTGCCTTAAGTGCCCTGTCCCACCCGAGCACTGGACCGCTAACTCCGGCCAGGCTCGTGGAACTCACCCTCCCAAGATGGCGGCCGCCCACTACTCTCTCGGCACCGAGGCCGGTGAGTGTCAGCGAGGGAAAGACCGTGAGAAGTGTGAAAGCGCCGGGGTCCTGGACAACAAAAAAGGGGTTAGTGCATCACACAAGCAAAAATGCAATATAAAATATATAAAAGTTGTAAGTTTTAAAAATTATCGCCGAGCGGCGCACTTTGCATCAATATTTCCGTATTTACAGCACAGCTCTCAGGGAAGTGACCTCTCCCTGCAGGGAACCTCAAGCGTGCCCCAGGCTCTGCCACCGCCTGAAGAACGCAGCGACCCCCTGTCTGGCTGGCCCTTAAGTGCCCTGTCCCACCCGAGCACTGGACCGCTAACTCCGGCCAGGCTCGTGGAACTCACCCTCCCAAGATGGCGGCCGCCCTCTACTCTCTCGGCACCGAGGCCGGTGAGTGTCAGCGAGGGAAAGACCGTGAGAAGTGTGAAAGCGCCGGGGTCCTGGACAACAAAAAAGGGGTTAGTGCATCACACAAGCAAAAATACAATATAAAATATATAAAAGTTGTAAGTTTTAAAAATTATCGCCGAGCGGCGCACTTTGCATCAATATTTCCGTATTTACAGCACAGCTCTCAGGGAAGTGACCTCTCCCTGCAGGGAACCTCAAGCGTGCCCCAGGCTCTGCCACCGCCTGAAGAACGCAGCGACCCCCTGTCTGGCTGGCCCTTAAGTGCCCTGTCCCACCCGAGCACTGGACCGCTAACTCCGGCCAGGCTCGTGGAACTCACCCTCCCAAGATGGCGGCCGCCCTCTACTCTCTCGGCACCGAGGCCGGTGAGTGTCAGCGAGGGAAAGACCGTGAGAAATGTGAAAGCGCCGGGGTCCTGGACAACAAAAAAGGGGTTAGTGCATCACACAAGCAAAAATGCAATATAAAATATATAAAAGTTGTAAGTTTTAAAAATTATCGCCGAGCGGCGCACTTTGCATCAATATTTCCGTATTTACAGCACAGCTCTCAGGGAAGTGACCTCTCCATGCAGGGAACCTCAAGCGTGCCCCAGGCTCTGCCACCGCCTGAAGAACGCAGCGACCCCCTGTCTGGCTGGCCCTTAAGTGCCCTGTCCCACCCGAGCACTGGACCGCTAACTCCGGCCAGGCTCGTGGAACTCACCCTCCCAAGATGGCGGCCGCCCTCTACTCTCTCGGCACCGAGGCCGGTGAGTGTCAGCGAGGGAAAGACCGTGAGAAGTGTGAAAGCGCCGGGGTCCTGGACAACAAAAAAGGGGTTAGTGCATCACACAAGCAAAAATGCAATATAAAATATATAAAAGTTGTAAGTTTTAAAAATTATCGCCGAGCGGCGCACTTTGCATCAATATTTCCGTATTTACAGCACAGCTCTCAGGGAAGTGACCTCTCCCTGCAGGGAACCTCAAGCGTGCCCCAGGCTCTGCCACCGCCTGAAGAACGCGTTGCATGACTCAGCGCCAGTGAGGCGTCTGCATGGGCGCTGCGTGGGTGCTCAATTCACTGCGTTGCATGACTCAGCGCCAGTGAGGCGTCTGCATGGGCGCTGCATGGGTGCTCAAGTCACTGCGTTGCATGACTCTGCGCCAGTGAGGCGTCTGCATGGGCGCTGCGCGGGTGCTCAAGTCACTGCATTGCATGACTCTGCGCCAGTGAGGCGTCTGCATGGGCGCTGCGCGGGTGCTCAAGTCACTGCGTTGCATGACTCTGCGCCAGTGAGGCGTCTCCATGGGCGCTGCGTGGGTGCTCAATTCACTGCGTTGCATGACTCTGCACCAGTGAGGAGTCTGCATGGGCGCTGCGCGGGTGCTCAAGTCACTGTGTTGCATGACTCTGCGCCAGTGAGGCGTCTGCATGGGCGCTGCGCGGGTGCTCAAGTCACTGCGTTGCATGACTCAGCGCCAGTGAGGCGTCTGCATGGGTCCTGCGTGGGTGCTCAATTCACGGCGTTGCATGACTCTGCGCCAGTGAGGCGTCTGCATGGGCGCTGCATGGGTGCTCAAGTCACTGCGTTGCATGACTCTGCGCCAGTGAGGCGTCTGCATGGGCGCTGCGCGGGTGCTCAAGTCACTGCGTTGCATGACTCTGCGCCAGTGAGGCGTCTACAGGGGTGCTGCGTGGGTGCTCAAGTCACTGCGTTGCATGACTCTGCGCCAGTGAGGCGTCTGCATGGGCGCTGCCTGGGTGCTCAAGTCACTGCGTTGCATGACTCTGCGCCAGTGAGGCGTCTGCATGGGCGCTGCCTGGGTGCTCAAGTCACTGCGTTGCATGACTCTGCACCAGTGAGGCTTCTGCATGGGCGCTGCGTGGGTGCTCAAGTCACTGCGTTGTATTAATCTGCACCAGTGAGGCGTCTGCATGGGCGCTGCGTGGGTGCTCAATTCACTGCGTTGCATGACTCAGCGCCAGTGAGGCGTCTGCATGGGCGCTGCCTGGGTGCTCAAGTCACTGCGTTGCATGACTCTGCGCCAGTGAGGCGTCAGCATGGGCGCTGTGTGGGTGCTCAAGTCACTGCGTTGCATGACTCTGCGCCAGTGAGGCGTCTGCATGGGCGCTGCGTGGGTGCTCAAGTCACTGCGTTGTATTACTCTGCGCCAGTGAGGCGTCTGCATGGGCGCTGTGTGGGTGCTCAAGTCACTGCGTTGCATGACTCTGCGCCAGTGAGGCGTCTGCATGGGCGCTGCGTGGGTGCTCAAGTCACTACGTTGCATGACTCAGCGCCAGGGAGGCGTCTGCATGGGCGCTGTGTGGGTGCTCAAGTCACTGCGTTGTATTACTCTGCGCCAGTGAGGCGTCTGCATGGGTGCTGTGTGGGTGCTCAAGTCACTGCGTTGTATTACTCTGCGCCAGTGAGGCGTCTGCATGGGCGCTGCGTGGGTGCTCAAGTCACTGCGTTGCATGACTCTGCACCAGTGAGGCGTCTGCATGGGCGCTGCGTGGGTGCTCAAGTCACTGTGTTGCATGACTCTGCACCAGTGAGGCGTCTGCATGGGCGCTGCCTGGGTGCTCAAGTCACTGCGTTGCATGACTCAGCGCCAGGGAGGCGTCTGCATGGGCGCTGTGTGGGTGCTCAAGTCACTGCGTTGCATGACTCTGCACCAGTGAGGCGTCTGCATGGGCGCTGCGTGGGTGCTCAATTCACTGCGTTGCATGACTCTGCGCCAGTGAGGCGTCTGCATGGGCGCTGCCTGGGTGCTCAAGTCACTGCGTTGCATGACTCAGCGCCAGGGAGGCGTCTGCATGGGTGCTGTGTGGGTGCTCAAGTCACTGCGTTGTATTACTCTGCGCCAGTGAGGCGTCTGCATGGGCGCTGTGTGGGTGCTCAAGTCACTGCGTTGCATGACTCTGCGCCAGTGAGGCGTCTGCATGGGCACTGTGTGGGTGCTCAAGTCACTGCGTTGCATGACTCTGCACCAGTGAGGCGTCTGCATGGGCGCTGCGTGGGTGCTCAATTCACGGCGTTGCATGACTCTGCGCCAGTGAGGCGTCTGCATGGGCGCTGCGTGGTTGCTCAATTCACTGCGTTGCATGACTCTGCGCCAGTGAGGCGTCTGCATGGGCGCTGCGCGGGTGCTGCGCGGGTGCTCAAGTCACGGCGTTGCATGACTCTGCGCCAGTGAGGCGTCTGCATGGGCGCTGCGTGGGTGCTCAATTCACTGCGTTGCATGACTCTGCGCCAGTGAGGCGTCTGCATGGGCGCTGCATGGGTGCTCAATTCACGGCGTTGCATGACTCTGCGCCAGTGAGGCGTTGCATGGGTGCTGCGTGGGTGCTCAAGTCACTGCGTTGCATGACTCTGCGCCAGTGAGGCGTCTGCATGGGCGCTGCGTGGGTGCTCAAGTCACGGCGTTGCATGACTCTGCGCCAGTGAGGCGTCTGCATGGGCGCTGCGTGGGTGCTCAAGTCACTGCGTTGCATGACTCTGCACCAGTGAGGCGTCTGCATGGGCGCTGCGTGGGTGCTCAATTCACGGCGTTGCATGACTCTGCGCCAGTGAGGCGTTGCATGGGCGCTGCGCGGGTGCTCAATTCACTGCGATGTATTACTCTGCGCCAGTGAGGCGTCTGCATGGGCGCTGTGTGGGTGCTCAAGTCACTGCGTTGCATGACTCTGCGCCAGTGAGGCGTCTGCATGGGCACTGTGTGGGTGCTCAAGTCACTGCGTTGTATTACTCTGCGCCAGTGAGGCGTCTGCATGGGCGCTGCGTGGGTGCTCAAGTCACTGCGTTGCATGACTCTGCGCCAGTGAGGCGTCTGCATGGGCGCTGCGTGGGTGCTCCCGCGGCGCATCCATGTATATTGACTCGTTCCCGAAATCACAGGAAAAAGTAAACTTGGGAATGCACCAAAAAGATTCACCTCTCCAGGAGAGGCGTAAAAAGGAGTAATCTTTTTATTTTTGCTTGTTTTTCCCTCTTTCAAGTATGCTGCATTCTGCAGCACATGTAGATAGAGGAAAAAGACACTCAGGATTGTTTTTGTGCAGGAGGGTGCCCTTCCTGCATCATAACAACCCTGCATGCAGTGCAGACACCTTTGCGCCGTGAAGCTAGGGTGCCTAGGGTGGCGCTACGCTGCCAAAACAGCATTAGCACAAGGGAAAAGGACAGGAATACGCCGTATTGGAGAAGTACAGCGCATTCCTGCCCTTTCCCGGTGGCGCTGGGCAGCGCAGCGAGGGGATTTGTTGAGTTACCCTGCACCACAGAAGTCATAAATATGTCCATATGTGTCGGGTTTGCTTTACTGTCTTTTAACTCATCCCGAGGTAGAGTCTACTGGCAGGAGGTACAATCCAATATCAATCATGGATTGCGTTGGGTTGTACCCAAAGTAAGGCAACGCAGCCACTTTATTTCCTGCGCTGCGTGAACGCTCTGTGGGCAGATTCTTGAGCCCCTTAGCGTCGTTCTTGCAAGTAAGGTGCCCCTTCCTGCACAAAAGCAACCCTGTACGCAGTCCAGACACCCTTGCACCACGGTGCAAGGCTGCCCGTGTTTGCGCTGGGCTGTCAAAACAGCGCAAGGAAAAGGACAGGAATGCACCGCATTGGATAACACATCGCATTCTTTTCCCCAGCGAAGTGCCCTGCTGCGCTGCCGTGCTTCGCTGCTGTGCTTTGCTGCCGTGATCTGCTGCAGTGATGCGCTGCCGTGCTCTGCTGCAGTGCTGCGCTGCGCTGCTCTGCTGCGGTGCTGCGCAGCCATGCTGCGCTTCATTGCTGTGCCGTGCTGCGCTGCTGTGCTTCGTTGCCGTGCCGTGCTGCTGTGCTTCGTTGCCGTGCCGTGCTGCGCTGCTGTGCTCTGTTGCCGTGCTCCACTGCCGTGCTCCGCTGCCGTGCTTCGCTGCCGTGCTCCACTGCCGTGCTCCGCTGCCGTGCTGCGCTGCCGTGCTCTGCTGCAGTGCTGCGCTTCCGTGCTGCGCGGCCTTGTTCCGCTGCCGTGCTGCGCTGCAGTGCTGCGCAGCCGTGCTTCGCTGTCGTGCTCCGCTGCCGTGCTTCGCTGCCGTGCTCCGCTGTGGTGCTGCGTGGCCGTGCTGCGCTGACGTGCTGCGCAGCCGTGCTTTGCTGCGGTGCTGCGGTGCTGCGGTGCGGTGCTCCGCTGCTGCGCTGCGCTGCGGTGCTACGCTGCGGTGCTCCTCTGCGGTGCTCCGCTGCGGTGCTGCGCGGCCATGCTCTGCTGCCATGCTGCGCTGACGTGCTGCGCAGCCGTGCTTCGCTGTCGTGCTCCGCTGCTGTGCTGCGCTGCCGTGCTCGCTGGCGTGCTCCGCTGCCATGCTGTGCTGGCGTGCTCCGCTGCAGTGCTGCGCTGCCGTGCTCCGCTGCAGTGCTGCGCTCCGCTGCAGTGCTGAGATGCCGTGCTGCGGTGCTGTGCTGCGCAGCCGTGCTGCGCTGCCGTGCTCCGCTGGCGTGCGTGCTCCGCTGCAGTGCTCTGCTGCCCCGCGCCACACAAGTTATGAATGTGCTCCTGTGAGCGCGGCCCCTGATGTTTGACTCAGTATTTTAAATAAATTCTTGTAGTAACAACGTTCTATAATGTGTGTTGTAGGTCATACAAATCAAAATGAACTCTTTATTAAAGACAAATATATCTTTTTGTATCTGAGTGTGACAGTCTATGCTGCCTGTCTCCTAGCCTCTCAGCTCTGCCCATTCTATTTCTGGCCTCGCAGTCTGTGTTCTGCTCCCACTGATTAAAGTAGATGTAGAGGGTGCACAGCTGTATATCAAAGAATTCTTTAAGAAAATGGTTCTCTCAGTGGGGTGCACTCCTTGGATGCGTTTCCGTCGAAACGCCAAACTAATCACAAAGAGTCGTGTGCGCATGGAGCATGCGGGTACATCCCAAGGAGGCACACCTGGGTGGTTCAAAAACAATGATTCCACAGTAGGATTGAAAGTTTTGAGAAAGCGCTGAGTGACGTCACACTTCCTCGAAGCAGAGAGCGCTGAACCGTTTCTAGGCGCTGTACCCAGAAGCAGAGGCAGCACTGCGAGACACTATCTGCCGAGTATCACACAATGTATCCTGGGCAGATGTCGGGATCCAGCTCTGGTCTTTGGACCCAGAGTGCATTGATTCGTTGACTGTATCTGCGCAGCCCACTCAGACTCACGGGAGGGCGCAGTCTGCACAACATACAGGATGGATGGAGCTCAGGTCTTTTTTTTAATGACTTTATTTTCTAAAGCTAGCACGGGGTCCCCGGCTGCAGGCGCTTCGTGCTGGGGCAGCTGGGCGTCAGTATAGCGCCTTCCTCAGAGCCCCCGTGGGCAGCTTTGCCCCGGAGCACTTCCTACACGCTCCCCACGGGGGGTTAATGTCCCGGAGGGGGTGATTATCGGGCAAGCCGTGACCTGAGCGAGTAAACTTCCCTCATTAGAGCCATAGACACGCAGATTTCCAGGGGCCCCGTGATGATTGCACCCCCTCGCCCCCCGCCTCTCCGGATCCCTGTAACTATTACGCAGCGCCTGGAAGGCTGAGCTTCCAAGCACTCGCCATCCCTTCCTCTAATGAGCACGTTTACCCGCCCGGCCCTGCTGGGCTGTGAGAGCACGTGCTGTGTATATGCCCCTGCCCTCCATAGCAATTTATGACCCGTTCTTAAAGGGGCTCGCAGTCCAGCCATAGCTTAACATTTGTTGGCTTCATTGTCACTCTTTCGAAGGGAGCAGGGACCAAGTACTGATAACTTCTGCTTGGCTGCTGTCCTCCCGCTGATCGTGCTGTGATTGAGGTACTACTTATATATATATATATTTTCCCAGATGTCCTTGTTGAACCTCTTGTTATTTGTAGCTGTGCTTTACTGCACCACACACTTCAAAGGAGCCCTTTTCTCCTTTGAAATGGATGTTTCTTGTGACAACAGATGTTATCAGCTTTCAAATGCATTTTCACTAAGACATGGGCACAATTGTTCACTTTAGTGTGACAGTTTTTTTTGTCAAATGTCAGATTGTTTTTCTTTTTCATGCATGCGGAGATTAACTGATTACCTCAGAATCACAGGGCTGTTGTGCCGAGACTTAACAAGCAGTGGCAAAGCCAGCAGGTTTAGTCTTTAAGACTACGGCTCTGCCATTGCCTTTTGGTCATGCTGAAAAGCATGGCGATTGCCAGCTGTGCAATGATCTGTAGCCATGCTCTGTAGCAGCATAACTACTGTGCAGCATGGCCAAAATATTAATAATAAAAAAACGTTGATGTATCCTCGCACTAATATGCTTTTTTTAAAGTGCATTATCCCTGGCTGCATCTCAGTGCTTTTTAAAATTAGTTTTAGCCACACTGCAAAGCATCTGTACTGCTGTGCAACATGGCTGCACAACATTGCCAAAGAAAATCGCTCTCATAGGTGCGACCTTTTGGCTTTGTCAATGCTTGTTCTTCTTTCTGTTGATTCAATTTTCGCCTGCTGTCTTTAATCCCCTCCACCTCCACCTCTACAACCATAGCCCACTTGTGTCTTCTTCTGAGTGTGGGAGTTTAACACGAGCAGAGCCGCTCCTTCTGCGAATATGCTCGTGTTTGCACAATGATGGTGCACACACTATGTGTCTAGACACTACTCGACCTGTAGTGTTAGAGCCGCTACATAGAGCTTTACAAATTCAAACCACGACTGAGAGAGATCCTTACTGTGTATTCATTACCAATCATCGCTTTTGTTCGTTATTTTCTTCTTCACCCTAAAACATTCCTTATTTATGAAACTTTCGGACTTTTCACTTAGTATTCACTACTGACAGCGCACGGTCACCCAAAGCGGCCACTCTGCCCACGGCTGCCTTATTCAGGCCAAGGATGGCCACTGTTACCCAAGGGGGCTCTCTCATGCTCAGGACTGGACACAGGTGCCCAAAGCTGCTGTCTCCTGCCGCGGGCAGGATACTTCTGCCCAAGGCTCCCCCCTTCTACCCAGGACTGGGCACTGCCACTGAGGGCTCCCCCCTTCTACCCAGGACTGGGCACTGCCACGGAGGGCTCCCCCCTTCTACCCAGGACTGGGCACTGCCACGGAGGGCTCCCCCCTTCTACCCAGGACTGAACACTGCCACGGAGAGCTCCCCCCTTCTACCCAGGACTGGACACTGCCACGGAGGGCTCCTCCCTTCTACCAAGGACTGGGCACTGCCACGGAGGGCTCCTCCCTTCTACCAAGGACTGGGCACTGCCACGGAGGGCTCCCCCCTTCTACCCAGGACTGGGCACTGCCACGGAGGGCTCCCCCCTTCTACCCAGGACTGGGCACTGCCACGGAGGGCTCCCCCCTTCTACCCAGGACTGAACACTGCCACGGAGAGCTCCCCCCTTCTACCCAGGACTGGACACTGCCACGGAGGGCTCCCCCCTTCTACCAAGGACTGGGCACTGCCACGGAGGGCTCCCCCTTCTACCCAGGACTGGGCACTGCCACGGAGGGCTCCTCCCTTCTACCCAGGACTGGACACTGCCACGGAGGGCTCCCCCCTTCTACCAAGGACTGGGCACTGCCACGGAGGGCTCCCCCCTTCTACCCAGGACTGGACACTGCCACGGAGGGCTCCCCCCTTCTACCAAGGACTGGACACTGCCACGGAGGGCTCCCCCCTTCTACCCAGGACTGGACACTGCCACGGAGGGCTCCCCCCTTCTACCAAGGACTGGACACTGCCACGGAGGGCTCCCCCCTTCCACCAAGGACTGGGCACTGCCACGGAGGGCTCCCCCCTTCTACCAAGGACTGGGCACTGCCACGGAGGGCTCCCCCCTTCTACCCAGGACTGGGCACTGCCACGGAGGGCTCCCCCCTTCCACCAAGGACTGGGCACTGCCACGGAGGGCTCCCCCCTTCTACCAAGGACTGGGCACTGCCACGGAGGGCTCCCCCCTTCTACCCAGGACTGGGCACTGCCACAGAGGCCCCCCCTTCTACCCAGGACTGGGCACTGCCACGGAGGCCCCCCCCTTCTACCCAGGACTGGGCACTGCCACGGAGGCCCCCCCCTTCTACCCAGGACTGGGCACTGCCACGGAGGGCTCCCGCCTTCTACCCAGGACTGGACACTGCCACGGAGGGCTCCCCCCTTCTACCCAGGACTGGACACTGTCACGGAGGGCTCCCCCCTTCTACCCAGGACTGGACACTGCCACGGAGGGCTCCCGCCTTCTACCCAGGACTGGACACTGCCACAGAGGGCTCCCCCCTTCTACCCAGGACTGGACACTGCCACGGAGGGCTCCCCCCTTCTACCCAGGACTGGACACTGCCACGGAGGGCTCCCCCCTTCTACCCAGGACTGGGCACTGCCACAGGCAGCCCCTTCTACCAAGGACTGGACACTGCCACAGAGGACTCCTCCCTTCTACCAAGGACCGGACACTGCCACGGAGGGCTCCCCCCTTCTACCAGGACTGGACACTGCCACGGAGGACTCCCCCCTTCTACCAAGGACTGGACACTGCCACAGGGAGCCCCTTCTACCAAGGACTGCGCACTGCCACGGAGGGCTCCCCCTTCTACCCAGGACTGGACACTGCCACGGAGGGCTACCCCCTTCTACCGAGGACTGGACACTGCCACGGAGGGCTCCCCCCCTTCCACCAAGGACTGGACACTGCCACAGAGGGCTCCCCCTTCTACCCAGGACTGGACACTGCCACGGAGGGTTCCCCCCTTCCACCAAGGACTGGACACTGCCACGGAGGGCTCCCCCCTTCTACCCAGGACTGGACACTGCCACGGAGGGCTCCCCCCTTCTACCAAGGACTGGACACTGCCACGGAGGGCTCCCCCCTTCTACCCAGGACTGGACACTGCCACGGAGGACTCCCCCCTTCTACCAAGGACTGGACACTGCCACGGAGGGCTCCCCCCTTCTACCCAGGACTGGACACTGCCACGGAGGGCTCCCCCCTTCTACCAAGGACTGGGCACTGCCACGGAGGGCTCCCCCCTTCCACCAAGGACTGGGCACTGCCACAGAGGGCTCCCCCCTTCTACCAAGGACTGGACACTGCCACGGAGGGCTCCCCCCTTCCACCAAGGACTGGGCACTGCCACGGAGGGCTCCCCCCTTCTACCAAGGACTGGACACTGCCACGGAGGGCTCCCCCCTTCTACCAAGGACTGGGCACTGCCACGGAGGGCTCCCCCTTTCCACCAAGGACTGGGCACTGCCACAGAGGGCTCCCCCCTTCTACCCAGGACTGGACACTGCCACAGAGGGCTCCCCCCTTCTACCAAGGACTGGACACTGCCACGGAGGGCTCCCCCCTTCTACCCAGGACTGGGCACTGCCACGGAGGGCTCCCCCCTTCTACCAAGGACTGGACACTGCCACGGAGGGCTCCCCCCTTCTACCAAGGACTGGACACTGCCACGGAGGGGGCACTCCCACAGAGGGCTCCCCGCTTCTACCAAGGACTGGGCACTGCCACGGAGGGCTCCCCCTTCCACCAAGGACTGGACACTGCCACAGAGGGCTCCCCCCTTCTACCCAGGACTGGACACTGCCACAGAGGGCTCCCCCCTTCCACCAAGGACTGGGCACTGCCACAGAGGGCTCCCCCCTTCTACCCAGGACTGGACACTGCCACAGAGGGCTCCCCCTTCTACCAAGGACTGGACACTGCCACGGAGGGCTCCCCCCTTCTACCCAGGACTGGGCACTGCCACGGAGGGCTCCCCCCTTCTACCAAGGACTGGACACTGCCACGGAGGGGGCACTCCCACAGAGGGCTCCCCCCTTCTACCAAGGACTGGGCACTGCCACGGAGGGCTCCCCCCTTCCACCAAGGACTGGGCACTGCCACGGAGGGCTCCCCCCTTCCACCAAGGACTGGGCACTGCCACAGAGGGCTCCCCCCTTCTACCAAGGACTGGACACTGCCACGGAGGGCTCCCCCCTTCTACCAAGGACTGGGCACTGCCACGGAGGGCTCCCCCCTTCCACCAAAGACTGGGCACTGCCACAGAGGGCTCCCCCCTTCTACCCAGGACTGGACACTGCCACGGAGGGCTGCCCCCTTCTACCAAGGACTGGACACTGCCACGGAGTGCTCCCCCCTTCTACCAAGGACTGGACACTGCCACGGAGGGGGCACTCCCACAGAGGGCTCCCCCCTTCTACCAAGGACTGGGCACTGCCACGGAGGGCTCCCCCCTTCTACCAAGGACTGGACACTGCCCCGGAGGGCTCCCCCCTTCTACCAAGGACTGGACACTGCCACAGAGGGCTCCCCCCTTCTACCAAGGACTGGGCACTGCCACGGAGGACTCCCCCATTCTACCAAGGACTGGGCACTGCCACAGAGGGCTCCCCCCTTCCACCAAGGACTGGGCAATGCCACGGAGGGCTCCCCCCTCCTACCAAGGACTGGACACTGCCACAGAGGGCTCCCCCCTTCTACCCAGGACTGGACACTGCCACGGAGGGCTCCCCCCTTCTACCAAGGACTGGACACTGCCACGGAGGGCTCCCCCCTTCTACCAAGGACTGGACACTGCCACGGAGGGCTCTCCCCTTCTACCCAGGACTGGACACTGCCACGGAGGACTCCCCCCTTCTACCAAGGACTGGACACTGCCACGGAGGGCTCCCCCCTTCTACCCAGGACTGGACACTGCCACGGAGGGCTCCCCCCTTCTACCCAGGACTGGACACTGCCACGGAGGGCTCCCCCCCTTCCACCAAGGACTGGACACTGCCACGGAGGGCTCCCCCCTTCCACCAAGGACTGGGCACTGCCACAGAGGGCTCCCCCCTTCTACCAAGGACTGGACACTGCCACGGAGGGCTCCCCCCTTCTACCAAGGACTGGGCACTGCCACGGAGGGCTCCCCCCTTCTACCAAGGACTGGACACTGCCACGGAGGGTTCCCCCCTTCCACCAAGGACTGGGCACTGCCACAGAGGGCTCCCCCCTTCTACCCAGGACTGGACACTGCCACAGAGGGCTCCCCCCTTCTACCAAGGACTGGACACTGCCACGGAGGGCTCCCCCCTTCTACCAAGGACTGGACACTGCCACGGAGGGCTCCCCCCTTCTACCAAGGACTGGACACTGCCATGGAGGGCTTCCCCCTTCCACCAAGGACTGGACACTGCCACGGAGGGCTCCCCCCTTCTACCACGGAGGGCTCCCCCCTTCTACCAAGGTCTGGACACTGCCATTGAGGGCTCCACCTTCTACCAAGGACTGGACACTGCCACGGAGGGCTCCCCCCTTCCACCAAGGACTGGACACTGCCACGGAGTGCTCCCCCCTTCCACCAAGGACTGGACACTGCCACGGAGGGCTCCCCCCTTCTACCAAGGACTGGACACTGCCACAGAGGGCTCCCCCCTTTTACCAAGGACTGGGCACTGCCACGGAGGGCTCCCCCCTTCTACCCAGGACTGGGCACTGCCACGGAGGGCTCCCCCCTTCTACCAAGGACTGGACACTGCCACGGAGGGCTCCCCCCTTCCACCAAGGACTGGGCACTGCCACAGAGGGCTCCCCCCTTCTACCCAGGACTGGACACTGCCACGGAGGGCTCCCCCCTTCTACCAAGGACTGGACACTGCCACGGAGGGCTCCCCCCTTCTACCAAGGACTGGACACTGCCACGGAGGGCTCCCCCCTTCTACCAAGGACTGGACACTGCCACAGAGGACTCCCCCCTTCTACCCAGGACTGGACACTGCCACAGGGAGCCCCTTCTAGAAGAAGAGCGGAGAACCTCCTGTCCCATCTGTAATGACTTCTCAAAGATCCCCTCCGTAATCCCTAACGCATCCATCCATTTTGCTTCAAATTTACCCAAGTCGTCTCCCCTATGTGCTATAAGTTCGGCATAGAACCTTTTTATCGTGCAGCCATGCCCCCCTTCTATTACTTGTAGTATTATATTATCTCCAAATCCTAAAGGTCCTCCTCTCTTTCCAGCCAATAAGCTTCTTATCCGTAAATACTTAAAAAACATTCTTGTACTGAACCCAAATTTTCTCTGTATCTCTGAGAATTGTCGCATTCCTAATGGGCCTATCAAATCCCCCATTCTTTTTACTCCTAACCGTCCCTAACCTAGTATATGCATGATATCTACCCAGTCCAAAACTCTTTTTAAACGCCTTCCACACCTTATAAGCTGCCTCCAGAGTCTTGAATCTGGTCCTCTTAAAGTAGCTCGGTTCAGTGTATCTCAGGAACACATTCTGTGCCTCCTCGCCTAAAATCAAGCTGAAAATCTCTAATGAGCCGGTGTAGAATTCTACTTCCATCTCCGCCCCACCGTTGAGGCCCGTTATGTGCTGCAGCACTGCTGCCCAATAATAGAGTCTCAAATTTGGTAGTGCCCACCCCCCCTCTCTCTTGGTAATGCCGGCTCTCCACTCCGCTCCCGCCTCCCAGCTGCTCCTCCCTCGCTCCGCCCCCCTCCACTATCCACTTATGTCAGATGCATTCGCGCGCAGCATTCACGCGCTGCGGACGCGCCCCATGCGCGCCGAAGATGCGCCAAAGGTAAGCCCGTCTACGCCCGTCCACACCTGGACCGCGCCCAGCGCCAAACCCCCTGGCCCCCTCAAAATCCACTCCACCCGCATAACGTACGACGCCGCAACCCTCTCAGCCCTTAACCCTGGCCGACCAACAAACTGCCACCAAGCCGCCCCAGGACACACCCATGGACCCTTCACCTGCCACTCCTGCAAGTACGACTGCATCAAGACCCACACCAAATCCACGAACTCCAAATAGAGCTCTGACACTAACCACCTGAAGTGCATCCTGCTCAACACCCGATCGGTCCACAGACACGCCATTGACCTTTGGAACCTACTCGACACCACATCGCCGGACGTCGCCTTTCTTACAGAAACCTGGATGAACGCCTCATCAGCACCAGGCATCGCCATAGCCATCCCGGACGGCTACAAGATCATTTGAAAGGACCGCATCAACCAAACAGGAGGAGGCATCGCCATCGCCCATAAGAACACCATCTGCATCACGACCAGTTCCGACGATAACCTCGCAGCCGCCGAACACCTTCACTTCCAGATCCACCCCGACCCCAAGACCACACTCAGAGGCACCCTCATTTACAGGCCAGCAGGACCCCGCACACAATTCAGCGAAGACATCGCTGACTTCATTAGCCCACACGCCCTCCCCTCCGAGGACTATATTCTACTGGGAGATCTCAACTTCCACCTGGAAAAGAACAACGACAGCAACACCACCACCCTTCTTGACAACCTCGCCAATCTCGGACTCAAACAACTTGTTAACACCCTCACCCACTATGCCGGGCACACGCTCGACCCATTCTTCACCTCCAGCAAGCACATCTCCTTCAATCACACCACAGCTCTCCATTGGACAGACCACAGCTGCGTTCACTTCAACTACAAAAAGACTACGACCCACAACCACCCACAACCATTTCCCCTCAGAAACTGGAACAAAATTACCACCGACCAACTCTTCACATCGCTCCACCAAAACCCTCCTGCAAAATCATCGGACCCAAACCTTGCAGCCACCAACCTCACACAATGGATCACCCACAGCGCTAACGAACTAGCACCCTTGAAAAAACATCATATTAAACAAGGTAGCAAAAAAGCCCCCTGGTTCAACGATGAACGTAAGAAATCCAAGAAGTTCTGTCGCACCCTCGAGAAAGCCTGGAGAAAAAACCCAACCACTGACAACCTGGCCACCCTCAAGAACGCCACCCGCAAACACCACCAACTGATCCGATCCACCAAGAAATCAGCATTCAAGGATCGACTCGACAACAACGCCCACAACAGCAAGGAACTTTTCAACATCGTCAAAGAATTTACCAACCCCACCGCCGGCACCAACGATATCACTCCCTCCCAAGACCTCTGCGACTCCCTAGCCTCATTCTTCCACAACAAAATCGCTGACATACATAACAGCTTTGAAAACCAGTCCGGAGACCACCCCACCCCACCCACCTCCGAACTAAAACCTCCCTCCAACAACCTTTGCGCCTGGAACCCAATCACCACGGAATACACCATCCACCTGTTGAACTCCATCCACTCAAGATCGCCAACCGACCCATGTCCCCACCACATTTTCAACAAAGCAGACTCCATTATCGCACCCCATCTCCGAGACGTCATCAACTGCTCCCTCAACTCCGCTACCTTCCCGGAAAGCTGGAAACATGCCGAACTCAGCGCCCTTCTGAAGAAACCCACAGCAGAACCAACTGAACTTAAGAACTACCGCCCCATCTCGCTCCTCCCATTCCCTGCCAAAGTCATAGAGAAAGCCGTCAACAGTCAGCTCTCCGCCTTCATCGAATCCAACAAATCCCTCGACCCTTCACAGTCTGGCTTCAGAGCCAAACACAGCACCGAGACCGCCCTCATCGCAGCAAAAGACGACATTCGAACACTTCTGGACAACGGAGAAACAGCTGCCCTCATCCTACTTGACCTCTCCGCAGCCTTCGACACAGTCTGTCATAGCACCCTTATACAACGCCTCAACAACGTCGGAATACATGGAAAAGCATTGGACTGGATCATCTCGTTCCTCGCAGGTAGAACCCAGAGAGTCCGCTTCCCCCCTTTTAGATCTGAGGCCACCGAAGTCATCTGCGGCGTATCACTCAGTCCCACCCTCTTCAACGTATACATGAGTCCCCTCGCATCCATCGCGCGCCAACACAACCTCAACATCATCTCCTATGCAGACGACACCCAGCTGATCCTCTCCCTCACCAAAGACCCAAACACCGCCAAAACCAACCTACACGAAGGGATGAAAGAAGTAGCCGAGTGGATGAAGAACAGCCGTTTAAAACTGAACTCGGACAAAATGGAAGTCCTCATCTTAGGTTCATCCCCCTCCGCCTGGGACGACTCATGGTGGCCACCGGCCCTGGGAAACGCACCCATACCCACAAATCACGCACGTAACCTGGGCTTCATCCTGGACTCCTCCTTCTCGATGACCAGACAAGCCAACGCCGTCTCATCATCATGCTTCAACATCCTACGTATGCTCAAAAAAATCTTCCGTTGGATCCCCACCGAAACAAGAAAGACGGTCACCCACGCACTGGTCACAAGCCGACTGGACTACGGAAACACCCTTTACGCCGGAACCACAGCCAAACTACATAAAAAACTCCATTGCATCCAAAACGCCTCAGCCAGACTCATACTAGACATTCCCCGCCAAGCTCACATTTCCGGTCACCTGAAAGACCTCCACTGGCTCCCCGTCAACAAGAGAATAACGTTCCGTCTCCTCACCCATGCACACAAAGCCCTCTACTGTAGAAAAAGGTACGGGCAAATGACCTTTTTCAGAGTTGCCCGGCGCTAACCGCCTCTTTACCCACTCGAGTTACCAAACAAAGAGGCAGGCGCTGGAGACTGGAAGGCAGGAAACAGAAGTTTTATTCCGACGGAGCAGAACACATCAAATCAGACAACACGGTATCTTCTCGAGGTGCTCTAGCCGCATCTCTGAGGCTTGGCCTCTTATACACAAGTTTATGATCTTTATTGCATGTAACACATTCTTGCAATGCTTTGAAGTATGAAAGGACATCCTCGGAATCTCCCCTTCAGGCCCTTTCCCACACACATTTACAGTTGAAGTCCCCACCCCGGTTACAACAGGTGATGATTATCGCGCAGCTGGACATTCCGCCGATTCACGGAATGTGTGGGGTTGATCGGATCTCATAGGGTGGGGGCTTTGATCAATTCGAGGGTCCTTTAATGGGGGGAGCTTCCTACTGTACAGGGGGGGGGGGCAATAAACAGTATCCGCAGGGCCAGGTGGCGGCCTGGGAACGAGGAAGACAAACGGGCACACAGGAAAAGGGGGTTTGTATCAAAGGACCTGGGACCATGAAAGGAATGAAGGGAGGTGTCGCGCTGGGAACAGGATGGGATTCCGAGGCAGAGCTGCGCTGAAGAGGGGTTTTATGACCCAAGGCATGTGAGAGCGGGGGGGGTTGTCAGTGTGCAGGAGATGCCTGCGAGGTTAGGAGAGAGAGAGACGCGCTGGCTATCAGCGAGGGGCAGGGAGGCCATGGTGCTCAAAATGGCTGCCGCTTACGCGCACGAATGGGCTCAGAAAGGGCAAGATGGCGCCGATAATGTTGACGTTTGCAGCCTAACTTTTAACAGTCCTCCCTTTTCAACATATCTAGCCAACTTGCCTACTCAATGTCAATCTTCATCAAATTCCTAACCTCGGCATCATATAATGCTCCCATGCGTTTGTTTCCAAAGTCCACAGTCTTAGGGCAAATACAATTTGTACATAACGAACACAGAGGTGGCAGACATTGAATTCCTAAGCATAGACCGCATATTACAACTACAGGAATCAGGATAATGGTGAACAGTCTCCAGCCCCAATTCTTAACGGTGTTCCAGAACCAACCAACAAGCGACCATTCTTCCTGTTCCTGGTGGACTTCTGAAGAGAGTCTGTGAAGATGTTCGATGGCTTTGTACACTGAGGGTGAGTTGTCCGGTATGTATGTACAGCAGCTGGACCCAATAATGCGGCATGCTCCACCACGGTCCACAAGAACCACATCTAGGACAAGGCGGTTCTGGAGGGCCACCAAGCGGACCGCTTGAAGCTCGGCGGTGTTGTTAGCAAGGATACCAGCTGTGATGTTCATTATTGTCTCAACCGCCTGGGTCAGATGTCGGATGGCACGGCTGTTTGCCATCGGGCCCCAGAGTGGAACGAGTCCCTTCATAGCATCGAGGAACTGCGCTCCTGTTGAGTCGGCTTGTTCAATGTCCTTGGCTCGTTTTTGTCTATGATGATTCGCTGGAGTCACATAAGTCGGAGGAAGGATGAAGGAGATGAAACAAGTGCCCCCCCAGCCTTTGGGGAGCCAGGTGTAAGCCTTTGTGCCGCAGACGAAATACATATTCGGAGAGGATACGAAGGAAGGCGGATCGGTGGAGTCCAAAGTTCTGGTGAAACGGCAGGCGCTGCGGCCTACCAGCTGTGTCCCAAGCCCTTCTATACACATGTGGCCTGTGACGTTGATGACTGACAGGGCCACAGTCAGAGTGGCAGCCGTTCGTTTCCGCAGGTAGGAGAAGGTGGGTCTGGTTGGATTGTTGAACACCTGCATTTCAATTCGTTCTTTAGCAGGGATGTCCATGTGGATTGAGTCGTTGGAGGTCTGCGGGCAGAAGTGTGTCTTCGTTTTGTTTCGCCAGACCCCATGATAGAAGTGCGTCATGGTTTTGCTGGAGGTGGCATTGTCTTTATAACTTTCTTGCAGGAGGATCAGCCAAGCAAGGCAGGAGCCATAAACTGAGAAGGGTGAAGGGATGAAAGGAATTGAATGTCCAGTGGCGTGGGGTAGCAACCCACAGATCCAACAGTTGGTGGCGTTGGTGGCAAGATTGTGCTGGTGCAGCAACTGTACAAAGGAGTTATTCCAAAACTCCTTTCGCCTCTCTCTGAGTTGAGGAGAGAGCGAAATCAGATAATGTTCCTTCATGGTGGTAGGCTGAGCAGTGGTCAGGAATGTTTCGTGAGCAGGTGCATTTTCTTCCACAATCCAGAGCGTGGTCATGAGGAGAAAGCAGAAAAGGATTGTGATGAAGAGTGCAATTGTCTTTGTGCTGTGGAGTCTGTCTGTTCTTGGGTTTCTGTAGTGGGTATTTCCTGTTGCTTCCATCATCTTCTTATCTGGCGCTTCCATCATCTTCAAGGTGCTCGGTAGCAGGCAGAACCACAGACTTCGTTTAGCTTCTCTCCGGGTGACCCTTGGTGGTGTTTAGGTCACCGTTCTGAGATTTAACTTAGTCCGTGGTCTACTTAGCCGAAGCTCCCTCCTTTCGACGCAGGAAATACCCTTCTCTGGATGGCACAGTGGGATCAGAGAATTTTGAAAGTTCAAGTGCTTCGGTATCAGGATAGCAGGTTAGTGACGGTCGGTCCTTGTTCAGGAGCTCTTCTTGGTTGTCGATGTTTTCTGTCGTGGCCAGGGTCGAGGAGACCTTCTTACAGTGGTGTGCGTGCAGCCAGTGCCGTTTCCCCTCCACACGAAGAGCCGTCCAGTTGGTGATTAACACTTGCCAGGGGCCCGTCCACCGGGGTTCCAGACTCTTCGACCGCTGAAAATTCCGGATCAGCACGAAGTCCCCAGGTTGGATGGCGTGACCCGGACCCCTGGAAGCATCGGGGATGGCCTGCTGCACCTGCTGATGAATGACAGACAGAGTTTCAGTCAATTTATACAGGCAATCAGACATTAGGACGTCCGGGACGTCATGAATGGAAGTTGGTTTCGGTGCAGACCAGACGCTCATGGGTCGACCGAAAACAACTTCATAAGGTGTCAAGTGATGTTTGGTGGGGGTGGAACGCATCGATAGCAATGCC
This sequence comes from Lissotriton vulgaris, assembly GCF_964263255.1. Taxonomy (NCBI): domain Eukaryota; kingdom Metazoa; phylum Chordata; class Amphibia; order Caudata; family Salamandridae; genus Lissotriton; species Lissotriton vulgaris. The sequence goes on along the minus strand of NC_141700.1, from coordinate 800,684,330 downwards.
AGTGGGAGGGCGTCTGGCCATTTCAGACCCGTGGTAGCCACTATCTTGGCCAGTTTGAGCTTTAGTGTGGCATTGTGTCGCTCAACAAGTCCAGCAGACTGGGGGTGGAAGACTGCGTGGAACTTCTGCTTGATGCCCAGCCCCTTTAAGATGAGCTGGATGACTTCGGCTATGAAGTGGGGGCCATTGTCGCTCCACAAAATTCGACAAAGGCCGTAACGGGGGAAAAACTCCTTTAACAGTACTTTTGCAGTGGCCATAGCAGTGTTGTCACGGATTGGGTATGCTTCCACCCATTTGCTAAATGCGCATACCACAACAAGTACATATTTCAGGCCTTGGCATCTGTCTAGCTGGATGTAGTCCATCTGCAGGACTTCAAACGGGTGACTTGGGACCCCAAACCCTCCCCGGGGTACTACAGTTTCTTTCCCGGGGTTGTGTTGCAGGCATATCAAGCATTGTTGGACCAGACGTTTGGCGGAGTCTGTGATTTTATCATTGTGCCAAACTCTGGAGACAAGTTCAATCATGGGAGCTGATCCTATGTGGGCAGGGGAGTGTGCCATAGTCAGTATGGGAATCAGGTACGAGTCAGGTAGCAACCATTTGTTTGTGTCCTTTGTCCGCCAGCAGCCTTCGTCATCTTTTAATCCCACCCGTGTCCATTCAGTCAGTTCGTGTTGTGTGCTAGCCATTTGAATGTCTCTAATAGTGTCCCTAGCGTCAGTCCATTTTTCTGCTTGTGACCTGGTCACGTACATACGTGTCGTCGTCCTATTTTCAGCTGTCGTTCGAGCAGTGATGTTGGCTAGTGCATTTCCCTGTCCAATAATGTCTGTCACCTTTTTGTGTGCCTGGCATTTGATGACTGCAAGCTTTTTGGGGAGAAGGACAGCTTCGATCAAGGCGGAGACTAGATCCCCGTGCAAAATGGGGGTGCCGTGTGAGGTCAAGAATCCCCTTTCCCTCCAAAGGAGCCCAAAATGGTGAACCGCCCTGAAGGCGTACTGGCTGTCGGTGTAAATGTTCGCTGTGGTTCCTGCTGCTAGAATGCAGGCTCATGTCAGGGCAATCAGTTCCGCTGCCTGGGCAGATCGTTGCGTGATGCGGGCTGTCTCGACTACAGTTCGAGCCGTGGTGACTGCATAGGCAGCTGAAGTGGTGCCATCGGGGAGTTTGATGCAAGAACCGCCCACCCACAGCTCTCCGTCAGGGTCAGGAAAAGCCGTGTCTCTGAGGTCAACCCTACTTCTAGTCTGTTCGTCCGTAAGAGTCACACAGTCATGTACAGGGGGCACATCGGGATCGTTCTCTGGTAAGGGTAACAGAGTTGCTGGGTTCAGTGTGGTGCATCTTTTCAGGATGATATGGGGTGCAAGCAAAGTCAGCTCGTATCCAGTCAGTCGTGCACTCGTCAGGTGTTGCGTCTTGGTTTGGTTCAGGAGGGTGTCAACTGCATGGGGTACTAGTACCGTGAGGGAATTCGAGAGTATGATCCCCTCACTCTGCCGGATAGAGATAGCAGCGGCAGCTACAGCTCGAAGGCAGGCAGGCAAGGCTCTGGCTACAGGGTCAAGAGTGGCAGAGAAGTAAGCGCACGGTCGTTGCTTTGGGCCAATGGACTGGGTCAGGACAGATAAAGCGCACCCCTCCCTTTCGTGAGTGTAAAGGGAGAAGGGCTTTGTGTAAACGGGGGTACCTAAGACAGGGGCCGAACAAAGGGCATCTCGTAGTTCCGTGAAGAAGGTTTGGCACTCAGGGGTCCAAGGGAGTGGGAAGGGGACATCTTTAGCTAGCAGATAAAGTAGCGGTTTCACAATGAGGCTAAAGTTTGGTAACCACTGTCGGCAGAAGGAGGTGAGGCCTAGTAGGGAGCGAACCTGTTTCTGAGTCTTAGGGACAGGAGTTTCAAGAATGGTTTGGATCCGGTCTGGAGTAAGTTTCCTTCCGTCTTTGGACAGGAGGTGGCCTAAGTAAGTGACCTGGGGTTGGCAGAATTGCAACTTCTTCTTGGAGACCTTGTGGCCATTTTCCGCAAGGAAGTGCAGGAGTTGAATGGTGGCTGTGACTGCTAATGGAGTGGTGTCGGCTGCCAAAAGGATGTCATCGAAGTATTGCACTAACACCACTCCATCGGGTAACTGGACTTGATCCAGTTGTCTCTTGAGGGCCTGGCTGTAGATGCTAGGGCTTTCGGTGCAGCCCTGGGGTGCTCGGCAGAACCTATATGAGCGGGCTTTTAGGGTGAAGCCAAAGAGATATCGGCTGTCTGGGTGGATGGGGATGGAAAAGAATGCGTTTTTGAGGTCAATGACAGTGAAGGTGGTGGCAGTAGAAGGAATCAAAGTCAGGATGGTGGTGATGTCTGAGACCACGGGGTACTGGGGTACCACCACTTTGTTGATCTCTCGAAGGTCAATGATAAAGCGGTATGCTTTCTCATCTCCCTCTCCTTGTTTCTTGAAGATGGGCAAGATAGGGCTGTTGCAAACGTTGCTAACCACTTCCTCTACCACTCCTGCGTCTATCAGTGACTGAATAATCTTTATCAATGCCTTCTCGCCCTCTGGCGATATCCGATATTGTGGAAGTTTTGGGAGTGTTGCATCTGGCCGGACAGTAATGTGCACTGGGTCAATCATCATGCGCCCTACGTCCGAATCCGTCTTGGCCCACAGATACGGAGGCAGAGTGTCAAGCAGGGATGTGTCAGCGTTGGTGATGGAAAACATGCGTCGGGGAGGGCAATGTCTAAGCAGAACGGGGTTGTCGTAAAGGAAAACTCGAACTCCGTCTTGAGAACATCTAATTGTCGCTCGGAAGTGTTTCAACAAGTCAAGTCCCATAATGGCGTCAGGGCTATTGGAGGAAAGCAAAAACGTGGTGTCAGTGGTGTTGTTTTCTAAGTCGAAGAGGATCGGAGCGGACATAGGGTTAGTGGAGGGCGTTCCATCGAAACCTGTCGATGTTATAAGTGAGCCAGACAAGGGTGCCCTTGGAATCAGTCGTTTAGATAATGCACTACGTGTTGCGCCAGTGTCTACCAGAAATGGAGACTTTGTACCCAGGACCTTAGCAGTGACATAAGGGCCTTGCTGGTCAACATAGAGCTCGACTGGATCCCTCCCTTGCCCTTGGCAGTCCTATGCAAAGTCGTGGGCGTCATCGTAGTCAGATTGCTGGCATTGGTTCTGTCTGGGTCGATCAAATGTATTTGGTCTGCCTGATCTGTCGTTAGTCGTGTCATTTGGGGGCCCTCGCTGCTGTCCCTTATTTCTCGGTCCACTTGCTATGTCCTTGGGGTCTTTGTTTCTGATTATTTCCAAAAGAACCGGGCATTGGGATTTCCAATGGCCAGTCCCTTTACAGAAAGCACACTGGTCCTCTCTAATGTCCGTACGTCCAATGTGGGGAGTCAAAGTGCGGTCCTTGGGAGGTGCAGTCTTAGGGACGTTCGTCTGATAGTTTCCCCTGTATTGGTCTCGTCCTATTGTCACCCCTTGCAGTTGTGCAATCATCACCCTCTCTTTCAAGTCCTCTTCTTTTTCTCTGTTGCTCTATCGTTTTCATTTTTCTGATGTTCATAATATTGGGCCATCTGGAGGATAGCCGTAGGTTTGGAGGCTGCCCAACTACTCTCGCTGGCCTGCAGTTTCTGGGAGACCTCTGGTGACAGACCCTTAACATAATTCTGGACAAACAGATGGTGTCCGGTTGCAGTGGTCATGTCCTGGCCGCTGTAATCGGAGAACACCGTTTCAAACCGGGAGAAGTAATCCGATACATCCTCCTGGGGTTTCTGGCGACAGGCCGTTACTATCGACCAGTCCACTTTCTTTTCTGGAATCAGGGTTTTTAATTTCTGTACGATTTTATCTGGGAGGTCTAAAATGGATTTCAAAGGCTTTTGTCCAGGTTCTCGTTGTTTATCGATGCCCTCGAGTTGTGACCAGGTATGTCCAAACAGCTCAAGGTGGTCGACTTTCCGGATTTGCTTCCACACATCAGCTGGTAGACATAACCCGAAGAACAAGTCGATGTCAACCAGGGTCATAATCGTTGAACCTAGGGCTGTACCTAATTCAGTGTAGAAGGCAGTGGGGTTTTTACGTAGGTCAGGCAGAGATTTCCGGAATGTCAGAATCTCTTGCCGGTCCCATGGCTGGTAGACCCAGTTGTACACTACCCTTCCTTTTGCATCTTTGTGGTTTGCATCATCGTTAGTCCCTTCACCTCGTGGAGGAACCCAGTAAGGGGCAGCCTCTCGTATCGGCATCATGGCGTTAGATTGCTCAGTTTGTGGTTCGGTCGCTATGGATGTCGTGGGTTTAGTTCCCGATTCTTGTTCAGTGAGGTGGCGGAAAACCTCAAGCATGCGCATAAGGAGGTCCGTCACATCACACTCGCCCTCATCCCCGATATCGACCTTCCGGTACAGAGTCGTTAGGCTCTCGGGACCTTTGTCTCGATATCGGTCCTCGTATGCGTTCAAGACATGGTAACACAGTCGTACGGTAAAATGTCGTCTGTGACTCCCTGTATACGAGTTAAACATATCTGTGATGTACTCTTCATCTTCCTTCCTTTCTACCAGTGTCCTTGCTATCTTGTCAATCCCTGCTCGCTCATCTTTGCTTAGTCTGCTTGTTCTTGCAGAACCAACCCTTCGGGTCTCAGGGTCGCCTAACGTTGTCGTTTGCGTAGTATCTAATACAAGGAGTTCGGCCGGCACAGAGGCCATGGGGGCCGAAGCTGTGGCGCTACTCTCGTTTGTACCTGGGGGTGGTGGGTGCTGTGCTAAGGGTTGGGAAGGGGCATATGGAGGGGGCATGTAGATGATCGGAGGACCTAACAGCAGATCATCGTTGGCTCGTTGTTTCGAGGGTAATTCAGGGTAGAGCGTGGAGGACGTTCTAACCGGACACTGGCTTGATGTTTCCATTTCTAGTTTCTGTTTGGCTTCCTCTCTTTCCTTTATCTCTTCTTCTAGTTTCTGAGCAGCTAGGTGGGCTGCTTTTCGCAGCTCTTTTCCCAACCTACTCTCAGTTCTCTTTTTACGTTGTTCAGTTTCTTTGCGCCACATGCCGAAACTATCAAGCATAGTGGGCGTTGTCTTGTTTTTACCAAGGGCTGTCTCTAGCGCGTTTATTTTATCATCATCGAAGGATCCTATCAGTGGCCACTGACTTTCTCGATCCTTTTTCGTATATTTATGCCACAGCTTGCTATAGGCTATAGCGATCAATCCATGCTTCATGAACATGTCCTTATTGGGGGTGCCTTCCAGTGGAGCCGGATGGTTAATCTCTAATAAGCGGTCCGGGCTAAACAGGCTACCAATCAGTGGGGAGAAGACAGGCATGACGGATCACAATGGGGACAAAAGTCAGCACTACCTATCTTATCACTGTGTGCAAAGACTAGACAGAATATTTCTATTCTACGTTGTTTGCAGGCAGTGAATACCTCATGAACCAATATCGAACAGTCAATGTTCGGTCAATCAAACAATCAGTGGGGAGAATAAGTAGGCCCGCAAAGGTCTGCGTTACCTACCCTTTCACTATCTGCAAAGAGGGAACCTGTTCTTTCCTGTTTGCAGACAGAGAATCTCCAGAAAACAATCCGCGAACAGTAGTTCGGGTTCAAACAATCAATCAGTGGGGGAGAAAGATAGGCACGACGGCTGCGTTACCTATCCTTCACTGCTTGCAAAGAGAGAGCCTGTTGTTTCTCCGTTTGCAGACAGCGAATCTCCAAACAAATCAACAAAGAGTAATACTAGTATTTTCCAAACAATCATTTCGCAATTCGTCGTGTTTACACGACCTTACCCGGACCGCATGGACAGTTTCTTGTCTTCCGAATCCAGCGCCCGATCGTCCTCTATTCTTCGTATTCCTCGCGGCACTCCTGATGGTTCCCAGTTAGGACCGTAGATCACTAGAGAGAGGTCTGTTCGGAACCAGTGAAGTTCGGATGATCGGCTGTCAGACGAGGGTCTATCGGACAGGTGCACTCCCGATCGTTGCAGTCGTTCACTCTGTCGTCAGGACCTCTCCCACTGGATCCACGAGTCGCTGATGGGCCCCACGTTTGGGACGCCAATTGTAGAAAAAGGTACGGGCAAATGACCTTTTTCAGAGTTGCCCGGCGCTAACCGCCTCTTTACCCACTCGAGTTACCAAACAAAGAGGCAGGCGCTGGAGACTGGAAGGCAGGAAACAGAAGTTTTATTCCGACGGAGCAGAACACATCAAATCAGACAACACGGTATCTTCTCGAGGTGCTCTAGCCGCATCTCTGAGGCTTGGCCTCTTATACACAAGTTTATGATCTTTATTGCATGTAACACATTCTTGCAATGCTTTGAAGTATGAAAGGACATCCTCGGAATCTCCCCTTCAGGCCCGTTCCCACACACATTTACAGTTGAAGTCCCCACCCCTTTTACAACAGGTGATGATTATCGCGCAGCTGGACATTCCGCCGATTCACGGAATGTGTGGGGTTGATCGGATCTCATAGGGTGGGGGCTTTGATCAATTTGAGGGTCCTTTAATGGGGGGAGCTTCCTACTGTACGGGGGGGGGGGCAATAAACAGTATCCGCAGGGCCAGGTGGCGGCCTGGGAACGAGGAAGACAAACGGGCACACAGGAAAAGGGGGTTTGTATCAAAGGACCTGGGACCATGAAAGGAATGAAGGGAGGTGTCGCGCTGGGAACAGGATGGGATTCCGAGGCAGAGCTGCGCTGAAGAGGGGTTTTATGACCCAAGGCATGTGAGAGCGGGGGGGTTGTCAGTGTGCAGGAGATGCCTGCGAGGTTAGGAGAGAGAGAGACGCGCTGGCTATCAGCGAGGGGCAGGGAGGCCATGGTGCTCAAAATGGCAGCCGCTTACGCGCACGAATGGGCTCAGAAAGGGCAAGATGGCGCCGATAATGTTGACGTTTGCAGCCTAACTTTTAACACTACGACCTAGGACCCGAATGCCTCAACACGCGCCTGTCCTTTTACACCCCCACCTGCCAACTTCGATCGTCCAATCAAGCCCTCGCCGCAATTCCGCGCATCCATAGATCCACCATGGGGGGAAGATCCTTCTCCTACTTAGCGGCCAAAACCTGGAATTCTCTCCCCACCCACCTCCGCATCACACAGAACCACCTCTCCTTCAGAAAACAACTAAAAACCTGGATATTCGACAAGTAAAATACCCCCCTCCCGCAAGTACCTTGAGACCCTCTGGGTGAGTAGTGCGCTATATAAATGCCAAACTTGAACTTGAACTAGTGCCCTTCTTGTTTTACCCTGTGACCAGATAAACCGGTTTATTATGAGCTCTATTCTACTAAACAAAAGTGGGCTAAAAAATAGAGGGATAGTTCTAAATAAATATAGAAATTTCGGGAGGAGATTCATTTTGATAAAATTTACCCTGCATACTATGGACATGTGCAAATTATGTACCCTATTCAAATTCTTCTTCGCTTTCGAAATGATAGGAGAGATATGTAAGTCCACCAGATTACCCAGGTCAGCAGTGATAGTTATTCCTAAGTAAACCCCCTCAGCCACCACCCGTGAATCTGTGCATGTTGCGTATGTATTCTTTATAATTTGTGTCTTAGTTTTATTTAGTGCATACCCCGCAACCCGCCCAAATTGCTCCGTCTCCTGCTCCATTTTACTGATAGCCTCTGCCGGTGAGGGTGTGATAATTGCGATATCATCCGCGTATGCTAGTACCTTAATCGGTCCCATTTTAGTATCTAGCGGCTTAATTCGATCATTTAGCTCCAATTTCTTAATTAATGGGTCTATGTAAAGTGCAAAGAGCAGGGGTGAGCACGGGCACCCCTGTCGTGTGCCTTGTGTAATTCTAAATGGGATAGTGCGACCTGTATTCACCCTTACACACGCCGTTGGTCCTGCATATAATATTTGTATCGATTTTATAAATCCTTCCCCAAATCTCCCTTTCCTTAGCACTGCCCAAAGAAATTCCCACGCCACACGGTCGAAGGCCTTTTCGGCGTCTAATAACATGGCTGCCATTGGTTTCTCCTCCGCCCCTTGTACGTCAAATAACGTGATCATCTTTCTAACATGCAATGTTGTTCCTCTATGTGGGATAAATCCATGCTGGTTAATACTTACTAGTTGCCCTATTACCCTAGCAAGTCTGTTTGCTAATGTTTTAGAGAAGATTTTTAGGTCAGCATTAATCAGTGTAATCGGGCGGTATGATCCGGGCTCTGTGGGGGGTTTCCCTTTTTTAAGGATTACGACAATATCTGCCCCTGCCCAGCTGGCTGGTATAGAATGCCCCGCCTGTGCCTCCCTAAGTGTCCTGACTAGCTCTGAGATAATTGATGCAGAAAACAATTTGTAAAATTCCCCGGGTATCAGGTCCGGCCTGGCAGCCTTGCCGGAAGGCAAACTGAGCATAGCCTCTTTAATTTCTTCTGCCTCTAAACAAGTCTCGAGAGAGTCCCTATCTACCTCCTGTAGGGCTTTACTTGGTAGGTCTTGCAGGTACCTCTGAATATCAGCAGGATCCCTGTCCTGCTCCTCCTCATAAAACTTGCTATAGAACTCCCTAAAGACCTCGAGGATACCTTCGCTATCTGAAAACATATTGCCTCCGCTGTCTCTTATCTCCCTGGCTGCATCTCAGTGCTTTTTAAAATGTGTTTTAGCCACACTGCAAAGCATCTGTACTGCTGTGCAACATGGCTGCACAACATTGCCAAAGACAATAGCTCTCATAGGTGCGACCTTTTGGCTTTGTCAATGCTTGTTCTTCTTTCTGTTGATTCAATTTTCGCCTGCTGTCTTTAATCCCCTCCACCTCCACCTCTACAACCATAGCCCACTTGTGTCTTCTTCTGAGTGTGGGAGTTTAACACGAGCAGAGCCGCTCCTGCGAAGATGCTCGTGTTTGCACAATGATGGTGCACACACTATGTGTCTAGACACTACTCGACCTGTAGTGTTAGAGCCGGTACATAGAGCTTTACAAATTCAAACCACGGTTGAGAGAGATCCTTACTGTGTATTCATTACCAATCATCGCTTTTGTTCGCTATTTTCTTCTTCACCCTAAAACATTCCTTATTTGTGAAACTTTCGGACTTTTCACTTAGTATTCACTACTGACAGCGCACGGTCACCCAAAGCGGCCACTCTGCCCACGGCTGCCTTATTCAGGCCAAGGATGGCCACTGTTACCCAAGGGGGCTCTCTCATGCTCAGGACTGGACACAGGTGCCCAAAGCTGCTGTCTCCTGCCGCGGGCAGGATACTTCTGCCCAAGGCTCCCCCCTTCTACCCAGGACTGGGCACTGCCACGGAGGGCTCCCCCCTTCTACCACGGAGGGCTCCCCCCTTCTACCAAGGACTGGGCACTGCTGCCGCAGGCTGCTCTCCCCTGCAGAGGTCCTTAGCAGGCATCCCCATTGGCTAATGGTCTGTCTTGGACCTCCATGGGCAGTTGCAGAGGGTAGGCTGGAAGGGTGCGGGGGAAGCTGCGCTTCTGGTGGGCTGTTTGGTCAACCCCGCACATGCCAAGGGCGCAAGTAAGCTGGGCATAACGGCACAGCCCCTTTTGGAGATAAAGTTGAGGGTGCAGGGGGTGCCCGGGTGAGGTAACCTTCCGGCGAACTGGGCCCTCTGCGCAAGATCACTCCGATCGGAGGGTGGCACCTAGCGTGACCTTGACCTTGAACCAGTCATGGACCTCGCCGTCGGCTCAAACAGGGTTACGCAGGATCATTTTGTTGATCACTTAGCGCATGATAGGAACGGCAATGTATTAAAAACAAGTTAAGTGTAGCCAAAATCACACACTGTACATATCGATGAAATGGAACGGACTTTCTGCGTATTGTATAAATGATGTCAATATTGAGATGAATGTTTTGTTATTGCTATGAATTAAATATGGCTGGGGTTATTTCGACCCTTAAACCAAGCTGGTGTGTGTCCATATTGTTGCCTTGGGGAAAGAGGGCAGAGAATCTGACTGGCCTGTGGGGGGCGCAAAAGGTTTTGAGTTAAGAGTGGTTAGCTGGGATAAGGGAGGGGACTCAGCAGGGACTGCCCATATCACCTCTGGTGATTGTTTATGTGCACTGTGCAGGAAGGTGCGCCTTCCTGGACATAAACAATCCTTGAAATAAAGACGCTTTACAAGTTCCATGCGTGCTAATGCAGCGCCCATAGCAGTTGTAAAACGCCGTTTCTGATTGTTTCTGCGCAGCAAGGAGACCCTTCCCACACATAAACAATCCTCCCCGTGATGCAGGCATCCTTGCACCATGGTGCCTGTGCCGGCGCATGGCAGCCGTTTGTGCGCCAGCGCAGGGGGAAGCACAGAGATGCATCCCTGCGCTTCTTAACTAACGCAGTCCGTTGTAAATCTTCCCCTCAGGGCCCCAATTATGAAGGCCTGCGTCACTTTTGCGATACTGGTGCGTTAGTTTTAGAGACGCAGCGTAAATAATGCACCATGTTGCGCCATATTTACGAAGTGTTGCATCCAGGCAGATGCGTCACTTCTTAAACCCCTGCGTTACATTATACCTGCGTCAGGTATAATGTATGAAGGGTGGGCGTTTCCCGCAAGAAAGGGTCGTAGAAGTGTCGCAGTGAAATCTATGAGATTTCGCTGCTCCATTTCTAGGACGCCAATGAGTCAAAACCTTACGCCTGCCTCATGGCAGGCGTAAGACTGACGCAGGCCCTTTCACATGGGGCTTCCTCGTGTGAAAGGAACATTGCTGGAGTTGCGTCAGGCTTCCGACACAACTCCAGCAATGCGCCACATTTGCACCATCAGATACGTCAGTAATACTGACGTATCTGTTATTCCTTGTGACATGAAGCGTCATGCAGTAAATATGACGCATCATTGGTGTCGCAAGGAGGGCGCACTGAGAAGTGTCGCATCGCGGCTTTCACGCGCCCATGCGTCACTTCTCACATGCGAAGCCTCAGCCTTTCCTATGTGGGTGATGCCTCGTTCATCCTCCCAGGCTCGAGGCCTCCGTGGTTTGGGTGTAAGCTCTCCGGGTCACGAGTGAAGGGTCGTTCGCTTGTCTCTGGGTGTCTATATGATGCGGATTGTGGGAGAGGATAGCAGGGGGCTGAAAGGGACCCCCGCTCCACTCCCCCACCCCAATACTCATGCGTTTCGTACGTGTCTGTGGCTCGTGGCGCCGCCTTCCGGCAGCTCTTCGCTTTGTCCCTGCGTACCACTGACACCTCGTGTTCTCCTCTGCGAGGCGAGCCTGGAGCGGAGACATTAATACAGGGAATAGGGCCACTGAGAGGGGGGGGGGGGGGGGTGCCATGAGACGGTAGCCAGACAGCCTCCTGCCCCCACCCACACACTTTTCACCATCCCCTGTACCTGGCCCTGAGCACCTGCGAGAGAGTGGAGGGAAAGCACCGCAGGGGGCCGAGTGCTCAGCCCCTAACCCCCCTCCCCGTCACCATCCTTGTACCTGGCCCTGAGCACCGGGCGCAGCAGAGATGGGCAGACATTACCACCTCTTCGCGAGCTATACAAATGTATTGATTGACCTCTTCAAGAGGCGAGAAGTGGGGGGTCCCAGGACTCGCCTCACTGGGAGAGAAGCCGCTGCGGGGGGCTGAGTGCCCCCTCACCCCTCTTTATCAACCTTGTACCTGGCACAGCGAGGATGGGCAGCCGTTATCGCCTGCTCAATAGAAGAGAGATGGAATGGAGGGAGGGGGGGGGGGGGGCGGGCACAGGCAGATGGGGGGAGATTCTCGCCTCATTTCTGATGCCGGAGGCCTCGTTTACTCGTGTGATCTTGGGCAGCTCCGTAAGGGCCCAGTTCTCGAAGTCTGGCGCTGCCTGGAGCCGAGCGCGGGTGGCACCGTGCGAATGGATGCATTTTGTGATTTCTACCCTGGCATTCTTGGTTTGTTAATAATAACTGCGCCCGTCCAGGGGCGGGGGCGCTGTCATCTTATCTCTATTCTCTGTCACACACGCGCCGTTGTTTTCTCAGGTGACCTTGAGCTCACCACACCAGGCAGCACGACCACAAAGATAGCGACAAATATAACATATGAATGTGTTTAAAAGTCTGTGAAGTAGGAGAGGTTCATTGTGGCCTCTTTGTGCTGCCCCAGGAACCAGCTCACGTCACCAGGGAGCAGTTTTCTCTCTTTGTATATTGGTAATAAATGTTCCTCAGCGCCTAGAAGCCACTTTGGGGTGTAGGCTGTGATCTAAAAATCTGCCGAATAAACTCAAGGGCGGGTCATCAATGCCTCTACACTGAGGCGTGGCTCCCAGAGCCCCCCGGGCCCTGCAGTGTCTGCCGAGCGCCGCTCGCCTCTTTCAAGGCGCTAGATGGTTTTGATTCTGTGTTAACTGTTCTGTGTGTCCCTGTTCTGCGCCCATGGGCCGGGTTGAACACCGTTCCCACGAGAAGCTGCTCCTGGGACATGTATGACACACCCCTGGGGGTGCAGGCCTGCGCCCGTTGTGGGGTCTCCGGCCCCCTATGTGAGCTCGCCTTTCATGCCGCTCCTCCGGCTGGACCCAGACAGACTTTACCGAGAGGGTTAGCTCTGCTTGTAGGGACAGCTTCAGCGGGTATCCTCTTGGGGGAGAGGGCATGACGTGTTGTGGTAAACTGTGTGACCCAACTTGGGGCACGTGAACGACAATCAGGCCTAGTAAGACCCCCCATGCACAGTCTGCCCGAGTGACACCCCCGTGCCTGCCCGGGGCAGGGCCTCGAACGCCCCCCATGACCTTGGTTTAACTTTAAAAGTCGTGTTTTCATTCCCCCAGAGGGGCAGGGATGGCCTGTCCGCCCCCTCCCCTGGGGCTCAGCTGTCACCCCCAGGTGTTAGTTCTGCCTTTGCTCAAGCCCCCCCCCCCCCCCCCATCCCCTCCCACGTGTGAACTTGGACCGTCCTAGACGGACACGTCACCGGGGCCAGCACTTCACACCTCCCTGGACACCCCAGGGCTGAAGTCTCGTGCCGGAGGGGCGGGGGGCTCGGCCTAATCTCATCACCTGAACCCCGCCCCACAATGTTGCAAGGTGATCACATCAAGGGTCCAATCAGAGAGCCCCCCTGTGCAGGCTCCGGGGCCCCAGGTACAAGTACAGGCGCAGCCCCCCTGACTGCAGCTCTACGCGCCAGAGAACTGCAGAGGGTCCTGTGTGAGGGGGCACCTGCAGGTGAGGGGTGTCTCTGCCACTACCGAGGGGTGCTGAGCGATCTGGGGGGCTCTGACCAGCCTGAGGGGAGCCGATCGGTCTGAGGGGTGCTGACCGGTCTGAGGGGTGCACCTGCAGCCTGAGGGGTGCTGATCGGTCTGGGGGGCTCTGACCAGCCTGAGGGGTGCTGACCGGTCTGAGGGGTGCTGACCAGGCCGAAGAAGGAGTGCTACCAGAGGGGTGCTGACCTGCCTGAGGGGTGCACCTGCAGCCTGAGGGGTGCTGACCGATCTGAGGGGTGCTGACCGATCTGGGGGGTGCTGACCGGTCTGAGGGGTGCTGACCAGGCCGAAGAAGGAGTGCTACCAGAGGGGTGCTGACCTGCCTGAGGGGTGCACCTGCAGCCTGAGGGGTGCTGACCGATCTGAGGGGTGCTGACCGATCTGGGGGGTGCTGACCGGTCTGAGGGGTGCTGACCAGGCCTAAGAAGGAGTGCTACCTGAGCGGTGCTGACCGGTCTGAGGGGTGCTGACCAGCTTGAGGAGTCTCTGACCAGGCCGAAGAGGGGCCACGTACGCTGCGGACTGCGGGGACCCCCGAGACGAGGATATACGGTAAGCTCCCTCATCCGTTCAGCTTTCCTTTTCATTTTCTTTCACTCACTTTATGTCCTCTCCTCCCGCTTTCCTTCCGTCTCCTCCCTTCCCTTCGTGTCTTCCCTTCATGGCCTCCTCCTGTCTCTTTATTTCCTCTCCTCGCGCTTTCCTTTCCTCTCCTCCCTTCCCTTCCCTTCGTGTCTTCCCTTGATGGCCTCCTCCTGTCTCTTTATGTCCTCTCCTCCCGTTTTCCTTTCCTCTCCTCCCTTTGTGTCTTCCCTTCATGGCCTCCTCCTGTCTTCTTCTCCATCTCTCTTTTCTTCCACTCCCTGTTTTCTTTCGTTCTGGGCTTCATTCCTTCCGTCTCTTTCGATTTCCTTCTTTATTTCTCTCGCCTCTGCTTTATTTCTCAAAGTCTTGCTGTCACTCTCTCCGAACTACATTTATTCTTATCTTTTGTTTCTTTTTCCATCTCTCCCTTTCGTCCTGTTCTTTCTTTGTTGTTCGATGCCCTGTCGATCTCTTTCTCGCTTTATTGTGTATTTTTCGTTTTCTTTCGTCCCTCCCCGGGCACAACCATAGCTTTCCACCGGGACCCTCTCCTTCTTCCGGTCACTCCTGTATATACAAACTCCCTCCCCTGGGGGTCCCTGTCAGAGGTCACGGGGCCAGTCTGCGGGGGGTGGGGCCCTTGAGGGGGCCTTGGGAGCCAGTCTGAGGGTGGTGGGGGCCACCAGGGGGCTTTGAGAGACAGTCTGAGGGTTTTGTGGGCTCATGAGAGGTGTGAGAGCCAGTCTGCGGGTGGTGGGTCCCATGGGTGGGCTCTGAGAGTCAGTCTGAGGGTGGTGGGGTCCCATGGGTGGGCTCTGAGAGCCAGTCTGAGGGTGGTGGGGGCCACCAGGGGGCTTTGAGAGACAGTCTGAGGGTTTTGTGGGCTCATGAGAGGTGTGAGAGCCAGTCTGCGGGTGGTGGGTCCCATGGGTGGGCTCTGAGAGTCAGTCTGAGGGTGGTGGGGTCCCATGGGTGGGCTCTGAGAGCCAGTCTGAGGGTGGTGGGGGCCACCAGGGGGCTTTGAGAGACAGTCTGAGGGTTTTGTGGGCTCATGAGAGGTGTGAGAGCCAGTCTGCGGGTGGTGGGTCCCATGGGTGGGCTCTGAGAGTCAGTCTGAGGGTGGTGGGGTCCCATGGGTGGGCTCTGAGAGCCAGTCTGAGGGTGGTGGGGGCCACCAGGGGGCTTTGAAAGACAGTCTGAGGGTTTTGTGGGCTCATGAGAGATGTGAGAGCCAGTCTGCGGGTGGTGGGTCCCATGGGTGGGCTCGGAGAGTCAGTCTGAGGGTGGTGGGGTCCCATGGGTGGGCTCTGAGAGCCAGTCTGAGGGTGGTGGGGGCCACCAGGGGGCTTTGAGAGACAGTCTGAGGGTTTTGTGGGCTCATGAGAGGTGTGAGAGCCAGTCTGCGGGTGGTGGGTCCCATGGGTGGGCTCTGAGAGTCAGTCTGAGGGTGGTGGGGTCCCATGGGTGGGCTCTGAGAGCCAGTCTGAGGGTGGTGGGGGCCACCAGGGGGCTTTGAAAGACAGTCTGAGGGTTTTGTGGGCTCATGAGAGATGTGAGAGCCAGTCTGCGGGTGGTGGGTCCCATGGGTGGGCTCTGAGAGTCAGTCTGAGGGTGGTGGGGTCCCATGGGTGGGCTCTGAGAGTCAGTCTGCGGGTGGTGGGGGCCCATGAGGGGGTTTTGAATGCGAGTCTGTGGGTGGTTGGGGCCCATCAGCGGATGGGCTATTGGGGGGGGGCTCTGAGAGTCAGTCTGAGGGTGGTGGGGTCCCATGGGGGGGGCTCTGAGAGTCAGTCTGAGGGTGGTGGGGCCCTTCAGGGGCTCTGAGACTCAGTCTGCGGGTGGTGGGGCTCCATCCGTAGAGGGGCCCCTGCGGGGGCTTTGCGAGTCACTGACTTCAGTTTGATGCCTCTATTTGCAGTGTTTCTGGCCCCAGGGCCCCGCGTGCAGCTGGGGGCCCCATGGACCCGCCCCATGACACCGAGTCCCTCCTGAAGGAGCTGATGAAGGTCATCGCCCGGACCACGGACACGTTGGACATCGGGCAGCGCTTCGAGGTGGAGCAGAGGCTGGGCCAGGGCACCTACGGGAGGGTGCTGCGCGCCCGGCACCGCGAGTCCGGTAAGTCCGCCACACCCTGGGGCCAGGGGTCTTCAATCATGCGCAGCGATGCCCTCCTGCGTGTCTGCCTGCATTCCTTCCTGACTCATCACTGCACCCACCGGGGGCATTGGGCGGGAACAGCGCCCCCCAGAGGTGGGCCGGGCACTGGGGAGGTAGAGGCTAATGCTAACAGGTGCATGGAGGGGGCCTCACTGGGGTGGTGTAGGGGGGCTTTGAAATGTGCTCTCTTCTTCCCCTTGGAGGCCAGCAGCTGAGGTGTAGGTTTGCTAGAGGTAGCCAAGCTCTGAAGTGTGCTCTCTTGTCCTCATGAGCTGAGGGGAGAGGTCAGTGACGAGGCAGTGGTAGTCCAGTTCTGCAGTGTGCTCTCGTCTTCCTCCAGGGAGGCCAGCAGCTGAGGTATAGGGTTTGCCAGAGGTAGCCAAGCTCCAGAGTGTGCTCTCTTCTTCCCCGTGGAGGCCAGCAACTGAGGTATAGGTTTGCTAGAGGTAGCCAAACTCTGGAGTGTGCTTCCTTCTGCACCATAGGAGACCATCAGCTGAGCTATAGGGTTTGTTAGAGGTAGCCAAGCTCTGAAGTGTGCTCTCTTCTTCCTCCTAGGAAGCCAGCAGCTGAGGCATAGGGTTTGTTAGAGGTAGTCAAACTCTGAAGTGTGCTCTCTTCTTCCCCCTTGGAGGCCAGCAGATGAGGTATAGGTCTGGGTGAGGTAGCCAAGCTCCAGAGTGTTCTCTCTACTCCTTGGAGTCCACCAGCTGGGGTATAGGGTTTCTAGAGGTAGCCACGCTCTGCATTGTGCTCTCTTCTTCCCCCTTGGAGGTCAGCAGCTCCGGCATAGGTCTAGATGAGGTAGCCAAGCTCTGAAGTGTGCTCTCTTGTCCTCATGAGCTGAGGGGAGAGGTCAGTGACGAGGCAGTGGTAGTCCAGTTCTGCAGTGTGCTCTCGTCTTCCTCCAGGGAGGCCAGCAGCTGAGGTATAGGTTTGCTGGAGGTAGCCACGCTCTGCATTGTGCTCTCTTCTTCCCCCTTGGAGGCCAGCAGCTGAGGTATAGGTTTGCTAGAGGTAGCCAAGCTCTGAGGTGTGCTCTCGTCTTCCTCCAGGGAGGCAAGCATCTGAAGTATAGGTTTGCTAGAGGTAGCCAAGCTCTGCAGTTTGCTCTCCTGTCCCCAGGAGCTGGGGGCAGAGGTCAGCGGCATGGTGGTAGTCCAGTTCTGAAGTGTGTCCCTTCCTCCTCCAGGTTCAATGATGGCTCTGAAGTTACTGAGAAGGAACCAGATAAAGAGGAAGGCCTTCCTGCGGGAGCTCTGCATCTCGCTGCTGCTGTCGACTCACCCCTCCATCATCAGCACCTACCGGCTCTCCTGCCACACACCCTACCACTACGTGATCGTGCAGGAGCTGGCCGCCGCGGGGGACCTGCACTCCTGCGTGGATCCCAAGGTAGGGGCAGCCTCGGCTGTGTTGAAACCAGGCCTCAAACTCCAGAAACTGCTGAGGGACAGTAGCATTAGGTTGCGAAGGAGGGGGCCCTTGGGGTAGGGCTCTTCAAACTTTTTAATACTCCCCCCCCCCCCAGTGGCAAATCAAAGCACCACCCCCTCAGAAACGTTCACAATGATTGTATTAAATTGCCAATGTTTAAATATGTTTAGACTTATTAACGCATTGCATGTAAGTTCTGTTACCATTTTAAACAAGCATTTACAATGCAATGGTTTTGCCTTTGGAAAAGTTATTGGCATTGTAAATGACAACATTTGTATTTATGTGTTGGTTTTGAAAACAGATAAATAAATGGCATTGTCATTTACATTGGCATTAGCTTAATCTCTACAGTCACTCTACACTCTCTAGCACTCCCTAGAACTCCCTACTCACTCTGCACTCTCTAGCACTCCCTAGCACTCCCTACTCACTCTGCACTCTCTAGCACTCCCTACTCACTCTGCACTCTCTAGCACTCCCTACTCACTCTGCACTCTCGAGCACTCCCTAGAACTCCCTACTCACTCTGCACTCTCTAGCACTCCCTAGCACTCCCTACTCACTCTGCACTCTCTAGCACTCCCTACTCACTCTGCACTCTGCACTCTCTAGCACTCCCTACTCACTCTGCACTCTCTAGCACTCCCTACTCACTCTGCACTCTCTAGCACTCCCTACTCACTCTGCACTCTCTAGCACTCCCTAGAACTCCCTACTCACTCTGCACTCTCTAGCACTCCCTAGCACTCCCTACTCACTCTGCACTCTCTAGTACTCCCTAGCACTCCCTACTCACTCTGCACTCTCTAACACTCCCTAGAACTCCCTACTCACTCTGCACTCTCTAGCACTCCCTACTCACTCTGCACTCTCTAGCACTCCCTACTCACTCTGCACTCTCTAGCACTCCCTACTCACTCTGCACTCTCTAGCACTCCCTACTCACTCTGCACTCTCTAGCACTCCCTACTCACTCTGCACTCTCTAGCACTCCCTAGCACTCCCTACTCACTCTGCACTCTCTAGCAATCCCTACTCACTCTGCACTCTCTAGCACTCCCTACTCACTCTGCACTCTCTAGCACTCCCTACTCACTCTGCACTCCCTATGCACTCTGCACTCCCTATGCACTCTCCACTCCCTATGCACTCTCCACTCCCTATGCACTCTCCACTCCCTATGCACTCTCCACTCCCTATGCACTCTCCACTCCCTATGCACTCTCCACTCCCTATGCACTCTCCACTCCGCACTCCCTATGCACCATCCACTCCCTATGCACTCTCCACTCCCTATGCACTCCCCACTCCCTATGCACTCCCCACTCCCTATGCACTCTGCACTCCCTATGCACTCTCCACTCTGCACTCTATGCACTCTGCACTCCCTATGCACTCTCCACTCTGCACTCCCTATGCACTCTGCACCCCATATGCACTCTGCACTCCCTATGCACTCTGCACTCCCTATGCACTCTCCACTCCCTATGCACTCTCCACTCTGCACTCCCTATGCACTCTCCACTCCCTATGCACTCTGTGCTCCCTATGCACTCTCCACTCTGCACTCCCTATGCACTCTGCACTCCCTATGCACTCTGCACTCCCAATGCACACTCCACTCTGCACTCCCTATGCACTCTCCACTCTGCACTCCCTATGAACTCTGCACTCCCTGTGCACTCTCCACTCTCCACTCCCTATGCACTCTGCACTCTATGCACTCTGCACTCCCTATGCACTCTCCACTCTGCACTCCCTATGCACTCTGCACCCCATATGCACTCTGCACTCCCTATGCACTCTGCACTCCCTATGCACTCTCCACTCCCTATGCCCTCTGCACTCCCTATGCACTCTCCACTCTGCACTCCCTATGAACTCTGCACTCCCTGTGCACTCTCCACTCTCTATGCACTCTGCACTCCCTGTGCACTCTCCACTCCCTATGCACTCTCCACTCTGCACTCCCTATGCACTCTCCACTCCCTATGCACTCTTCACTCCCTATGCACTCTGCTCTCCCTATGCACTCTCCACTCCCTATGCACTCTGCACTGCCTATGCACTCTCCACTCTGCACTCCCTATGCACTCCCTATGCCAGAGGTCTTCAAACTTTTCCAGGTTGAGCCCCCCCAGCTGAATTCCCCCAGATGTTGGGGCCCCCCACCACCCGACAGAAACCTTGGGAATCCGGCACACCACATGATCGACTGCCACGCGCACACCACAGGCCATATCCGGCAAACAATGCTCAACACAACAAGAGTGCCTAGCAAACTGCAGGCCTGTGAGTGGGTGTGACGAAACGACAGAGGCATACCAGACAGCTCAAAACTCAATCCTCCAAGACAAAATGTGCGCAAATTCTCCCCACTAGGATGCCCTGCCTTACACAGTACACAGATCAACAACAACACCACCAACATGAATGTGACGGGTGTGCCGGTGCCCAGCCACACCTAGACTCTCAATCTGTGGGTGGATCCCTGCCACTGCCATCCTCAGGCTGTGCTCCACATCCAGTTCTAAACGGTACCTAGTCTTCAACACCGCAAGTGCTGAGAACCCAATCTCACAAACTCCCCAACAAATAAACAAATACATTGTAGGATGTAAAGCACCATCCACAAGTGAACCAAAGGGAGGACCGCCGTGATGAACCCACTATAGGGAACACACCATGGGTGCTTCACCAAGCGGAACCCAAAACATGGAACCCGACCTTGCCCATGGGGGCCCCGCATTCAAGTAGCAGCTGGACGTCACGCAAAATGTCACACGCATGATGCATAGATCCCACACATGAGCACACATAGAATACAGAACAGTAACACATAGGCAAGGGAGCAGCCAAACAATTCAAATACCTTCCACTCTGAACCACAGCTCTCATGGCACCAAGAAAGCAAAGGAAGTCATCACAACCCTCCCCATCCATCATGTACACCTTGTCATCCACCAACTCCCCCACCATTCATTCCGTCCCTCCATCTGAGCCCCATCCACATCCAAACCCCTTCAACCACTTGCAAACCCATCCACCTTCCATCCCTCCATCCATCATCTCACCTCTCCATCCCTCCATCCACCCCCTCACCCATACATCCTTCATCCATCCATCCATCCATCCCTTCACCCAATCTATCCCCTCACCAATCCATCCACTCTTCCACCCATCCATCCATCCAACCATTCACCCAAGCTATCCTCCCACTCATCCATCCACTCCTCCACTCATCCATCCACTCCTCCACTCATCCATCCACTCCTCCACTCATCCATCCACTCTTCCACCCATCCATCCATCTATCCATCCACTCATCCATCCAACCACCCACCCTCTCACCCATCCAGCCATCCCCCCACCCACTCATCCATCCACCCAGACACTCATCCGTCCACCCACTCAACCCCCCACTCATCCATCCACCCATCCATCCCGCTCTCCACCCCCCCACTCATGCATGCACTCTCTGACCCATCCATCTCCATGCTCCTCTCCTCACCCATCCATGCACACACCTGCCCATCCACTCTGCCAATCATTCATCCATGTCATCACTCATCCATCCATCCTCCCCCTCTCTCTCCATTCCCCCCTCACCCAGCCACCCATCCCTCCATCCACCCTTCACCCATCCACCCACGAATCCATCCATTGACCACTCATCCACCCCTTCACTCCTCCATCCACCCCCCCGTCCTTCCACCCTCCTCAATCACCCATCCATCCTCACATCCACCCCTTCACTCATCTATCCATCCATTCATTCATTCATTCATCCCTTCACCCATCAATACATCAAACCATCCATCACCTCTCTCATCCATCCACTCACCGACTCGTCCACCATCCACCCCCATCGATCCATCCACCATTTCACTGATCCATCCACCCCTCCACCCATCCATCTACCCTTCCAACCATACACACATCATCCACTCCCATCCATCCATCCACTCATGCATCCATCCTCTCTCACACCATCCATTCACCCCTTCACTCACCATCCATCCACCCCCCCACCCATACATCCACCACTCCACCCTCACACCTTTTATGATTCAAATTCGAATCTGCAGACCAACATCCCTGAACACTGGGTGCCCACACAAAGATCCTCATGAGTTGAGGACCGCAGACCAGAGCCCACTGTCCCGATTCATGGCCAAACCCGGATTGCAACCTCTCCCTCCCTTCCCAAAATAACTGAAGGACTCCCGCCCCCCCCCCCAACTCCCCCTCACTCCCACCCCCTTGAAAGGCTGGGGCCCTGGACCAGAGCCCACCCTGCCCGTGCCTCAAAACCTCTGCGAAACCTTCTCTCCCTTCTGGGAAGAGCTAACTCTCCCAGGAGACAATTAATTCACAGAGCTGACAGCTTCAGCTGCAGTGGGAGGCAAGGGGTCTCCTCTGCTAAAACTGAAAGCGTGTCTGTTTGTTTGCTTTCGTTTTTAGCAGAGGAGACCCCTGCCTCGCACGCAGTCGAAGGTGTCGACTCGTGAATTGGCCCCCTCCTGGGAGAATCACCCAGACAAAGAAACGGGCACAAAGGGAAGATCGAAGTGGAGCCCGCGCCCCCCCTGGGATGGCGCCGCGACCCCCTGGGATGGCGCCGCGACCCCCCAGGGGGGCGCGCCCCACAGATTGAAGAACCCTGCCCTATGCACTCTCCACTCCCTATGCACTCTGCACTCCCTATGCACTCTCCACTCCCTATGCACTCTCCACTCCCTATGCACTCTCCACTCCCTATGCACTTTCCACTCCCTATGCACTCTCCACTCCCTATGCACTCTCCACTCCCTATGCACTCTCCACTCCCTATGCACTCCCTATGCACTCTCCACTCCCTATGCACTCTCACTCTCCACTCCCTATGCACTCTCAACTCCCTATGCACTCTGCACTCCCTATGCACTCTCCACTCTGCACTCTCCACTCCCTATGCACTCTCCACTCTCCACTCCCTATGCACTCTCCACTCCCTATGCACTCCCTCTACACTATGCACTCTGCACTCACTACTCTGCTCACTCACTACTCTGCTCACTCACTCTGCACTCACTACTCTGCACACTCACTTTGCACTCTGCACTCACACTCTGCACTCAATTTTACCAAATACTGAGGAGAGGGGACTGCCTGGAGTGTGCTTATGTGGAGAGAGAGGCCGCCTGTCTGAGTTAAAACACCCCGTCAATTCTGCTCCACGTAGCCTGGGGGGGGGGGGGGCAGGAACGGTTAGACTGACAGCGGGAGGGGGGGCGGGAACGGACAGAGGGAGGGGGGGGTCGGGAACGGGATAAAAACAAAAGCAAACAGAAAAAAGACATTAAGAGCGAAAACGTCAAAATACGTAAACTTACAAAGTGAAAACACATTTATAAACAAAATGCTCCTTACCTGATTGCCTCGTGGGAACTCGAATCTTGCAGCCAACTCCAACAACAAACACTTGTAAAAAGAAGAAAACAGGCCGACTCAAAAAAAAAATAACACACACCCACCGCTGCGATGATGATCAGAAGTGGGTGGAGAGGGAAAAAATCGCGGGAACGCCCCCGAATCAGGTCCGGCCTTGACGGACAGATCCGGCTCCCAATGGCTAGCCTCCATTTATGGAGCTAGCCAATGGGAGTCGGGGGACGTTCCTATAGCCAATATTGTAAACATTAGATTTCGCCTGCGCGAACTGCTTGCGCAGATTGCCAGGTCGAAACCTAAAAAGCAATCAAATACATGATTGCAAAACATACTGTTCCGGCCAGGCGGGCCTTGCTAACGTGTAAAAGTATCCACAGTGTGATTATTAGAAATGGGGGTGGAAGTTTGAAGAATATTTGGAGTCCCTTCCCCTTTGATACCTTCTCCCAGCCAGGATTTAAATGACAGAAGATGCTAGTGCTGGCCCATGACAGAGCGGCTCACTGCGGCTCATTTTATTCCACTGAAACCAAAACACTTATCTGTATCAGGCCAGCAGCTGCTCCCCTTCTCTGGGTTCACCCTAGGGGGGTCCTCCCCTAGTTTGAAGACCCGCTGAATTAGGGGAATATTCTAAGGCTTTCTGCAGGAGTTCTAAAAAGGGATTTAACCGCGCATGTTCTACTTACCATGGAAGGACACTCAACAACCATACTACGGGCACATTTATAAAGGATTCAGGCAGCGCAGCGAACCATCTTTCTGGGATGGTTGAAAGGGCAGACAAGCCCCATATTCCAGGGGTAGTAAGCGCTATATAGATGCAATTACAATACAACACAATATTAACACAATGTGCTGCCTGGGCCAACGCAGGCACCCCCGCACCATGCTGCAAGGGCGCCTGCGTTGTAAGCAGGATTATTTTCATGGAGAAAGGGACACCTTCCTGCACAAACACAATCCATTGAGGCATTTCCTCTTTCTAGGTTTGCTGCAGAATGCAGTGCAAATAGAAAGAGGGAAAGAGTAGGAGAAATACAGATGTTCCTCCTCATTGTGCCTCATCTGGGCCGGCACAGAATTTGTACGCATTCACAGGTCTACTAGGAAATGTAAATCTGTGAATGCAGCAAAACCCCTGGATGGATGCGTGTGAACATCTGTGCTTCACCCATGGAACGCCTCCAGGGGGAGAGTAACGCAACACAGCGATGTGTTCTGCATTGCGTTACCCAGAATTATCAAACGACTCAATGTGGCCCTGCATAGCTTGATAAATCTAACTTGCTAGTTGCATCGCCCTTGCGTGGCAGAAGGACGACACAACTCATTTAAAAAAAAATTCCCATAGGTGCCTCTGCCCCTATGGTTAGCGCCGGTGTTCCACATTTTCTATTGCTTCCATCGGAACTCATGACACTTCCGTCACACGAGTGCTTCTATCTATCTTCTGTCATTTATAATGTCCGCTCTTATTGAGTGCTATAAATAACTGTAGCCAATTTCCCTTGCCTCAAAGCCGAATGATTTGTGCAACCATGAATATATTTTGTCTGATGGACAGGGAAGTCCAACACAACCCATTTGAACAGCAGTCCACTGGGGGAGGGGTTCACCAGTATCTTTGCTCCTTGTAGAACAAGGCATCCCATTGTTGGCATCCATCAGTCCGTCATCTTGTATAACTGGCTTCTCTCCTCTCTGGCACAGGTTGGCATGGCGGAGGAGAAGGTGAAGCGCGTGGCCAGGCAGCTGGCTTGTGCCCTCGAGTATATGCACGACCGCTCGCTGGTGCACCGGGACGTGAAACCGGACAATGTCCTGCTGATGGACAGGGAGTGTCACGACGTGAGACTCAGTGACTTCGGCCTGACGCGGCTGGAAGGCTACTCCGTGGCCTGCACCTCACGAATCATCCCATACATGGCCCCTGAGTACTGCCAGCTCAAGAGGCACCAGACCCTGGTCATGCAGCCCAGCCTAGACGTGTGGGCCTTCGGGGTTCTGCTCTTCACCATCCTCACCGGGCACTTCCCGTGGACCCAGGCGCTGCCAACGGACAGAGAGTTCAAGGCCTACATGGTCTGGCAGGACCTGGCCGACGACAGCTTCATGCCACCCTTGTGGAGGAGGCTCACCCCGGTCGCCAGGCAGATGTTCAGCCGACTCCTGGCCCTCTCCTCTGCCTGGCGGCTGTCCGTGGAGGACATTGGGAGATACCTGGACACCCCGTGGAAGGTGACCAGTCTCCCCAGTAACGCGGTGGGGAGTGTCAGCAGCGCGGAGGAGGACAGCAGCCCGGCCATGTCTGAGGACCCCGAAGCTCCCCAGGTACCCCATGAGGCCAGTGCCCTGTACCTACGGACAGAGCTGCACACGTGGCTCTCCGTGGGAGCAGAGGTGGAACTCACATGAGCAGGAGACACCACTGTGACGCAAGGTAAGCTTCTGAGTATCTGTGCGCGGTATAAATTGATTTAACATAACATAACAAGTAGGAAAATGAAGCTTCATTCAACTATTAAAAACACCTCCATGCACCAAAATACCCATTGAACAGGCAGCTTCTGCAGGGCGGGGAATACCACTGTTTCACTGACGCCATCAGCGACCACCCCTGGGCGTGAAACCAACATATGGGCGTCCGTGATGTCATCACTGTGAGCCAGGAGAGTCGAGCATGATTGGTGCTGGGTTAACAAAGGGGCTTAAGACGTCACATTACCCTTTGGCATTTTCAGAGATGTTTTGCTAGGACAAGGCTATCAAAGAGTGTTGTTTCATCCTTAACCCAGTGCTGCAGGTGGCCCATCCAGAGGGCCATGACACGCCAGCCTCATCTTCTATTCTGGTCGAGCGGAATGACCACGGTCTGGGCGTCTGTCCATCCTCCTCTCAGGAAGGCCAGCCATGCCTCCTGAAGGCTTGTTCTTCAGTCAGAGCCTTCTGAACCAGCATCGCGAGTGCTCAACTCAAACTCCTCCCCTTGGCGTGCTTACACCTCAAAGCGCTCTCTTCTTTCACAGCCTGTAGTACTACTACCTGTAACTCCCTGTGCCTTGGGCGCTTTTCCTGTCCTTGTGTGTAGTGATATGGATGTGAATGTCTGAGTATGAATTTGATTGTATAAAAGGTATGTTTGGATGTATGAGTGGATCTAATTTATTGTCCGGTTTGAAGTGTTTTTGCGTGTCCTAGTTTTTAGACTAATTTTGTATGTTTCTGATTATGTATATTTTTTCCAAATGTTATGTATTGTACAAATGGAATCACTTTAATTATTATCCAAAAAAAATCGTGTTGATTGTCAAAATGAAAATTAAAAACTTTTTTTTTACTCTCTTTGTGAATTGGTGGGTATTCTGTTAATTTTTATTAAATTTTGATTTGTTCTATTTGGGAAACACCCCTTTCATGTTGTTCTCTCATGTTCTCGCCCTGGCGGGTTGTTCCCCTGTTGTCGTTTTTTCCTAGATTCAGGGCCCCTCTTCTGTTTAAAGAACTGGGCGTCTGTCCATCCTCCTCTCAGGAAGGCCAGCCATGCCTCCTGAAGGCTTGTTCTTCAGTCAGAGCCTTCTGAACTAGCATCGCGAGTGCTCAACTCAAACTCCTCCCCTTGGCGTGCTTACACCTCAAAGCGCTCTCTTCTTTCACAGCCTGTAGTACTACTACCTGTAACTCCCTGTGCCTTGGGATGGGGGGGCAACTGGAGCTTCTGTGGAACACACAGGTGGCCATAGATGCATGTCACAGCTTAGCATTGATGTACATTCTAGAGGGCATTATCATACAATAACTGCCCAGCATCCAGACTGAGGAAGGCCAGGGCGCATGAAGGTGGATGCCAATGAACTTGGTACCAAAGCTCTGTGGAAGTCATTCACGCTCCTGAAAGCGACAGGGGTTCAGAAAACCTTAATGTGGTTGACGTGCATTATTTTGACACCACCCTGAGTATGTTGGATATAGAATCCTCAGAGAGTCAGAGGGACACCAGGACTTCCCAACAGAGGGCGCTGTCATCCATCATTCTGATAGTTAATGATGTCAGCGTGTTCCTATTGAATGAGCTCATGTGACTGAAAGTGAATTAATCTTTGCACATCTTCTGTCCTTGCAGGTGGTCTCAGAGACGTGGCTCCAGATGCCCACTGCAGATGGAGGGCACAAGGCCCTGAGTGTACAGCGGGGCAGTGAAAAGGACGGGCCACAGCAGTGGGCACAGACGAAGCTGGCAGATTAAGAAGCACAATTATGAGAAGACATCAGGGATCCCTTCACATGACACTTGGCCAGCTGGCATCTCTCAAGAGTTCTGCATCACAGGGCCAGCCTAGGCAGGCATTGGTACTGATTCAGTGCCCTGGATCACAGGCCCAGCATGGCTTGGCACCTCTTAAGACTCTTGGAACCCAGAGGCAGCATGTGGAGGCTGGGCATGGCTGCACCTCTTAAGACTGCTGTATCCCAGAAGCAGCCTGTGACGCCTGGACATGGCTTGGCACCTCTTCAAAGTCCAGGACCACAGACCCAGTGTGTGGAGTTTGGGCATGGATTGGCACCTCTTCAGAGTCCTGGATCACAGGGCCAGCCTGTGGGATTCCATTCCTCCCGATCACCCTCACTCACCCCTGTGGAGTTTACTAAGCTGGAGATGCCACACTGTTGGGAAATGTAATAAAACAAATAAATCCAATGGATAAACATTAATGTTGATCTGCTTTTTTCTCAATTTTTTTGGTCACTCCACTGGTCCCAGTAGTATCACAAGCTTCCTGCTGGACTTGACACATGCCTACCAGATGTCAGGGGGCCCAGCTGGCAGATCCCATAGGTTGCTCAGCGGGCAAATCCCATTGGGTGGCCCAGCTGGCAGATCCCATGGGGGTCCCAGAGGGCAGATCCCATGGGGGGCTCAGCCGGCTGAACCCATGGGGGTCCCAGAGGGCAGATCCCATGGGGGGCCCATCCGGCAAGTAGCGGTAGTCTTTGAGCCTCGAACTCTGTGCTCAGAAACTGTTATCTTTGGCTTTAGCTCACAAGTTGCAGTCCTGTGGCAAGAAAGAGTGCACTCTAGCACCAGCCAGGGGACCAAGGCCAGAGAGGGACTTTTATCTCTCAGCTACACCTGTCACACGGTTCCTTCAAATTTAGTAGGAATGTGCATTAGATCAACAAAACTTCAGAATGTAGTAGATGTTGGTTTTGGCTTGCTCACAATGCCACGTCTAAACTCCTAACCTTCCAGAGTTATAGATGTTGTCAGTAACTTCAAACATGGCCACTCCGATTCCCAAAGAATTAGTGGAAATGGATCTAACTCTTTTGTTTGTCACTTTTGCATACCCATGGTTTCACAAAGAAAAAATACAAGAATATGTATCCAGTATTAGTAAAGAGCGAACTAAACACCCCTAGGGGTCTCAAGGCGCTGGGGGCCGTCAGGGAAATTAAGTGAGCTATTGCCCAGAGTCACAGGGTGTTGAGCTGCTGCCAGGGGATCGAACTGTGACACCCGCGCTCCAGAGTCAGCCGCTCTGGCGTCTGCACCAGACCTCTCCCTCACCTACATTTTCAAATATTTATTAAAAAGATCTCATCCCTGTAAATAAAAATGAGTTGTGATCATTAGAGAGACGAGACTTATTGTTATGAGCATTATTAGAATGGTGATAAACACAAACAATTCAACCCTCTTAATTGTTCCAAATGTCACCCCCATTTATCACTAATACCTCTACACTAGCGACAGCATGACGGGAGTACCCTTCTGCTAGACCTGTCTAACACCATAGCTTGGTATAATGTGTCAGGAAGCCAGGCACAGTTCATTAACAATTGCACCCCATCTGAGGGTGCAGGCCTGCACACTTCTCTTGCACTGCTATCTTCCTTCTCAGGATGAAGGTCTGGCCTGCAGAGCTGCATCTCAGTCACAGCGCACAGCAGCGTGAAGTGCCTCTCACTGAATTCAGCATGGGTGCGGTTTAAATAATAAAACACCAACTTTATCATACTGTGCTAGGGGCGCAGAGCAACGTCTTTAGTTAGTCACGAGCATGGGTACTCACAAACATTTGCCATGGGGCCACAAAGTATGGTCTGTGGTGTGACCGAGGGCCGCACTGATGCCAGCAGGGTGGTGCTGAGGGGTCGGGGAGGGTCAGGGATTCTGTAAGTAGGTCTAAAACATGTTAAATAAATGAGCAAGTATTTATTTGCAGGTTAATAAATGCTTGCCCATTAATTTACAATTATTTCTGAATATAAGTGTTCAGCAACTAAACAGCAGCTGGTGCTGCTGTTCACCAGGGGGGGCCGCAGGTAAAGATCAAGAGGGCCGCAAGCCCCCCAACCCCGGGTCCTACTTTCAGTATCACTGGTCTACAGAGAATGAGTTTCTCCTATGAGCAAAAAAAAATAAAACCAGGAGAGTGAGTTCTAATATGAATGTCCCTGGAACTAATTGTACAGACTACAGTGGGAGGATAACTACCAGGAATAAGTGTGTGTGGCACTTCCTTGTATGAGGGGGAAAACGTGTGGAAACCACCATCAGAAAAAGATGCGAACGTAAAAAGAAAAGCTAAAATGTAGCTAAAATTGAGATTACATGTAAGCTCTACAACAACCAGTAGAGTCCAGGGCAAACTGGTCAGCTGGGCACTTTGCAGTTGTGGACTTCCTTTAGATGTGTGTCCCTGAAGCGTTGCAGGGAGGAGGCAACTAACCCCTAAAGTTTACTAACTGGTCCTTGGCGTATGTGAGAGCAGGTCCAGCCCTTGGGGTCTCTCTCCCCCTTCTCTTTTTGAAGTCAGTGAATCAATCATATACTTTATTGGGCATTTCTGGGTCCAGTAGCCGCACAGGTGCAGTCTTCCTGTGAGCACGCTCTCTTTTTGGGGTCCACAGGTTATGTTAGCAGGTGCAGTCCTTCTGTTCTTTCCAAGTCCAACGGTGTTCTGAGGCGCCAATTTAATGCCAAATTTGAGTTTGTGGATGGGGAGAACTCACTAGCCAATGGGGCAACCCTAACCACTTTCACATAATTTCCTGTGGGCTTGGCCCTGAACAATCTGACAGTGCATCTTGCTGCCCCAATCCAAGATGTCAGGACCCTTCTGCCCTGGGACAGAACCATGGGCACACCCCTGAGGGGCAGCCATCATAACGAGCCACCTGCCCTGGAACCTGTTTCTGACAAGTACAGGACCTCTTATAGCCAGGGGTATGCCCAGGCCTCTACACACACGCTACATTAACAGATACCAGGTGCCCGTAGTAGGGCAGAGGACCACTTCCGTTCGCCATGCAAGGGACGTTCCCGTCCCAGCACGGGGCATTCCTCAGGACCTATGGGACCCATTTCTAACTGGCCATTTGCTGTATCTGCAGATGTTTCCCTTTAAGTGTGTCAGGTTTATGAAAGTGAAAGCAAAAAAGTGAGCGCATCTATCACCAGGATCCATCTGTTGATAGAAGATCTGTACGGAGTAAAGACAGAGACAAACAAGTCCACCTCAGGTGCATCTCACTGGGCAAAGGTGGTCTGAACCACTCTCAGGTGAAGACGCCACAGGTGGCTGGCAAACAACACCAACTGAGGCTGTCGGATCTGCCGTTCAGATAGCTGGCCAGATTGTTGGCCACTAGCCAGATTCCATGCTAGTGTAGCCACACCCAAAGTCACAATGCTTTCTGACATAGCGGTGCGACCCTGCTCCTCCCTGCTTTTTGACATATCACCTGCCAGTCGGCAAGATCTACAGGCTCTGACCAAGCAAGGGAGGATTAAAAATGCTTCAGGGCAGACAGATTGCCTTCAGTTCAAGCAGTTGATGTGAAGTACCTGATCCTCTGGAGACCAGAGGTCTGTTCTCCAGTTCATCCAGATGTGCTCTCCCACCAAGGATGGAGGCATCATCACCACCATGGCCACCACTGGAGGAGGGTGAAAGCACATTCCTGTGACAGGGCCTCCTCCACCCACCACCTACGACCACCACAGGCCCATTGCAGCGTCCCAGAACACTCTGATGGCATCCAACAGACCTGCGACGGGAACCACTGCCAGCGAAGGCACCACTGGAGCGTTCTGCTGTGCTAGCATGCATACATGACCAGAAGCATGCTGACCTAGCACGCAGACCGACTTCAGGACAGGAGCTCAAACTCCCTCTAAAACATCAGAATCATATTTCAAATGTAGCGTATCCTCTGAAGACTCACAAAGGTGTTCTATCCAGTACTGACCCTATGAACAGCAGTCACTGATGGAGCACTAAGAAGTCCAGCATGGACGATGCAGCTTGTGGGTGGTGCACAATCATCTCCGGCGATCTGGCTTTGACCAGCCAATCATCCAGGTGTGGGAAGCCAGATGGACCTCCGCCACCACCTTGGCCCTTCAACTTGGTGAAGACCTGAGATGCTGATTCCAAAGGAGAACCTAAGGTGACCAACTTATGGAAATTACCCCAAGGGCAAAGGAACAGGAATAGAACAGCAAATAGGGGAGAGGGCTCTGTAAAAAGAGGAAGGGAATGCAACAGGTTGGAGGAGAAGCAACTTGGTACTACTCCTGCAAAGGATGTCGAAAATTTGTAGCTATATTTTGAACCTGTCGAAATAGAGAAAGGGAGGAAAAAAGGCAGGAAGGTCATTTCCCTAAACCGTTCCCAACTTGTATTTTCCTTTACTAAATGCCCTAGTCTGAGGGGGCTGGGATCAAAGGATTTAAAACAAGTAGGGTTTAGTAATAATAATGATGGGAAATAACTTACCAAGGTATTATTGTACTCGAGTTTAGTTAAAACAGCAATTGAGAGGGCGGAAAAAGAGATAGTAAAGGAAGGGATAAGGTTGGTACCGGCTGGAGAAATGAAGAGGAACCAGCAGAACAGAGCCTTTTTAGCGTGTCATTCAGGCTTGGGAAGAAGACAGATAAGTCTGATTTTAGGCGAGGGAAGGGAAGAAGAAAATTTGAGAATGGTAGCTGAGAACTATGAGTCAGGTAACCCGTGGGGTGATTGGTCCGCTAATGATAACTGGCCAGGCGCCCCATATGGGGATAATTCCGTTGATGACCGTCTCAGTGATGTTGAGTAGGGAGGGGGACTGCCGCATAGCATGATCCTGTTATCTTGGAACGTAAATGGGCTAGGAGAGGAGACAAAAGTAGACAGTATAAAAACCCTAGCCCGAAGTGCTGAAATAGTAGGTTTTCAGGAGACCTGGCTATGCGACAATACCCTCGTCTTTGAAGGTTTTGTGCAACTACATAAGCCTGCAAGAAGGAAAAGGTTTGGTCAACCAGCTGGGGGCATTATGACTCTTGTTTCGACTAAGATAGCAAAAAGGGTACTGATAATAAATACGACTTGTAAATCGTTACTGGTCAGCTATGTACACCTGTTGGGCTCGGAAGGGTTGTATGATCACATGCTAATTGTAAATGTATACATTCAATAGGGTTCAAATGAAGAATATGAGATAGAAATGAGACGTTTCGAAAATGACCTAGACTTATTGTGTGAAAAGTTTGAAAATTATAAAATAATTGTAATGGGTGATTTTAATCATAAATTGAACCCCTCGAGATACGACCGATGGTTTAAAGACCTCTTGAGCTCAAATAATATACCCCCAGCGTTGTTTCCAAATTGTACAACCTCTAAACAAGATGTGAAGTTGGGCAAACTTTTGGGGCTAAAAGGATTGTTTTGCTTAAATGGCAGGTGGGAAACAGATAGCCCTGCAAAGCAGACCTTCAAGATAGGTTCCCAACACTGCCCGATTGATTATGTATTCATTCATGCGTGGAATTTTGATCTCATCAAGGGGTTTCAGATAACTCCTTACAATGGTAGCGACCCCAATATTCTGCAATTTGCATTACCAAGGGGACCCCAAAACACTAGAGAATTGGCTCTCCCTCAACAAGTAGAGTCCCCTAAACGTCTGACAACAAGACTTACCTGAAATATATTGAAAAGCTAGCTCGATTCCAACAGGAAGTGAGTCTGGAGAATGTTAGGACTAAGAAAGTGCCTTGGTTCGAGGAAAATACAAAAGAAATGGTGCAGTGCCTTAAAGTAGATCTAAGAAGAAGGATCCATGCACAATGGCTAAACAAGCAATGCAAACAGCCAAGCTGGTTTAACGGGGAGTGTCTAACTAAGAAAAGATAAATAAGAAGAGAAGAAAGAAGCCTGAGGAAAAAACATGATCCAATAAGACACAAAAATGTAAGTAATATGAAGGAGTATAAAACCTAAGTGAGAAATCTGAAGAGGGCCTTCAAAGAAAAATGCTGGGAAAACTTGCTGAAATTATTGAATCTAAAAACTTGCGTAATTTCTGGAATTTGTTGAAGTAAGCATCAGGACAGGCAAAGGGAGCCCTATGTAGTTGAGGAAGCAGCTTGGGAAGAATATCTAGGGGAGCTATACGGAACATATATTGAAGAAGGTGAGGATACCTGGATGGAGGCGGTGGTAGATCTAAAATCTCTGTTTACAATAGAAAAGGTAAATGAAATCATAAGAAGCTTAAACCTAACCCGCGCCGCAGGACCTGATAATCTGCCAGCAATTATCATAAAACCCCAGCAAGATTGGTGGGCGGAATTTTTCTCCTGTATGTTTTTGGCAATATTGGAGTCAGGCAAGATCCCCGAAAAGTGGAGGATAGCAATAATCAGAACCATCTACAAGAAGGGTGACAGAAAAGCACCAAAAAAGTATATACTTATCAACCTGTTGGATATCGGGGGAAAAGGTATTTTCCAAAATAATTCTGGGTAGCCTGAAAGACTGGGTGGAACAGAGGTCGATCGTGCCAGTGGAACAAGGAGGTTTTAAGAAGGGGCATTCCACGATCGATCACTGTTTCGCACTGAGGGCAGTAGCGCAGAAGTCTGTGGAAAAGCAGGGGAAGTTATGCTGCTGCTTCGTAGACTTCCGCGCAGCTTTCGACCTAGTGGATAGGAGATGCATTTGGAAGTCCCTAAGAAAATAAATACAATATCCCAGAGGGGCTCCTGGGAATTATCCAGGAGCTACACAAACATAATTGGGCGCAAGTCATCAAAGACACAGACGGAGCCTTGACACCTAAAATATTGATTAAGGATGGTTTAAGGCAGGGATGTGTATTGGCCCCCTTACTGTTTGCAATATACCTGTCTGATCTCCCAGCCACCTTAGAAGTGAACAGAAGTGGGAGCCCTAAAATGCATGGGAAACATCTGTCCTGTTTGCTGTACGCTGACGATTCGGTAATCTTTGGCCAAACAGAGATTGGATTGCAAAGGAAGTTATATGCCTTTAATGAATACTGCTTGGCCAAACGTCTGACTGTAAACATGGACAAATCTAAAATCCTATGTTTTGGGAAGAAAACTCAGAATATTAACTGATATCTGGGTTCTATCAAACTAGAAATCGTGAACGAATATAGATATCTTGGTAAATGGTTCGAAAACTCTTTAAAATGGGACATCCATCTGGTAGCCCAGAATGCCAAAGCCCATACATCAGCTTGTGGGCTAAGGAAATTTATCCAAATCTATGGGGATATGTCACATAGACCTTTATTGAAAGCCTATAAGGCAAAGATACCCCCACAAGTGCAGTATGGGGCCGAGGTCTTGTATTTGAGTCAGAAGAACAACTGGGACATCGAGGAAGGGAAATGTCTAAAACCATTGATGTCGCTACCGGACTGATCTATGATCCAGGCAATCCGAGTGACAGCATGGAGCATACAGGTACAAGTGGCCCTTTAGGATTTTGGAAAAGATTGGAATCTGAGGAAGTCACAAAAGTGTCACAATGGTGTAAAGAGGAGATCGTGCATAGCGACTTAAATTGGGCCAAGATGATTAGAATGCAACTGGGCACGACATGTAAAAACCTAAAAGTAAAATTTGACCAGGCGACACTGTCGGTTGAAGCTTCAAAGGGGGGGCTTAGAACGGCAGGAAGAGAAGTATCGAGGCAAAATGACATGATATACCGGGGATAGAAAGTATCAGTCCACTATATGATGAATAGCTGGGAGAATGATATGTGGTCCCTTACTTGGATACACTACCCAATGCTGGATTAAGAGCTGAAGTGCTCAGGTGGAGAATAGGGGTCAACCATTGGGCATCTCATGGAAATAGAAAAGCAGAAATGGTACAAGCCGACGGTAAATGGCGCTGTGGATTAGGTACTAAATTCGATAATTTACATATTTTATTAGACTGTCAAAAATTTGTGTCACAGCGGAAATTGTTTTTACGACCTATGTTTTTTAAATATGGTACCACTGAGCACCTGTTAGCAATTAATCTACTTACTGACATGCCAAATCTTGATGTAGCAATCGCCATGGCAAAATATATGAAGGCGATAAAAAGGGCCATCATGGAACCAAATAAGATTGGATAGAAATTGGCATGGAAAATGCTTAAATTACATTATGCTTAGGCTATAACGCTATCTTTATGGTGTTGCTTATCGTAACTCTAGGAGTATTGTCATAGGAATTTTTAAGTTGTGGGAGGGAGGTAATATCTCCCCTATTGGAGGTATCGCTTTTTTTAAAAGTATCATTGAAATGGTTGTATACGTTTTAAATGATTTATTGTAATATGTATCATGTTGTTTAGAGACCAATGGTCTAATAAACGTACTTTTACTACTACTACTACAATCAGACAGTGAACTTATAGTGAGTTGACCCTAGCACAAAACATAGGTACCTCCTGTGACTGTAGGGTTGATATGTGCAATAAGCATCCCCTGTAAGCCACGGAGCTTCATCTAGTCGTCTCTTTCCAGCACCAGAAGAACCTGAGCCAGAGACAGCACCCTGAACTTTCCATGGGAATGTAAAACTTTTAAGATCCTGGAGTTTGGGAAGAGATGAACACTGCTGTCCTTTTTGGGAACCAAGAAGTATCAAGAGGGAAGGGTGCACCCCCATACTATAACCTGTGAGAGCTACTGTTTTTTTTTCTTTTTAAAATTTTTATTCCTCATATACCAATTTTGGGTGCTCTAGAAGGGGATCCTCTCCCCCCCTGACATCTCGATGTCATGGCCACTGAATTTGATGCCAGTGGAGGCAGGAAAAGAAACCCCCCTCTAGTGTTTACTGGTTTGATGTTATGGCCTTCCAGGCTTGTGGAAAGGAGGCTGCCTGCTCTCTAACTAACCGCACCTGCTCCTTCAAGGGGACGCTGATGCTGCGTTCCAGGTGGTGAGCCGGAGGAGGGGTGCTTAGCTTGATGACCCTTTCCTCTTCCCCTCTTTCGGTGCAGCAGCTGGTTTGGCTG
This sequence comes from Lissotriton vulgaris, assembly GCF_964263255.1. NCBI lineage: Eukaryota > Metazoa > Chordata > Amphibia > Caudata > Salamandridae > Lissotriton > Lissotriton vulgaris. The sequence goes on along the minus strand of NC_141700.1, from coordinate 800,648,102 downwards.
CAGTGGTGGTTGGGAGGGCTGACGCTGGTGAAAGCAGAATCCTCTAGAAAAGCCTCAAAACTTCCAGTAGTCTTGGGCAGGTGACTGGAAACCAAAAATCGAGCCCTTCCGGTCTGGAATCTTTCCAAGATGGTGTCAGTTTTGTCCCCAAAAAGATATGCCCTGCCAAAGGTCATATCCATCAGAGCCGTCCCCACATCACACCAAAACTCCACTGACCAGAGCTAGGCATACCTCTGCAAAGTCACAGATGTGCCCATAGCTCTGGTCACCAAGTCCACAGTATCCAGGCGCACCCAATGAGGTGCCTGGAGGTGTTCGGTCTGCGTTTGACCACCTCCGACAAATGGTCTCTACTGTGGTCTGGCAAGTTTGGAGCTATTGATGCAGCCACGCCCCTCAGACCATGCATGTATCTGCCCAGTAGGCAGCTTGCATTGAACGACTGGCTAAGCTTGATAATAAGAACATAGGTTATGCCCTTGTCTTTTAGGTCTCCAAATTTCAAATCCAAATTAAATATTGTTTATGAATAATTTATTAATCTCCTTGTCCTTGTTGGTCTTGAAATTCAAACTTTACACTGTATTATGCAAAGCTGCCTGGTCAACGTGTTTCGTCCCATACAGCACCTATACCTGGGGCTTTTTTAAGGCAAACAGGTTTTAGAGATGCAGGTCTTCCAGTCTGGCCTTCAGGGGCCAACAACATCTGTTTTGTCAAAGATTACCAAGGCTGAGTGATTCCGGGTTGGAATATGTTGTAATGGTGCTTTCCATGCCTGCTGAACAGACTTTCTTCCTGACCACCCCCACCTTCTTCGATTCCCTGTCAGGCTGCGCTGCAGAGACAGCCCCCGGGCTCTAAGTGCAGGAAGGTCCCAGAGCCTTGTTGACGGGCAACGAGGACGGATGACATCACAGCTGGATGCAGAACTTCCACCAAGATGTTCGCTCTGGATGTCACCATTGGTATGGTCCAACTCAAGCATACCAGCTGCCTTTAAGACATTGTGAAATTAAGCCACTTGGCCAAAAGGGAAGAGCTTGCAGTGGCTTACCCTGAAAGACACCATCTTGGTTTCGAGGGAAGTGTCTACACTCTTCGTAGAAGTTCCCTTGACCGAAGGGCAAGATAGCCGACAGGTGGGCGGTGGCAGGAATCTGGCTGACCCACTGCTGTATCTGTATCAAGGGGGATTGTCTCAGGAATCTGTATTGGGTCGAGTCAGGATCGAAGATACCTTTCCTCGTCTTACAATAACACTGGCCCGGCAAGAGGTCTTGCTCAAGATCCTGTTGTCTTCTGGCTTTTTCCACGATCTCTGGACCTCCATCATAAACCTTAATAGTTTTAGTTTATTTGAACAATTGCTTGGTTACTTAAAACCCTTGCAATAATATACAGGATATATATTTACATAGTGAGTTAAAAATCATTAATAAAATCTTTGTTTATTAAATATAACATATTAAAAAAGAAATATGGTAGTTTCAACTTAAAATTGAAAATGCTGGTACATGGAAACATTTCAATTCGTATATGTGCCAATAGATTAAAATTCGCCCTAACGGCCTACCAATTAATATTGTCATTTGATAGTAGCTTATATATATATATATATGTAATAAAACCTGAAATTCATGGTGAGGCAAAATTCGAAATTAAAATCTTTATAGTATCAAAATATTTCTGATTGGTAGGAGGCAAGCATAGGTTGTGATTTAGGGGAAAGGAACATTCAAGGAAGGCATTCTAGTTCATTGGTTGTTCTTAGGGGAATTCAATTAGAGTCAATAGTTCAACCCCTAGTAATGCTATGGGGACTCAGATTTGCTTCGAATTGTTTGGTGTAACAGTTAAATTGCTTCTTATGTCAAGGACACTAGATGATTTTCGTGTTCTTCAAGTCTGCTCCACTTTCAATAGAAATTTGACAAAGCAGCAATTTAGTTGAGTCGATAGGATGGTCCTACCCACCCAGGGCGGTAGTTCCCCCTGTGGTGCAGTGGTAGAGGCAGTGGTGCCGGGGTCTGCGCCGCTGGAGAGAGAGGCTACCTCTGAGGACATTGGCATTAGAATATCTCCGGTTGGCGCAGAGGCTTCTTTGAGGGATGGCAGGGTCGAGGGGGGCCGGGAGGTCCAGCAGGAACTAAAACAAAGCCTCAGAAGGTGCCATGGGGCCCTGAAGTGCAGAACACCTCCATCATAGCATAGAAGCAGGCAGACACATCTGCCTTTGGCGCCCAGAAGTCTGGGTAGGCCACGACCAGGGCTAGAGACACATAGGACAGGGTGAGGTCTGGAAGTGCTCTCGGCACATCTGGCAGCCTCTGCAGCAGTGACACCGGACGGAGTACACTGGAGGCGAGTGGAAAAGAGCTACCTCGCCCGACGCCATTTGTGGCCTTGAGTTGCCTGACCCTACACCCGTCACACCCCCAACCATGCTTTCAATCCAGGCTTGAAATGGATACTGGTTCATTACAAGAGCAACAGGGTTTAAAGCATCATAGAATTATCATGTATAAAACCTTGAGACATGTGAAGTCTGATCATGTTATTGATTTTAATTCTTTTGAAGAAAGGCTTGTCATCCAGGTAGGTGACAACAGGACACATTATTGATGGCAAGTATGATGCTGTCCCTGAGTAGGAGGCGTTAGAACTATGAATGTAGACAATAGTATAGAGCTCTACAATCATGTGGGGCGGGGACGAAAGGCAAAATGCAAAGACCAGATCTGCACTAAATGGTGCACCTGGAAAATAGGGGTGGGCGATAAATCGCGCTCCGCCAGTAGAGTTAGAGGAGTTTTGCTCAATCTGCATCAAGCTTGTAACGTGGAGATCTAGTAAAACTACACCAACCGCCATGCAGGAGAGGTTTTTCTTGCACGACTCGCCAATGTTAAGTTGGCGATTGAGAATTTACATCCCTAAGCCTGGTTTCCGGGCACTGAGGAGGCACCCAGTGAGATATGAGAATTTACATCCCTAAGCCTGGTTTCCGGGCACTGAGGAGGCACCCAGTGAGATATAAGTACTATAGAACATGCTCCTATTCTCAATGCTTCATGATCCATGAATATTCAGATATTATGGCTTAGGAGAAAGGAATCCTCACATTAGACACCTGATATCCCCAATAAGAGCAGTAAATATGAACCACAAGATTGGAGTACAGAACTGTGAGTTGAGATACATCCTTCACTGCCCCAACGCTGCGACTGGACACTACAGACTCGTTCTCCAAAATCTTCATGAAGATACCTTTCTGTGAATTCTGTTGTTCGTTTGACCAACTTCCATGATAACCAGTCGCAAATACCCAACTAATCCGGGTTTACTGCTCTCAAAGAAGAGACTAAAGACAGATTTTATTCATGCGTCGGGTGGCCTTATTCAATCAAGCTGTGGAGAATGTCAAGACATCCGTATCTATAGAGTTCAGGACTCAGCCTGGAGACTACCCTGGCTCTGAAGAGCAGTGGTGTGGGCCAGGAAAGGACAGACTAGGTGAAGAGCCAAGACTTCAAATTCTTGTGAAATTCAAGAACCAAGAGGTGCCTCTGATGCGCAGGAGTACTCGTTCCAGGTTTTAGGATTGAGGTAGAAGAAAGCCCAGCTGCTAGATCTGCCTCTTCGTAAGTGAAGGAGGTGTGTAATTAGGAGTCTGGCTGAGCAGAGGTGTCAGTTAGGTTTGTGGAAGTTAATGAGACTGTTGAGGTAAGCAGGGCCGATGTTGTGCAAAGTTTTGCATGTGTGCGTGAGGCGTTTGGCGTGCTCTTTTGTGGACGGATAGCAAGTAGAGGTCTTTGAGATGTGGGGTGATGTGGGTGCCGGGTGACAGTGTGATTCTGAGAGTTCATCTGGCAGCTGAATTCTGTACTGTCTGGAGTCTTATGGTCCAGTCCAAATTGCTAATGATGGGAGCCTGGATTACAATTCTGCAGGTGTTGAAGGGAAGCCACTTGAAAATCTTCCTGAGAATCTGGAGCATGTGAAAACAGGTGGTGAAGGGTCCGTTCACTTGGCCAGTCATAGCGAGCAGGTTGTCGACTATTATTCAGAGGTTCTTCGCAAGGGTGGATGGGTTAGGTGTCGGTCAGAACAGCAGCCGACCAGGTACAGTCCCATAGCAAGGTGTCTTTACCCAAAGGGAACTATTGTCTTGTCTGTGCTGAGCTTGATGCAGTTGGTTTGCCTCCATCTGGTGACTTCAGACATGTGGGCAGAGAAATTGGCTCAGTGTTTGATGTTTTGTTTGAGAGGGAGAGCTGGGTGTCCTCTGTGTGGGACAGAATGTTGATCCCATCGGTGCGAATAATGCTGGCAAGTGGAAACATGTATGTAACTAGCACTGTGGGAATGCACGAAGAGGAGTTTGGTGGCTGAAGTGAAGAGTCAGGTTGGTCAACTGGGGGCAGCCTATGAGGAAAGAACTATTTCAGCACTGGACCCTGAATGCCTGCATTATATAGGCATTGGATGGGGTGGGAGCCAGTATCAAAGCCCACTAATAGATTCAGAAAGAAGGGAGATACAGGGTCTGGTTTGTTCATGATCAGTCAGATGTCACTCGTGGCAGCAGTGAGGGCGATTGCAGTGCTGTAGTTGGCACTGAAGCTTTGACTGGGAGGCATCGAGGATGTTGTTGTCCTTGAGCTGGACGGCTAGATGCTTGTTCACAATGTTTGCTGGGAAGGGTAGCAGGGAGATGGGACAGTAGTTGGTTAGTGTTTTAGGATTAGCTGAGTTTCTTTACAAGAGGGAGAACCGTGGCATGTTTCCAGTAAAAACGCTGTTGAGCAAGCCATTCAGCATCGGGTGCACTGGTTCAATTGTCATAGAAGCTGCTGATGTTGGGATAGGTCAGCTGCCCAGAGGCAGTGACCTGTACAGGAGGATGTGAGACAGAGTAGGCCCTGCAACAATGCAGCCTATTTCATTACTCTTGTCGCCACCTGACTGGATAGGAAGACTCTCCTAGGTTGTAGCTGAGCCTCCTGGGTGGGCTGTTGGTTGGGGAGGGGGTGTGTAGGAAACTGTATTTTAGTTGCACCCTCCCCAACACTTTTTTAGCTTCAGGATCCCAATTTTCGACTATGCTTAACAGGTTTCAGTGCACTGTCGGAAATCAGTGCCAGTATACCTTCCTTATAACAAGGTGATGTATAATTGTACCCAACTGGAGTTTAGCACCCCTGCAAGTTCCTAGTAAATGGTACCCCAGGTACCGAGGGCATGGGGACTAAAGAAGGTCCCTAAGGGCTGCAGCATACGTTATGCCACCCTAAAGGACCCGCGCACAAACCCCACAGACTGTCATTGCCAGCAGTGTCATGGTGTAAACCATGTTTAAAAACGTGACTTGGCACACTCCAATGTGCCCTGCCAAAGACACTGCATGCGCTATATGTATGTCATCCCTTAAACAGTCGGAGTCCTAAGGCAGGGTGCATTACAGCACGAGAGGCCATATCTGAATAAGCAGATATACCCCTATAATGTCTGGTCCAATTGCTGGATATTTAAAGTGCGCAGGGAAGCCAACTTAAGGTATGTACTGGGTATTGGTCAAAACGAGTTTCCCAGCTACAGAATTTGATTTCACTGAAACCCATGGTGCTTGGTATCAAACACCTTGTATTATTAAACCCACACGGATTCCAGTGTTGGATTTATTAATACCTGCTCACAGAGCATACCTTAGAGCATAGGTACTCACAAACATTTTCCCGGGGGGCAAACAGTTCGGTCTTTGGAGTGACTGAGGGTCACACCAATGCAGACGGGGCGTAAAGTGGGTGTAGGGAAAGCGAAGCATGTACATCTAGTGGCTGCATTCTATTGCACAATGTAAAACCAGAAAACTGGGATGAATCCCAACTTCCCCACTTCCATAAATTGTGTGATCCAGGGAAAATATTTCATTTCAATTTCCTTCCCTTTTCTTTATTATTACATATAAGAGGACCACCAAATACACAACTTCAGGATGCGTGCCGGACGGAAAGCACAAACTCTTTTAAAATTATGTCTGAAAACCATCACTAAAAAAATTGAATGCACTGCCATAATCTGATTTACTAAGCTAAAATGGTTCTACGGGTTAATGAAATACACTTATTGAATTTTGAAAAAACTATACTTTTTACACATTTGCGGTCTTTAAAAATGAAGGCGAAGTTAAGGGTCTCTGGTGCAGAATGGAAAGGTTGGTTGGGCTCTGCAACCTAGGGCCTTGTGGTGGTCTGTCTTGCTGGCAAAATCAGGACTGCTGGGTCTGTGCAGTGCTGATTTCCCTTGACAGCTGCTCTGTCTCTGTAATGTTGAAGTTCGGATTGGACTTGCGGTCTTTGTTTGCTGCAAAGAGTCTGGCATCCTAGGTATTGGTCCTGGTGCCTCTCACATAGTGGAGTGACAGATCTGACCATCAGGGGCACAGGAACCTCTTCCTGGGGGCTGCTGCGTCGGGCTGCGGACTGCGGGGGAGTAGCTTATCTACTCCAAGGGAGTTTGCTGGCAATTTGCAAAGGACTGGCAGTCTCCTGGGGTTCTTGGAAGATGCTCAACTGCAGGAAGAGTCGTTGGTCTCGATTGTCGAGACTGGTATTGGCAGGTGGGGTTTAGTGCCAAAAGTCCACAGCATTCTTCAGTTCTCGCTTTTCTTGTGGCTCTCCTTTGTCCTTATTCTGAATCTATCGAATCTGGTTGAAAGGCTTGGCAGCAGCGTTGAGAAATAAGTCTAGGGATCTGGGAAAAGAAAAAAGACAGGAGTAGGGGCATTGGGTAGGAGGTGGTAAGGTTTGTAGAATGTGCGTAGAGGCTATAATTTGATGCAGAGTTGGCAAGGTTACACTGTAGAGAAGAGAGTATTCTGGTTTGGGTAAAGAGGCCCTTGCATTTGGTAGTACAATCCCACATCCAGTGCATAGTACTGACAACTTCACTTGTCTTTCATCATTGTGTGAGAGGCATGCTAATCTCTTTTGCAACCTTCCTTTATGTAGGTGTGCTACCAAACAACCAAGCACTTCTCTATCGCTCAATTACTTTTAGTTATCGAAACTCTGGACCCAAATTTTAAGGAAGATACCTGGTCCTGGCTCTGTAAAATTTTTTTTTAAAATCCTGGATGAAGTCCAGCTACAATATCTTTATACTGGGGATCGGAGTCCGATGTGGTCAACAAGAGGGCTTCTCTTTAGTAATCCACTGGTTCATTGACGGCTAACCACTCCAGCAGCTTGTAGAAAGCACATGGATAGAGAAATAGCTACCAATGATGCGAGGTAACGAGGAACAAGAACAAGAACAATCGCAAACGGTACCTCTATGTTCACTATCAGTGGCATGCCCATCAACATTGTACGGGACAAAACACAGCATTGTAATCTTTTCTAAATACCCTCATGAAACTCCAGAAAAGGTCTCCAGTAAGGACCGAATTAGAGGCAACTTGTTTCTGATGAAGACGCAGTACGGCTCAATGAGCTATATCTGTATGGACTCAAAGTGAATTTCTCCTGGCAAGAAAAGTCACGTCTGTCTTTAAAATAAAATAAAAGATTTGTTTTCCAGAGAGAAAGGGTCAGAAAACAGAATGACTGTTGCTCTGTTGCCTTTGCTATTGATAATAGGCGAATTTCACTTTTAAAACAGTCAATGTGTCTGCATATGCAGCGGATTTTCTTCTTTATAAGTCTAACCCAGTTTCTTCTCTACCCCCATTTTTACACGAAATCTCATCATTCTCTAAGGTTTCAGGCTATAAACTAAATTTCTCCAAGACCGAGATTCTACCTTTAAACTCTTCGTGCTATAGACATGTTTAACTCTACCAATTTTACATGGTGTCCTCAAAAAAATTAATATTTAGGCACATCGATCTCCTCTAACATTCATGATACACTATCCCATAACTTTATTGCTCTAAAACTTAAAATTACCAATTTGTTGACCTCTTTGTCTCCTTTATTTTTATCTTGGTGGGGCAGATCGATAAAATTAGAATGATTGTTCCCCAATTCACATTATCAATGCTACCATTTAAAATACCTAAATATTATTTTACCCAGATTAATACTATATGTACTAAATTTCTTTGGAACAATAAGCGTGCATGTATTGCCCTATCCAAATTGCTCTGTCTGAAAACCGAGGGGGGGGGTGTCAGATTTCCTGATTTTAAACTATATCATAATGCTTTTATGAGCCATCAATTTTATGCTGTCTAAAGACTATCAAGATTCACCTAAACCTTCTTGATTTACTGTTGAATGTTCACTGTTAAATTAATTTTCATTGCAGAATATTGTATTTATGACTAATAGTACTTTTATTTCCAAATATCCAATTTTGAAATATTCTCAATACCCTTTACATACACTTTTCTTTAAGAAATTGATAAATATCAATTTTTCCTCGCTTCGTGATTATGGTTTAATAAACACATCAAATTTCGTCACAAATCATTTTATTACAAACATTGGAAGGAAAAGGGTATTTTTTTATGTCAATCAAATGATTGTCAAGAATATGATTCTACCTTGCCATCAATTGCAAGAGACCTTTAATCTACCAGATTCATGTCTTCAACAATAGGACATCTTAGCCCCAATACTCCAGAACTGTTTACAGAGCTTCACTTCTCAGCTAATTCCAACTTCATTCACACCGGATACACCCTTGTACCAAGTTTGTTCTGATATTATTCCAAGTGCCTCGTTTCTATATAAAGTTTTATCTACAGCTAATTACACACGGAATGAATCAAATGTTGAGCTTGAATGGGAACAGGATTTATCCCAAACACTGTCCGTTTCTCAATGGGACAAGTTATGGAAAAAACTCTTTAACCCCTTCCATGCTCATGACGAGCTCAGCTCGTCATGAGGCACAGTTGAGCTGTGCTGATGCTGAGCTCGTCATGAATATAGGAGAATAGCTATTTCCAGCACAGGGGAAAAATAACCACAGAAGCGATGTGATTAAGACATCCAAAGCTGCATATATCACACAATCCCTACATTTTATTTAGAATAGTTATTACTCCCCTGCTTTTACATAAGTTTAACCAATCAGTCCGACCACCTTGTTGGCCATGTCTTACTGCTGAAGGTTCTTTAATACACTTACTCTACTACTATCCAAAGGTTCATGCCTTCTGGAAAGCGGTTTGGTGTAAATGTTTATTGATTTTTTTCTTATAAAATTCAATTTAACATCCCCAATGTATTTCTACGTACTATGTCGCCTGATTTTGATCAAACTATCTCCAAATCAATTTTGTTTGATTTATTTATTGCTGTGGCTTTAAAGGTTATATTAACATGTTGGAAAGATAATTCTAAAATATCCTTTTTACTTTGGTGGAATTTAACATGTGATGAACATTGAATTGCTTCGGTGCCTCATGCTTCAATTCATTTACAAATTAAATCTGATCTACTATGGCTACCTTTCACTACTCATCTGTGATTGAATTCACCTTCTACATACCTTTTTTCTCTATATCCATTATTGTCTCTCTCTTCCTTTTCTTCATTTCTTTCCTTATCTCTATTTTCTTCTTTTCCTATCCCTTTCTTTCTCCTTATCTTTTCCTCTTTTTTATAAAAATGTTTATCTAATTATAGTATGCGTTCTCATATTTTCAACGATATTCAATTTACCAGTACACTGTTCAGTCCTATTTTTATTATATATAATTTTCATTTTATAAGGATTAATATAGGTGTTTTATAATCTTTTGATCTTATATCTTTAATTCACTTGTATTTAGGTGTTATTAATGTATAATTGTATACTTATATCTTAATCTGAACTGAATAATATATTTGTATTCCTGTGTTATATTTAATAAAAATTATTTTTAAAAAAGTGAATGTGAAATAGGCACAGATTAATAAAAATAAGGCAAATAAAACAAGCATTGGCATAGCCAATAGGTCTCGCCTTTGGGACCTTATAAATCTTTAGCCATGCAGCACATTTTCCTGGATGCCGGGTGACAGACAGAAAGGAGTGGGCAGATAGCAGCCGTAAGAGCCTGAGCAGTGGGGTGGGGGTGGAAAGTAAGGAGAAGCTGAGAGGAGGAAAAGGAAAGGGGCAAGAGAGGCACTGCCAGTGAAACCAGGAGAGAAAGCTAGAGATTGGGGAAAGGGCACTGGCACAAAACCTCACCAGACTCTGTAGAAAAGTGAAGAAAGGGCACATTAACCACTTGCAAGCTCTGTTTTCAGCATATTAACCTATGCTCTCAAATACTTTACAGGAGCAGGCCCACATGATTTGCAAGTATCACAAACATTTCTGCATCAGGCACTTTAACCCCCTTAACCACGTCACAGGGAGTGCGCCCTTCAGCAGAAAATTTACATTAACATACACGTTAGTGTTTTACAACAGGGCCACAACAAAGACTATTTTGCTTACGAAAATCAGAAGTCATCTGCCTAAATCAGTCTAGTGACATACACGGAACAGACACGTTCACAGAAACTGTTCTGGAGACAATTAGCAGCAAACAAAACAAGCAATGACTAGGAAGGGGAGGAGTGGTGGACACGGGGAGGATGAAGGGTGAAGTAGCAGCGAGAGACAGCAGAGGTATGTAGTATGCGTTCCACATAAATCAGGTCAAAACTATTATGTACTTAGTAAAATGGAGTTTGTGTGTGTTCATCTGAGAAGTGATGAGGGAGAGAGTGAGATACATTCTATGCTCACAGGGTTCCATGGCGACCGCAAAAATGGAAGTTGAAGTGCAGCAGCTGTGAAGCGAGATCAACATTGATCAAATAAAGCAAAACGTGTTCAGTTGTGGACGTGCTTAAAACGCAGCAAAGCAAAAAATACCCAAAATTTATGAAAATAAAAGAAAGGCACATAATACTTCCAATGTAGCCACAATGATGAAATAAAACCGATTCCGTGAACCGCGTGCAGCCCTTGTTCCCAGTTTGAAAACCCAACAACCAACAGTCCGATGAGGTTTAAAACAAGCATTGGCCCCAGGAAGATTAAAGTAATGTGAAAAAAACAACAAAAACACACGCTAGTGAAGCGCGCGCAGCAGCACAAAAAAGTGAAAGGGATTGCGCTGAAAGCAAGCACTAGGCCACCAAAAGCCTGTATGTATGCATGCAACTTGTTCTTAAAAGAACTACTTGGGTTTGGTCCAAGAAACTCCAGTTATAAACAAGGTATTACTCTTGCACTGTTGCTTGGCCAGTGAAGCCATTGTTGGGGTTACCACCGGTTCAAAGACAGTGCCTATCAAAAGCCATTAAAATAATGATCACAAATTGAACATACCCCCCTTCCCTCCCAAAAAATACTGGCACGTCAGAACTTACAGGTAGCTTCATATATATCAGACGTCTAACACGTATTAAAGCCATCATTTCATGCCAATAGTTAACCTCCCACCACACAACCTTAACAGAAATGTAAAAAGTTAGTGTAGTAAGTTTCTACACACCCCTCACCCACCTAAATCGCATTATTCATGAAGAACTTTAATTGCCTGAAAATTATGGTGGAAAACCCCAATGATGCAGCCTTCACTGACCAGAGTTACGCAACAATGCGGGGGCTGCCTGCAAACACATGCACCCTTATTTAACAGAAAGAGAAAGTAGCTCTGGACGCAGTGAAATGGACTTGTGCAAATGAGTAGAACATTTGCCATGGTGGACAAACGCATACAAATTAGTGAAGACGGCAAGTGCCGAGTAAAAAAGAAAAGAAATTAGAGCTACGATAAAGTCAACCAATGGTAGGCCCTGGTGTGCCGTAAGCCCCCTAAAAGTAAATAAAATGACTCGCAAGCCGAGCGTGCTGTCAGAGGTGAGACCCAAGAAAAAGTGAGAGTGGAAAGATATAGCATACCTATATGATGAACTACTCTACATTGAACATGCCTGTTCTTCTTAATTCAGGCATCCCACCTGCTTTCATGAAAATGTGGAGGTTCCTAGTCTTCTAACCAGGGGTGCTGGAGTCATCACTTCAAGACCAACTCTCTCCCAACAGTTACTCCTGTCTTCAAGCTACTGACATGCCTCTGTATGAGGTTGCCGAAGGAAAAAAAAACAAGCTAGTGATGCTCACGCAGCAGCACGAGAAAGTGAAAGTGATCGCACTGAAAGGGAGGCAGATGGCGGCTGCGCGCATGAACGAAAGCGCTAGGCCACCAAAAGCCTGTGGGAGCACTTTGGAATCCCCAATGCTAAATATCTTGCAGAGCACCGTATGCGCTGGCTCAGCGAGACCTAAAAAAATGCAACTACACGTAGAAAAAAGTTAACGGAATCTAAAGAATGGTATTCAGAGAACTTTGTTCCACACAAAAAAGAGGCCAAGTGCCAGTAGACCACGTGATTTTGAAATTTAAATGGAGCACTACGACATTTTTAACAACTTTGTTTTAAGAATTTTATTTGGAAGCTAACAAATAGCAAAAAGGCAGTCCTAACAGACTTTGTATTTTATTTTTAAGATATTTCTTGTTAAAAAAAAAGGTGTTTTGAATCATCTACACCAGGGGTCTCCAACCTTTTGTGTAGTGAGAGCTACTTCTGAGCAGTGAAAATCGTCGTGAGCTACTGAAGGTCGGGCAACTCGCGCATTTTTTCGAGAGACCCTTCCACGCCCAGTTTCATTGACTTTAAGCCTAATTTCTTCCGAACCCATACTGTGCTTTGAATAAAAGGGGCCACTCTCCCTCTTCTGAAGCTAGAGACAGCTGAAGGTTGTGCTACCAGCTACCTGAAGCAAAAGCGTGTCTTGCTTAGAAGCATTTCTGGAAAGTGTAACGAAATACTGCAGGATAGAAGCATGTGACCTGCTTTTATCACTAAATTATTCATACACTGCAAAAGTTAAACTTCAACATATATTCCTTACTAAATGTGAATTATTGAAGTCTAGCTGCAATGTGCACACTAGTTTTCCGCTTCACAAACTGAGGATTAACTAGAATACTCCAGATTTGTCCATGATCCGTAACTCTGCTACCCACAGAAACTGCTGTAGTGTTGCTGTTAATTGCCACAAGCAATGGGATCAAAGAGGTAATAGGAATGGGCAAAATGGGCTCTGGCCCAGAGCCCCACCCATTCAGGCACCCCGATAGAACCAGCTCTGTTCTGCAGAGAGCCTTGCCCGAATGATCTTTAATCTTTTTGAAACAGTTTGATTTAAATACCATTTTCCTTACATTTATTTTGAATGTGCCTGATGTGCGAGTCTATTACAGAGCATTTGCATAGAAATGTTGTGTTATATTTCATGCAACATCAATAAAAATGTTTCTTTTAATAGATTGAAAAAGAACATCACATGTTAGAAATGGGATGGTGGCACAGAGATTATTTGCAGCAATGTTAGTGACCTACTGCTGTGCTAAATATTGAAAACACACATAACTATCCGTGAATATTAAACACATTTGGAATTTGGACGAACGTGCATATGCTGTCAATGAAGAAAGAGTTAAAACCGGTTCAGAAATTCAAAGCTGCGCTGAAGAGTGAAATAATTTACATTCTTATTAGGAGTGCAGATGGGGACATTTTTTTTTATGGTGTACCTTCCGTAAAGGAAACTGAAACTTGGCAACACCCTGCTTCTGCTGATATACAGCCCAGAGCTGGAAAGTGGGAAAAAAACATTTTCGATTTTGACTGTTAGTCATCATTTTGGATGTTTCCAAACTGTCAGGCATTGTTGCTAAATTAAAGGCATCTTTTGGGCCCCTTTCACTCATAAACCACCCGAAATGTAGTAAGCACAATATATTTAGCATTCATAGTTCGGGAGCAGATGGTACTCGGGGGGCTCAGACTTGGCTATAAACAACAAGACCCAGTCCATCAAGTGCCCGTGGCATACCAGCGACTGCAGCACGTTTACAGTACAGAGAACTTCAACAAATGTATAATAAAGAATGAAGCCTAACTTCATTATAGGTAATCTGGAGGATGATGCCAGTACTTTTGGGTGTGTTCTATACAATTAAAATACCAGGTAGTCTGAGCCTGTGTCTCCTACAATGAGACCTAGAACCAAAAATGAACTGTGTGGCCACATTCCCACTCAAATCAATGTTCAGCAATGGCCCTGATGCACCTACGACCCTAAAATTGGTGAAGACAAGCGAGGGTATATCACAGTAGTGTCCATGTGCAAAATGGTGAGGAACTGCTTAAAAGTAGCACTGTAAAGAAACGACGACCCAGGCACTATAAAGCTAGCACCTCTTATTGATTTACGAAAAGGCCAAGCGAGATGGGCGGGGGGAGGGAAGAAATCCAGAGCTTGCGAGTTGTTTGTTGCCGGACCGGGAGCAATAGTACTATAATAAAAGCCTCATTTACAAGTTAATGGCCTTAACAGACGTGTGAAGTACTCGGGTGCGGCTGCAATTAGACGTCGCCAGCCGCGAAGCTGTGTCAGCCCGGGCAGACACACACAACGTTTTCAGAACAAGTACCTTAAAAATATTGAAGTTAACCAACTGTACATCCCACATAACATAAACAAGGAATAAAATCAACGCTCAATAATATTTCAATGAACACAGACCGGATGGAGAACAGAGCATACTTGGCCAGGCCAGTGCTTACCGATATAATGTGCCATCGGGTGGCGTGGGTTCAATAATGCTTGCACCACCTGCATGCTAGCAGGCTTTCCAAGGACCCGCCGCTCCACTCCGGCCCACCTGCTGCTCTGCTCAGGATCACCCGCTGCTTCGCTTCTGGCTCACGTCCTGCATGTTCAAAAGCGCGGTGCCAGGCAGTGAAAGGCAGGTGGCGTGGAGTTCAGGAAACGCGTCATCATTTTTGGCCTGCTCCTCCCCAGCTAAGCTCAGTGAGGCTAATCTGAGCAGTTGGATTTGGTGAGGGCAGACACCGGCTGTGAAAAAAGGCCTAATAATAATAAAGGACGATAAAAGGCTACATAATTTAGATGCAATGCGCGAGCTACTCACGGTGGTTATGCGAGCTACCGGTAGCTCGCGATCGACCGGTTGGAGACCCCTGATCTACACAGAGAAAGGTATGAATATAAGCAAATGGTGAATTTGTGGTGAATCGGAATCTGCTAACCTATAAAAAACCATTAAACAGAATAAAAAGCAAATGCAGGTGGCCAAAGTGCAAGGTTGGATCGAGTCAAATTCTTTAACTTTTGTCTCGCTCATAAAGCAAATAAGATGTTAGTGGTGTTAGAACAAAACTGAACTGTCAGACTATTGGTGTGAACCTCTGTTGGAATTTAGGTAGCCTGGCCTAGGGCAAGACTAACATTTAGAGGCACAGTGTAAAGGTTGCAGGCCACCCAAAAGTAACTTCACGCAATAGCACTCAAAAAGAAAAACACTACACCAAAATTATATGAAAATACGTACTGCTTTATATAAAAATAATATTCTCTTTGTTGTCAATTATTAGTAGCTCACATATAAATAGTTCAAAGCAGTTTAGATCACTTTCAGGGTTAACAATTACACTTTGTACGTTACTAGCAGATTATCACTTTTTTAAATTACTAACAGTCACTGTATTTCTGAAATCTTATCACACTTTTGCATTTGGGGAACCTGTACCTTAGAATCAATAATTACTTTAGAAGCTACTAAACAATTTATCAATAGAGTTTCTAAGGTGCATTTCAGTTATCAGATAATCAAGAATGACACTTCCAATTATATCAGATCCACATTCAGCAGGATTAACAGTATACCTCTTTAAGCACTGTGCTTGTTTAACCTGTTATATTATAGCTTCCTATGACTCTTCACAGAGATAATACCAGCACTTTACTCTAGACCAGACTCCAGTATTCCAGATTGGTAGCTATAACCACCTCAACCACAGTTGAACTCACTAAGATGGCAGGTAACCTTTTGTCTCTTCAGCAGGCCTCCCTCCCCTCTCCTATACACTACTGGAGGCACAGTCTAGAGTATCTACCCCCACTTCTCCTTACTGTAGCGTGGAGACGATGTTTTCCCAGTCTCCACGCGTCGCTGCTGTTCTGGGGCTCTTTTATGGGTCCAAATCGCCGATCTCCACACTCCACGCCCAGCGCACTGCTGACTCGGCGCTGGCGTGGGGAAACTTCAACTACAACAGCCCCCGCTCTAGAGACACTGCCCTGGCGTGGGGAGATTCTATGATGCTCGTAATCCGGGACGACTCCACTGCTGGCGTCCAGCTCCTCGCTCGCGTTCTCGAGGGTTTCCCTCACTCGAGCGGTGCTGCGCAGGCAAGCGCCGGGACACTCCCGCCTCCACCGCCGGCCTCTTCCTCACCACGCCCAGCGGCTCCAGTGGGCATGCGCGAAGAGAGAGCGTCTCTCCTCAGCGACCGCGCAAGACAGGGGACGCCTCTTCCTCACTCCGCCTACCCGGAAACAGTCCGGGGATTCCTCCGCTCCGCAGCTCCAAGCTCTCGTCAGTTACGGCGCCACTTGCCTCGCGCCAGTAATAAACAGACCGGCCTGACAGCTCTCCGGTTCCGCTCCTCAGCTTCCACACGCTGGCTCCCTCGCAAAGCGACACCCTGCTCCTCACCTTGGGACACACGATGACAACACCAGAACGGCGCCGCTCGCCCTGCACCAGACTGGGGGGTTGAAAGGCAGAGCAGCCCGGATCCTCCTGGCTTCTGCTACCCTCCTCAGTGGCGCTCCACCACAGCAGGTGAGAGTTAACGCTTCAGGGGTTTCCACAATAGGGGACAGTCTAGGACAATTTGACAGTCTCTGGACTCTGTATGCTGGGCAGAGGACTGCACACCGCAGCACTGCAGTCTCCTTCTCCTGAAGCTGTCCCTGTATAATTTTAGACAAGGGGCTAGCTAGGCGCCCAGGGTCTCCAGTAACTTCCCACAGCGGGGCCAGGACAAGTAACCAACAGGGGAGTTGTGGGCTGGGCCAAATAGACAGCTTCCAAGTCCAGGAGGTCAATCCAAAGTCCAACCTTCTCCCACCCTTAGCCACCACCTGTCCTCCAGCTGACTTCCACAGGTAGACAAAATGGCTGCCCCGCATTCCGCCTTATATAGGCTGCCCTTCAGTGGTCCAGAATGGACCAGAAGGTTCTGGAATGCCCTATGTTGGTCTATGGCCAGGTTCTGTTGGTGACAGTTGGGGCAGTTGGTGGCCACCATTTTAGGTGGTGCCAACTTTCCTGTCAGAACAGGCCTCTGGGCCTAAGGTAAAAGATTATGAGGGGGAGAGGGAACACCTATCCCCCTGGCCAACACCTATAAAAAGTCAGTAGACACAAAAATTAATAAGGGTATGAGGGGCAAAAAGGGGACAAAATAAATAAAAGTTAGGAGGGACTTCGCCAAAAAGTCAGACAGGTCTAACACGCGTCCCCCCCAGCTGAAAGTGGGGAGAACTACCCAACCCCTTGGGAGTCCTCATCACTAAGGCGGAAATACCTGGAGAGACCGTCTGCATTGGCGTGGTCCACTCCAGGCCGATGTTCCACCCGGAAGTCCATTCCCTGTAGGGAGATGGACCACCTCAACAACTTGGGATTTTCCCCCTTCATTTGCATCAGCCAACGAAGGGGTCGGTGGTCAGTCTGAACCAGGAAGTGCGAGCCAAAGAGGTATGGCCGCAGCTTCTTCAGAGCCCACACCACCGCAAAAGCTTCCCTCTCAATGGCACTCCACTTCTGTTCCCGGGGAAGCAGCCTCCTGGATAAGAAGACTACAGGTTGATCCAGGCCCTCTTCATTGAGTTGCGATAGCACTGCCCCAATGCCATGCTCCGATGCATCCGTTTGGACAATGAACTCCTTGGAGAAGTCTGGGGCCCTCAGGACCGGTGCCGCACACATTGCCTGTTTCAACTTTTCAAAGGCTTGCTGACAAGCCTTTGTCCAAACTACCCGTCGAGGTTGTTTCTTGGAGGTGAGCTCTGTGAGGGGCGCTACAATAGTGCCATACCCCTTCACAAAGCGACGGTAGTAACCTGTGAGGCCCAGGAAAGCTCAGACCTCAGTCTGTGTCTTGGGGGGTTCCCAGGCCATGATTGCCTCAATCTTCGCCTGCAGGGGCTGCACAGTCCCCCTACCCACCAAGTGTCCAAGGTACACAACCGACCCCTGCCCAATCTGGCATTTGCTGGCTTTGATGGTCAATCCAGCTTGTCTCAGGGCCTGGAGAACGGCCTGCAAATGCTGCAGATGGTCCTCCCAACTGCTACTGAAGACAGCAATGTCATCCAAGTAAGCAGCAGAGAAACTCTCCATTCCAGAGAGGACCTGGTTCACCAGCCGCTGAAATGTGGCAGGGGCGTTCTTGAGCCCAAAGGGCATCACACAGAACTGGTAGTGTCCCTCAGGCGTGGAGAAGGCTGACCTTCCCTTGCTCCATCTGTCAAGGAGATCTGCCAGTACCCTGAAGTGAGGTCAAAGGTACTTAGATATTGGGCAGCTCCTAGCCGGTCAATCAATTCATCCGCCCTAGGGATCGGATGAGCATCAGTCCTTGTCACTGAATTCAGTCCTCGGTAATCCACACAGAACCTCAGTTCAGGTGTGGTGCCTGGTGGTGCGGCTTTTGGCACGAGCACCACCGGACTGGACCAAGGGCTGTTGGAAGGTTCAATTACTCCCAGCTCTAGCATCTTGGCAACTTCTCCATGTATGCTAGCCTTCACCTTGTCAGACAGCCGGTAGGTCTTGGACTTCACTGGTGGGCTGTCTCCTGTGTCCACATCATGGGTACACAGGTGGGTCCTTCCCGGGACAAGGGAGAACAAAGAAGAGTACTGCTCCAGTATCTGGCGGCAGTCCTCCCGTTGCTCAGGAGTGAGAGTAGGAGAGAGATTCACTCCCTCCACTGACCCATCCTTCTCTTGGGATGAAAAGAGATCTGGGAGAGGTTCACTTTCCGCTTCCTCTCCCCCGTCAGTCACCATCATCAGCATGACTTCGGGCCTCTCATGGTGGGGCTTGAGTCTGTTGGCGTGTAGCACCCGTAGGGGCTGTCGAGGGGTCTTAAGGTCCACCAGGTATGTGGCCTTACCCTTCTTTTCCAACACCTCAAAGGGGCCTGTCCAGCGATCCTGGAGGGCGCTAAGCTCTCCAGGTTCCATCACCCACACTTTCTGTCCAGGCTCCAGTTCCACCGGGTGAGCGTTGTGGTCGTACCACTCCTTCATGACTGCCTGGCTGGCCTCCAAGTTGTCAGAAGCTTGCTTCCACAACTTCGCCATTTGGCTCCTGAAGGCCAGCATGTAGCTCACCACATCCTGGGGGGGTTTCCTGGGAGATTTCTCCCAACCATCCTTCACCAGGCTGAGAGGACCGCGTACAGGGTGCCCATACAGAAGCTCAAAGGGGCTGAAGCCCACTCCCTTCTGGGGCACTTCCCTGTAGGAAAAAAGTAAACAGGGTAGGAGGACATCCCATTTCCTCCGCAGGCTCTCGGGCAGACTTCTGATCATGCCCTTCAAGGTCTTATTGAACCTCTCAACCAGTCCATTTGACTGGGGGTGATAAGGAGTGGTGAACCGGTAGGTCACTCCACACTCCTTCCACATTGCCCGCATGTACGCTGACAGGAAGTTGGTCCCCCTGTCGGACACAACTTCCTTGGGAAATCCCACTCGGGTAAAGATTCCCATTAGGGCTCTTGCCACTACAGGTGCAGTGACTGTCCTCAGAGGTATTGCCTCTGGGTACCTTGTGGCATGATCCACCAGTACCAGGATAAACCTGTGACCAGCTGCTGTCGGTGGATCCAAAGGCCCTACAATGTCGATGCCCACCCTCTCAAAGGGGGTGCTAACGACTGGAAGTGGTTCCAGGGGAGCTTTTAGCTTCACCCCTGTTTTCCCACTGGCCTGGCAGGTTACACAAGTCCTACAGTATGTGTTGGACGCCGCTTTCATCTGAGGCCAGTAAAAGTGGAGAACAAGCCGTGCAAAGGTCTTGTCCTGACCTAAGTGTCCTGCCAGGGGTATGGCATGAGCCAGTTCCAAAAGAAAGGCTCGGTACTGTTGCGGGACTACCAAGGCCCTCGATGAACCAGGCGAGGGTACCTTGGGTTCACTGTAGAGGAGTCCATCCTCCCAGTAAATATGGTAATGTCCCGTAACATCACCTGCTGCTTGGGCTTCAGCCTGTCGCCTCAGTCCCTCAAGGGTGGAGCACTCCCTCTGCCCCTTACAGAATTCCTCTCTGGTAGGACCTCCCTCCACATGCCACTCCGTAGGGATGGGCAAATCCTCCAGAGAGTCTACTTCCCCCTCCACGGACTCCTGGTCCACCACCGCAGGTGGCCGATCTGTCTCATGGGGTGTGGAAGCCGGAGCAGGCTTTCTCTGTCTCCGGGTCTGTCCCTTCTTAGCAGCGGGTTGGGCCATTGTTCCAGGCTCCAACCCAGGCGAACTCCCTCTCCGGGCAGTCGCAGACCGTGTGCTGACACAGGCCCAGTCAGGTGTACCCAGCATCGCAGAATGCGTCCGGTATTCCACCTCTCTCCAAGTATTGTGTTCCATGTCATTCCCCAACAGACAATCGACTGGCACGGCAGGGCTTACGGCAACTCGAAGTGAACCTGCAACCCCCTCCCACTCAAAGGGAACCTCAGCCACTGGATAGTGGCCCATTCTGCCGTCAGCCATCGCGGCGGGGTGGAGTACATTAGGAACAACCTGCTCTGGGGACACCAGCTGACTTCTCACCATAGTCATGCTGGCTCCTGTATCCCTCAGAGCCTCCCCTCTCTGGCCATTGATGGTAACCCATTGCCCATACTTTGTAGTATTTGGGGGCACCTGGATCTTTGGCACCATCTCCCGTTCTCCCAGGGACACTAAGGTGACACCCGCCCACTCACCCCCCTTATCTAAGGGCAACTCCTCCCCGAGCGCTACACTAGCTACTCCCGGTGACTTTCCTCCGGTGGGAGGGGGTGGTCTCTTTGGGCATCTGACATCTCCCTTATAATGTCCAACGCCACCGCATTCAAAACAGTGGAGAACCCTGGGCTGCTGGCTCTGGCCAGGATGAGGGTTCCGGGGCGGGTTTGCCCTAGGGGTGAAACCTGCTCCCTTCCCTTGGAAGTTATTTTGGGGACCTTTAGAGAACTCTTTCTTTTTCTCCCCCCCCTCCTTCTTCTGGGGGGCGCCCTGTCCGGCTTTTTGAGATTCCCCTCCAGTCCCCTTGGTGGACACCCGGGTACTTGTCCAGATGTCCGCCTCCTCTGCAAGCTTCCGGGGATTGGTCAGCTTGCTGTCTACCAGGTGTTGGCGCAGCTCGGGAAAACATTTCTCGAGGAGGTGTTCTCTCAAAAACAGATCGTACAGCCCCTCATAATCTTTTACCTCACTGCCCTTGACCCAACCCTCTAAAGCCTTTCTGGCGTAATCAAGGAAGTCCACCCAGTTCTGAGTTCCCATCTTGTGGCTCCCCCTAAACTTCTGTCGGTACCTTTCTGGGGTGAGCCCGAACTTCCTCAATAACGCCAGCTTCATGGTGGGGTAGTTTGTCTGTTCCTCTGGCTCCAGGGCCAACAAAGTGTCCCGACCAGCAGGAGGCATGTACTTGTACAAACTACCCCCCCAGTGCTTCTCCTGCACTCCATGAACCTTCAAAGAAACCTCATAAGCGGCCAGCCACTTAGCAACATCATCCCCCTGACTGAAGCTCGCTATCAGGTCCTTTGGGATATAGGGTTTGGTCTCCCTGGCTGATTCTTTCAGTTCGCTGCCACCATTCCTAACAGGAGAGGACCCCCGTTGTAGACTTTGGAGCTCCAGTTCCTTCAGCCTAAACTCGTGGACCATCCTCCTCTCCTCTTTCTCCTGTTCCAACTTGGCCAGCTCCCACTTTAGCTGTCTTTTCTCCCTCCTATCGGTGAGCTCAGCTTCTGTTAGGCTTCTCCCAGAAATGCTACTGCCCTTTCTGGAATAGGACACTGGTCCGGTGAGCAAGTTTTCCCCCTCATGGTGGAATAACTCCTCCACCCCCCCTTCTGTGCCCTGGTCAACCTCTTCAACCTCCTCCTTTGTCTCTTGGTGTGCCTCCACCCAGGCCCTAAGGCTAGTCTGGAGCTCCCCCTTCCTAGCGCCATGTTTGAAAAAGACCCCCATTTGCTGGCAGAACATTCTCAATTGGGGCACGGAATAGACTTCCAGGTTTTCCACCGCAAACTCCATGGTGAATCTGGCAAACCTGGATACACACCAGAAATTTCAGAAGGGTGAGGGTAACCTAAAACCAACTCCACCCACCACCAGGAATAAATTTAGAAAAAACAAAAAGACTAATTGGGAGGGCCGCAAGGAGAAAACTCCTGGTGTAGGTTGGGTGTATTACGCCAAATTACTAGTAAGTAGCTGCAACCAAGTCCGCAATCCCACCGCTAGGCACCAATATGTTGGAATTTAGG
The DNA here is from genome assembly GCF_964263255.1 of Lissotriton vulgaris. Classification (NCBI taxonomy): domain Eukaryota; kingdom Metazoa; phylum Chordata; class Amphibia; order Caudata; family Salamandridae; genus Lissotriton; species Lissotriton vulgaris. The sequence goes on along the minus strand of NC_141700.1, from coordinate 800,625,663 downwards.
TAGCCTGGCCTAGGGCAAGACTAACATTTAGAGGCACAGTGTAAAGGTTGCAGGCCACCCAAAAGTAACTTCACGCAATAGCACTCAAAAAGAAAAACACTACACCAAAATTATATGAAAATACGTACTGCTTTATATAAAAATAATATTCTCTTTGTTGTCAATTATTAGTAGCTCACATATAAATAGTTCAAAGCAGTTTAGATCACTTTCAGGGTTAACAATTACACTTTGTACGTTACTAGCAGATTATCACTTTTTTAAATTACTAACAGTCACTGTATTTCTGAAATCTTATCACACTTTTGCATTTGGGGAACCTGTACCTTAGAATCAATAATTACTTTAGAAGCTACTAAACAATTTATCAATAGAGTTTCTAAGGTGCATTTCAGTTATCAGATAATCAAGAATGACACTTCCAATTATATCAGATCCACATTCAGCAGGATTAACAGTATACCTCTTTAAGCACTGTGCTTGTTTAACCTGTTATATTATAGCTTCCTATGACTCTTCACAGAGATAATACCAGCACTTTACTCTAGACCAGACTCCAGTATTCCAGATTGGTAGCTATAACCACCTCAACCACAGTTGAACTCACTAAGATGGCAGGTAACCTTTTGTCTCTTCAGCAGGCCTCCCTCCCCTCTCCTATACACTACTGGAGGCACAGTCTAGAGTATCTACCCCCACTTCTCCTTACTGTAGCGTGGAGACGATGTTTTCCCAGTCTCCACGCGTCGCTGCTGTTCTGGGGCTCTTTTATGGGTCCAAATCGCCGATCTCCACACTCCACGCCCAGCGCACTGCTGACTCGGCGCTGGCGTGGGGAAACTTCAACTACAACAGCCCCCGCTCTAGAGACACTGCCCTGGCGTGGGGAGATTCTATGATGCTCGTAATCCGGGACGACTCCACTGCTGGCGTCCAGCTCCTCGCTCGCGTTCTCGAGGGTTTCCCTCACTCGAGCGGTGCTGCGCAGGCAAGCGCCGGGACACTCCCGCCTCCACCGCCGGCCTCTTCCTCACCACGCCCAGCGGCTCCAGTGGGCATGCGCGAAGAGAGAGCGTCTCTCCTCAGCGACCGCGCAAGACAGGGGACGCCTCTTCCTCACTCCGCCTACCCGGAAACAGTCCGGGGATTCCTCCGCTCCGCAGCTCCAAGCTCTCGTCAGTTACGGCGCCACTTGCCTCGCGCCAGTAATAAACAGACCGGCCTGACAGCTCTCCGGTTCCGCTCCTCAGCTTCCACACGCTGGCTCCCTCGCAAAGCGACACCCTGCTCCTCACCTTGGGACACACGATGACAACACCAGAACGGCGCCGCTCGCCCTGCACCAGACTGGGGGGTTGAAAGGCAGAGCAGCCCGGATCATCCTGGCTTCTGCTACCCTCCTCAGTGGCGCTCCACCACAGCAGGTGAGAGTTAACGCTTCAGGGGTTTCCACAATAGGGGACAGTCTAGGACAATTTGACAGTCTCTGGACTCTGTATGCTGGGCAGAGGACTGCACACCGCAGCGCTGCAGTCTCCTTCTCCTGAAGCTGTCCCTGTATAATTTTAGACAAGGGGCTAGCTAGGCGCCCAGGGTCTCCAGTAACTTCCCACAGCGGGGCCAGGACAAGTAACCAACAGGGGAGTTGTGGGCTGGGCCAAATAGACAGCTTCCAAGTCCAGGAGGTCAATCCAAAGTCCAACCTTCTCCCACCCTTAGCCACCACCTGTCCTCCAGCTGACTTCCACAGGTAGACAAAATGGCTGCCCCGCATTCCGCCTTATATAGGCTGCCCTTCAGTGGTCCAGAATGGACCAGAAGGTTCTGGAATGCCCTATGTTGGTCTATGGCCAGGTTCTGTTGGTGACAGTTGGGGCAGTTGGTGGCCACCATTTTAGGTGGTGCCAACTTTCCTGTCAGAACAGGCCTCTGGGCCTAAGGTAAAAGATTATGAGGGGGAGAGGGAACACCTATCCCCCTGGCCAACACCTATAAAAAGTCAGTAGACACAAAAATTAATAAGGGTATGAGGGGCAAAAAGGGGACAAAATAAATAAAAGTTAGGAGGGACTTCGCCAAAAAGTCAGACAGGTCTAACAACCTCGGATTGAAGAAAAAACTAGAAGGTAAAAAAAGTTCCAGATGGAAGGTGTTCCGATGGAGAACTGAGTTCAAACCCTCCAAAAAGCGGATTACTTTGAAGCAGATTCCCCTGAGCTCCAGCATGTGCAGCAGTGAACTGCAATCTGGTGAAGTAGACCTTGGTTCCTTAAGATGAGCATGCTACGTAAGCTTGGTCAAAAAGTCAGGCAGTCGATGGGTCTTGAACTATTTTAAATATTCTGTGGAAACTTTACCACCAGGCAGCGTTTGGTAGTAGTGGACTAAGTAAATAATTGTCTTATTACACTTCGCCATACCTTCTGAGCAACAGGTATAAATGCGGGTTGAAGGTTCCTCCTAACCCAGCCTTGCATCCCACCGCATCATCTCAGAAGGGTAACTGCAATCGTCTGAACACCCAGTGGTCAGGGGTTGAGTCAGGGAGCTGGCTAGGTTAATCCTGGAAGCAAGGTCTCTGCAAAGCAGGATCTCTGGTAGAAGGAAGAGCAGCTCTTCTCAGGTTTCGATCTATGGTGTCAGACACTAAGAACTCTCAGCATTTTTGTAAGGAGAACCCAAACCTCTACAGTGCATCTTCATTTTCTTACTGAACAAACCATAAGCATTGCTTAAGCTAGCCCACAAATCCCTTTTCTCCCTGGTCTTCAGGCTCTTCCAGAAATGTAGGAAGCAAGAGGGTTTCCAAACCCTGGGTGAAGATCATTCCCGAAACCAGATTTTGGCAGCAGCAAGATTATCCTCCCCATTTGTAGCATCGGATGGAAGGAGTGGCCAAGAGCAGGACCATGCCAGATTCACAACTATAGGAAGGTGTAAGGGCATATATGATCTGCAAGGTTTAGAGGCCCATCTCCATCCAAGCCTCTAAGAGGAAATTAAGCTAGTGTGTCTTGAAAGGGCATATAACAACAAGGGGAAAATGAGGTAAGTGGGTAAGACGTATGATATATATATATATTTTTTTATATAGCTGTTGTAACATTAATTAAGAAAGTTATCTGTGAAGTGATGAGGCACCAGAAAGTCCTTTCAAAAGCATGTCTGCAGGACAGGTATATTTAGCAAACATCTCTTCCAAGCAGGATCCCTTCAGAAAAGAGGTCAGATAAGGGCGATGCTACTAACCGAAAAACTGAAAGCATGTGAAAAAACAACTTTGCAGCACCAGCGAAGTAACACAATGGCCTACTTTCTCTGTGTTGCGATATGCGCACAGCTACTCCAAGGAGTGTCCCAGCACAAAAGCAGCAAGGTCGGAAATAAAAAGACTTAGGCCTGCACTAAAAAGATGTACGTTTCTTTTTAAGCAAAGCTGTATCACTCAAGGTCCGCAGCTCGAGCAGAAGCCGATTCCATGCCGTCGAACCCAGATATGCTTAAAGTATTCTGCCTGCTCTTTCTCGCTGAGCCCCAGGGATCTCTGCCAGACATCCATTGGCAGAGTCTCAGCTGCCTTGTAGGGTTATGAAAGCTGAAACTGTTTCTAAGGTGGGATGGCCCCCTTTTGATATAGAGCATCATGGACCAATGCAAGAGCCTTAAATGTCCCTGATGGGAAACCAATGGGGTGAACGCAGATATGGTAAAATATGTGCTTGCATCAGTACATTTAACAAGAGCCGGACCGCCGCATTCTGGATCACTTGGAGTTTGTCCATTAGGTACTCTGGTAAGCCAAAGTGTAATGTACGAGTGTTACTATTAAAAGGAGGGGGGGGGGGTGTTACTTGCATTACAGGGTGGTTTTGGGGAGCACAAAAAAAGGATTCCAATAGGGGGGGAAAAAACAAAAAATAGTTTTGAGATGTTTTATAGAAGATGCTTCTGTGGTTGTACACACACCTTTGGCTGCAATGTCAGCAACCCTGATCTCCAAGTATTAATTTTTTTAATTCTCTTGCCCATATCTCTATTTTGCTCTGCCTTCACTCTGTTCACCTCCTCAGAACAATATAATTACCTTTTCCATGGCCACTACTGAATCTTTACTCCCACTGCTTCCTCAGTCTTACTTCTAATGTATTCCCATCAATCGTAACTCCTACCGCAATCTTAAAGCGAGTTAAATTACAGTCAATTAAAAGTTCTTATTTTAACCCTACCCCTAATTTAAGATTATAAACTACTTCATCTAACCCCATTTGAAATGTATTCTAAAAATATTTGTATTCAAAACCTAATGTCATTATAACACATTAATTTCAATTGTATTCAACTATTTTAGTACCAAGTGTAAAAGGCAGATTTATTTATAATTACATAAAATGAACGTAATATAGAACATTACTCTATTGGAACCTGGAAGTAATGCTAATCAATTATATTATTTCAATGAATTACTACCAATTCAGGTTTACAGTAATTACATATTTTAACCCTCATACTAAGTTAAACATAACTCAAAGGTAACCCAAAGTTGCTGTCAAAGTAAACGCGAGAAAGTAAATATCAGATGGAAAAAAATGCAGTCAAAGTAAAGCGGGTGAAGTAAAAGTGACAGAATTATTATTATTTTTTTTTTCAAAGATGAAAACCTTTTAGTGTGGTCCTCCTACCATGAAAACACCATCTATTTGGCGGCTTTAAGAATCCTGTTTTTTTCCATTTTTTCCTAACCCATATCAGTCATGACGAGCACAGCCCCTTTGTTCTTAGAGAGGCGGCACAAGACCAACAAAAAGGGTCCTCTGGGGATACCCAGTTTTGTATCCACATCAGCACATTCTACAGATTTTAATATAGCTGACAAAGCGCGGAACTGAGATTAGCTGGTAAGTGTGACTTAACTACAACTGGTAGCAAAGTGCAGCTACAAGCAATGATAACTTATTTGTTTATACAGCACTTCATTCCACAATTTTGGATTTCTCTACGTCAGGAAGTAGCCAAACTGTGATAGGACTGGGGAGTGTGGAAAGAGATGGTGAAGGTCAGAGGTCAAATGAAATACTGAAAAGGAAGAGAGCCGTACAACCAATCAATCCCTCGAATTGCAGCCCAGCCGCTGCCCTACAGCACCCTCTCCAGAGCAGGCTTCATTCTAAAGTACTTCAGGGCAACTACAAAAAAGTGGCATAGCAGATTGTTCTGAAACACAATGGATACAGTTCTAGTGTCAAGTGTATTTATTTTAACACATCAAAATATCAAAATAAGGAACTCAAAAGATGGATGCAGATGGTCCAGCTGCACCACAGCAACAGCCAACATGGAACAAATTTGGAAAGCTAGGGGAGACAGTCTCTCAATCAATATTGAAACGAGGCAAATCGTTGCCAAGGATGACTTTGCGTTCGACTCCCGCTTCTGTAATCGCAGCCAAACGAATCACGCCACCACTGGAGCCATCTCGTTCCATTGCCAAAGCAACAGCTGCAAGAAAAATCAGACAAAACAGCTTGAACGGAAGCTTTGCACAAGCCTGCAAATCAATCCTAGTATCAGCCAATAGATAGATCTCCCTGGCATCAGCCAAGGTAGGGTAACTATAATTCCCAACAATTCATGTAACACTAGGAATCAAATGCATCACTACTTGAGATACACACAGAGCACATATTTATTAAAGAAACATCCACAAAAAAATCAGAGTGCAGACATGGATCTTGTTTTGAGTAAAATTAACCAGAAGTATTTAGAGCACACAGCTGCTCTGCTAAAGAACTATGATGAACAAAATAGCCGCTAACACGGACTCAAACAACTATCAGCGCAATATACCAATTACAGGTTTGCATTTACATAGCGCTTGCTACCCCCAGCGGGGTGCTGAAATGTTTTTTCAGTGAGTAGCACGCTACTCCGTAACCCATAAAGGATTAGTGTTGAAAAGGAGTATAGTGAAATATGAAATTAATTTGAATGGTGGATAGTCTTATTTGGATTGAAAAAGCTAGTGGAGGGATAAGAAGGGAAGGAGTACGATCTTTGTTGTTGTTTTAGACCTCATAGCAGTAGGAGGAGGCTTGGGATAAGTAAAAAGGGAGAGTTGGGGGGGTAAAAGGGAGGTGGAGGAGTCTGAGTGAGGTTTTAGAAAGGCTTGTTTTGGGAACCAGAATACTAAAAGGAGGGGTGGAGTAGGAAGTCTCTAAAGAGTTATTTTGGGGATCATATGAGTGGTATGGGGGTTTGGGATGAAAGAGTGGCGGTAATGGATATACGTATAGAGGTATAGAGTGAGAAATAGGGTAATGCATTGGAAATAGTAGAAAGAGGTTTGAGATGAGTCTGAGTTAGTTGAGCTTGAGAATATATTGAGCGGCATAGGGTGAAAAATAGGGTAGTGCATTGGCTATGCTGAATTAGAAGAAATGCACTAAATGCATAGATCCAAAAGTAATAAAGATGTAGCTCCATAAGAACATGGACAGTATATAGACGCATGAAAGAAGTTGAAAAAATAACAGCACTGATATTTGGTTATGTTACCGTAGAGACTCAAATACCAGACGCAAGTGCTGTTTGTGGTAAAAGTGCCTAAATAACCGCAGACAGTGGAACTTGTTATCAGGATCTGCGCCATTGAGTTTCTTCAAAAATTCAAGGTCTTTTAAGCCAGTTTTTTGCATTAGTTTATTATTCCTATGTGAGAATCTTTGCAGACAGATACATCGATTAAACCCCCCCTCACCCCACCTGAGCCCCAGTGACATTTCGGTTATAATCTTGACAAAGAGGTTAAAAGGGGGGGCCTATCACCTATCCAAAGAAGGATAGCTTGATACACGGGCTATATTTGTATAAACAATCTTCCATAACAATAAAAAAAAGTATTTGACAACCGAAAAACATGATCTTTGGTTTTGAAACATTAATTATCAAATAGTTTAGTTTGTTGTAGTCTTCAAGTCTCATTAGGTGGTGTATGATAGGTTATTTACTCACTCCACCCAGTTTCGCTGCTAGCACACCTGTATGTTCTAATAATTGAGGGAGAACCACTAAAGAAATGGTGAACAGAAGTGGTACCAGTGTCCAACCAGGTTTTAAACCATTTGCAGTACTTTTTGAAGGGGAGAGTTCCCTTCCATTAAAGAACTTTACTTGCACCCAGGTGCATGTGTACAGTTCTATCAAGAAATGCAATATTGTATGGTCAATTCCCAGTTATTGACATATGCACATTAGCACTTCCCGTCTTCTTTCTCGAAAGCTGAGCAGTAATCAACACAGCAGACAACTAGCACGGGTAGCAATAGGTTTCATCCCATGATATTGTCTGTAGTGAAACAGTTGGTAGAATAAAGTCTCAGGGAAAACTTGAAAAAAAAAAAACTTTCTTCGTGTGCATTCAGAAAGTATTGTTGGTACAGATTTAGCAAAGAGATTGCCATAAAAAATTAGTGATCCATATAGACAATTTTTAGGGTCTGCCATGTTTATGCGGTGGTTCTAGGGTGGACACTTTCCAGGAGGAGGGTATAACCGCAAGGGTCTATATATTAGTTTAAAGATAGTTAGTATGCTATTCAACCATGTGGGGTTGTCCGTGAGGAAAGCAAATGGAATACTGTTCGAACACAGAGTCCTTGACAAGTGACTTCACTTAACCTTGCTTTCAGAAAGGTTAGGTTGGATAACACAAGTTGGCGGTGCCCAGTTAATTGTGCGATTAGTAGAGTAGATGTTTGGTGTGAAAAGGAATGTTAGACGTGTAGCTATTAACACTACAGTTCAGTGCTGTGACTATTAACAGCCAACTGAGCCTCGAGTCTTTTATGCTGTGTTCAGATGCTATCTGATTTCAGTCCTATAATGTTAAGTGCTTGTTGACTATAACCGTCTTAATTTTTTTACGCTCCAATATCAAAATGAAGATATTGGTAACTTTGGAAGAGACTTCCGTTGCAGACTTATTTGACCCACGGCCAACCTGCCAAAATTGCTGTCACACTCTTCACGAAACCGATTTACAAATTGGTCATAAAATACTTAAAAAGAGTTCTTCAAACTTTGAGAGGCATGTCGAAGAAAAGTTTTGGAATCATTAAATTGCGGGTGTATGTTAAATTACAAGTGTACAGAAGTCACATGGCTAGATAAACCCACATTTTGACAAAAGGCTGGAGTATTGGGTTTGCTTTTTCTGCAGAAAATAATTTCTAATTGGGAACAGTCATGAAACTGGGACACGTAAGAAGGTATGGTTTGAAATCCTGCTGCCGCCATGTGAGAAATAGGGCAACTGGGGCAATAATTACCCTTTAAGCGGTGGAAGCCCAGCTAAGTGTATGGTTGAAAATATCACTTTGTGGCACATTGATGAGTGTAATTAAATCATAGTAGGGACATAAATTAGTGATCATCTAGTGAACCAAATGTTTGAGAACTAGTTTCATGTTTAGGTCAATTAACATGGTCGCCCCCAGTTATTATTAAAGAATTTAAGTGTTTGATATCCCAGAAAACAGACTTTAAAGCAGACTTACTTCTAATAGCTGCTGGGGGGAAAAGAAACATTAATAATTAACAATTTTCTGAGCGGACAGGTGGCTATGCAGGGTCTCAAGCATGACAGGAAGCATACATTTGGTTTCCATAATACCCAAGGTAGAAAGAACCAGGGTGAGGCGACCGCCGCTAGCTCGGTCACTGGAGACCTTTGAAGCTAAGTTTTGTATGTGACAAAAGGTCTTAAAAGGGAAGTGAAGTCCGCTTCCAGGATTCTTGTAGACAGATAACAGAACAAGAATATGCATGGAGTTCTCTTCACCCAATTTTAGTTGCTTATCTACACGATCCCGTTGCCAGTCGGATTCCTGCACTGGCTGAGCTCTGGTTAGTGAGGACTAGGATGTAGACTTCTTTGTAAAGTAAGAACTCTTGGTCCCTTCTAGTTAAAACTATTTCCACTGTGGCTTGAAAAAAAAGGTGTGCGGTTTGATGGTGCAGGATGAAGTTGAGCTTTTCGTCTTAAAATAGAAGGCCAATTTGATTTAGGGATCCCATTTCTTAACAGTTTCTGGGGCTTAAAAAGTCGGATAGTTTTTCTCAGATTTCATTTGCTCATGTAATATCAGGTCGAAAGCACCATTCTAGCCATTTTTTTTAATGAAAAAGCAGGGAAAAGATCCAATACGTTATGATTTCAGAGAAAAACTTTATGCAGTTTGTGCGGGGCGAGTCAAGTACCCCGATTCAAACAACGGATCCATGATGAGGAGGCGGGTGCTACTTTGGACAGAACATTTATGATGGAAAAGAAAGTGATCCACCAGTTATCAGTTCTTCATAGGAATCTCCAAATATTTCATAAGCTTTCGTGGTCCCAGGGCATGTTCAAAAACGCTAAACAAAAGTCACTGATAAGCTTTGACAAGGAGCATTATGGGTAGGTTTCAAGTGACAAAGCAATGTGTTGGAGGTACACTGTGGTTACAATTTAAAACCTACCATGCACCAAAGTGTAGCAGTAAGTCTCATTCTCACTAACAGAGCACCAACACACAAGCATTGGCAATGCCAATAGGTCTGATTTTAAAGGAATGCTTTATGGTAACAGGAAGCATCAAAAGTAGATAGCATGGCAATGGATATATGTCTGTGTGGAAGCAATTTACTTTAGAATAATATTGGTGTAGGTTAAAAGGTCAAGTGACAGCTGCACTGGCAAACCAGACCTAAAATCCATGTAGGTTAAGGGCTGGCTTCTTACCATCTGTGCTGCTGCCAGAATAAACCCTATAATTTATCCACGACATTTTAATAGCATTACAATGTCATGCATATGCCCCTCAAAGTTCATGCTCCGGCAGCTAGATAAACAAATGTGGGGAGGGCAAGCACCTTTTTGTGGAAGCACAAATTCTGCCAATCAAAACATGCACTCCCAGCTTCCAACATGTGGGCGTAGCTAAGCTCCTCTAATGAGGTTCTCACATAATTGTCTGGCAGCCGCTGTGCTGTCAAAGCAGCCCCTCAAGACTGAATCTCTCATGAGCCACACATCTGCAGGTGGAGATGCAAATACAGCAGGGAAAGCTATGGACTGGTCATGTTTTTGGAGGCAGAATCCACCCCTGTGTGAAACCCACACATCCTGTAGTTATTCAAGAATCTTTCAAACAAAGGTGACCACAACAAAAACATCTAGTCAAGTCTGTCAAACAATGTGAGGGACCCAGTTGTAAAATACAAAAACACAAAAACCAATGGCTCCTACATTGGATGAAGGGAAAAAAGGATCCCATGTCTAACAGAATGTGTTTATTTTCCAAACTTCGCAATCCTGTATCCAATTTAACCTTTCAAATGTTTCTCTTGCTCGGGTATGCAAGACTAATAGCTAAAAACAACTAAACAGATGTACAGTATACCATAGAAATGATCTATGTCGAGTACGAATCCCCAGTCAATAGTAGGTATTTTGAGAAAGCACATAAAATGTTAAAACGCTATCTAACAGATTATCAAGGAACTTCGCATACATACAGTAAGTTAAACAAGCATTGGACCTTCTAAGTATCTAGTTATGCAGCACAATATTCTAGGTGCAACAACACCTGCTGCATGACTAAACACTGTAAAGGTCCCAAAGGCGAGGCCTATTGGCTATGCCAATGCTGGCTTATTTTAAGAGGGAGAGTGCCTGCACTTCTCAAGAGAGATGTCATACTTTTAATTGGAGAGTAACTGCACTGCTCAGAAACGAGCAGGTACTTTGGTACAGGGTAAGATCCTCCTGCGATTTCACCAGTCGGATTACATAACGGGTAAAAATCAGTCCCTATATGCCCGCACGACGGGTAGGGAAAAAGTTGGCCAGTTAATAATAAGGCATCCGTGGTATGCGCTTCGCCTAACCTGAAATTAGGACCTTTGTTGGACCGCATACGATTACCAATGTTGAATTTGTTATTTCTAAATAACTTAAGTGCGCTTGATATTTGTGTGTCACAAGTTTGATGTCAAACGAAAATGTGTATATTTATTTGGTAATTGGTATATTGCTCGTAGTGCGTGGGTCTCCGGGCTCAGACACGTAGTAATAAAAAAACACAAGTATAAAGAATGATGGCCTATGGATGCCCTCCCTGAAAGTGCGAACACTCCTCCCAACTGAGGGTGATAAGTGATAACCCCTGGAATAAAATGATAACATTTAAATTACCGTCTATAAACTTCGGAAAACAAATACTTGTACTGCCTTCTGATCTGCACCTCTAGGTCTGTGCCCAGACAAGCAGTACATTAATTAGGCTGTCAGAGTAATGGAATGAGGTTGCTCTACTTGAAAAATCTCTGGCGCACGCATTCCAGTTGAACACGTCAGAAAAGCCGCTCTTTGACCTGTCAAGTTGCAGAGTTCTGGTCAAGACTTAAGTACGCATGGCATGACCTGAGTGAGGGGACTGTTTTTATGAGGTGTTCAGACCATCGTCAGACATGGACTGCACAAGCCCTCTACTACTTTTTGTAAAGAGTCATCTGAAGGCAGAGAAGTCAGGACGGACTGCAATGGCAGCAGCACACAACGCGCAGACAGGACTAGGAACGCGTGAGCACAGCTTGATAGTCAATCATAAATTACTGATTGCTATTTTCACACAGTAACGCATGGAGTATGAACAAAAGTGGTAATACATTTTTTTTTTTTAAAGTATAGTCATCTGCGGGCATGGAGCTTTGCGGCATATTCAAAGTTGTTTGGCGGTAACACCCAGACAGCAAAACAGACAAGTAACAGAAACATAAAGCTAGCAAAATTGTTCCAGCATACATATGTCCGAAGTTGAAAAAAAGAAAACCGGAATAAAATCCTAAAAACAAGAATCCAATTTTTTTTTTTACAAATTTGATCGGACATTGTTTTCCAGCCTTTTGGCTTTGCCAGTGCGTAGCATTGGCCGAGCAGCTGTGAAAGTGACACAGCTGCGAAAGTGAAAGTGATCGCGATCGCATGGCGGCTGCGCGCATGAACGCAAGCTTGAGGCCACCAAAAGCCTGTGGTGGTATTTTCGAAAGCCACTTACAAAATGTCTCTCAGAGCAGTGCATGCGCTGGCTCAGAGAGACCTAAAAAGATCTTACTTATTAAATCGGTATACACCACAGTTTCAGAGGTATCAGTCTTTACTAGGTGCACGGCAACCTCAAGTTTCCGTGTATTTCAGCACCTGCAACATCCATTTTACCCTCAGTATGGCATATATCACTCAAAAGAACAAGAAGTGTTTCCCACCCGCTACCCCGTTTGACCAACTGTAGCACAATATAGTGTGACCATATGGAAAGGCCTAATGAAAGGTATAGCATTTCAAATGTAGAATGCCAACGCTAAACTTAAAAGTACAATACTCTCGTCAACACTGGCTACATTGTATCTAGTTACGGGTCACTTGAGTAGGCATTTTCAGGTTAGAAAGGTTTTGGTCAGTCTTGCGTGGGTGGTACCCAAGAAAAAAGCCCTGTGGCTATGACCTACTTGGTAACGTAAAATGTTACATAATTATGTTCAGCAGTTTTTACTACAGCTATGACTAAAAAATTAATGAAACCCAAAATGAAATAGGCTTATATCCGACAACTCCCCACCCCCAAACTTTCTCACTGATTAAGGCATCTGCAACCAGTTTGGCTAAATGTGCGTATTGTGAGCACATTTTCGTGCACTTTTAAGAGGTATGAAAGAATTGTAACTGAATTTATGTTATGTTATTTTATTTTGTATAGCGCGCAGATGCCGCAACCAAGAGGCGTCCCGGCGCTTTAGGAGATGGTGGAATTTACAGTCTGCATGTATCATAAATCACTTCTGAACTTCGCCCCAATGTGCATAACAGTAAAAAAAAAAAACACTAATAACATGGCAGGGAGAGAATGAAAACTCACCGTTGGCAGTAAACTTCAAGCACTCTTCTTTTGTCATTCCTGCCTTGTAAGAGGAGTCCACAAAACCATAGATGTAGGAACTACCGGAGCCACCAATGGAAAAGGGTTGACGCACCATCATTCCACCCATGGGAACACTATAAACCTGCGAACAGAAAAGACAACTGGCTCACGTTTGGACCAACAGATATTTAAGGCAGTACCTACAGAAGACTTGCTTCAGTTCAGGCATGGAATACCTACATTTAGGAGTTTGTAGCAGTTTATTTGGTCACATTATTAATTCCTGTAAGAACCACGATCTAAAAGCAGCAGTTAGCATATCGCGTAGCTGCATGTACAGACTGGATTTCTATATGTTAAACACTACGAGCTCACACAAAGCCAACGCCTACAAAGAGACCGGATTCCCCCAGCTCTGTTGTATTGAAAAGCCCCCCACATATTGTTAACTCCTGGATAACCCAGGAAATTTTCCTGGACAACCTCAAGATTGGACATATCCTGTCCCAGCAGAATGCCTACAATAGATCCAGCCGAACATGCCAACTTACTATAACCCACCTCCCATTTGTTGGGAAAAAAAAAATTGAGAAGGCAGCAGGCATCCACCTACAAAGCACAAAATCAAGAATAATCTACTTCAAGACTATTAATCCAGGTTTAGAATACACTGCAGTGTTGAAACAGCCAAGGTCCATGTAGTCAGTGACGCCCCTTCCTCATTACCAAAAAACAACTTTCTGGTCCTGTTCGACCTCTCAGCAGCTTTCAACATAGTCAACCGTTCAGCAATAATCATCTACACCCTGAAAGTTTGCATGGGCGCTGCCGGCACTGTCCTGCAATGGTTGTTCCCATCCTACCCCAGTAACAGAGAACAACTTGTTCACATAAGAACAACCAATCTCCCCAGTCAGCTGCGGCATCCCCATGGATCATCCTCCTTTATATGGAATAACTGGGAGCCTTCCCTGCAGAAAACTTCAAGCTCCACCAGTATATTGATGAGAACTATTTCAAAATCCCCTCAGCCAATGACCGGATCAAAGCCTGCTCCACATACGTCCAAACCTGGATGTCAAACTACGGGATGTAAAACCCCACAAAGACACCATCACTTTTGTTTACCAACAATGCGAAACATTTTCTGATTCACTCACGACTCTCCAACTTAAACCGAATAGGCTTCACACCCCAACTGACACCAACAGGCTGGATAACAGATTCACCCTGGACTAGAATCGCTCTTATAGAACACATTGCCATAAAGACTAAAACAGACTGGTTCCAACTCACTCCCTTAAAAAAGTGGAGAATGTTCTCCCAAGCGAATGACAGTTCAAGTCCTAGTCCTCTCCAACCTATATAGAGGCAACACCCCAAACAAAGGAATCTCAGTGGCAGCCCTCACTTCCCAGAAAGGGTTCCTTCACGTAGAAGCAAGGCTCATCAAGGGGCCGGAAAAAAAACCAATACAACTAGATTGCCCTCACACCAAATACCTACACTGAATCCACTGGCAAAGCCGGATCAACTTTAAGATCAGCTGCATCACGTAAAAGGCCCTCGACTCCAAGACTCCTGTATGTAGCTAACACATTAACAATATCTGGAAGTCATTAGAAACTAAACACTGCAGGAAGGAAAAACGAGGCCACCTCACTCTATGCCCCCATGATATTGAGCAACATACCCCCAATATCAGAAAAGCACCAACCCTCCTATAACAACTGGAACACTCGCCTCTTCAACGAGCCCTACAAATTCACTAGCACTGCCTCCTCCATCCGTCCCACCCACCAGCTCATGTATCCCAATGGGGGTTTGCACCCGTACAGTGCTCCGCTGCTAGCCCACTAAGTTCGTGCTATGGAAATACCGAAACATTATTCCAGGATTATTGTGAAATGTGTAATTGAACAGAACATTGAGGCCAGGAAGCAGATATTAAGAGTGCAGAAACTAAAAGCCAAGCCTATAATGGAATAAGAATTATGCAGAGATTTAGATAATGTGGTGGATACCAGCCGATTTGGCAGGATTTTAATGAAATGTATGGATTTTACTGGGATTCCACAACAACAGAATAACGTTTTTTGATTATTGCAAGCACCTAAATTCGATGTTTTTTTTGTTGTTTTTTTTAACGCCTGAAAAGGACTCCCCCCCATTGACAGGGCTCGGTGACTGCTCTTACCTGGCCTCCTTTCCTGGAGTCCCAGCCAGCTACGAGAATCCCTGCCATGAGCTCCTCCCGGTACCTGTAGCACATCTCCTTGAAGAGGTTGGCAGCGGTGTGCACCAAAGGTGGCTCGCCGAGCTCAATGCTAACAGGCAATAGAGAACAGGACAGTCATTAGTAGATAAAGACACATCAATAGGTCCTTCCCAGAGGGACAGAAACTTTACACATTAACGCGAGCGCGAGTATATGGAAAGACGGAACTTGTGATAAGGATTTTACAGGGCTTGACCCTTATAAACATGTACAATGTTACTGGTTGAACTACAAGTACAGAGTTCCCATTAATAGTTTTTAGTTAGCATTTTAAAACTGGACTATTACAGCAATAATGAAATCTATGGTACACAGAACTGCCTAACCAGAGCACTGCAAGAACATTCCTGTTGGATCTAGAGGGAGTCACCAGACTGAGGGATCCAAAAGAGCTGGAGGCAGAAGCCTCCTCTCTGAGATCGGAGTACTCTCTCATTAACCAGATTACTGCACAATGGTACAACAGGTATGGTAAGAGCGCAGAAATGCCAAGTGTGGAGGGCAGCTTAAACGAACAGGCAGGCCATACATCTTCCTAAAGCCAGACTAGTCAGCCATCATTAGGCACTCTGCACTTTTCATAGCACAGCACCCAGCCTTTGCAAAGTTTTCCCAATCCTTTTCTAGTTTCCAAACTGGCTTTCAGGTGCACCAGGCTCGATTACATGAAGAGTGGAGTCTTCATCCTCTCTCTTTATTAAGGGTCTACATTTCGATTACGATCAGAACTTTCTGCAGGCGCTATTGTTACTTCGCTCCTCCTCAATGGTCACTATGAAGCAGTTACCAATCTGCATAACGCGGTTCTGTCCTGCATGGGGACAGGATGACTAACACTGCCCTGAAGCTAGGAGGTCATCCCTGCCCAAGAGAAACAAAAATAAGACCAGGGTCAATACCTTCTTAGATTGCCTTCAGAAGTAGCGAAGCGTGAACCTGCTTCACCCTAACCACCCCAGGGCCCGTAACCACCCCAGGGCCCGTAACCATGTCTTCCATGGAACCCAAAGACAGTCTTCATTTCTCCCAGTGAGGGAAGCCTCCTCGTGCTAGAGGAAAAAGTGAATTTTGAATGTTTTGAACCATCCATGTAGCCTTACTCAATGAGAAATGGATGGTGAAAATGATGTCACCCTTGTTTAACTAAACTAGTGGCAACAGGTGTTACCTTGAGGGTGCCTCACTACAAGAAAAATGCCACTACGACCAGTAGATTCCGAGATTTAGTTGCAGGCAGAAAAAAATCCAACTCTAGGGAAAATACTGTGGGTACTGGCAAACTAGTTTGCACTGAAACAAGTCAAGCATCTGGTAGATAACGCACAAAAGAATTACCTTCAATATGTGCGTCGATAATCACAGAGCGCTTGACCTCTGAGGAAACCAGTGCTTCTCGTTCAAACGCAACACAAATGCTACTTTGATTGATAGTACAAAATTCAACTACTGAATGGTTCAAGCAAGCAGCATACCAACACTCCCAAAATATTTTCAAGCCAAACACACCAACAGGTCTTCATGTAGTCGCAGGTTTGCACTACTAGCTTATCCTTCAAATTCAGTAAGTGTCCGTTTTCAAAATATTCTGACCCTGAAGAGATTAGTCAAAACCACAGATTATACCTCTTCCCGATTCTGCACTGTAGACTGAAGTGCGTTCGGTGATAAATAAACTCCCTTTGTCTCCGTTATATTTTATGTGCAGACGAAAAAAACATTATATGACAACAGGTCTAACAAAGAGGTCAATTATTTCAGGGAAAAGGGGGTATCTTTCGCCATCACAGCAGACGTGCTCAATTAAGTCAGACACTGCATCTCTGGCACACGTAAAATTGAAGGTCCGAACACTAGGTAAGGTACTTAGATAGAAAGGAAGGGAAGAACTCTTCATTTAAATGTGATGAATAGCATGATAAGCTTTGTGTTTTGAATACCGCCCCCAGCCATTTAACATGTTTGTGATCAACTGAATGGTACATTTTGTATTCTGGAGGGTACCGTGACTTTTGTTTACTTACTTCATGGTCTCTCAAAGTACAAGAGCATACCTGCCCACAGGTTTGATGCTAAACTGGAATCCATGATTAGTAAGGCATCATACAACATTGGGAACAGGTTCATTGCAGATTAGAAGACAATGCTTTTTCGTCACTTAAAGGGGAGATCAATTTACCACGTGAAGCTTGGTGTATCACATTTTCACATGGATGCATTTACGAGCTAAGGTTTTTGGCCTCCCTCACACTTGAAAAGTGTTTTACTGAAATGAAGATTGTTTAGCAAATACCATTCCTCCATCGAACCACACAACTACTAAACCACATAAAGTTAATTTTTTTTTTTTATTTTAGGCACCAAAACGTTTGGCAGATGAACTGCAAGGACCATTTCACAAAGAATCTAAGCATCTAGTGAATTGTATCAATATCTGTGCCTTGGAGCTGCTAAGTTGACACTTCGTTACTTGCATGCAAACAACACTCCATACAAAGTGAAGAAACTACCTATGAAATAATCAGCAGATAGGATATATTTTGTACAAAGTTTACCCAGGACATACAACTTCAAGATCCTGGTGCTCAAGGGTTGTCTCGTCTCATTAAAATACACTTACAGAACAGTAAGTGGTGTAACAGGTACGGTTAATGCGAATTAGGAGACGTTGACAATGGTTAATCAAACCAGAAAAGTAATCAACAACAATGAAACAAACGAGGGCATAACTCGCCCACTGTGTGCAGCTCCGTGGATTACAAGCTGGATGATGTTGGCCATTTTACTGACTCTGGGATTTCTGAGAGTGAAAGACACACCGGGGTGCTTGAGTGGAATTGGACGTAGACTAGACAAAGTAGCTCCTGCAGGCTCACCTGTGGAATCCAAGCTGGTAGGTGACTGCGTCAGCAATGGCTTGCGTGTCTGCAGCAGAGCCGGAGCGACAGCAGAAGATGCGGTCATGAATCGGAGTCAGCTTGTCGGTCACTCGGTTTGCAATATAAGCCCTGTAATAAGAAAGCAGAGTGTAGACTCAGGGGATGGTGCATTCCTGTGAAGAGACTGTATTTATATCTTTGGCAGAGAGAGGCAAGGGTTAAAATGAATACAGATCAATAGTGTTTTCATAAGATGATGCAAAGCACACAGTGAGCTGCAGGAGTTCAAGTACCCGGGCACTACCTAGCAGTGGTCAAGCAAAGACCACAGAAGCGCCAATCATTTGATTCAAGTCAAACTATGAAACAATCAACTGCTTATTTTTACTTTTTAATAACTTAACACAAAAAGGATCACAGTGAAGTATAGATAATACACAGGATACATAAAAGAAAACTATCATACACCTAGAACAGATCACAAGCAAATTATTATTCACGATCAATTATGGTCTGCCTTACAAAGAAGTTAAGGTACATACTTTTGGGGGCACTGTGCATTTTAACTCGTAGAGGAGACTGTAAAACAGAGCACCTCACACCTGGCAGAAAACAGACACATGGAGACTGTCACTTCTTCGAACAAAAGGGGATTTATTATATATTTCAATCAACCTAGGTATACGGTGAAACTGCTCCTATGTTCCAGATTTGCCCTGCAGTCCCACTGACGGGCCTCTGGAAGCCCGATCCATTGACAAACAGGCCAGAGAACATTACAGTACATTTGCATTTATTAAGAGGGTGATTCAGGGGGCCGCCGCACCACCAACACTCGGTGCGTGGCAGAAAGACACGGACTGGAGCATGGTTAAGGAAAAGGAGGTATATGTGGCTAGGGGGTGCCCGAGGAAATGGGTAGCGGTGTGGTCCAAATGGAATGAATACAGGGGAACCATATGTGAGCCCCCCATGACTACGACTGTTGACGAGCTAATTGATTGATGATCACAATAATATAAGAAATGACTTAGACCCATGATAGATATTGATTTGCCAGATTTTTAATTACTGTGATTTCCTGATATGTATAATGTGTAATAATGCTCTGCCCTATGTGTGACCACACTTAATGTTGCTTTCTTTGAGAAGAAAAAAAAAGGGTGATTCAGGACACTGGAGTGTACGAAGAAACACAAAAAGGTTTGTAGGTCTTCTAAAGCCAGGAGGGCCCTCTTGATACAACTGCTGGTTTGTGAACAGTTTCAGTGATGCATGTGAATTACTGGGACAGTCGAACACATTTCAGAAATAAGTCATTAGTTCGAGCCTACTAAATACCGTTTAAATATTGGATCCTTTCCTCAGTTCCATAAAGTGGTGATATGTATCAATTGCTATTCTGGCAAACAGGTCACCTCTTCAAAGCACTACAAAAGGTAACCCATAGCGTTGCAACCATTGTCACAACTTCTAGTCTAGTACAAACTGTTCAGAACGCAGACATTACACTTCCGGTCACCCACAAAAGTGTCGCTCAAATCTTCCTCCACACCACGTTAAGTGTACCCATTGCATAACAAATGGAGACCTTCAGGTGCAGCGCATTGTAGCAATAGGACAAGCTCTGTCAGATCTCACACCATACCCATCGCCATCACAGGCGCTTCAAATACCTGGCTCACAAACACCTTGAGGTTAAAAACCCTACTCCTTTACTGGGACATCACACGTGAGAGTACACATCGACCAGGATATTCAGTACCTGCTGTGGTAGCATTGGGAATACCCAAACCTGCAACTATAGAATTATAGACGACTAGTCACACTTACCACCCAACCTGTCTGCTGCTCTATATTAAAGTTTCAGTAATAGGACTCTCCTGCTGCAGCTGATCAAAGGTTACGCAAACGCAGAGCATACAGTACTACTCCAGCTTACAAGTGTTAACTGCATCACAGGAGTGATCGATCTAAGGACAACAATATGATGTCAACATTCTTACGTATGTGACTAAGAGAGTCAGGATTGCTCTTGGGAAGACTAACACCATTAGGAAACCAAAAAGGCACATATAAAACGTTAAAAGATAATGACCGAATGGTCTCAATATTAGAATACTACTGAAACAGTGCAGCAGGCAAGAAACTACATAAACAACATAAGCCATAATTCAATTCCCATGCGGGCTATAATAGGCCCCACATAATTAGTGCCGAAATCCTGCGGCGTGGGCTTTGGAATTCACGTCCGATGAGAGATTTCGGCACTAATTATGTGGGGCCTATTATAGCCCGCATGGGAATTGAATTATGGCCGTTTCCAACAAGAGAAACTAAAAGGTCACATACTTATCTGTATATGGAACTATGAAATGACGAACTTATAATAGGGGCAAGCATATTTTGGAACTTGTCCATCGGGCTTCGGAAAACGCAACAACCTGAGACACTAACATATTCAGGAGTTATGACAAACCTTTTCGGAATCACCCGTTAGGTGGACTTCCAGATTTCTAACTCGTGAGATAGGCGGACTTCACCTTCTTTAACCCCTTCACTGCGGGGTGTCCCCCCCCCCCCCCGCTGTGCGGGGAGGCAGTGCGCGGCGCCACTGTGCTTGTGACGAGCTCAGCTCGTCATGAGGCACGGTCGAGATGCACTCATGACGAGCTCAGCTCGTCACGGCCACACCAGTTTCGGAACATTCAGCACAGCGGGGAAATTATCCCCACGTGTGAACGTTCCAACGGCCGTGACGAGCTCAGCTGGTCATGAGTACAGCTCAACCGTGTCTCAAGACGAGCTGAGCTCGTCATGAGCACACAACGGGTTAACTAAGAAAGTATTGGTTGTACCGTGGCCGCGTCTGGCATTTAACTTTAAGAAACATAATTTATCAAAGAAAATATTCTTCTTTGAAAGCCTTGAGGAAGTCACTGGATGTGACGAAACATTTGTCAGCTGTTGCGCTTTTTGGATCGAGACTGTAGAGCTTCAAACATCCCTTATAACTAGCCTCTCCATGGTTATGACTTTCGAGGAATAAGGGGTCTTTATGGTCTGGATTGAAAATTGTGATGCTTTAATGTTTTTGCTTTTATTAAAAATAACATCTTTTGTACAAACCCATCTTTGTCTGTTACCAGTGATATAATGACAACACGGAATGTTGTTTACTTATAAAGGTTAGACATAAAGAAACAAGCATTGGCATAGCCAATAGGTCGTGTCTTTGGGACCTTATAAGTATTTAGTTATGCAGCACAATATCCTTGGTGCAACATCAACTGTTGTAACGGCTAAACACTTAGAAAGTCCCAAAGGCGGTAGAGAGAAGTAGATTTAGAGAGGTAGTACATTGAGTGCAGTGACGGTCTTCCCTTGTAACATAACTTGCAAGCCAGCAGGTGGTGGTACTGTAAATCGAGTCACCACACAGTTCAGTATGTATTGCGCTATTCAAGACTTCAGCAGGAATTAAGATCACATTTAAGACCTATACCAGGAGTTCCAGAAATGACCATTATGGGGAAAGCACATGAACGGGGCATAAATTAAAGACTTATCACACCAGTTAGTCTGGGGCAGCTAGAGCATCTACTTTAAGTGGCAGACAAGCCCAGATAGCCCGAAAGCAACAAACTAGGTGGGAAGAAAATGTAAGCAAGACCGGTTTGGCTTTAATATTCTCACCCTCATCTGATATCTGGTCATATACCAGACGAGGGCGAGATGTTTTGCGACGTTTATCAGAGAATCTGCGGAGGGAGATGCATTGAAAATTACAACACGGATTGGACAAATCAGACATACCTTGGAAAATAATGCAACTAGCAAAGAGCCAGATATATATTCTTGTATCTTTCCTTATGGGAAAAAAATAAAGGAAGCATAAAAATGCATTTAATAAATAAAAAATATATATATCATTATAAACGTAATCCTAGCAGCTATACCAGGAAGAGCATGGACAACAGAGGAAAACCATCTGCTGATGCAGCTACCAGCGAACTGGCAACCAGTGCAAAGGAACATTCTGGAAGCAGGAAGGCAAAAGTTGGTGAGGGAACGTAAAGCTTTTTTTAGCCCTTAACTGCTTAGAGTGGAAATGAGAGTCTTTTCACAGCAGTGCCAAAAGTGAAAGTCCGTGACAGAGGAGACAGATGGCGGCTGCGCAATAGTATGACATTTTCTGCCGGAGCGTCAAAATCAGAGAGGTTTTCTTTGTTCGCTGTCTCTGTAAGGCTTGTGAAATAGTTAAAACCGAGTTTCTCCGGTTGTAGCTCAAACTGTCAGTTAAAATTAGAATTTAGTTACACGCATGCTCATAAAATCACCCTTTTACTTGAAGACAAGAGACTTGACACACCGCTATAGTCTTCGCCCAAGACACGGAGACTTAAGGGTGAATAGAAAACAATGTTGAAGAAGGAGTGGAACTGAATAACCGGGTGCTAAGCCGTTCCTGTGTTTATTGTAACATACGCCATCCCGAGTGGGCCATTGACGCAGGGCTTATTACTGCGCCTCTGTGTTCAGATGCTTCCTGTTTGTAACATATGGGAACCTAGCGCCGCCTAGTGGAAACCGTTTTAAAAAGTCGTTCTTAGGGAAAGCTGCAGAGAGGCATAGATTTACTTACTGGCGTTACTCATCGTTGGCTTTTATTGAGTGCAGCACGCCTCTGTGAAGCCACCCACGGGCGCTTACGTTGTATCAGACTATAGGGGATTTGCATGGTGTTGAGCGTGGCCCGGGACCACTTGCTCAGAAGGCAGATAGCAGTGACGCGGGCTGTGCGCGCCACAGCGCCAAAAGTGAAAGTTTGTGACGGAGGAGACAGATGGCGGCTGCGCGCGTGAACGGAAACGCTATGCCAGCCAGTAGCACTTTCAAAACGCACCTACTAAAATGTCTCTGCGAGCAGCACATGCGCCGGCTTAGTGAGACCTAAAAAGGGTATCACTTTTGAATGCTGGGGTACCCATTTTGTACATTTTTATAAATATCTCGTGTGGTTCTTTTTCACTTAATCTATACTATAAGATTGCATTCTGGTAAAACAAGCTGCTTTACACTCCTTCTGGAGTAAACCTGAAACTGCTCTCTACAGCTACTACTTAAAGAGCTTTTAAGGTTGTCTAAGACCTCTTAAATCACCAGAAGGGTTGTCCGGACTGGTGCAAGGTGCCCACTTACATTAGTGGACATCCCATACCAGGCCAGCTTCTCACAGTAATGGTGGGATTTTTATTGGAGGTTCCAGAGTCCGTAAGAAGAGGCAAAGAGGGATGCTGGTCTGAACACTAACTGGGCATTCCTGATCGAGATTTGGGCATTCAAAGCACTCTTACTAGGCATGGACATAAACAAAAGTCAAGTACAAAACTGTCTCAAAAACTCTAAGGAGGCCTAGTCAGTGATGGTAATGCAGTCTGACTGCAGTAAGGACGTTTCCTCCGTGCAGACACCAATACAGCGAGATATTCTTGCTACCAGTAGTAGAAGCAGCTTTTGTCTAATTGGACTCCACGAACATTTGAGGTCTGTAGGAGACTAGCTCCTCACTACAGCTGGTCATTTGAAGTGATCATTATTGGTGAGGTGGAGTTGCCTCATCTGAAGACCTGACTATCATGGACAGGAATAGTAGCTTCACCAGCTGTGGCGAGAATTGTACTGCCTCGTTTTCTTCAAACCTTTCAACCCTCTCTCGCCCGAGAGTAGAGAGATATGTACCCCACTGACCCACTGTAAGCTTCTGTACTCTGACCAAAAGAGCTGTGTAATGATGCTCTGAACAGACTCAGTCTTCATCTGACAGCACTGTGACGGATTAAAAGCTTCCTAGTTAGCCAAACCACCTGAAAGACACTTCTTGGCCATACAGGCACCCATGTTCCAATGCCTGGGTGTGCTCAGGGATTGGCTTTATTTTGCAGCACTTTCTGATCAGACGAATCGCTCTGATTGATGCTCCGTGCAGACTAGCACCATCTCAGCGATGGTCTGCTTTCTGGCCTTCATCAGGCACCTCAATGAAATAAACTTCGCTTAATGCCCTTCTGTGGAGGTCAATCCTGGGAAATATCTGTAGATCTTTTCCCGAAGACATATATAGGCACGTGGCCGTCCTTACTGTGATATTCGGCAAGGTCCTGGAGGTGGTCTTGTTCCAGGGGAGTATATGAATTTGTGTTTCATCATTGTATTTCCAGAGTCGACAGACAACCATGGCGCTAAAGTCCCTAAGACACCATATATTAAGGCAGAGGTCTTCAATCTATGGGGCGCGACCCCCAGGGGGGCCGCGGAGTCCTCAGAAGGGGGTCGCGCATTCACCAGCCTCACGTCTGCCTCGAATCCAAAACGTTTCCTCTTCGTTTTGGATTAGAAATACTTGCATCTCAGGAGGCTCTCTGATTGGAGGACTAGGTAAAATAAGCCAATCATAATGTGGCTATGTCATCAAAACCTTTCCTCCAATCAGAGACTGCAGCATGCTTAATAGGAAATGCCCGCAAACTTTGTCCACAAAGATTTGCAATGCAGCCTGTACTTCGAGGGAGTTCTGCAATATTCCACGCAGTCCCCGCTGCCTTCCTTGGCCATCCCTGCTTTCACCTCGTGCTTTGTAGCTCGTTGCTGCCTCTTCCTTGTTACTTTCGCTGATTTCCAAGGCAACTCAAAGCTTCCCAGTTTAAATAGGTAACCTGCCTCTTCCCCCCTGCAGACATTCACTGAAACTATCTCGCGCACTCACACACGCACACAGATCCTTATTTGTTTCCCTGATAGAGCCACGAGGGGATTTGGGCAAAGGCTCCAGTTAATTTTTATTTCCTGTGTTCTGTCCGTTTTCTTATTCTTTCCTGCATGTGTGTCTATTTATTTATGCTGCCTGAACTCCGTGGTCTATGTCATTTATTGCTCCAGAGAAACACCATGGAAGAGAGAATGTTTGTCTTTGAACACGGCACGTCCGTGTTGTGCTTGATGCTGCTGACAATGGACATTCACTGTGAAATGCTTGAAAAGATGTTAACTAAGCAAAATGATGCTATACATATATATTTTTTTACTTTTCAACTAAGCTTATAGAGACTAACTTGTTTGTACGTTAAGTGCAGTGAATGGACTACTGAAGATGACAAAGTTGGTGTCTGAAACATCATTGCTTTTACGTTTGCTTAAATATCACTGCAGAAAGATTCAGGCAGCATGGTTAAATGAAAGTGTCAATGCTCGTGTTATTTGTCTGAACGGAGAATGTATTTGTTCAATAATTGACAAAACCAAATATTTTTACAGCATCAAAATATTACATGGTAAAGCCTATCCAATTCCAATATTATTAAACACATTTGGTTGTAGAGTCTTTGCTCAAATAAGCAGCACCACAATGTAGCGGTGTGGGTTTTGATGGTACTATTATGTTGCCCACTAAATTGTCTTAATTTGGAGCAGAATAGGGTAATCCACATTTACTTACTGAAATTATAACTTTTTTAATTGATTTGTGCAGATCAAACATCTAGGTCTCACATGTGGCCTTGAAGCTGAAATGTACTTCAATATAAACTCCAGGGTTGGGGCAAAGGCTCCAGTTAATTTTATGACTTTCAAATGTTTATTTTCAGTGTGCTTTCCGTTTTCATTCTTGTAGCAGCAGTTTAATCTGAGACTGGTTGCCACCATTTCCAAAGAAAAGTGCTGGCCATTTGTTCATGTGTAGAACTCTGCAAAGGCTTGGGTATGGTATTTCGAATTGAGCTATTTTAACATTGTTTGCATTTAATCTTAACATGGTGAATTAATGCATGGAATTGTGAACCACTTCATATCAGCTTTACCAAACAGGGATGAGCAGTCATGCTGGAAAGAATAAAGGGTGAAGACTGTGTACACCTTCCATTCTGTGTGGCTGTAAGACAGTTTCCAGCAAGATATCATTAACACACTGCAGCAGTGAATGCTTTGTGAGTCTTCAGCTCATTTAGAACACATGCTACCATTAATCAACCAGGTACCGGGGAGAAGGAGGAGACAATGGTGTGGGGTAAACATCTGTCCATCTCATGTCAAGGCCAGGCTCTCACAGAATTACTGTGTATGCTGATTTGGATGCTATCCAGCTCCTTGCTGTCAGCCTGTGTGATCTTAAATAATCTAGTTTACCTTTCTCTGTTAGATATCCTGTGGTTGGTAGCTGCCTCTGAGTACAAGGAACGTCACCCACAAAAATGAAACAGGTGTCTTTTGGTTTCCATCTCAAGACAAGTGTATTTTGCTACCTTTCACAGCCTCTCTTCTGACCCTCACCCTGCGAAGGCCTTCCCAAGACGAAGGCTCAGTTGAGCCAGTCTGACCATGCAACATGTTGCCCTGCACCAAGTGCAGTGGAGAAGCGTGGCTCAATGGTTAGAGCGGCAGACCCTGATGCAGAGGTCTAGTCCGGGACCAGGGTTCAATTCCCACCTCGGCGGCTCTTGGGCTCAATCTCCCCGGACCCGATAATTTTCGCCTCGGTGCCTAGTCTAATCATGGGTCCCACTCTGTGACTCTGGGCAATAGCTTGCTTAATCTCCACAACGGCCCCAGCAGCGCTAGGATGCCTGGCTTCACCTTGGGGGTGCCCAGGAGTGGTCATCTCACAGGAAAGCCAGGAAGGGTTCCACAGCGGTATGAATACAGCGCTACGAGACCTCTGGGTAGAAGGCGCTATATAAATACAAACACACATTTACGTGTTCACAATGGATGTCATTCTTCTTCTAGACACTAAGCCCCCCACTGTACTGAACGTATGGCCTGAAAAGAAGGGCACTTCTAGGGGCACTGACGTGAAAGAGGTCATAGGTCACCTGCTAGGGACAAGAGACACACCGTGAGCATAGGTAGTCTGCTCCAAAATGGCCTTTGAGTGTAGCCCAAGCACGCAAATCACAAAGGTATACCCCATGGCTGTACTTGTACCACGTGAGCATAATTATAGCCTAGGTGACTGGACACCCCGGCAGCCAGCCTCTTAGCATTTTCTCGTGGCCTTCAGAATTTATTGTTCACTTGGCCAAGATGGTTACCAAAAACCGAAACAAATAACAAAACCCAAAAGACCACGAACCACAGT
Organism: Lissotriton vulgaris; assembly: GCF_964263255.1. NCBI lineage: Eukaryota > Metazoa > Chordata > Amphibia > Caudata > Salamandridae > Lissotriton > Lissotriton vulgaris. Next base: position 800,598,420 of record NC_141700.1, on the reverse strand, counting down.
CACCCACAAACCTTTGGTTTTGCTAAGCACTGTTTGATTCTATTTCCCCACCGTAAAATGATTTGCCGTGGGAATTTGGGGCGCTTTTGGTTGACGATGATGGGGAGTACAAAGTTCTTGATATTTTGATTGGAAGAGGGTCCTTATTCCAAAAGTTTTTTGACAGGGGGGTCTCGGGATCAAAAAGTTTGAAGACCTCTGTATTAAGGAGATTTTTACCTGATGGAATTGAGAGGGTTGGGGGGGAGTTACATTCCTGATTAGCACAAATCAGTACAGTAGACACTTGTTCAGAAATGACTAAGGCCTAGTCTGCAAAGGAAGACAGTTTTAAGACAAGAATACAAGAAATATACAGCTGAATGGACTGATCTAGATCATGCTCTGCAGAAGGCAAGAACACAAATTGATCACACTACAACTAGCACGGTGGAGCAACCACACATATGGGAGGAGTTGGTTTGGGAAAGGGAAAATCACAAGGAGCAACACAGGGAGATGCTCAAATAGATCCAACACAGAAAATCACCAATGTCACAATAACGAGCAGATTTCTGGGATCAACACAGACGTGAATAAAGAATTTGAAGGCTTCTTCTGGCTTTATTTTGCAACATCTTGCAAGCATTTGGTGTCTGAGATTATCTTAGAGCACACTCACAGGATTTTCTCTGCACTGCAATCATGGACAATAGGGACAGCAGATGTATTAACCAGAGTCCACTTTTTTCCAGCAGGATATTCAATTTAATGGGGAGAGGATCATGGTCTAACAAGATTGCCACCCTGTTATGTTATATCAGTTCAGTTCTTTTATTTGTTTCGAAGGTTAAAAACCATCATGAAAATACATAATAATAATACATAATCTCATAAAAAAACATTCTGAACAATATGACATTTTTAAAAAGAACATCAAGTTAAAAAGGGTTTTTGTGAATAGTAGAACCAGAGTACAAATATGATACAAGACCCCATATGACTTTTTGGATACCTCCCAATCCCACCAATTTTATCAGCCCCTTGTGTTTCTTAATTTAAAAGCAATTTTAAGAAAACTTGTGATAGCAAATAGAGTTCGCATTTCAGTGGCTCTTTGCAAAAACAGTAAAGCAGATTTAGCATGGATAATATTTGAGTCCTTTAAAACATCCACTAAGAATCTTTGACGCGGTGTTTTATAAAAAGAACACAATAATACAAAATGTAGGGTGTCCTGCGGGACCTATTGTCCCAGCCGCAGGCACCCTTCTGCTCAATTGTTTGAGTGAACCCAGATGGATAAGCTAAAATATGGTGCAACCAATTGAGCCTAAAACGAGTCACTAAAAACCTCTCGTGTTGACTGTACATTAAAAAGAGGTACGGTTCCATGCCTGCTTGATTAGAGACAAGCGAATGAGCAACTGCCGAGGGTTTAGTAGAGTCAAGCTCCCTCCTCCTACCATCAAATTTTTCCAACAATTGCCTTTGTACAGAGTGTCTGGAGTATATGTCCCAAAATGCTTGAGTAGGCGTAGCACACCTTTTTTGGGTTTTTTTTGAAAAAGAGATTAAAAGCAGGTAATCCCAAAGTCGATGGTTTCACACTTTTTTGGGCGCCCCAGTGTTAGACCGGTCTGCTTCTGGGGATGTTCTAACCATTATTATTTATTTTTGTCCTCCTTAGCCTCCCAGAGTTTCTATTTTTATATATATGTCCATCAGGATTTTTCAGTGCTGTCAGGGGGCTAGGTGTTCCTTGGCTATGACGCCATTTTTCCCTCATAACCTGTGAGGCCTAGTCAGGCCCCTTGAAAATCTAGGGACATCCAGAAACCTAAAATGGTGTCCACCAACTGCCATAACGGACACTACTGGAGGACAGGCCCATAGGCTTACATGAGGAACTTTCCGGAATCATCTAGTGACTTCTGCAGGTCTCAGGCCACCCTATAAAAGGCCAATGACCAGCAGCCATTTTGTGCTGACCCAAGAGTGGAGGAGTGAGGCAGTGGTGAGAGGAGGTGGACGCACTGGGAGCAGCTAGTTTGTCTTTGAGGCAGACAGTCACTACAGAGAGACGTTCCCCCTTCAACCTCTGACCAATCCCTCCCCAAACATCAACTGCTGAGAATCAGAATAAGCTACGTGTGAAGGAAGACCCTTCTAAGACTGAGCCCCAACGAATCCTGACAGGTCGCTCTGAGTAGAGGGTTTCCCTAATTGCCAATGCCCAGCGCTGCACCTACCAGCGTGGGGGGGGAACAGCTGTGAGCCCCGTGACGTGGCTGGAGTTCCTTGTCGTGCCCTGGTGAAGTCGTGGGTCTGTGGAGCCATAAACGTCCTGAGGAGCGAGGGCGCTGCTTGAGAACATCCTTCCCCTGGAGCCGGTGAGGGAAGTGACTGAGGGAGAGCAGCGGCGCTGCTCCGATAGTCTGCGGGACCCCGGGGGCACCGGCCGCGTCAATATCACCCCAAGGCTTGGAGAGTGCAGAGGCGCTTCCGCGCATGCCCAGAGCACGTCCGCTCCTGAAGGCAAGAGGGGCCGGGAACCGAGCAGGTCCAGGCGAGTAGCGTCCTTCCTGTGAGCGGCCGCCGGAGGAGGCGGGAGAAGAGCGAGCGCTTCCGCGCATGCCCGGTGAGGAAGTGTTTGGCCTGAGGAGAGGCGCCGAGGGAGCGTCTCCGGATCGACGAGTGGACCGCCGCGCAGAGGGCGCTGCTTGAGGACATCCTTCCCGGTGAGGAGCAGAAAGGAGGCCAAGGCGTGGCTTCGTCTTTACCCCCCCCCCGCTCGAGTGTCACGGAAAGAAGCTGACGCGAGCAGGAAGGGGGGAATTGTGAACACCGTCATTCCACAGCCCCAGCCCCGAGCAAGCAGCTGGCTCGGCGGGAGGAAGAGACAGTGAGATCTTGAAACCAGAGGGAGCCTTAAGGCAGCGGTGACGCGTGGGGACTGGGACAACATCGTCCCCACGCTAAAGTAAGGAGTAGGGAAGAGGGGCCCCTGGGAAGTTCTGAGAACTGGGGGTAACTTTGCCCTGATTAATAATCTCAGCTGTGGAAAGGAGGAATAAGAGCATATTACAGAATTTAAAGTCAATTAAGGCTGAGGTCTAGTTTATATCTCAGGGTATTTTCAGAATTGAATGCAGAGTGGTGATGCTGGAGACTGATGCAATGTCTTATTGAAAATAGCTACTGAAGCAGGCTAATATCACTGCAAGTGGCACACTGAATCTCTAATGTGAATTTACCCTTCTGTAACCAGTGATTAAAGGAGTAGACTGATAGAGTTAACTATAAGCAATTTCCAAATGCAATGTACCTTTGATTCTTATTTACTGACTAGGAAAAGTATTAGATGTCACTTGAGAGCTATGAGAAAAGTGTAAATTATTTGTGTACTGCTTTTATTTAAAACAAGAACAAGAAAGTATATTATTTTTATAAAAGGTACTGGTATTTTCCTAAGTTTGGTGTTGTGTCTTTTATTTTAGTGGTTCATCACTGAGTTACTGTGAGTGAGTCTTGTAAGCACTTAACCAACGCCTTGAGTTTAGCTGTAACCACTACTGTGCCAGGCTACCATATGTAGACTTGGATACCCTAGGTCCAACATAATTGGTGTTTCAGCGGTGGGATTACGGATTTGTGCTTACACTCACTTAGTAGTAACGCAGTGCCTACCACGGGACCTCACCTGGAGTTTTCTCCCTGCGGCCCTCCTAATCTAAATTTTGCTTTTTCTAAATTAACTACTGGTGGTGGGTGGAGGTTGACCCCAGGTCACTTTTTGGATTCCTCCTGTGTAAAAGTTTATACTCTAAATAGAAATGGAGATAAATGTGGAAGAGCTGGAAAATTATACCGTGACCCAATTGAAGGAATGGTGTCAGCAGCAGGGGGTGTTTTTTAAGAAAGGCGCCAGGAAAGTTGAGCTGCTGACCAGTATCCGGGCATGGGTGGAGGCTCATTCCGGGGAGGAAGTAGATCCTGAGGGGAGTGACAGGGACACTGTCCTGGAGACCGCAACACTGTACCAGGCGGGAGGGGGGAACCTTTTAACAGGCCCTAGGACACCTTCCAGAGTGGGCAGTAGTGTCTCGGAGAGGGGTTTGACCGACGCCGAGTTAGAGGATAGGAGGGAGGAGAGGAGGATGAGAATAGAACTAGCCAGGATGGACATGGAAAGGGAGGACAAGAGGTTGGCGCATGAGCGGACCATCAAAGAGATGGATTTACAAGCCCTAAACCTAAGAACCCCCAAATCCGAGAATGGTGGCAGCGATACCCAGACCAACATCAGGGAACCCAGACCTTACCTACCAAAAGATATTATGGCATGCTATGTACCCAGTGATGACATGGCCAAATGGCTAGCCGCCTACGAGGTCTCACTGAGGGCCCATGGGATCTTGGAAGCCCACTGGGGGGGTGGGTTATATAAATACATGCCCCCCACTGGCAGGGATACCTTGTTGGCCCTAGATCAAAGTGAACAGACCTACTACCCGGCTATGAAGTCAGCGCCGCTAAGAAAGTTTGGGTTGACCCCTGAGAAGTATAGGCAAAAGTTCCGGGGCAGCCACAAACTAGGCACGCAGAACTGGGTAGACTTTTTGGATTACTCCAGGAAGGCCCTGGAGGGTTGGGTGAGAGGCAGCGAGGTAGGGGACTATGAGGGACTATATGACCTCATACTCAAGGAACACCTACTCGAGAAATGTCTTCCCGAACTACGACAGCATCTGGTGGACAGCAAGCTGACCAGCCCCAGGAAGCTTGCTGAGGAGGCGGACATCTGGGTTAGTACCCGGGTGTCGACTAAGGGGACTGGAGGGGATTCCCAGAAGCATGGACAGGGCGCCCCCCAGAAGAAAGAGGGAGGGGAAAATAAGAGGGAGTTCTCAAAAGGGCCACAAAATACTTCGCAAGGAAGGGGCAGAGGATTCATCCCTAAGAGTAACCCCCCTCGCAACCCTACCCCTGGCCAAAGCCAGCAGCCAAGGGTTGTTCATTGTTTTGAGTGTGGTGGTGTGGGACACTCTAAGGGAGATGTGAGATGCCCAAAAAGACCACCCCCTCCCACTGGAGGAAAAGCCCCGGGAATAACTAGTGTAGTGCTCGGGGAGGAGATGCCTTTGGGTAACGGAGGGGAGCGGGCGGGTGTCACTTTAGTGTCCCTGGGAGATAAGGAGATGGTTCCAAAGACCCAACTGCCCTCTAATACTACTAAGTATGAGCAGTGGGTCACCATCAATGGCCGTAGAGGGGAGGCTCTGAGAGATACAGGAGCCAGCATGACTATGGTAAGGAGTCAGCTGGTGTCTCCAGAGCAGGTCATCCCAGATGTACTCCATCCCGCCGTAATGGCTGACGGCAGATTGGGCCACTACCCTGTGGCTGAGGTTCCCTTTGAGTGGGGAGGGGTTGCAGGTCCACTTCGAGTTGCCGTAAGCCCTGCCGTGCCTGTTGACTGCCTGTTAGGGAATGATATGGAGCACAATGCTTGGAGGAGGGTGGAGTACCAGACTCACTCTGAGATGCTGGGACCCCCCGACTGGACTTGTGTCAGCACAAGGTCCGCGACTGCCCGAAGGGGGAGTTCACTTACGCTGGAGCCTGGAACAATGGCCCAGCCGGCTGCCAGAGAGGAGAAGGACAGGAGGCCGGAGGACCCTGCCTCGACATCTCCACCTCGTGAGACAGACGGGCCACCTGCGGAGGTGGATCTGGAGTCCACAGGGGAGAATGTTGCTTCCCTGGAAAACCTACCCATCCCTACTGAATGGCATGTGGAGGGAGGTCCTTCCAGGGAAGAGTTCTGCAAAGCTCAGAAAGAGTGTCCTACTCTCGAGGGGCTGCGGCAACAGGCCAAAGCCCAGGCAGCAGGAAACATTGTAGGGAGCTACCGGATTTACTGGGAGGATGGACTCCTCTACAGTGAGCCCAAGGCACCTGGACATGGTTCATCCAGGGCCTTGGTGGTCCCTCAATGCTTTAGAGCCTTTCTTCTGGAACTGGCTCATGAGATACCATTGGCAGGACACCTAGGACAGGACAAGACCTTTGCCCGGCTTGTCCCCCACTTCTACTGGCCTCGAATGAAAGTGGCGTCTGATACATATTGTCGGACGTGTGTGTCTTGCCAAGCCAGTGGGAAAACAGGGGTGAAGCTAAAAGCTCCCCTGGAACCACTACCTGTCGTTAGCACCCCCTTTGAGAGGGTGGGCATCGACATTGTAGGGCCATTGGATCCACCAACTTCAGCTGGTCACCGGTTCATACTGGTTTTGGTGGATCATGCCACACGGTACCCAGAGGCAATACCTCTGAGGACCATCACTGCACCTGCCGTGGCAAGGGCCCTGATGGGGATCTTCACCCGAGTGGGTTTCCCCAAGGAGGTTGTGTCCGACAGGGGGACTAACTTCCTTTCAGCATACATGCGGGCTATGTGGAAGGAGTGCGGCGTTACCTATCGGTTTACCACTCCTTATCACCCACAAACCAATGGTCTTGTGGAAAGGTTTAACAAAACCTTGAAAGGTATGATACGGAGTCTACCTGAAAGCCTGTGGAGGAAATGGGACGTCCTCCTACCCTGTCTCTTGTTTTCCTACAGGGAAGTGCCACAGAAGGGAGTGGGCTTCAGCCCCTTCGAACTTTTGTACGGGCACCCTGTACGGGGACCTCTCAGCCTGGTGAAAGACGGATGGGAACAGACTCCCAGGAAGCTTCCCCAGGACGTGGTGAGCTACATGCTGGCCTTCCGGAGCCAAATGGCTAAGTTGTGGAAGCAAGCTTCAGACAACTTGGAGGCCAGCCAAGCAGTTATGAAAGAGTGGTATGACCACAACGCTCACCCAGTGGAACTGGAGCCTGGACAGAAAGTGTGGGTAATGGAACCTGGAGAGCTAAATGCCCTCCAGGACCGTTGGACAGGCCCCTTTGAGGTTTTGGAGAAAAAGGGGAAGTCCACCTATTTGGTGGATCTTAAGACCCCGAGGCAGCCCCACAGGGTGCTGCATGCCAATCGCCTCAAGCCACATCATGAGAGGCCCGAGGTTGTCTTAATGATGGTAACCGATGGAGCAGAGGAAGAGGAAAGTGAACCTCTCCCTGATCTTCTCTCGTCCCAAGAAAAGGATGGGTCGGTGGAGGGAGTGATTCTCTCGCCATCCCGGACTCCTGAACAGCAGAGTGATTGCCGCCAGATCCTGGAGCAATTTTCTTCTCTGTTCTCCCTTGTCCCAGGTAGGACCCACCTGTGTACCCACGACGTGGACACCGGAGACAGCCCACCTGTGAAGTCTAAAATCTACCGGCTGTCGGACAAGGTGAAGGCCAGCATCAAAAGTGAAGTCGCCAAGATGCTGGAGCTAGGAGTGATTGAACCTTCTGGTAGCCCTTGGTCTAGCCCGGTGGTTTTGGTACCAAAAGCTGCCCCACCAGGCACCACACCTGAATTGAGATTCTGTGTGGACTACCGAGGCTTAAATTCAGTAACCAAAACTGACGCACATCCCATCCCACGGGCGGATGAGCTTATTGACCGGCTGGGAGCTGCCCAATACTTAAGTACCTTTGACCTAACTTCAGGGTACTGGCAGATTTCCCTTACCGAGGAGGCGAAGGAAAGGTCAGCCTTCTCTACACCTCAGGGACACTACCAATTTCGTGTGATGCCCTTTGGGCTCAAGAACGCCCCTGCCACTTTTCAGCGGCTGGTGAACAGGGTCCTTTCTGGAATGGAAGCTTTTTCTGCTGCTTACCTGGACGACATTGCTGTCTTCAGTAGCAGCTGGGAGGACCATTTGAAGCACCTGCAAGCTGTTCTTCATGCCCTGCAACGGGCTGGCTTGACAATCAAGGCCAGCAAGTGTCAGATCGGACAGGGGTCGGTGGTGTACCTAGGTCACTTGGTGGGCAGAGGGACGGTGCAGCCCCTCCAGGCAAAGATTGAGGCTATCATCGCCTGGGAGCCCCCAAGACTCAAACTGAGGTCCGAGCCTTCCTGGGCCTCACTGGATACTACCGTCGCTTCGTGAAGGGGTATGGCACTATTGTGGCACCCCTCACTGAACTTACTTCCAAGAAACAACCCCGACGGGTAGTCTGGACGGAGGCTTGCCAGCGAGCCTTCATGACCTTGAAACAAGCATTGTGTTCCGCTCCCATTCTCAAGGCCCCTGATTTTGCTAGAGAATTCATTGTCCAAACAGATGCGTCAGAACATGGCATTGGGGCAGTGTTATCGCAGCTAAATGATGAGGGCTTGGATCAACCCGTGGTCTTCCTGTCCAGGAGGCTGCTCCCCAGGGAAAGGAGGTGGAGTACAATTGAGAGAGAAGCCTTTGCGGTGGTTTGGGCTCTGAAGAAGCTGCGGCCATACTTGTTTGGCTCGCACTTCCTAGTTCAGACTGACCACCGCCCCCTTCGTTGGCTGATGCAAATGAAGGGGGAGAAGCCCAAGTTGCTAAGGTGGTCCATCTCCCTACAGGGAATGGACTTTAGGGTGGAACACCGACCTGGGACGGACCATGCCAATGCAGACGGTCTATCCAGGTATTTCCGCCTTAGTGAAGAGGACTCCCAAGGGGTTGGGTAGTTCTCCCCACTTTCAGCTGGGGGGGACGCGTGTTAGACCTGTCTGCTTCTGGGGATGTTCTAACCATTATTATTTATTTTTGTCCCCCTTAGCCTCCCAGAGTTTCTATTTTTATATATATGTCCATCAGGATTTTTCAGTGCTGTCAGGGGGCTAGGTGTTCCTTGGCTATGACGCCATTTTTCCCTCATAACCTGTGAGGCCTAGTCAGGCCCCTTGAAAATCTAGGGACATCCAGAAACCTAAAATGGTGTCCACCAACTGCCATAACGGACACTACTGGAGGACAGGCCCATAGGCTTACATGAGGAACTTTCCGGAATCATCTAGTGACTTCTGCAGGTCTCAGGCCACCCTATAAAAGGCCAATGACCAGCAGCCATTTTGTGCTGACCCAAGAGTGGAGGAGTGAGGCAGTGGTGAGAGGAGGTGGACGCACTGGGAGCAGCTAGTTTGTCTTTGAGGCAGACAGTCACTACAGAGAGACGTTCCCCCTTCAACCTCTGACCAATCCCTCCCCAAACATCAACTGCTGAGAATCAGAATAAGCTACGTGTGAAGGAAGACCCTTCTAAGACTGAGCCCCAACGAATCCTGACAGGTCGCTCTGAGTAGAGGGTTTCCCTAATTGCCAATGCCCAGCGCTGCACCTACCAGCGTGGGGGGAACAGCTGTGAGCCCCGTGACGTGGCTGGAGTTCCTTGTCGTGCCCTGGTGAAGTCGTGGGTCTGTGGAGCCATAAACGTCCTGAGGAGCGAGGGCGCTGCTTGAGAACATCCTTCCCCTGGAGCCGGTGAGGGAAGTGACTGAGGGAGAGCAGCGGCGCTGCTCCGATCGTCTGCGGGACCCCGGGGGCACCGGCCGCGTCAATATCACCCCAAGGCTTGGAGAGTGCAGAGGCGCTTCCGCGCATGCCCAGAGCACGTCCGCTCCTGAAGGCAAGAGGGGCCGGGAACCGAGCAGGTCCAGGCGAGTAGCGTCCTTCCTGTGAGCGGCCGCCGGAGGAGGCGGGAGAAGAGCGAGCGCTTCCGCGCATGCCCGGTGAGGAAGTGTTTGGCCTGAGAAGAGGCGCCGAGGGAGCGTCTCCGGATCGATGAGTGGACCGCCGCGCAGAGGGCGCTGCTTGAGGACATCCTTCCCGGTGAGGAGCAGAAAGGAGGCCAAGGCGTGGCTTCGTCTTTACCCCCCCCGCTCGAGTGTCACGGAAAGAAGCTGACGCGAGCAGGAAGGGGGGAATTGTGAACACCGTCATTCCACAGCCCCAGCCCCGAGCAAGCAGCTGGCTCGGCGGGAGGAAGAGACAGTGAGATCTTGAAACCAGAGGGAGCCTTAAGGCAGCGGTGACGCGTGGGGACTGGGACAACATCGTCCCCACGCTAAAGTAAGGAGTAGGGAAGAGGGGCCCCTGGGAAGTTCTGAGAACTGGGGGTAACTTTGCCCTGATTAATAATCTCAGCTGTGGAAAGGAGGAATAAGAGCATATTACAGAATTTAAAGTCAATTAAGGCTGAGGTCTAGTTTATATCTCAGGGTATTTTCAGAATTGAATGCAGAGTGGTGATGCTGGAGACTGATGCAATGTCTTATTGAAAATAGCTACTGAAGCAGGCTAATATCACTGCAAGTGGCACACTGAATCTCTAATGTGAATTTACCCTTCTGTAACCAGTGATTAAAGGAGTAGACTGGTAGAGTTAACTATAAGCAATTTCCAAATGCAATGTACCTTTGATTCTTATTTACTGACTAGGAAAAGTATTAGATGTCACTTGAGAGCTATGAGAAAAGTGTAAATTATTTGTGTACTGCTTTTATTTAAAACAAGAACAAGAAAGTATATTATTTTTATAAAAGGTACTGGTATTTTCCTAAGTTTGGTGTTGTGTCTTTTATTTTAGTGGTTCATCACTGAGTTACTGTGAGTGGGTCTTGTAAGCACTTAACCAACGCCTTGAGTTTAGCTGTAACCACTACTGTGCCAGGCTACCATATGTAGACTTGGATACCCTAGGTCCAACACCCAGGATATTGTCCCTTCTGGCTAGTGTGGGACATGAAGTAAAGACTAGTATCCGGAGAGTGTAGGGGGTCCCTACACTGGATCCTGTGGGTGCTCCTACGGAGGATAAGAACCTCAGTGTTCAAAGTTTAAGAAAAAAGTTCAACAGACAATGAATTTCCATCAAGATATATTTATAGTCCAAAGTTCATATATTATAATCCATATAGACTTGGTTAATGTTCAACAGACATTCTATTTGTTATTCTCCATCAAAACGAATTGTGTTGCCAAAATCCCAATGCATTTCGGGACAAAGGTCCCTTCATCAGGGGAATAACGTGACTCTGTAAGAGAAGCCAAACACTATGTAAGGGAGTGGACATTTCAATGAGAACGTAAACAATAACGTCGGAAACCTCACCAAGTGACATGTGGTACTAAGAGAGAAAGCTGTGAGTCACTGAGTGAACATTTCAGTAAGAACGTAAAACCTGATAAATGAAGTCGATAGCGTCAAGAACCTCACATGTGGGTGATGAGAAGGAAAGCCATGAATCACTGAACGTGCTGTAAACAAGGTCAAAAAAGAACGGGGGGCAAGGGTAGTCACACTATTATTTTGGCATATACGGTTTCCCTAACCACAGTCACTTGCTGTTTGGAGTGCAACCCTTGCCCCCCGTTCTTTTTTGACCTTGTTTACAGCACGTTCAGTGATTCATGGCTTTCCTTCTCATCACCCACATGTGAGGTTCTTGACGCTATCGACTTCATTTATCCCCCGTAATGTCCACTCCCTTACATAGTGTTTGGCTTCTCTTACAGAGTCACGTTATTCCCCTGATGAAGGGACCTTTGTCCCGAAATGCATTGGGATTTTGGCAACACAATTCGTTTTGATGGAGAATAACAAATAGAATGTCTGGAGTATATGTCCACCATGGAGGGGTCCAGAAATAGCCTTTGTTCGTCAATATCCCCCAAGGTATCTTTGACATATTTCAGCCAGGGGATTTGAAGCCATTTCTCTTTCATCAGGCAATCCTGGATGATCTGTCTGGATAATTCCACATTGGGGTTTGACCAAATTTTGAGCCAGGCCAGTATAGGTCTCAGTCTGATCAGGTCGGCTATGTATATGGTTCCCAGCTCCTCGTGTGTTATTGCTGCGGGGATGCTCAGCGGAAGCTTTAGGAATTTATCTTCCTCTCTTTGTATTGGTTGTGCATCCCTGAAACCCCACACTTCGGCTCCGTAGATGGTCTTTGAGATGCTGACTGATCTATACAATGTCATCACCTGCTCTGGGGACCAACGTCCCATTCCTCATGAAATCAGAGAAACCCTTGATTAAGAGCTGCAGGCCAACAGCCGTTCGTGCTAGGAGGACCGAGTCATCGGCGTACAAGAGTACCGGCAGATGACGCGAGCCCACCTTTGGGCAGTCAGTTCCCAGTGCTATCAGGGCACTCTCCAGGCCATTTATATAAAGGGAGAACAGGAATGGCGCCAAGATACACCCCTGCCTCACCCCGCCCGAGCACGGGAAGGGATCAGTACTCACCCCCCGCACTATAGCGGACCTTGGCAGTGGTGTTCCAATGTAGCTCCCTCAAGATGTTAATAAGATCCGGGTCAATTCCCAGGTTGGACATGAGTGACCATAGTTTGGCTCTGTTGACATTATCGAAAGCCGCTGCTAAGTCCATGAACCCCATGTATATGGAGCCATCAGTCGTCTTGGTGTACTTAGCAGTAAGAAGGTATAGGTTAAGGCATTGGTCACTAGTTGACCTGCCTGTTCTGAACCCATACTGGGTGTCCACCAAGATGTTGTGGGTGTCAGACAGCAGATGTATTGACGAGAGTCCACTTTTTTCCAGCAGGATATTCAATTTAATGGGGAGAGGATCATGGTCTAACAAGATTGCCACCCTGTTATGTTATATCAATTTATAAAGCGCACAGATACTCAGAGTGTCCCGGCGCGTACTTTTGGGAAAAGGAACCACAAACCAAAGCACTATTAAAAGAGAAAGGCTTTTAGCTTTTTTTTTTTTTTTAAAGATAACAGAATCTTGAATACTGCGCAATGCCAAGGGTGAAGCATTCAATGGCAGGGCAGCTTTACGCACAAAGAAACTCCCACCTAGGGGTCTACATCAAAAGTTGGGAGGATGAACACAACTGTCTCGCAAGGTTATAGAAAGCGAACCTCTTCTGAAGGTAGGTAAAATCCAAGCCATATAGGGCCCTATGATAAATAGCCAGTGTTTTGAGGTTTATTCGGGACTCCACCGGGAGCCAGTGCAAAGAGCACAAGTGAGCACGCACACTACACCTGCGAGATATCCCCAGCAGGAGTCTGGCGGCAGAGTTTTGAACAACCTGCAACCTTGTTACAATGTGCGGCTTCAAAGACGTATTGTTTCAGAGGATAGAAATCATTCCGCATAGATGAGGCTTTTAAATGCATCTCTTTCCTGTGCAATGACAAGCAACTTACAGCAACACTGGACAACGCTTGGACAGGGGCGCATTGAGAAGCATGCCAGGGGCAAAGAGAACGCAAAGGGCTAGTAGAGACTAAAGTGTTTGAGGAAGAGTCAAGAGATCGGAATCGCACAATGCATTGTCTGAATGGGCTAGGTCAAATCCGGCTTTGTCACATTTTAAATGGCGCATTATGACCTTGTTCTACTCGCTAGATATTTACCTGTTTAGCATCTTCGTATCCCACTTAGTTACAAACATGTAAAGATGTCAAATGTATATCACGAGCAGTAACATCATATGCTGTACATTGTTGCAAACAGTGTTTTCTTAATTACTAACATTAGTAGCACTGTGGTGGCATGGAGGCCATCGCATGGTCTTGTTTGAGCAGTTATTTTTTTAGGATGAGCTGGAGAAATTCGGTCAATTGCAATTTTTGGATTAGATATATGACTTTAGTGAATGGACTCTAAAATGATTCACAGAGAGCGAGAGGACTGATCTCATTTCTATGATCCTATTGGTAATAGCAGCGACTTTCTAAGTAGCTTAATTTTTTAATTAATTAACCCAACTAATGTGATAACCAAATAGCAGGTACCAATTCTCCTATGAAACAACGCTCACTTTTGAAATGGTGACACTTCAAAAAGGTATCAACATTATATTGTTCTAAACACAAATGCACATCAGCTGCACTCCTTGTTATTAGTTTCAAGAACATTCTTATGCAAATAATACAAGTAAAGGGGTTACCATTTTTCTGAAAAGAGATCAACCTATCATTTGAGGTACAGGGGCAATACAATGATAGAGAAGGCAGAATACTAGGCCTCAAACAGGAATTAAGGTCTGATCATTTAAGTCTGCTTCAAACTTGTAGCCCTAATGAGAAAAAAAAAACTTTATGCAAACTTACTCCATATTGTTTCAGGGCTTACCTGGAGGCAAAGGTAAATGTAGGTGGATATTCTAACATCATGCAGACCCCAGACCTAAATAGAGCAACACCTCACACATACCTTCCATGAACAGAGTTAGTTGTATCAGGCCATTCAACACTTACAGTTAATTGATGTGTGAAACTGAGAGGCACTTCACTCACACGTTACTTTTGAAGCTCCATCAAACTCATTATTAAGTTCTACAACAGGTGCCCAGGTTTTGTTTGACCATACGCTGCCACACTGACACTGGCTGATACCACAAAAAATCTTGCACATCCATGAGTCAGCTTTCCAAGATCTGGCCATGACAGCATCTACCAGGGAAACTTAACTGCACTACTCAGAGGAAAAGGATATCGTGAATTTACTTGAGATAGAGTTTGGGAGTGCAGCTATTAGTCTTTAAGTGCCCATACTACTAAATTAATGTGTGTTGACAAAGCTAAGTGATTAGCTGAATCCCAACTATGTGGATTAAAAGCACAATACAAGATTCTTTGACAGGACTTGGGGATAAGAATTGGAGAAGAGGTACCACAGCAGGTGGTTCGAGAGAATGTAATTTTACATTTCGTTTTATTTTAGCATCTTTTTTTAGCGATGGTTCGCACGCTTACCTTAATGCGAGAATGTGCTGTGCACGCAAATATTTCTGATAGAAACTGTCACCCTGCAGTCTGCACATCTCATTCCAGGGGCGCACAACTGAGAACACGATGTCTAGTTTTATTTTCATAACCTTTTACAGGCTTGCACACTCAGACGGGAGTGCATTCGTGAATGCACTATGGCCAGCTTGCTAACATATAGTAAGTACTAGGGTATGGGGTTGGGTCATCCCAATAGTCAAATCTCATGCCGCATTTACCAAGCAGACAGTCTTCAAAAAAGCGTTGGGATAAAAACAAAGCTAAAACACAGAATGCATCTCGGCGACCAGAGTTTAAAAAAAAAAAAGTTAAAAATCTACGTAACTGTGATACACTTAAGCAGCCTGAGAGGTAGCAGTATTCTGATAAACATCCTGCTCATTCTTTTCAGGACTCCACAGACAAACAATGAGCGAGGAGACCACAGATGGGACCAACCAGACACAAAATATTTTACCAGCTTTTACTCCTCATAGAAGGTAAAGGTTCAGCATAGAAACCCACACACAACGTAGGACACATCCTAGATGTCATTTTTGCTAAAAATGAACTAGTTACCTTTCAAACTTTAACTCCGGTCACCATTTGCTTTCTTTCCAACATAAAACACTAAGAATCGAACCTAAAACCACATGCATGCATCAACCTATTGACCATGGAACAAACTCAATTTGGAACACTTAGAAACACAACTAACCTCCAGTACAGAGCTAGAAACAATACATTCTGTTAAAAAAACGACATGAGTGGCTACAGGAAGCTTTTGATATCCTGATAGCACTCAAAACCACACAACAAAAAAAGAAAACAAGCACCATGGAGAAATACAGAGATAGAAAGGCATAAAACAACAAATTAGAAAGCTGCAACGTGCCTGGCTCAAGACAAACACCAATCATGACAAACTTTGCATACAGAAAAATAACAGACTATACAAAGGCAGCTATCAAAAAGCAAAGAAAAGGTACTATTCAGACCGAATTCAAGATGCTAAATGTGCAAATAAAGAATTCTATAAAATACTCAATGAAATTCGTAAACCAAATTGCCTAGAAGGAGCTCATCCCATTACTCAAGAGTTTGCAGACAAACTGACAAAGCAGACAAGGTGGACTCATACTTAAAACAAAGAAAGTACCAGCGCTGACCCTTTTCCAAAACAACAATCAAAGAATACTCTAACCCAGCTCTCCGTTCCTTACAACACATTTCACACAATGAATTTATATACCTGGTCAGAGCAAGCAGGCCTGCCGGTAGCTTTCTGATACGTGTCCACTGCAAACTTTCAAGACAATTCTTCTAACAACCTTTGTTGCTACTCCAGTAAGAAGAATCATCAATGATTACTTAACTACCGGAATATTTCTCACCCTATACCTCTATCAATATATCCTCTACCTCCTCGCAATTTCTCTCATGAATCCCAAACCCATACCACTAATACCAAAATAACCCTTTCTGGACTCTTCCCTCCTTGCATCATCTCATACCTCTTCTACTACACCGACCCCCCCCAAAAAAGAGTTTCTACACCCTTCCCTCTGACTGTTCTCCTTCCCATCCCTTTTACTCATTCCAAGCCTCTTCCTACTGCTATGACCTCCAAAACAAACAAAAAGTCTAAATCCTTCCCTCTTCCATCCATTCACTATCCTTTTCAATCCAAATAACAGACTAACATGTCCACTCATTTCACTATACTAATACTTTATAGGTTCCAGAGTAGCGTGCAACCTGCCTAAAAATCAATTCAACACCTCATCAAGGAAAGCAAGAGCTATATAAATGCAACGTTTTCCCTCTTCTAGCCCTCTGCTATCCTTCTCAATCCAAATAACGAATATCCATCACTCAAATTACTTTCATATTTCACTATACTAATTCAGCACAAATCCTTTATGTGTTCCAGAGTAGCGTGCCACTTTACGAAAAAGCGATTGGACGCCTCGTCAGGGGTAGTATGCGCTATATAAATGCAAAAACAATACAGTACGATTACTGGAAACCGGGGACTCCTTCTGAATCAATGTTGGAATCTGGGGACCTTTACTGAGATATACCGGGGACTCTAGCCTGAGCAATTTCAAAGTAATAAACCTCAAATCACAAGCATTGGTAAAGCCAATAGTTTTGACTATGTTCGAGGTATTGGCTTTGCCAATGTGTTTAGCCATGTTCTACACCAGCATGCCTGCTTTTCAGCATGGCTAAAAGTGAGTGGTGTAAAGTGGCACAGAGTGGCATAAAGTGTCGAAAAGTGGAGAGGCACAGTCTGTTGTAGAGTGGAGTGGCACAGTGTTGTACAGGAGTGGCACAGTGTTGTACAGGAGTGGCACAGTGTTGTACAGGAGTGGCACAGTGTTGTACAGGAGTGGCACAGTGTTGTACAGGAGTGGCACAGTGTTGTACAGGAGTGGCACAGTGTTGTACAGGAGTGGCACAGTGTTGTACAGGAGTGGCACAGTGTTGTACAGGAGTGGCACAGTGTTGTAAAGTGTAATGGCACAGAGCGTTGTAATGGGGAGCAAGGTCAAGAAGGTAGTGGTGGGGAGTGTTGAAAAGTGGCATTGGGTGACACTGTGTGGAGGGATTCATATGATATATGGTGTGCGTGTAGAGGAAGAAAAAACCCCCACAAGAAACCAAAATCATGGGGCGTGGCTGTATTCAATCTAAATATTGTAAATACAAATCCTTCCAAATCTGCCTGGAGCGAGACTAGCCGGCAAAATAAAACCAGCCGGCTGCCAATGAACACAAAGGGAGTGAGAGTACCGAAGACGCCAACCAATGGAAAGTAAAGGCTGGGATGTAAGCCCTTAATACAATATATGTTGAAGAGACAGCACATGCCTGACGTGAGACCTAAAAATGTGTTTAATCAAATAGCCAAATGATTAAATATTTAATTCAATCTCCAAAAGGTTACCCATTCATAGGAAGCACTCGGACCACCTTTCAAGCTGCAAGCCTTTTACTGGTATGTGTAGAGTCCAGGTTTAGATTCTTTAAGTTTAGAAAGCTTTATTGAAGTATATAAGCACACGTAAACAGCAATTTCTCCCTCTGAAGCGTTTCGAAAATGATTTCTTCTTCAGAGGCGCGGATGGTCGACAGTGTGCAGGGGTGGCACATCCTAGATTTAGCATACGTAATGGCACGCCCTGATTGGGCAGTCCAAATGAAACTTGTGCCGTGCATGCTTGGACACGTAGTTGCTGATTAGATTTCCCGCAGAGCGCCTTGAGACCTCTTTTGGTGATAAGTGCGCTATATAAAAGCATTTGACATTTGACAAATGGTTGCACACCCAATTTCTGCACGTAAGAAGGCTCTGTATGGGCCTCGAAACACAGACCTGTCCTTATCCATGACGATGGCCCCACAATGCCAGTTCAATAAATATCGCCCTGAACTCTCCCCTCAGGGATTTACAGGGTGGTGCATTCCTCGCGGCTGGGCAGCCGCGTATTAATTCAAGCTCCAAAGGTTCATTCATAGGAAGCACTTGGACCACCTTTCAAGCTGCGAGCCTTTTATTGGAATGGGCAGAGTCCAGGTTTAGATCCTGTAAACAGCAGTTTCTCCTTCTGCCCGACGCGTTTCGAAAATGATTTCTTCTTCAGAGGCGCGGAGGGTCGATAGTGTGCAGGTGCGGAACATCCCAGATTCAGCATGCATAATGGCATTGCCCATCCAATAAAAGGCTTGCAGCATGAAAGGTGGTCCGAGTACTTCCTATGAATGGGTAACCTTTGGAGCTTGAACATTATAACAGTTTTAATGTTAATGAAAAGGTTGGAGTTACAGTAAGTTTTTACATTTTCAATGTTGCTTCTTTATTGATGTAAAATGTGCTAATATTTAATTTTCTAAGCAGTCGCAGACGCCCCTGAGTAGGCATTGAGGACCCAAAGAGGTCCGCAGACCACAGATTAAGAACCACTGCTCTAGAATGCAAGCAGGAATACATTATATAGAAATAACTTATGCCTAATATCATTCAACAAAGCTCACTTCTTACCCAGTGGTGGTTCGAGAGTCAGCACCAATGACAACTCCTCCATCAAACTCCACAGCCATAATTGTAGTCTGAAAACGAAGAAACAGGGTGAATTCTAAGATCAGTGGAGCAAGTTCAAGTTACTGCAAAACACTAACATCATCTACCACAGAGCGGAGGCATCATCATTCCAGACTGCGCTTTTTGCCCTTTTCCACAAGGCAGATGACTCGCACGAGAAGGGACCACCGAGTTTACTTGCTCCTCACTTAGGGACAGGAATTCAAGTCCCCTCTCAGTGCAGACTCAACAGCCTCATCTTACTCTGCTCACCTTGGCCATCTGTCAACCCTGGGCTTATCAAGCTTCTCGCTGTCCTCTCCCCAACGTATTCCATACAAAACACCTTTACAAAAGCACTATTAGTGGTAGGGCATCTTCTCTCTATTCTGGAAGTAAAAACACAGGGTAATATAGAAGACCGGTTTAGTGTCCATTAGAAGGCATATTTATTAATAAAATCACAAGAGGAGACCATCAATGCTACAACTATTAGGAGCAAAACATCCTACTAGGCCATTTCACGTGCAATGGTGCCTGTTAAGTCTAGGTAGCTTCTGTTGGGTTTTTCCTTGGGGTGCAAGCAGTGTTTAATCTGTTAAACAATAAAAAAAAACGAAACCAGGGAAGGTGCTCAAGTTTTGGTAGGAGCCTGCATCAGCACTGCCACGGTTGCAGAGTATCAAGGTTCTCCAGTCTTGATTCCATTTTGTGACTATTACACCAACCAGTCCTTCCATATGCTTTATCACTCGTACGGGTTCTTTTGCATTCCTGCTTTCTCTATTTGTGCCAATTTCCTTATCTTTCTCTTAATTTTCCCGATCGTTACCTTTTTCTCCCTTACTTTATGTTAAATGAGGATGATGAAAAATAACAAAAAGTGTTTTTGTAAAGCCCACATTCACCTTTGGGGCAATTTAACCAGAAGGGGTTTATAATCACCCAGCCAAATGAGACTCATTTCACAGCCCTTGAAAATATGAACGGCTGAGTGAACCCACCGAGATTTGAACCCGTGGCCATGAAGTTAAACACAGGTGTCTGGATAGAAAGCATTAGTCCAGAATAAAGCCACCAGACCCTGTGGAAACAATAACTCATAGTCCCAAATTAGTGCTGGTGGCCAAACCTCCAACACTAATTGGTTCCTATGGCGGGCAGCGACTACTGGGCAATATCCTCTGTTGGCACTGTCATTTATGCCAAATGTGCTAATACTATAGCACTGAAACTGGAAACCCAGCAGCGAGCGGTTGTGTTGTGCTCGATCTTAAAAAAAATAACATGGCCTGTTCACACATGTAAAAAAAGAACTAAACTCAGTGTGAAAAAAAGGACAGCAAATAGTACTAAGATTAAATGTGTAGCACTAAGATTAAATGTGTAGATTTTTCGCCTGCACCCATCCATCTGTATTAACATCGGTCAATCTGTTTTTCTATCTGCTTGAAGGACTAAGAGAGCATCAGCATTATTGCACATTTACATGCATTTCAAAATGCCCTGCCATATTGTCATCCCCAAGTGTAATCTGTGCATGTAGCCTGACTATTCAAGTATAGCAGCAACATTCTGAAGCCGGCGCAACAAAAAGAGAACTGCAGATTTAGTAGAATCCGTCTTTTACCATAACTCACTGCATCTTTCTTCTATGCCTTCTGGCATTCTTACTACAAGAAGAGCAATGCATCTGCTTGTTAATGTCACTAAGAAGTTCCTATTTGATCATGTGTTCTGTCCTACGCTTGTTGTATTGAGAAAAGGTATATAAAAGTAGAGTGGAAATCTCATCTCCTACGCTGACGACACCACCACCGCCAGAACCAGCCTCCAGGAAGAATTGAAAGACGTCGCGGAATGGATGAAGCTCAGCTGTCTGAAACTGAACTCAGACAAGGCAGAAGTCCTCATCCTGGGACCTTCCCCCTCTGCCTGGGAAGACTCCTGGTGGCCCTCGGCCCTGGGCTCCGCCCCCAAGCCAACGGACCATGCACGCAACCTGGGCTTCATCCTGGACTCCTCGCTCACAATGACCAAACAAGTCAACGCCGTCTTGTCATCCTGTTTCAACACCCTGCGAATGCTCCGTAAGATCTTCCGGTGGATCCCCACCAAAACCAGGAAGACGGTCACCCAGGCCCTCGTCACCAGCCGACTGGACTACGGGAACACCCTCTACGCGGGAACCACAGCCAAACTCCAGAAAAGACTCCAGCACATACAGAACGCTTATGCACGACTCATCCTGGACATCCCCCGCCACGACCACATCTCTGCCCATCTGAGAGACCTGCACTGGCTCCCAGTCAGCAAGAGGATCACGTTCAGGCTCCTCACCCACGCACACAAGGCTCTCCACGACACGGGCCCCAAATACCTCAACAGCCGCCTCACATTCTACACACCCACCCGCCAGCTTCGATCCGCCAGCCTCGCCCAACGAATCCGCAGAACTACCGCTGGAGGAAGATCCTTCTCCTACCTGGTGGCCAAGACATGGAACTCCCTCCCCGCCCACCTTCGGCTGACCCAGGACCATCTCTCCTTCAGGAAGCAACTCAAGACCTGGCTGTTTGAGCAGTAGCGTCTCCCCCTCCTCCCAGCGCCTTGAGACCCTAGCAGGTGAGTAGCGCGCTTTACAAATTTTGCTGATTGATTGATTGAAATATATAGACGGTAGCATAATATGCACCAACCAGGCAGACACTAAGCACTTTTTCGTTGAAACTGCAATCTGCACTTAGAATACTTTTTATGCTTTCTATTTTTTACATTAAATGTATGTTAGACTTCTATGAGCTTCTGAGTAATTTTACAGTTTTGATAGCAACTGGGCCCAAAGCTTCAGATGTTATCCTGTAAGGCTGTACTTATACCGTTCATGGCCATATTCGGTTTTCTGTCTCTCCTGCGCCCTTTTTCTGCCTTATCTCTGTCTTTTATTGTACCTTTTGTACCAGTGTCCTCTCTGCTCACTTAGTCATTTTCTGTCTCTGTGCTGTTCCCGCCGCTGCTGCCCCCGCGGCCTCTCACCCCCACCCCCTGCCAGTTACCGCCTCCCAGCTGCCCTTTCCTACCCCTGCATCAACTTAATGGCAGTTGTGCCAAAGGCAGGCCTGTCTGCACCCATCCGCAGCCAGCACCCTGGATCTATGACACCCCACCGCTACAACTCCGCCGCCCTCCTGTCGACAATCCCTCACCATCAACAGCCCCCACTCCACTCAAGAACCCACACATCACCGAAGCCCTGACGTGCATTCTCCTCAACGTGCGATCCCTACACAGACACACCATGGAGATCTGGGACCTGCTTAACACCCTCTCGCTAGAAGTCGTCTTATCAGAAACATGGACCAACGCCACCTCCGCCCCCGAAATCGCGACTGCCATCCCAGACGGATACAAGATCCAAAGAAAGGACCGCCCCCACTGCCCAGGAGGAGGACTTGCCATCACACACAAGAGCTCACTCCGACTCTCCAGCACCAGCAACCCCCTCTCCAACACAGAGCACCTCCACTTCCAGACCAGCCCCAGAACCAAGCTGCGCGGGACCCTCGTCTACGGACCACCCAGGCCTCGCGCCTCCTCCCGCACCACCACTGCCGACCTCGTTGTACCCCACGCCATCGCTGCCACGGACTACATTCTCATCGGAGACCCTAACTTCCACCTTGACAACCACAGCGACCTCGACTCCACCACCCTCTGACAACCTCGGACTGAAGCAGCTCGTCACCACCCCCACCCACTGAGCCAGACACACCCTCGACCCCATCTTCGCAGGAGGGACAAACATTCACTTCAGCCACACCACGCAGCCCCTCGGGACAGACCACCACTGCGTACAATTCACCTTCAACACCACCACAGCACTCAAACCTGCCCCGCGCCCGCCACAAAGAGGAATAAGATCACAGAGGAACATCTCAACTCCACCCTCCTCCACTACCCCCCCCTCCGCCATGACCGACACTAACTCCGCAGCCAAAGAACTACACCGCTGGATCTCCAGCTGCGCAGACAAGCTCCCCCCCCCCCGCCACCCCATCAAACAACGCCCCCTGAAGGCCACCTAATTCACCACCTACCTCCAAGAAGCCAGGCGCTACTGCGGACGCCTCAAAAAAAACTCTTGAGGAACAGGAAAACCACAGGAACGCCCTGGATGAACAATAGCTGCCTGAAGCTCAACTCTGAGAAGACAGAGGTCCTCATCCTCTCCTCCACCGCCTGGGACAACACCTGGTGGCCTTCCGACCTCGGAAAACCACTGACTCCATCAGACCACGCCCGAAACCTCTGCATCATCCTAGACTCTGCCCTCACCATGACCCGCCAGATCAACAATGTCGCCTCCACCTGCTTAAATATCCTCTGCAAGACCTTCAAGTGGACCCACCCACCCCAAATGCAGAAAGACAGTCACCCACGCACTTGTGACCAGCAGACTGGACTACTGGAAAGCCTTCTATGCCGGAATCAACTGAACCCTGCTACACAAGCCCCAAACCATCCAGAACACTGCAGCCAGACTCCTCCTCGCAACCCCACGACAAAAGCACATGACCCAGCACATACGAGACCTCCACTGGCTCCCTGTCAAGCAGAGAGTAACTATCAAGCTACTCACCTACGCCTACAAATCCCTCCACAACATCAGACACAAATACCTCAACAAGAGAGTCTCCTTCCACGTACCCTAAAGGAACCTCCGCTCCGCCTACCTTGCCCTTGCACAGACTCCACACATCCGCAGAGAAGGCAGAAGAGCCTTCTCTTAAGTACGAGCTCTCAGTCGGCATCAGACGCTCCCCTACTCTGCACACCTTCAGGAAGAGCCTCAAGACCTGGCTCTTCAACTGATCTGAGCTGCAGACAACAACTGGCCTACAGGTGTCTGGGTGGGAATGCTCCTGGGCCACTGAAAGACATTTTTTGTTAAGTTTACAGTCTTTACATCAGGGAAAAAAGCATCTTAATGGCACGTTCTGGTTTTGAAGGCTTCTAGAGTAAGAAGTTACAGGTCAGACAAGTTATTACTGCTACTGGACAGCCAGCAATGGAGGTGGCGGGTTTAACTCTAGCAGGGAGGGGGGGAGACCAACTGGGGACAAAAGGAAGGACACTACCATTCAATGATGAAACTAGTTTCGAGGAGGAGGTCCCAGGGAAAGATCATGTAGTTGGTCAAGGCTAAGATGCATTACTTGCCATATTGGGCAGTAGGAAATCTATGTACCCTACGCACAGCATCATTTACTTTTGTCCCATGAACACTCACATATGTGGCTAGGGAAATACCATAGTTATGGAGGACTAAACAGAACTGGACTGTAAGGGGGTCTTACCCGAGAGGAAAAAAAACGTATTGTCCTAGACTAGAATCAATATTCTACAACTGCCTGTCATGTCACAGCAGGGCGAGCTCAGCTCTAATCTCCATCACTAAAACAACAGTGACGTTCAGGAAAGAATTAAAAAACACCAGCGCTTCCCAAAGCCCCGGAGAAGAATTTCAACCCAACAGATTATTGATATCAAATTTTTCGTGCAGAAGGTATACTAATAGGGGAGATTAAAAATGCATACCAACTTCTCTTCTTAATGTTCCTGAACCCCTCCACCCCATACACGATACAGCCTCTAAACCCCTTCACACCAGCAGGGTCCTCCAACGCCAACCTGTAACTCTGTAGCCTCCCTGCTCACCCGTAGCATATTCCTGACCCCTTCACTGTTGTGAAGAACCCCATCCAAAGCCATAGTTCTCTTTCCAATTATATGAAGAACACCCTGCCTTAGGATATAAAGGCCCTAACCAGAGGGTCCAACAAATATGTATGAAGGGGTGATTAGCCTAGGGGTTGACACAACACATAACAGTCACATGGTCAAATCAAGAATGAACAATACAATTCATATTTGAAAATATATATGTTTTTTTATTTTTAAGGATAACAATGATATAAATATAAAGTTTTTAGGTATCACATGTATATATAGATCATAAATAAGACAGACATAGATAAGCAAACAACATAGTAAGGAAAATTCTATCCTACCCAGTAACGGCCACACTACACACGCTCTAACTCACTTACTTCAATCTTTACCCACTCTTTCCTATTTAATCTCATTCACCATTCATGCTACATTCATTCATCTAATCCTGGCGAGTACAACACAAGGGTGGTTTAACGTGTTGTATAGATCGGGGTGTTTTAATCCAGGGAGATGGTTTTGACTACGGGTCCTGATGTAAAAAGGACAATAGCCATTTTCCTGGAGACATACGCCGACGCGCGTTTCGGTGGCAGGCCAATGGGGCCACACCTTCGTCAGGGCAAAGGGCAGTATACTGGGAGGGGGCACAGGAGAAAAAGCAATCTGAAAGATAGAGAACGAAAACAAATTTCATTTTACTTATATCTAAATGTATATGTTTTTCAGAGAGTACTTCTGTGCTAACAACATATATTCTTTACAATTTAATATGCAGTAAAACATCTTAGACATATGAAATCACTAAGGTTCAGGAAACTTGATTTTAACCCTCTGATAAACTTTGGAGCCAGGCTCCTACACTTGACCGGTGATTGCTGTGCACTGTCAAACCCTCTAGAAACACTCCCTGGGAGGGATTCCCTATTACGTGGAATCTATAAAGGCGTCAAGATAGCCTTAACCAAATGGACCATAGAGCACAATTTACAACAACACTCAATCTTCATTTTCAAACAGATATTAAAAACCTTTTTTTGTGTATCAGCCACATTCACATAGTTCATGGTACATACCAGAATTATTTTCTTTTGTACACACATGATCCTATAAATGAGGACAGGAGCCTGGTCCTCGAGGAGCAGATAGTTAAGCTAATCCTGGTTCAGTCAATGGAGGTCTTAGTTGAAGGCTAAACCCAAATTTACTATCGCTTTTTCTCTCAATATTTTTACCTGTAGGTGTATTTTATTCAGCTATTCAAGAGATGTCCTAACGCAGTTGGGGCCAGTTTTTTGTAGGCAACACTTCAAGTCGGTTCGGGTCCTGTAAGGGGGATAAATTAATGTCATCCTAGTTCCAACTGCTCAGATGTTTCTATTTGGGCCAGAAATTCAATCGGTAACCCATATCCCTACTTAACTTAAGCGCTATAGGTGTATAGAAAACCCTTTTTGACATCCCTCTAATTTTTAAGAAAGGAGGTCAGGGCTCCTGCATATGATCTGGTAAGGGGGAGTTTGTCTTTAACAGGCTGGGGATAATATGGCGCTTTCATGATTCAGGATACCTACTGTTATCACCAGCACCTCAGCGTAGTGTTTTTCTCTTTCAAGGCTCACAAATCTCATGCACGCTTTGAACAAGGATGTGCATCCGTCCAGCCTATAGATAAAAACGTGGCATGGATCACTATGATGGTATGATTAGAAAGATAAATTCTTTACAGTGTGAGGTAAGAGGCACAATTCCCAAACAGTGTTTTAGGGGGTTACATGATCACATTTAAGTGCAGCTGATGGTCTGAATACATACCAGCGCCGCCGGATAGTACAGGCTAGACTTTCTTTTTATATGTCCTGGGGTCCACAAAGGTATACAGGTTTAGTTAGATGTATGGCAAGCCTGTGGGAAAAGGTGGCATTTAGTAAGTGCTAAGCCGCTCAGGGTTAAAGACATTTACGAATTTAGTCCCATAAAGGGGCTGGCTGATCTAGGGCCAAAGAGTGAAAAAGACAGAGTAGTATCATCAGTTATTTTAAGCCCATGCCGGATTCCTATGTTTTTCCTATAAAAACATCGGTTTCGCGGGCTTACCTTTATTACGAAAAGCTGTCTCTGTGGAGCAGGGGTTCCGCCGACCAAGTGTACCGGCCAAATGGTGACAACTGGATTCTCCCTCGTAACTTTCGGCATTTCGATTAAATAGCGCCATGTTCGCGCCTTTGTTTAAGTGATACCAGCTGTGTGTGCTATCATAAAGATAGACGACGGACTATCTATTTCCCTAGATCAGCCAGCCCCTTTATGGGTCACCTACCTCCGAGGGAAGACGGCACTTAGACCTGTATCCCACGAGGAAAATCCATTATATACCAAAAGAATTGCTCATCTGAACCCCGGTCTAGGAACAGCACTTATTATATGGAAGGTAAATCTGGGACTAAATTCGTAAATGTCTTTAACCCTGAGCGGCTTAGCACTTACTAAATGCCACCTTTTCCCACAGGCTTGCCATACATCTAACTAAACCTGTATACCTTTGTGGACCCCAGGACATATAAAAAGAAAGTCTAGCCTGTACTATCCGGCGGCGCTGGTATGTATTCAGACCATCAGCTGCACTTAAATGTGATCATGTAACCCCCTAAAACACTGTTTGGGAATTGTGCCTCTTACCTCACACTGTAAAGAATTTATCTTTCTAATCATACCATCATAGTGATCCATGCCACGTTTTTATCTATAGGCTGGACGGATGCACATCCTTGTTCAAAGCGTGCATGAGATTTGTGAGCCTTGAAAGAGAAAAACACTACGCTGAGGTGCTGGTGATAACAGTAGGTATCCTGAATCATGAAAGCGCCATATTATCCCCAGTCTGTTAAAGACAAACTCCCCCTTACCAGATCATATGCAGGAGCCCTGACCTCCTTTCTTAAAAATTAGAGGGATGTCAAAAAGGGTTTTCTATACACCTATAGCGCTTAAGTTAAGTAGGGATATGGGTTACCGATTGAATTTCTGGCCCAAATAGAAACATCTGAGCAGTTGGAACTAGGATGACATTAATTTATCCCCCTTACAGGACCCGAACCGACTTGAAGTGTTGCCTACAAAAAACTGGCCCCAACTGCGTTAGGACATCTCTTGAATAGCTGAATAAAATACACCTACAGGTAAAAATATTGAGAGAAAAAGCGATAGTAAATTTGGGTTTAGCCTTCAACTAAGACCTCCATTGACTGAACCAGGATTAGCTTAACTATCTGCTCCTCGAGGACCAGGCTCCTGTCCTCATTTATAGGATCATGTGTGCACAAAAGAAAATAATTCTGGTATGTACCATGAACTATGTGAATGTGGCTGATACACAAAAAAAAGGTTTTTAATATCTGTTTGAAAATGAAGATTGAGTGTTGTTGTAAATTGTGCTCTATGGTCCATTTGGTTAAGGCTATCTTGACGCCTTTATAGATTCCACGTAATAGGGAATCCCTCCCAGGGAGTGTTTCTAGAGGGTTTGACAGTGCACAGCAATCACCGGTCAAGTGTAGGAGCCTGGCTCCAAAGTTTATCAGAGGGTTAAAATCAAGTTTCCTGAACCTTAGTGATTTCATATGTCTAAGATGTTTTACTGCATATTAAATTGTAAAGAATATATGTTGTTAGCACAGAAGTACTCTCTGAAAAACATATACATTTTGATATAAGTAAAATGAAATTTGTTTTCGTTCTCTATCTTTCAGATTGCTTTTTCTCCTGTGCCCCCTCCCAGTATACTGCCCTTTGCCCTGACGAAGGTGTGGCCCCATTGGCCTGCCACCGAAACGCGCGTCGGCGTATGTCTCCAGGAAAATGGCTATTGTCCTTTTTACATCAGGACCCGTAGTCAAAACCATCTCCCTGGATTAAAACACCCCGATCTATACAACACGTTAAACCACCCTTGTGTTGTACTCGCCAGGATTAGATGAATGAATGTAGCATGAATGGTGAATGAGATTAAATAGGAAAGAGTGGGTAAAGATTGAAGTAAGTGAGTTAGAGTGTGTGTAGTGTGGCCGTTACTGGGTAGGATAGAATTTTCCTTACTATGTTGTTTGCTTATCTATGTCTGTCTTATTTATGATCTATATATACATGTGATACCTAAAAACTTTATATTTATATCATTGTTATCCTTAAAAATAAAAAAACATATATATTTTCAAATATGAATTGTATTGTTCATTCTTGATTTGACCATGTGACTTATGTGTTGTGTCAACCCCTAGGCTAATCACCCCTTCATACATATTTGTTGGACCCTCTGGTTAGGGCCTTTATATCCTAAGGCAGGGTGTTCTTCTTTTCTATTTGCATTGGTTTTTCCCCCTACTACCTGCCTACATCCTAAAGTTACCCTTGGGGAACCCCCTTCTGTGTCTACTCTTTCCAATTATAGTCTACCCACCTACTCTACAGCTGCCTTCAGAAAGCCATTTCACCAGTGGTGGTTCTCCTACGCTACTACTTTATTTTCATGTCAAATATTGCCAAACTAAGTGCACAGGGCATAAAGGGGCCCATTAGGATGGTCCGCCCGCCACCCCGGCGTAAAACAGATGCGCCCTCCATAAGGGCATCGGTCCGGTGGGGGCCATTAGGATGCGCCCATCCCGCATTTTTAACATTGCGGCGGGCGGTGCTTTGAGCACCGCCCGCCGCAATGCTAAAAATGCACATTGCGCAGTTCAATAGACAACGTGACAGACCCGGTGCGGTGCATGCCACGTTGTACATTGAAGTGCAAGGCGGTACCATAGGTACCCCCCATGTGCGCCCCCCACCTCCCAGAATCCCTGGGGGCCCGCAACAGCCCCCGCAGGTGATTCCCCGCATGCCTTTCCGTGGCAGCAACTCTGCCACGGAAAGGTGGAGAAGTGTGGCTCAGGGGTTAGAGGCGGCAGACCCGGAAGCTGAGATTGGCCCTGGACCAGGGTTCAATTCCAATTCCCCGCCTCGGCGGGTCTTGGGCTAAAAATTCCGCGGACTTGATAATTCTCGCTCCGGTGCTTTCTCGACTCACGGGTTCACACTCTGCGACTCTGGGCAATAGCTTGCTTAATCTCCACAACGGCCCCTCGCTGCGGGATGCCTGGCTTTAACCTTGTGGATACCCTGCCTGGGGTTATCTCACAGGGGAATACCAGGACGGGTTCCCTAAGCAAGCGCCGGGAAACCCACTGCGGGGAGCTGTGCGCTATATAAGCTCAAATACATTTACATAAGCATGTTCCCGCCCACATCCTAATATGGATGGCTGTATCTAACAGACACCGCATAAAACCCTTTTCCGCGCAGTTGACATGTTGACCGGGCGGAAAAGCGGAGGACGGTCTTTCTGTCTGCCACAGCCCCCCGCCATAGTAATATGGCAGGGGTGGGGGGAAATGGGTGGAGGGCGGGTTAGTATGTCAGGCTGATTGCCACCGCCCGACATCCTAATGGGACCCATAAAGTGTCAAATTGTCATCTTGCCCGTTTTCTGTGAATGTATGCCTTTGACCATGTGCCTTTTCTGCACTGGTGAAATGTGTAGCTAAATCAATGCTGCCTTTTTTCCATGTACTGCACTACATCAATTTTCCTTAGCAAACAAGGAAAAAGGAATGCCCCAAAAGACTTTTTGCAAGTCATCTTAAGGATCAGGCTTCTCCCAATCTTTACTTAATGCAGGACAGACAAACGTAATAACCTTTTTGGCTCAAATTACTGCATATAGTAGTATGTACAATTTACTTGAGGTTTTATATCAAATCAGGTCTGCATCAACACACTTCACTATCACAGATGACAAAACGTGTAGCAAATCAAACTATTCAGTACATCTACAATAAGCAGGTTTAAAAAAATATATATTATTCGGAGTCAGCGTTTCCCCCTTCACTTGCAGAACTAAATGTTAAGATTGCATGGACCATAGATTAAACCTTGCAGTCACACACTCTGGCATAGAGTACGTAATTCCCTGAAATATCCTTTGAGTGAGAAATATCAGACCCCCCTACAACCAGGTTTGAGATGTCTCCCCTACTGTCACTCCTGATCGGACCCCTTATACCCCTCATTGGCAATATTGCTACTAGATACTCCTTAGTTGGCCCCATAGAGTGGTCACTGGTACCCCTGGTCTCTAATGGTAGACATGCTTCCAGGACCACTGCACATGTCAAACAACATTCGACCCAAGAGTGTCCGACAAGCCTGGCTGTCTGTAACCAGAACAGACAGAAAAGCGTATTTATATTTCAGACTTGGATTAGAGATGCCAAAGACCCTCCCAACAGGATTTATAATTTCAGCCAACCGTAATCAGACCAGGTAGTCAAGTCCTTGAACACGAAAGGGTCATAGGCCCAATGCTAATCCGATTTACCACATAAAAGCTGAAGTCCCGGGTGACTTAAGAATAGTCAATTCCCACAGGCCCTACTTCCATCTGCCACCCGCTTGATGCCTGGACACACTGAAGCATTATGGATTATATTATAAGCACTGTGACTTGTGCTAAGGGGTGGCTGTAAAGCAGATCATCCACCTGCCCTCCGACTCCTCAGAAGAACCTACAGGATTACACATCGGCCACACAGTACAGGAAGAGCAACTAATGCAGAGTGTGCCCGGCCTGTCACTGCTGTTCCCCATCACAGAGGGAGGCCGGCGACCCCCAACAGGACAAGGTACCTTCAGGGCACTCACACACAACACCACAGCGCCTCGAGGAGTCTGGAGCGCTATATACCATGGCATTCACACTTCCTGCCCCTGACTCCTCAGTGGAGACCCCCACCTCGGGCTCACTACACCGGTTGGTCTGACTGTAGTCCAGTGCCGGCCCTTGCAGACACAGCCCCCTCGCAGCACTCACCCCGGTGCTGACTTCCCGCCCCATCCAGTCGGGGCAGAGGTCAGCGCAGCTCCCGGGCCGGGCTCCGCTGTGTCCCCGCTGCTGCTGTTGCATCGTTGCCGCCGCCATGTTGTGCTGTGTAACGACTGTCGCAACTCGCGTCGCTTGACGGCTGGAGCGAGACAGTGCGCATGCGCCAAAGCGGACGCATGCGCGGATCTGGCTGGTGTTTCCGGGACCGACAGCCATCTTGGAGGAACTCTAGCCTGCGCCGTCACGGCAAGGTGTACTGCGCATGCGTCATATGAATAAATGCTTGAATGAAAGTGACATTATTAGTAAAACTCGTCCTACGGATGCGTTTATTTATTTATTTATTTAATGCATTCTTATAAAGCGCGGACTTTACCCGAAGGTGTCAGAGCGCAGTGCAATAGAGCCAGTTACTTTACATGAGAGAACTGTTACAGGAATGGAACAAATAACAAGCATTAGAAATGCAATAGGTCTCGCAGCATTAGAGTTAGTGCTTTTAGAATTGTTAATGGTTTTTTTTGTAAATCTTTAGCATGAGGGTGAGGGTGAGTGAGGGTGGGTGAGGGTGGGTGAGTGAGTGTGAGTGAGGGTGTGTGGGTGAGTGTGGGTGAGTGTGGGTGAGTGTGGGTGAGTGTGGGTGAGGGATTGAGGGTGAGGGGTTGAGGGTGAGGGGTTGAGGGTGAGGGGTTGAGGGTGAGTGAGGGTGAGGGGTTGAGGGTGAGTGAGGGTGAGGGTGAATGAGGGTGAGGGGTTGGGGGTGAGTGAGGGTGAGGGGTTGAAGGTGAGTGAGGGTGAAGGTGAGTGAGGGTGAGTGTGGGTGAGTGTGGGTGAGGGATTGAGGGTGAGGGGTTGAGGGTGGGTGAGGGGTTGAGGGTGGGTGAGGGTGAGTGAGGGTGAGTGAGGGTGAGGGGTTGAGGGTGAGGGGTTGAGGGTGAGTGGGGGTGAGTGAGGGTGAGGGGTTGAGGGTGAGTGAGGGTGAGGGGTTGAGGGTGAGTGAGGATGAGGGGTTGAGGGTGGGTGAGGGTGAGTGTGAGTGAGGGTGAGTGAGGGTGAGTGAAGGTGGGTGAGGGTGAGGGGTTGAGGGTGATTGAGGGTGAGGCGTTGAGGGTGAGTGAGGGTGAGGGGTTGAGGGTGAGGGTGAATGAGGGTGAGGGGTTGAGGGGTTGGGGGTGAGTGAGGGTGAGGGGTTGAAGGTGAGTGAGGGTGAAGGTGAGTGAGGGTGAGTGTGGGTGAGTGTGGGTGAGTGTGGGTGAGGGATTGAGGGTGAGGGGTTGAGGGTGGGTGAGGGGTTGAGGGTGGGTGAGGGGTTGAGGGTGAGGGATTGAGGGTGAGGGGTTGTTGGGATAATTATATTTTGTACAGAACAGCGCAAGTGTGTGTTGAGGCTTTTTATCCCTCATCCCTATGAGAGAGGGGTTGGGAGGACGGTTCAAGCAGTGAAGAGGGCGTGGGGGGGTGAGCACGCAAATACAACTGTGTATCGAGATAGCATGTGCTTGCGGTTGCAGAAGGAACAGCTTCAATAACCCAGTGATAGTGCATAGATGGGCAGCCTTCCCAAGTACCACGCACGGCATCTTAATTGCAGCGAATACGCACAGCGAGCACTAACTTTTATTTTCAAGCCGCCTTCAACGCTCACGTCTTTCGGCAGCTTAATTTATGCTAATATCCACTCTTAGCTTTAAGCCGCCTTTGCTCATCATGTTCCCAAAGATATTTAAATGTAACCTAATGAAACAGGTTACCTTTATATATATGGCGAGTCAGCATTAAACTCTAGTTCTAAGCCGCCTTTAACATCTATGTCCTTGAGCACCCTCTCCTAAGCAAGTGTCTCTGCGAGCTCCGCTGTGTTAATGTATTTTAAACAAATGAGTTAGTTTAACTCCACTCGCACCTTAATTGCAGCGAGAACGCACAGTGAGCATTAACCTTTATTTCCAAGCCGCCTTTAAAACTCACGTCCCAGAGCAACGTAACTGATGTTAATATCACTTTTACCTCTAAGCCGCCTTTGCTTATCGTGTTCCCAATGATATTTAAATGTACGGCGGGAAGGGGAGGGGGCGGAACGGGGGCGGAGAGGGGAGAGGTGCGAGTAAAATAAACAAAAAAAAAGAAGCCGGAGGGAAGAGAGGGGAGGGGGGAGGAGAAATGCGACACGGCGGGAAGGGGAGGGGGCGGAACGGGGGCGGAGAGCTGAAAAGTGTTGCTGCAACGTGTGGATGCTTGTGAAGGACATCATGTAGTGGCGTAAGGAGCATAGTAGAGAAGACGTGGTGAGGAGGCTGATAGCTGGTGAGTTCAGGATTTAGCATGCGGCCTGTGCATGTATGTAGGGGACATGCAAAAAGACCAGAGATGTACTTCGATCCTAGGACAACAAGTGAACGGGGTAGCTGGTTAGTATTTTAGAAAGGGTATATGCTGGATCTGTGTCACACGGCGGGTAAACTAAACAAAAAAAAAGAAGCCGGAGGGAAGAGAGGGGAGGGGGGAGGAGAAATGCGACACGGCGGGAAGGGGAGGGGGCGGAACGGGGGCGGAGAGGGGAGAGGTGCGAGTAAAATAAACAAAAAAAAAGAAGCCGGAGGGAAGAGAGGGGAGGGGGGAGGAGAAATGCGACACGGCGGGAAGGGGAGGGGGCGGAACGGGGGCGGAGAGGGGAGGAGCGGGTAAACAAAGACGGACATGCACGCGCCCGTGACTTTTAAGGTCAATGCGCATGCGCATAAGCTTAATGCGCATGCGCATTGACCTTAAAAGTCACGGGCACTGCAAGGAATCGCCACGATTCCTTGCAAGCTAGAAAAGAGTCGATGAGCCCCTATAGTCTCGCTTGCTCGATGCGCATGCGCATCGACAGGCGAGACCTAAAAATAGCAGGCCATAGAATCAAAGTGAAAGGCACACACAAGCTCAAGCACAGCAAGCACAGCCAAAATAAGAATAAATATGTGTAGCATACAACACAAGGAGAATAGATAGTGTTGTTTGATAAGATTTATTAAAACAACAAGGGCCCGCAGTAGCGGGATGAACAACTAGCATGAAGGGAGTCAGCTGTCATCTGTCACCCAACAACCGGTGACGTCACCTAAATACATTGCGAACATTCCATGGTGATGCGGTGTGACGCTGCATAACAGAAATAGAAAACATACTGCCTATGACATTGTCTCATAACCAGCATAACAGTACAACATCTCCCTTCCTCCACGAAAACTTAACCTGAATTTCATTCCATAACATAGTCCTTAAATCTGGTAGGCAATTTGATAACTCTGCCCGTTCTTGAAGGCTACCCTCCGGTTAGATTAGTATCAACATCACTCATGCCAGTTACAGTATTTTCATTTCCCTCTGCTTCATTGTCTATCATTGAATCTTCCTGAACTAAAGCAGTGTCCTCGAAACCAGAAGAAAGTCTGGTAGAGCTTTCACCTGAGACCAAAGATGGTCCTCGACTGGCATTGGAATGTAACATATCTGGGCTACTAGACACATCATCCCATTCTAGGACACTATTATCTAGACTTCCTTCTCCCTTTTCAGCTCTTCTCATTATAATTTGTTCATGACCAAGTTTCAGTTTTACTATATCATCTTTATTACGCCATCCTTCACCTTCAACAAACACAGCTCCACCTGACGCTCTGCCAACTCTCATTGGTTTGCTGAGCTTAGACTCTCCCTTGCTCACCAGACCAGGTTTTTTTGCTAGCACCCAATCACCAGGTGCAATGATTTTATCCTTAGCTCTGTTCACCTTGTCAGAATATGTCTTATTCTTCATTTGTTTACACATTATGTTCTCCCTCACATTGAGTTCCTTTTCACACACTTGTCTTGCTTCAACAGCTGTTTTTTCCCATTCACCTATTTTCGGTGTTATGACAGTGTTGCATACTCTTCCTCTCATCAAGAAAAACGGAGTGAACCCCGTGGCTTCTTTAGGCGTATTGTTGTACGCATTGATCTTTATCTTAATAAACTCCTTAACATCCATATCATTCGCAATAGCCATTTGGATTCCTTCTTTAAAGAATCTGTTTATCCTCTCTACTTGACCATTGCTCTTGGGACTGTAAAGAGGTGTTTTCTCCTGTTTTATTCCACGTTTTTCTAAGAATTCTACCATCACACGTGATACCAGTTGTGATCCATTATCAGACACCATAACCTTTGGTTGTCCTTCTCTTTCAAAGGTTTTTTCTAGAAATGTTATTACCACTTCCGTTGTAACCATTTTCACGAATTTGTAACACACCCACTTAGTGTAGTAGTCCGTCAAAACTATCAAATATTTGCATTCATCTGGCAAGATATTGAAGGGTCCAGCAAAGTCTATCGCTACTTTGGCCCAGGGACCATCAGGGATTTGCACCATCTGCAACTCATTTTTTTCTATTCTCCAATGTTTGTCAGATCTTAAACATTGCTCGCATTTGTCAACAAGATTCCTAACTTCGCTGTCCACACCCGGCCACCAATAGTGCATTCTTAGAACGTTCCTTGTGGCCGTGGTGCCTGGATGTCCTCTGTGAGCCATCTGAATTATCTTCTGTCTGAGTCCTAATGGCGGCACAAAGACCTCACCTCTTTTTAAGAATCCATTTTCTAGAGTCAATTCGTCGCTCACTTGTTGATAATTCTTTAGTTCCTTTGGTATATTCCTCACATGTGGCCATTTGGTTTGTACATACTCCTTCACCTTGGCCAAGACAGTATCTTTCTTCGTACTCTCTTCCCATTCCTCATCATTTATGGATCCTTCGCACATTACAGTTGCGTCAATATGCGCAACTACACATTCGTTGTTGTCCCGTTCCTCATTTATTTTCTCCTTCACTGGCAATCTGGATAAACAATGCGCCCTACTGTTCTTTCCTCCTTTAATGTGTTCAATTTTGAAGTTAAATTCCTGAAGCTTCATCGACAATTGTAGCATACAACACAAGGAGAATAGATAGTGTTGTTTGATAAGATTTATTAAAACAACAACAAGGGCCCGCAGTAGCGGGATGAACAACTAGCATGAAGGGAGTCAGCTGTCATCTGTCACCCAACAACCGGTGACGTCACCTAAATACATTGCGAACATTCCATGGTGATGCGGTGTGACGCTGCATAACAGAAATAGAAAACATACTGCCTATGACATTGTCTCATAACCAGCATAACAGTACAACAATATGACAAATTATACAATGACTAAAGAACTTCCTGGCGAAAAATAGCAGGCCATAGAATCAAAACAACACAGGCAAAAGGAACACAATCTCAAACACAGCAAGCACAAAATGTACAAACAAAAATATAAATATATATGTTGGACAGGCCCCATGAAGGGCTCGCTCCCTCCCCGCATGACAGGGCCCGGACACCGGCTCTCCAGGTGCTACCCACAGAAGCAACCCACAGCCCGTCCCCTACGGGACGCCTGCTCCCGGATATCTCTGTATCACTGGCCCGGGCCACCGTCAGCACCATTGCCCGACCCAGCCGCCATCTTGGACACTGCACCACGAGGCCGCGTGTCCTCAGCTCGACCCCAACCCTGGGCCTGGCCAGGCCCCGACATCCCGGCACCACCATCCACCCAGGAGGTGAACGGACCACTTGGCAGGTCAATGGGAGAAAGAAGTGTCGATGGCTCTCCCCCGCCAGGTGCCGATCGCCCCCAGCCTCCCCGGGCGCTGGCTCCACCCCCCTGCTGGGTGTCTGGACTTCCTCATCCCGGACCTCCCGACCTCCAAGTGCGAGGGTCCGGACATCAAAGGGCGCCAGACCTATAACTGAGGCAGCTCCAGAGCAGGAAGGCAGTTGTATCCTGGAGTCGAGAGACACCGTGAAGAACTCATCCTTGACGGACTGTTGGCGCTGCCGCAGCCCTGCCTTGTGAACTGTCGTCCTGCCTGCTGGCGCTGCCGCGGCCTTCTGCAACCATCATCCTCGTCGGGACGTGCTGGCGCTGCCGCGGCCTTCTGCAACCATCATCCTCGTCGGGACCTGCTGGCGCTGCCGCGGCCCGCTGCTACCTACGACCACCTCGGGACCTGCTGGCGCTGCCGCGGCCCGACCTTCCCGAACGCCGAGCTCGAGGATTGTGAGCTACCATCATCTCATCTCAAATACCAGATTGGTAACAAGACTGTCCCGCTACCCCCTTTCCCTTCCAGAGACTAGAATTGAGAGGATCCTCGTGTCCTGATCTCATTGTACCGTACTACCTTACTTCAAGAACTGCATATAAAGAGCGTTAACCTTATCCTTGTGTGGTGTCCATCTGTGGGGGGGAAGTTACTTGTCTGTACGATCGCTGGAGACGGCCCTCACCGGAGGCCTCTCCCCTTGTCCTCGGCCGACCCTCCAGGTCCCTGTCTAACATTGGTGGCCAGCGGCGCGATCCGAATCAACGCGTAACGTACAGAAAGTAACTCACCCCACGACTCAACCACAATGACAACAAAAGAGAGCGGACCCGCAGAGAAATTCCAGATGGAAAAGCTAGAAGATTACAACCATCGAGAGCTAAAGCAATTTTGCATGGAACTGGGCATTGCTACCACCGGGCTGAGCACAAAAGAGGACTTCAAACACGCCCTAGAATCTTGGGCAGAAACGGGTGCGGCTGCACCCCGGAACCGAAACAGCGAGACACCCGAAACAACCACCACTCCGACGGAAGAAAGGAGGACGGGTCTCTCCCCGGAAGAGATCCAAGAACGAGAGAAAAGCCGACTCCATGAATTGGAGTTGGCGCGGCTCCGGTTGGACGGAGAGCTGAAACTGGCCGAACAAAAGATAAACTTAGAACACTTACGGCTCCGAGAAGAGCAGGAAGAAAAGCAAAGGCAGAGAGAACTAGAAGAAAAAAGACTGGCATACGAACATGAGCGCAAGCTAGCAGAGATAGAAATGCGGAAACAGAATAAAGATCTAGGGGTGCCCGAGCGCCCGCACACCCCGGGCACCACCGAACCAAAGGTCCACATCCCCAAGGATGTGGTCCGTGAATATTTTCGGAACGACGACATACAGCAGTGGTTCAAGGCC
The DNA here is from genome assembly GCF_964263255.1 of Lissotriton vulgaris. Classification (NCBI taxonomy): domain Eukaryota; kingdom Metazoa; phylum Chordata; class Amphibia; order Caudata; family Salamandridae; genus Lissotriton; species Lissotriton vulgaris. The sequence continues at coordinate 800,559,946 of NC_141700.1, read as the reverse complement.
TACGAGATCGCCATGACCTCCCACCGGATCGATCGAAGTGACTGGGGAGCCGGTCTATGGGGGAGGTTCGTCAACGAAGGCCGCGATGCCCTGCTACAGCTCCCGGACCATCAAATGACGTCCTATGACCACATGAAGGCCGCCCTCCTCACTCGATATGGGCTTACGCCCGAAATGTACTGCCAGAGGTTCCGCGACTGCACCCGGATCCCGGGTACAACTTGGGTAGAATATGTGAACTATTTCAGCCGAGCCTTCGAGGGATGGATCAAGGGTAGCCACGTAACAACCTACGAGCAGCTCTTCAACCTCATTGTGTGGGAGCACCTCTCCAACAACTGCTTCGTCGAGCTCAGGCAGCACCTCCTCGACAGTAAATTGACTGAACCACGGCAGCTCGCCGCTGAGGCTGACCGGTGGGAAAGCACCCGAGTGGCCCGGAGTGGGCCCAACGAGCAGAACAGAACCAACCAAGGTCAGCATCGTCCCCGAGGAGGAGGAGGAGGCCAGGGCCGGGGCAGAGACGCCGTCCCGGCCGCTCCCGCGAACAACACCCCGCCCCCGGCCGGCCGGGGCAACCCCCCGATGCGCCCGGGGTTCCGAGCCAATGTTACTTGTCACCGATGCCAGCGAGTCGGCCACTATGCCAGTGACCCGAACTGCCCAAAGAACCAGACTCCTGGGCCCCGCCAGGTGGCTGCCGCCGCCTTAGGAGAAGAGCAAATCTCCGAAGAGCATGAAGAGTACGAACAGGAGCAGCCCGAGTGGGAACCTGCCGCCATGGTCCTGGCTTGCCTAGGGGGAAGAGACATGATCCCGCGGGCTCCCCTACCCGCCAACACCAGGAAATACAGCCAGTGGGTGAACATAAATGGGCGCAAAGCCGAAGCCCTGCGTGACACGGGGGCCAGTGTGACTGCCGTCCGCTGTCACCTGGTGACCCCAGAACAAATCCTGGATCTACTGAGAGGGTTTAAGGTATTCCAGATTATGAAAGGCGCACAGCCGGGTAACCGTAGGATATTTTATGGTTGTCAGGTATTGTTTTTTCCAGGCAATGGGGCGGGCGGTAATCCCTCGTAACCGCTCGAAGGTGGACCAGAAATCCACACAAATGTACAAAAGCAACAGAAGCCCCTGCTCTAGGAAGAGAGTATTTGGAACTCAATGGTCTCAGGTAGGGAATAACATTAGTAATAGAAGCACATCAACAATGTTACAAAGTCAGAAACCAATGTATCCAGAAAGAAATATATAATGGAGAAGAATCCTTGATATGGAGAAAACTTTATTGTTCCTCTTGTTGTGGCCAACACGTGTTTCATCGCAGGGAAACAAGCTGCGAATCTTCAGGGCTGGGTATAGATACAAAAATTATATTTATAAGGACGTTCTATACGTGTGATATTAGAAGTGGTAGGTGAACCCTTCGTGATGCAGAGAAAGCATGCCATTGGGTGACATGGTGTCATACATATGTGACATGAAATTTTGGAATATTGGTGACTTCAGTGTAGGTGATTAGTGATCTCCTTTATAACGTGATTATGCAGAATGTGTGGAAGTGACTTCGAATAGTCTGCAAATATATCTTTCTAAAAGTAAACACTAAAGAGCAGTGTATTTAGATATGGCTATGGTTCGGGAAAAATTCGGACAGAGTCTACAAAGTAATAAAAACCAGCGAGCAAGTATAAGTGCTGGTGAACAAGTATAAGTGCTAGTGAGCAGGTGTACAAGCCATTGTAACCTGTGGTGACTTGTCGGTGAGTTTAATATTATAGGTGCTCTATGAAAGCAGTCTTGTTATTGGCATAAACACTTTAATACAGTACAGTCGACAAAAATATTCTGTTCAGTATCCTGTCACAACTACATTGGTACATATGGTCTGATTCAATAAGTATTTTGTATTGGTAGCAGGATATTGTCGATATAGGGTGGTGGGTCTAGACGGTTAATGCTTTACCCTTGATGTTATAGGAAATTTAAAATCTGTTCCCGGTTTAAGGTTTGTAGTACAGCCATATGGTGGTGTCTACAGGTATCAATGAAATCACCAATCATTAGTCAAATGCCACTGGTCAGGCTGAGCGATGGCACGGAAAGAGGGGGGATTTATCTAGTAAAGAAATGTGTTTAGTAAGCACACTTTATTTAAAGACTATTAATTTGATAGTCAGACATAGGTCATCACGTGTTTTGTTAGAAACACGCATTACATGCATAGGCTCGAGCACGTTTCTGTAGAATATAAATGTATTTATTTTATTTAAGTGTAAAGCCAAACTCGAGTTGTCCTACCCGTCGAAATTCGAAGATTATACACATTACAGCAACTCACCCTAGTTCCGATGGAAGCCGAGATTAAAGTGATGTGGCCAGAAGCCCATGCGGGCGAGAGTGTGATGAAGGCGCCTTAAGCGCGTAGTATAATTCGAACCTATATGCGAGACGAATGTATAGCGTCAAAAGAATGTGACAAAACGCTATAAGAGTTAGTTACCACAGGCAAAAGAATTAATCATAGAGATGCTCGTACCTTATTGAGTTCTTAAATGGGCCATAACCGGGAGGAGAAAAAGTTTGTAACTGTAATGATCGAACAGCAAAAACAGGCGGGTACACCTGTGGAGGAAATAATAAACAGCAAAGCGCTGTGTTATAGCATTTTTTGTGCCAGTCTGGTGTATATTAAGTTCAGGCGAGAAAACGCCGGTACGAGCGTTTTAAGACGGTTTACCTGGTTAGCTTAGTTCCCCCTCTTGTTGTTCCCGGCGCCGTTTGTCGAAGACGGTCGCCTAACAGGAAGTGGGGGCGGGTACTTAAAGGTTATTTCCGCTACTTTTTTCTCAAAGTTGATGAGAAACTAGAGCGCGGACTTGTCGTTCAGGTGTAATTTATGACTGTTTAAAGAAGAAATACTATAGTTAGTATGACGGAAAAGGTGAGAAACCTGTGGTATCGTAGGGGATCGGTTTGTAGGGAAAAAAACGAGTATTTATTTGCAAATATTGTTGGCCAGTGGGTATACTGATAGCGGTATTAAGCTAGCAGAGTGAGTGTGTATAAAAACGGAATTAGGGCTTGGTTATTATTACGGAGGCTGTTTGGTATTACAAATTCTTAATCATGTTAATAAAGTATATATTTGGTGTGATCTAGTGTATCAATCCGCAGGCGATTTGACAATAAAACACATTAAGGTGAGGCACATTCATGACCCAGATACATGTAGTTACATGGGTATGGTTAAAAACGAAAAGTAATAACATTTATAAACTCCAATACAAATGGTTGCATAGGTATGCTTCTAAAGAACAGTACTAACAGGGCGTTGCGGTATATGGGTGCAGTTGAAAAATGCGTGTAAGCATAAATAAATAAAAATGTTGCCTTGTTACAATGGGCCTCTTGTGTTCAAGAGATCTTAGAGTTGGTCTATGCTCTCGTATTTTCTGTCTCTTTTAGTCCCCTAGGAAGTATTGCATCTCAGGGTCATAGTTCAGACCGAATTCAATGCTGCGTAGACGCATAATCCAGGTTGCTTCCTTGCGTCTTAACATCAGTTCTCGGTTGCCACCCCTTATGTGAATAGGTACAGTGTCAATGCCGTAAAAGCAGATGCGGAAGTCTTCGGTGTTAGGTTGGCATTTGGCTACATGAAGCGCAACAGGGTATTTGGGGTCTTCCTTTTGTATTGCTCTCACGTGTTCTGAGATCCTGTCTTTGAGACACCTTATTGTGCTGCCCACATATTGTTTGCCGCAGTGACACTCAATTATGTATATCACATATTTCGTGGTACAGTTGATGTTCACTCTGATGTCATAAGTGTCTCCATTTGGTCCGATAAACTTCATTGTCTTATGCTTTGCCCATTTGCACATGACACAAAAACCGCATTTGAAAAACCCTTTGCTGCGTTGTGTCAGCCAGTCTGGAATCATGTCTATCCTTGGAACTGTTGGACTTAGTCTGTTCCTAAGGGTTCTTCCTTTGCGAAAAGTTATTTGGGGAGTTGGAGGAATTAGATCCTTGAGTACTGGATCTTTTTTAAGTAGATTCCAATGTTTGGACATACTGGTACGGATGGGTCTATGTAGACTGTTAAATTCTGTAATCATCCTCACTGTTGAATCTTTCGCCTTGTTAGTATTGCTGCATTTAAGTGTTTCTAGTCTCGTGACTTTACTAAGTCTCTTTTTTGCGGTGGACAGGGTGGCTTGGGGATAACCACGTCTTCCGAATCTTTGTTCCATATCTTGTATGGTCTCAGTAAGCTCGTTGTCCTTACTACAGTTTCTTCTAGCTCTCAAGAATTCACCGAAAGGTATTGATTTAATCTGGTGTGGTGGGTGGTAGCTGTCCGCTCGGAGAATAGCATTGCATGAAGTGGGTTTTCTGTAAAGTTTACTGTGTAGTCTATTATCGTGTATGTAGAATTCTAAATCTAGAAACTCTATATTGGTTTTGCTGGACTTCATGGTGAAGTTGAGTTCCCAATCATTGTGGTTGAGGTGTTCGAAGAAACTTTGGAGAAGTTCGTCTGTACCTGTCCACAATAAGATACAGTCATCAATATACCGACCCCAATATAATATGGAGTCGGTATAGTCGCTGCCACTGGTGCCCCAAATGTGGCTGGTTTCAAAGGCACCCATGAATAGATTAGCAAAAGATGGCGCAAATTTGGAGCCCATGGCTACTCCACGTTTTTGTCTGTACCAGATTTTCTGGAACATAAAGAAATTATTGTTGAGGATAAGGGTCATCATAGAGATTAACATTTGAGTGTGTGCCCATAAGGATGCTGGTCTATTGGACAGAACTCGAGTTATGGCATCTATGCCTAGGACAGGATTGATGCTCGTGTAGAGGGCAACCACATCCATAGTTACTATGGTGGTGTTGGGTTGCCATTCCAGGTCACTTAGTACACTTAGTATGTGCTTGGAGTCCTGAATGAATGAGGGTAGATTTTTGACCAGAGGGCCTAGAAACAAGTCCACATATTCTGCCAATCTCTCAGTTGGGCCCCCTATGCCAGAGACAATAGGTCTGCCTGGTGGGAAGGGGAGATTTTTGTGGATTTTGGGGAGGGTGTAAAGCCATGGATATGTTGGTTTATGTACCTTGAGGTACAGGTATTCTTCTTCGTTTAGTAGGCCATCTTCTTTCCACTTGTGCAAGTGATCGTTAATTAGTGTGGTCAGCGTGCTCATTGGATTGAGGGTGGTTAGTTCATAACAAGAGTTGTCTGCCAATTGGCTCAGTACTTCATTGTTATAATCGTCTGCATTCATGATTACAATGTTCCCTCCTTTATCCGCTTCACGGATCACAATGGTGGAAGTCTGTGTGAGTGTAGTGAGGGCAATACGCTCTCCTTTAGTGAGGTTATCTTTGAAAGTAAATGTCTCATGAAGTTTCTTTGTATTTAGTTTGTTGATGTCCTCAAGAACTCGCTTGTGGAAAATGTCGATGGTGTTTCCACCTGGTAGTGTTGGTGTCCAAGTGGATTTGTTTTTCAAGCCACTAACAACCCCCAGATCTGTGTCTATATTCAATTCTTCTAGCAGTTGTCCCATCTCTACGGGGCTGTCCTCACATTCAGTAATAGATAACAATAGGTGAATTGCTTGTATATCTTTTATTGTAGTCACATTGTCTGTTAATACATCAGGAATATTCTTAACATTTCTTGTGTTAGTGGTTTTTCCAGCAAAATATTTCTTCAATTTAAGACTCCGTACAAATTTAAAGAGGTCTATTTTAGTCTGGCATGTGTCTCCTATAGAGAAGGGATTGAAATTTAAGCCCTTGGAAAGGAGATTTGTCATATCGGGAGTTAAAGGAAAGGAGGAGAGGTTAACTATTTGGACCTCGTTGTGTTCGCTCTCTATCTCCTTGCTGTTCCTGACCTCAGTTTTTTTCGGTAGTCTTCGTTTGCCCCCCCTACTGCCTCTGTGGGTCTTGGATCTGTTGTGTCTCGTAGGGGTTGGGTCTTGTTCCCTTTGCGCATCCTTCCTAGCTCCACTAAAAAAGGGGTACTGTTAGTATCTAGTAGATCCCTGTCTGGTTCGCTTATGCCTGCTGAATTAAGTGAAGCATTACTGGATGAGACAGAACTCGGGGCAGATGTGACATTGCCACTTCTTCTTGGGTTGTCTGCTCGAATTAGAGAGTCGTATTTCCGATCGTAAGTGAAAATACGACCATTGCGATAATCCGCGTCATCCCTTTTGATTTGTCTGGCCTTCCTGTTTTTTATTTCTTCCTGATGCTTCAGTAAAACCTCGTCCAGAATGGTGTAATTTTTAACAGTTGGTTCTGGTAAATTGAGGTCTTTGATTTCTTGCTCCAGTATCGCAATTTCCCCCAGTAGTTTACTGGATTTGCGATCTGCACTTTCTATTAAAATGTCCATGAGGGCAAAAGAGTTATTAGTAACAGACTCTTCCCATTTTTTCACCAGATCTAGATCGAGATCATCATATGTTGGGAAGGTGTTGGAGCGTAAGCCTCTCGGTATTTGTTTAAGGCGCATGTATAATTTAAGGGTCGTAGAGTCCCACCAACGTGAGTTCTCTTGTTTTTTAAGTCTTTCTAGTTTTTTGAATTTTTCTTTAAGGCCCTCCACTCGGGGTGGACCTGCATTCGCCGTTGCAGTGTGAGTAGGCATGCCTTTTGCTAGATTATCGAATAAATCTGCCGCTATTTTATCTCTATCCATGTTGGTATGGAGATGTGCTTGTTGTAGAGATCTGATTCGTGGAAAGATAGTTGGATTACGGGGGGCAGCCTTGACTGGAGATCGGTAAACTATGGATCTACTGAGAGGGTTTAAGGTATTCCAGATTATGAAAGGCGCACAGCCGGGTAACCGTAGGATATTTTATGGTTGTCAGGTATTGTTTTTTCCAGGCAATGGGGCGGGCGGTAATCCCTCGTAACCGCTCGAAGGTGGACCAGAAATCCACACAAATGTACAAAAGCAACAGAAGCCCCTGCTCTAGGAAGAGAGTATTTGGAACTCAATGGTCTCAGGTAGGGAATAACATTAGTAATAGAAGCACATCAACAATGTTACAAAGTCAGAAACCAATGTATCCAGAAAGAAATATATAATGGAGAAGAATCCTTGATATGGAGAAAACTTTATTGTTCCTCTTGTTGTGGCCAACACGTGTTTCATCGCAGGGAAACAAGCTGCGAATCTTCAGGGCTGGGTATAGATACAAAAATTATATTTATAAGGACGTTCTATACGTGTGATATTAGAACATATGATGATCTCGATCTAGATCTGGTGAAAAAATGGGAAGAGTCTGTTACTAATAACTCTTTTGCCCTCATGGACATTTTAATAGAAAGTGCAGATCGCAAATCCAGTAAACTACTGGGGGAAATTGCGATACTGGAGCAAGAAATCAAAGACCTCAATTTACCAGAACCAACTGTTAAAAATTACACCATTCTGGACGAGGTTTTACTGAAGCATCAGGAAGAAATAAAAAACAGGAAGGCCAGACAAATCAAAAGGGATGACGCGGATTATCGCAATGGTCGTATTTTCACTTACGATCGGAAATACGACTCTCTAATTCGAGCAGACAACCCAAGAAGAAGTGGCAATGTCACATCTGCCCCGAGTTCTGTCTCATCCAGTAATGCTTCACTTAATTCAGCAGGCATAAGCGAACCAGACAGGGATCTACTAGATACTAACAGTACCCCTTTTTTAGTGGAGCTAGGAAGGATGCGCAAAGGGAACAAGACCCAACCCCTACGAGACACAACAGATCCAAGACCCACAGAGGCAGTAGGGGGGGCAAACGAAGACTACCGAAAAAAACTGAGGTCAGGAACAGCAAGGAGATAGAGAGCGAACACAACGAGGTCCAAATAGTTAACCTCTCCTCCTTTCCTTTAACTCCCGATATGACAAATCTCCTTTCCAAGGGCTTAAATTTCAATCCCTTCTCTATAGGAGACACATGCCAGACTAAAATAGACCTCTTTAAATTTGTACGGAGTCTTAAATTGAAGAAATATTTTGCTGGAAAAACCACTAACACAAGAAATGTTAAGAATATTCCTGATGTATTAACAGACAATGTGACTACAATAAAAGATATACAAGCAATTCACCTATTGTTATCTATTACTGAATGTGAGGACAGCCCCGTAGAGATGGGACAACTGCTAGAAGAATTGAATATAGACACAGATCTGGGGGTTGTTAGTGGCTTGAAAAACAAATCCACTTGGACACCAACACTACCAGGTGGAAACACCATCGACATTTTCCACAAGCGAGTTCTTGAGGACATCAACAAACTAAATACAAAGAAACTTCATGAGACATTTACTTTCAAAGATAACCTCACTAAAGGAGAGCGTATTGCCCTCACTACACTCACACAGACTTCCACCATTGTGATCCGTGAAGCGGATAAAGGAGGGAACATTGTAATCATGAATGCAGACGATTATAACAATGAAGTACTGAGCCAATTGGCAGACAACTCTTGTTATGAACTAACCACCCTCAATCCAATGAGCACGCTGACCACACTAATTAACGATCACTTGCACAAGTGGAAAGAAGATGGCCTACTAAACGAAGAAGAATACCTGTACCTCAAGGTACATAAACCAACATATCCATGGCTTTACACCCTCCCCAAAATCCACAAAAATCTCCCCTTCCCACCAGGCAGACCTATTGTCTCTGGCATAGGGGGCCCAACTGAGAGATTGGCAGAATATGTGGACTTGTTTCTAGGCCCTCTGGTCAAAAATCTACCCTCATTCATTCAGGACTCCAAGCACATACTAAGTGTACTAAGTGACCTGGAATGGCAACCCAACACCACCATAGTAACTATGGATGTGGTTGCCCTCTACACGAGCATCAATCCTGTCCTAGGCATAGATGCCATAACTCGAGTTCTGTCCAATAGACCAGCATCCTTATGGGCACACACTCAAATGTTAATCTCTATGATGACCCTTATCCTCAACAATAATTTCTTTATGTTCCAGAAAATCTGGTACAGACAAAAACGTGGAGTAGCCATGGGCTCCAAATTTGCGCCATCTTTTGCTAATCTATTCATGGGTGCCTTTGAAACCAGCCACATTTGGGGCACCAGTGGCAGCGACTATACCGACTCCATATTATATTGGGGTCGGTATATTGATGACTGTATCTTATTGTGGACAGGTACAGACGAACTTCTCCAAAGTTTCTTCGAACACCTCAACCACAATGATTGGGAACTCAACTTCACCATGAAGTCCAGCAAAACCAATATAGAGTTTCTAGATTTAGAATTCTACATACACGATAATAGACTACACAGTAAACTTTACAGAAAACCCACTTCATGCAATGCTATTCTCCGAGCGGACAGCTACCACCCACCACACCAGATTAAATCAATACCTTTCGGTGAATTCTTGAGAGCTAGAAGAAACTGTAGTAAGGACAACGAGCTTACTGAGACCATACAAGATATGGAACAAAGATTCGGAAGACGTGGTTATCCCCAAGCCACCCTGTCCACCGCAAAAAAGAGACTTAGTAAAGTCACGAGACTAGAAACACTTAAATGCAGCAATACTAACAAGGCGAAAGATTCAACAGTGAGGATGATTACAGAATTTAACAGTCTACATAGACCCATCCGTACCAGTATGTCCAAACATTGGAATCTACTTAAAAAAGATCCAGTACTCAAGGATCTAATTCCTCCAACTCCCCAAATAACTTTTCGCAAAGGAAGAACCCTTAGGAACAGACTAAGTCCAACAGTTCCAAGGATAGACATGATTCCAGACTGGCTGACACAACGCAGCAAAGGGTTTTTCAAATGCGGTTTTTGTGTCATGTGCAAATGGGCAAAGCATAAGACAATGAAGTTTATCGGACCAAATGGAGACACTTATGACATCAGAGTGAACATCAACTGTACCACGAAATATGTGATATACATAATTGAGTGTCACTGCGGCAAACAATATGTGGGCAGCACAATAAGGTGTCTCAAAGACAGGATCTCAGAACACGTGAGAGCAATACAAAAGGAAGACCCCAAATACCCTGTTGCGCTTCATGTAGCCAAATGCCAACCTAACACCGAAGACTTCCGCATCTGCTTTTACGGCATTGACACTGTACCTATTCACATAAGGGGTGGCAACCGAGAACTGATGTTAAGACGCAAGGAAGCAACCTGGATTATGCGTCTACGCAGCATTGAATTCGGTCTGAACTATGACCCTGAGATGCAATACTTCCTAGGGGACTAAAAGAGACAGAAAATACGAGAGCATAGACCAACTCTAAGATCTCTTGAACACAAGAGGCCCATTGTAACAAGGCAACATTTTTATTTATTTATGCTTACACGCATTTTTCAACTGCACCCATATACCGCAACGCCCTGTTAGTACTGTTCTTTAGAACCATACCTATGCAACCATTTGTATTGGAGTTTATAAATGTTATTACTTTTCCTTTTTAACCATACCCATGTAACTACATGTATCTGGGTCATGAATGTGCCTCACATTAATGTGTTTTATTGTCAAATCGCCTGCGGATTGATACACTAGATCACACCAAATATATACTTTATTAACATGATTAAGAATTTGTAATACCAAACAGCCTCCGTAATAATAACCAAGCCCTAATTCCGTTTTTATACACACTCACTCTGCTAGCTTAATACCGCTATCAGTATACCCACTGGCCAACAATATTTGCAAATAAATACTCGTTTTTTTCCCTACAAACCGATCCCCTACGATACCACAGGTTTCTCACCTTTTCCGTCATACTAACTATAGTATTTCTTCTTTAAACAGTCATAAATTACACCTGAACGACAAGTCCGCGCTCTAGTTTCTCATCAACTTTGAGAAAAAAGTAGCGGAAATAACCTTTAAGTACCCGCCCCCACTTCCTGTTAGGCGACCGTCTTCGACAAACGGCGCCGGGAACAACAAGAGGGGGAACTAAGCTAACCAGGTAAACCGTCTTAAAACGCTCGTACCGGCGTTTTCTCGCCTGAACTTAATATACACCAGACTGGCACAAAAAATGCTATAACACAGCGCTTTGCTGTTTATTATTTCCTCCACAGGTGTACCCGCCTGTTTTTGCTGTTCGATCATTACAGTTACAAACTTTTTCTCCTCCCGGTTATGGCCCATTTAAGAACTCAATAAGGTACGAGCATCTCTATGATTAATTCTTTTGCCTGTGGTAACTAACTCTTATAGCGTTTTGTCACATTCTTTTGACGCTATACATTCGTCTCGCATATAGGTTCGAATTATACTACGCGCTTAAGGCGCCTTCATCACACTCTCGCCCGCATGGGCTTCTGGCCACATCACTTTAATCTCGGCTTCCATCGGAACTAGGGTGAGTTGCTGTAATGTGTATAATCTTCGAATTTCGACGGGTAGGACAACTCGAGTTTGGCTTTACACTTAAATAAAATAAATACATTTATATTCTACAGAAACGTGCTCGAGCCTATGCATGTAATGCGTGTTTCTAACAAAACACGTGATGACCTATGTCTGACTATCAAATTAATAGTCTTTAAATAAAGTGTGCTTACTAAACACATTTCTTTACTAGATAAATCCCCCCTCTTTCCGTGCCATCGCTCAGCCTGACCAGTGGCATTTGACTAATGATTGGTGATTTCATTGATACCTGTAGACACCACCATATGGCTGTACTACAAACCTTAAACCGGGAACAGATTTTAAATTTCCTATAACATCAAGGGTAAAGCATTAACCGTCTAGACCCACCACCCTATATCGACAATATCCTGCTACCAATACAAAATACTTATTGAATCAGACCATATGTACCAATGTAGTTGTGACAGGATACTGAACAGAATATTTTTGTCGACTGTACTGTATTAAAGTGTTTATGCCAATAACAAGACTGCTTTCATAGAGCACCTATAATATTAAACTCACCGACAAGTCACCACAGGTTACAATGGCTTGTACACCTGCTCACTAGCACTTATACTTGTTCACCAGCACTTATACTTGCTCGCTGGTTTTTATTACTTTGTAGACTCTGTCCGAATTTTTCCCGAACCATAGCCATATCTAAATACACTGCTCTTTAGTGTTTACTTTTAGAAAGATATATTTGCAGACTATTCGAAGTCACTTCCACACATTCTGCATAATCACGTTATAAAGGAGATCACTAATCACCTACACTGAAGTCACCAATATTCCAAAATTTCATGTCACATATGTATGACACCATGTCACCCAATGGCATGCTTTCTCTGCATCACGAAGGGTTCACCTACCACTTCTAATATCACACGTATAGAACGTCCTTATAAATATAATTTTTGTATCTATACCCAGCCCTGAAGATTCGCAGCTTGTTTCCCTGCGATGAAACACGTGTTGGCCACAACAAGAGGAACAATAAAGTTTTCTCCATATCAAGGATTCTTCTCCATTATATATTTCTTTCTGGATACATTGGTTTCTGACTTTGTAACATTGTTGATGTGCTTCTATTACTAATGTTATTCCCTACCTGAGACCATTGAGTTCCAAATACTCTCTTCCTAGAGCAGGGGCTTCTGTTGCTTTTGCCCAGAACAAATCCTGCCAAACGTTCTTTGCCCCGTCCGATCGGCCGACAATTCTGAGAGCCTGTGTCGGATGGCCTGCGTCCCCTTCGAATGGGGAGGAGTGTCCGGTATGCTAAAAGTGACTGTCCGGGATGATGCCCCCATGGACTGCCTCCTGGGAAATGATCTCGAGAGTTCCCTGTGGGCGGCCGTTGAAAGAAGAGAGCACCTGGGGATGTTGGGCCTCCCGGACTGGGCGTGCGTAACAACCCGGTCCATGGCCGCCCGCACCATCCCCAAACCTGAAGAACCCGAATGGCCAGCACCTCCTCCCCCGATCGCTCCAGAGGTAGACACCGTCCATACCGACCCCCCAGAACAAACCCAAGAAGGGCCCGCTCAGCCCCAAGACCTTCCAGACCTGGCTCAGTGGCGTCAAGAAGGGGGACCCACCCAGGAGCAATTCCGGCAAGAGCAGAAGACCTGTCCCTCCCTCGAGGGACTGCGACAGCAAGCACTCGCCCAGAGCGCGGGAGACACCGCAGGGGCCCACTGGATCTATTGGGACAATGACCTACTGTACAGCGAACAAAGAATCGAGGAGTTGGGGGCCAGTCGAGTGCTGGTGGTGCCCCTCCGCTTCAGAGACTTCCTGTTGAACTTAGCCCATGATGTCCCCCTGGCTGGACACTTGGGGCAAGACAAAACCTACCACCGCCTGGTAACCCACTTTTACTGGCCAAAAATGAGAAATGACGTCTCTAACAACTGCCGGTCCTGCCCCACCTGCCAGGCCAGCGGGAAGAGCGGCCGCAAACTCAAGGCACCCCTGTAACCATTCCCTGTTGTTACCACCCCGTTCGAAAGGGTGGGCATAGACATTGTGGGGCCCCTAGACCCCCGAACAGCACAAGGGCATCGATTCATCCTGGTCCTGGTGGACCACGCCACCCGCTATCCCGAGGCCGTTTCCCTTCGAACTGTAACAGCGCCAGTGGTAGGCCGAGCCTTAATGGGGATCTTCTCTCGAGTGGGCTTCCCCCGGGAGGTCATCAGCGACAGGGGCACGAACTTTATTTCGAAGTATATGAAATCCCTCTGGCAGCAGTGCGGAGTCACCTACCGATTCACAACCCTCTATCACCCGCAAGGAAACGGACTAGTCGAGCGGTTTAACCGCACTCTCAAGGGGATGATCATGGGGCTGGAAGAACCCCTACGACGCCAGTGGGATGTGCTACTCCCGTTCCTCCTCTTCGCCTACCGAGAGGTCCCCCAGAAGTCCCTCGGCTTCAGCCCCTTCGAACTCCTGTACGGACACCCCGTTCGAGGGCCCTTCAGCCTAGTTAAAGAAGAATGGGAAATGGCCCCCCTGAAGACCCCTCCAGACGTCTACAAGTACCTCCTGACCCTCCGCAATCAGACCAGGCGATTCAGAGAGATCGCCAAAGCCAATCTTGAGGCCAGTCAGGAGGACATGAAGAAATGGTACGATCAACATGCCTCCTCCATCGAGTTCGAGCCTGGTCAGCAGGTATGGGTGATGTCCCCCATCGAGCCTTGTGCCTTGCAGGACAAGTGGACGTGGCCCTTCAAAGTGGTCGAGCGCAAGAGCCCCGTCACCTATCTCATTGACATGGAATCCTCCCGGAACCCCCTCCGGGTCCTCCACGCCAACAGACTCAAACCACACTTCGTGCGCTCGGAGCTCAGCCTGCTGATGGCGACAGACAGTGGAGCGGAAGAAGACTCCGAGCCCCTCCCTGACCTACTGAGAACCTGGGAAAAAGATGGTTCAGTGGACGGGGTCCGACTTTCCGATGCCCTGACCCCGGAACAGCGCCAAGACTGTCGGACCCTCCTGTTGCAATTTGCAAATCTCTTTTCCCTCACTCCCGGAGTCACCCCCTGGTGCCTGCACGACGTGGACACTGGGGACAGTCCCCCTATCAGACACCGGGCGTACCGAGTACCAGATCGGGTGCGCGCCTGCATCCAAGAGGAAGTCTCCAAGATGCTCGCACTCTGAGTCATCGAACCCTCGGACAGCCCCTGGGCCAGCCCAGTCGTACTGGTCCCCAAGGCTGCTGGCCCGGGCACCACCTCTGAGCTCCAATTCTGCGTCGATTATCGGGGTCTGAACGCTGTCACCCGAACCGACGCTCACCCCATCCCCCGAGCAGATGAACTGGTCGACCGCATGGGGGCTGCCCGCTACCTAAGCATCTTCGACCTGACAGCAGGCTACTGGCAGATCGGCCTCACCCCCAGGGCTCAAGAACGATCCGTTTTCTCCACCCCGGATGGACACTACCATTTCACAGTGATGCCATTCGGCATGAAAAACGCTCCAGCCACTTTTCAACGACTTGTGAACCAGGTATTGGCGGGCCTCGAAGAGTTCAGCGCCGCCTACCTGGACGATATCGCGGTATACAGCCGCCACTGGTCAGACCACCTCCGCCACCTCCGAGAGGTCCTGCAGGCCCTCCAACAGGCCGGCCTCACAATCAAGGCCAGCACGGGCCAAATTGGCCAGGGGTCCGTGACCTACCTCGGACACCAAGTGGAGAGCGGTCTGGTGGCCCCCCTCCAGCTCAAGATCGCTGCCATCCAGTCCTGGCAGCCACCCGTCACCCAAACCGAGGTCCGAGCCTTCTTGGGGCTCACCGGATACTACCGGCGGTTTGTGAAGGACTATGGCAGCATTGTGGGGCCCCTCACGGAACTCACATCCAAGAACCACCCAAAAACAGTCAACTGGACTCCCGACTGTCAAGCGGCCTTCGAGAAGCTGAAGGCCGCCATGTGCACCGCCCCTGTGCTCGAGGCCCCCGACTACAGCCGCGAGTTCATCGTCCAGACTGATGCCTCAGACCATGGCATTGGGGCCGTCCTCTCCCAACTGAACCCCGAGGGAGTCGACCAACCAGTGGCCTTCATCAGCAGACGCCTGCTGGCCCGAGAACAGCGCTGGAGCACCATCGAGCGGGAGGCCTTTGCAGTAGTATGGGCCCTTAAGAAGCTCCGGCCCTACCTCTTCGGTACCCACTTTCGGGTGCAAACAGACCATCGCCCCCTGCAATGGTTAAGGCAGATGCGGGGGGAGAATCCCAAACTATTGCAATGGTCCATCTCCCTGCAGGGGATGGACTTCACTGTGGAGCATCGCCCTGGCCAAGACCACGCCAACGCGGATGGCCTGTCCCGCTTTTTCCGCCTCGACGAGGAGAGCCCCCAAGAGGATGGGTGACTCTCCCCGCCTTCAGCTGGGGGGGACGCATGTTGGACAGGCCCCATGAAGGGCTCGCTCCCTCCCCGCATGACAGGGCCCGGACACCGGCTCTCCAGGTGCTACCCACAGAAGCAACCCGCAACCCGTCCCCTACGGGACGCCTGCTCCCGGATATCTCTGTATCACTGGCCCGGGCCACCGTCAGCACCATTGCCCAACCCAGCCGCCATCTTGGACACTGCACCACGAGGCCGTGTGGCCTCAGCTCGACCCCAACCCTGGGCCTGGCCAGGCCCCGACATCCCGGCACCACCATCCACCCAGGAGGTGAACGGACCACTTGGCAGGTCAATGGGAGAAAGAAGTGTTGATGGCTCTCCCCCGCCAGGTGCCGATCGCCCCCAGCCTCCCCGGGCGCTGGCTCCACCCCCCTGCTGGGTGTCTGGACTCCCTCATCCCGGACCTCCCGACCTCCAAGTGCGAGGGTCCGGACATCAAAGGGCGCCAGACCTATAACTGAGGCAGCTCCAGAGCAGGAAGGCAGTTGTATCCTGGAGTCGAGAGACACCGTGAAGAACTCATCCTTGACGGACTGTTGGCGCTGCCGCAGCCCTGCCTTGTGAACTGTCGTCCTGCCTGCTGGCGCTGCCGCGGCCTTCTGCAACCATCATCCTCGTCGGGACCTGCTGGCGCTGCCGTGGCCTTCTGCAACCATCATCCTCGTCGGGACCTGCTGGCGCTGCCGCGGCCCGTTGCTACCTACGACCACCTCGGGACCTGCTGGCGCTGCCGCGGCCCACTGCTACCTACGACCACCTCGGGACCTGCTGGCGTTGCCGCGGCCCGACCTTCCCGAACGCCGAGCTCGAGGATTGTGAGCTACCATCATCTCATCTCAAATACCAGATTGGTAACAAGACTGTCCTGTTACCCCCTTTCCCTTCCAGAGACTAGAATTGAGAGGATCCTCGTGTCCTGATCTCATTGTACCGTACTACCTTACTTCAAGAACTGGATATAAAGAGCGTTAACCTTATCCTTGTGTGGTGTCCATCTGTGGGGGGGAAGTTACTTGTCTGTACGATCGCTGGAGACGGCCCTCACCGGAGGCCTCTCCCCTTGTCCTCGGCCGACCCTCCAGGTCCCTGTCTAACAATATATGATACATTTACAATGACTAAAGAACTTCCTGGCGGGGTCTGAGAAGGAGGGAATTAGTTCTGAAAGTGTCTTTGGAATAAAAGAGATTTGAGGTCCGCCTTGAAGATCTGGATGGAGGTGATGGCATGGAGCAAAGGAGGAAGTGAGTTCCAGATTCCCACTGCAATTACCTGAGAACGATTGCGCGATCAATTTTTCCCTTTTGAAGGAGGGGGGCTCAAGAGGAACATTTCTGCATTCCGAGACGGTCTTCAGCCTCCAGACAATTTCAGTTTATTCGCCAGATAGCGGGGGGAGGAAGAGTGCAAAGCTTTGTGGGTGATGCACGCCGTTTTCTAGATAGCTCTAGCCTCGATGGGAAGCCATCGGAGAGAAGGCAGGATAGGGGTGATGTGGTCACTTGGTTTGGAGCCTGAAATGAAGCGAGCTGCTGAATGGAGGACATATTTTAGGGGGGAGAGGTGAGATTCGGGAAGGCCAGTCAGAAGAGAATTACAATAATCCAGTCTAGAGAGAACTAGCGAATTGGACCAAGGTTTTTAGGTCATTCTCCGGGAAGAATCGACGAATCCCCCATAAAAGGCGCAGCTGATAACGTGCGCTCTTGGCCATGGAATTGATGTGTGAGATTAGGTTGAGTCTTTTGTCAAGTATGACACCCTAAGGATTTAGCGCAGTCAACAATGACTGGTTTACTGTTGAGTAAATTCAACTGATCCATCCCGGATTGAACAGGAGGCGGGAGAGAGAGCCAGATAAGAGGAGGAATTCCGTTTTGGAGGGATTGAGAATGAGTTGGTGAACTAACATCCAGTTGTGAATAGAGTTTAGAGTACAGTTGAGTAGTGAGAGATTGTAAGAAATGGGGGTTACCCAAATCTCCAAGGGGGTAGCATGGAACCAAGCGGGCAGGCCAAACTTCGGAGGACATGTGAAGCATTCACGCAGTACCCATAGTCAACACACCAGGCACACCACAAAAGAGGCAGGACACCAGTTTGAGTTGGAAAAAGATAAGTAGTTTAGTAGTGTTTCCAACCTGCAAGGCAAAAATGCAAAACAGTAGTGTCACAACAGGACGCCAATTGGCGCCAGAGCCAAGTGAATAAAGGGGGGATTATTTACATGGGAAGTAAGGGCTGAGTCTGTAAGTCCAAAGCTGAAAATAAAGAAGAATGTTTACATTGTTATTGAATAAACCTGGAGTCACAATGGCGGGGCCAACTCAGGCTCTCATCCTTGGCAGTTTCACGCCAACCCACCTCTGTAAAAGAAAACTTCAGGGCTTCACCGTAAATCCCAACAAACAGGAACACCTGTATTAAATAAGCAGTGGGATATAACCAGGGGCCTGGAATGACACGTCAGGCCAACCAATAGACCAACATTAGGTAGAACATAAATCGCTCAGCTTTACCATCAGGTAGGGGTATTAAACATCAGGCGGAGCAGGCCTAAATCAAGGGGCAGGACACCTGCAATAAAAGGCACATCAAGGTTTCCTCTTTGGCAGGGGGTATAACCAATGGCATGAAACCGTCTCCACGCATCAGGCAGAACGTTGGCATCACTATAATCATAAAACATCAGAGTGTACACAACAGCCAACCCTCTTCATGAACATTAGGCATACACATTATAGAGCAATGGCAGGCATTAAACCATGAGCATGAGCCTAATCCTCCCCACTGGTGCAGCATTTAATGAAGGCTCCCTAGGCATCTGTTCCCTCCCGGCCCACCCAAGCCAACCTATATGGGGGCGTGCCCTAGGTCATAACCACACTGACACACTGGGCGTGAAATTCAGCGAAAGCACTGCCTTGCCACACTAACACAAACCCCAGGGCCTACACTAGCTGGCATTCACCTGGACCCCCAGGTAGGGGTTAACTAATGTCTTGGCCCAGTTCAGAGACCTGGCAATCCCGCCAGTACTTCTCACCGGGGGCTCTAGTGTATAATTAGGGCCCACGAGCTCAATTACAATGTCTCCCAGGGGGGGGAGGGGCGAGCACCGACCCTGTGCCCCGTTGCCCTCTCCACTCCCCACACAGTTTAATTAAGGCCCCACTCACCGGGCTACTCCGGGGGTCCTCTTCCCCTGCAGGGCTCTTTTCCGTGGAGGGGGCAGGCACCGGCAATGTGCCTTGATGCCCCCTCCTCTCTCTCACGATGACAGCCGGGCCCCTCCTTCCTCACGGGGGCCCGGGACTTAAAGGCAGCCTCCGCGAGGGGCTCTCTTCAGCTTCGAGGAGGAGGGGCAGGCACCGGCAATGTGCCTCGATGCCCCCTCCTCTCTCCAGCCTCTGACTGCAACACTCGGGCACTTTTCCCAGGCGGAGGCGGGGTAGGCTTCTTCCCTCCGCTCTCTCCTTACGGCCAGTCAGGTTGCTTCCTCTGTGCCGGTGGGGCTGGCACCGACAGTGTGCCCCGGCCCCACCTCTTCCACCGGCCCCTCACTCAGTGGCACAGCTCACTCAGTGGCACAGACCGGCGGGGTGGCCTCCCGCTCCGGTCGCTTGCAATCGGGGCTCCCCCTTGACCACGGGGGCCCCGCAACAGCACTTCACCTGGGTCCCCCTCCCTCACGGGGACCTAGGGCTTCGCATCGCTCCTCGCGGCCTCCTCGATCCGGGCCACAGACCGGCGGGGTGGACTCCCACTCCGGTCGTTCTTTACGGGGCTCCCTCCTGACCACGGGGGCCCCGCACCGAAGCTTCACCCGGGTCCCCCTCCTACCGCACGGGGACCCGGGGCTTCGACTCGGCTTCTTCCTGCCTTCCCGGACGCCCGGGCCGGCAGCCAATCCCTGCGCGGCGTTGGCGGGGCGGGCCGATGATGCGGCCGGGCGCCCCCGTCACGTGAAGCGAGTGCCGCGGCCTCAGGGCCTAGCGCTGCCCCTTCTTCACTTCGGCGGCCCTCTCCTGGTACCGAGGGCCGCCGCAACGATGCCCACAGCAGTGTGGGGGTCCCCACGACAGCGCCGGGCCGCGGCGGTGATTTCCGGCGGCAATAAGGGGTAGGCTCCCTTCTATTTAATTATTTATCTCGACAAAAGCGCGCCTCCACAAACGGCGCTATTCACAGGCTGCCACAGTCTCCTCAGTAAACGGCGCTATTCACAGCGCACTGCTCCTCCCTCTGCCCACAACCTCAGCTCCTTCCTCAGACCACTCAGAGGGGGCAGGAATTTAGCACTTCCTCAGCGCTTCGCAACTATAGCGCTCGACAGGCAGGCTTTACAGCACTAGGGGGCCACAACAGTCCCAGGGCCCAGCGCTTTCACAGGGCCTAACAGTACCTCAGCCAGAAGCAGTTCTTTTGGGGGCACAATCTTCCCCATGGTGCTTCAAAGGGGGCCACAGCTTCACAAGGGGGCAGACAGTCCCACAGCAGTTCCTCAGGGGCACACTCCTCACCTCCTGGGCGCTTCCTCACGCAGCGCGGGTGTGGTACCCGGTCCAAACAGCTTCAGTGACCTGGGTAGGGGCCCTCCCTTGTCAGGGGCCCATGGGGACAGTAGAGTAGGGGGTTTTAGGGGTGCAGGGCCCAGCTCACAGGCCCCTGTGGCGGTAGCTCCTCGCAGCAGGTCCCCTCTCTTCCTTGTCCCAGCTCTGACTGACTCTCTGGTGGCACTTCCCCCTTACTTATACCCTCCTCCCAGGCAGTGCCAGAACCTTCTAGAATGTTGGCAAAGCTGGCCTAAACTGGCTCAAGGGGAGGGGGTGAGCACCCTGGGTGCCAGGCTTTCCCTCCAAAAGCTAGGGGTAGCTGGGTAATATTATCTAGACCGCTGACCTATGGCAGTCCAGTGGCAAAACCCATGGCCATGGCATCCATTTTAAACACAATACATTTTAGTCAGGTGCATTTTTAAAATGGGGAAATTTACAAGTGCTCACACCATTACATAGCATTATAATTTTAACAAGGTGTCTCACACCACTCATGGCCTATACAGGTTTAATCCCATGGGGGAGACATCCTAGACAAGGGGGTCAAAAGCGAAAAATTTTGGGGGAAAAGGCCAAGTCCAACAGAGATCATGCGAGGAAGACACCTTGAGGTAGATTTGGGTGTCATTCGCATAGAGATGGTAGAGGATTCCAGATTTGCTTAGGGGGTTCCCTAATGGTTCCAGATAGAGATTGAACAGAGTGGGAGCAAGGATAGAACCTTGAGGGATGCCTTGACCAACCACCAGTGGAGACGAGAGACTGTTCGCAATCTTGATCATTTGGGATCTGTCCAAGAGGAATGAGGCAAACCATTTGAGTACTGTGCCTTCCACGCCCATTCTCTGTTGAAGAGTGCTAAGGAGGGTGTTGTGATTAACAGTGTCAAACGCTGCAGAGAGGTCAAGAAGAATCAGAAGGCATGATTCCTCCGAATCGAAAATATGCTGCGCATTATCGATCACTCGCAGCAAAGCTGTTTCAGTACTGCAATTTTGAATAAAGCCAGACTGGAACATGTCGAGGAGATTATTGTCCATATGTGTTGGTAAAGTTGTTTTGCAACACATTTTTCTGTGATCTTTGAAAGAAAAAGGAGATTGGTGATGGGGCGGAAGTTATTGAGGTTGTTTGCATCTGCAGAGGGTTTTTTTTAGAAGGGGGGGTAACCTGACCTGTTTTGAGGACAACTGGGAGGGATCCTTGACTGAGGAAGAGATTAACTAGCCTGGTCCAGTAGGGAAGAGTGTTGGTATAGAAATCAATGGCGATGACACTGGGTATGGGGTCAGAAGAATTGTTGGAGGGTTTGGCTTCGAGGATGCATTTGAGAAGATCATCTTCCAAGATGGCGGTATAGTTCTGCCACGTGACTAAGGATTTTCGCTCCTCAATGGAGGTGGGGTGGGTGACCTGTTCCACCAGAGATTTTACCTTTTGATTAATAATATAGCAAACTCAGTTGCTTTCTTTGAAGCATCCTCAGGTTTGATGGTTTGGGGAGAACAATTTGTGTTTTTGATGAGGTCGAAAAGTTTTTTGGGTCTGTTTTTAGCTGAATCGAGGAGGGATATGAAATGTGATAATGTGGTAAATGTGGACAATTACATCGCCCAGCCTGGTGTCCCTAAATGGGCAATATTCCTAGTTAGGTCTTGCCTAGCGAACGTGCCGCATGTGCTGCTTCGCCTTGACAAAACTATTTTTGTGGGTTTGGTGAGCGAAGGGAGACAAACCATGTGCGCGCACGGACAGGCGATGTGCACACGCATAGTGTCTCCTCTCTGCCTCACATGCTCCCACCGCGCGCTCACACTGTTTTTATTTATTTATTTATTTTTGTTTATTTATTGTGATTTTATATAGCGCGAACATTACCCGAAGGTGTCAGAGCGGTTTACAAAAGTACCAGTTGCGTTACAATAGGACTTTGGATTACATGAGTTACATAGGAGATATCAACAGGAAAAATTGCAAATGTACAAGTTGTAAAGTCATTCAAGGAAAAGATACAAACAGATAAACTCTACAATCACATAGGAATGGTAGTAAGTACAAAAGTCTACTACATATACTAGTGGTTAGAGTTATATATACAAGTGGTGTGAAAGGAGGGAAATATTGTAAATGTACAAGTTGTAAAGTCACTCAAGGAAGAGATACAAACAGATAAACTCTAAAATCACATAGGAATGCCAGTAGGTACAAAGGACTACTCCATATACTAGTGGTTAGATATAAAAATATATACAAATTGCCAATTCACTCAGGATTACATATATAACATATTAACAGAGCAGGGAATTCTTGCCATCGTTCAGCCAGGTGTTCAGGGGGCAGGGGAAGGAAGAGGGGAAAGAACAGAAAGAAAGGGAAAGGAAGGCAGGACAGGAAAGTAGACTAGAGGGGGAAAAGAGTAAGAGAGTTAGGAGGAGGAGAGCAGTAGGTTTCAAAGTCATAGCTGTACTGTCCATGAGCATAAGTTGAAGACGTGCCTGAAGAGCAGTCCGTCACGGTCCAAGAAGAGATGGCCATCGGCGTCCAGCGGGAAGGGCGTGCGGCCACTCACTGCGCCCTTCAGGAGCGAGCCTGGGTAGCGCTGCACCATCTGCCGCTGCGTTATGTACAGGTAGCTGCCGCCATTTAGCATGAGCAGCAGACACACACTTGTTGCTTATTGAAAACCATGACTTGAAGAAAGGGTTCACAACCTCTCTTTCCTTCTTTCATTTAGTTGCTTCCCTGTGAAATGGATCCAAAAAAGAAAACACTCTTGCAGCAAATGCCCTTTTTCTAACATTTTTCTATTCCAAAGTGCAGCCTCAGGATGGAGAGAAATAAAAGGTTTTAAATATGAAAAATAAATACATAACTAAATAAAGCAAGACAGAGTGGTTGCAAAGTGGCCAGATTGGTTTTATTCACATCCAAACTCATCAGCCTCACTCTACAGACTTTGCAGTGAAGCGCTACTTTTGTTTTCTCGTCTTTCTTTGAACAGCATTGTTGTCACCAGGTGGGGAAGTGTACCATTACTGGATGTATTGCAATACCTGGTTGACGGGTGAATTAGAAAACAAAATATATACCATGGCTCTGTGTTTATGGACGTGGTCTTTTTAAACCATACTGCTTACGTTTTGTAAGGATATAAGCAATGGACATTGAAACGGTTCCCTTCAGGGCCCTGTAGTCATGTCCTTAACTTTTCAGGTAAAACCACTCGCTGATTTCTGAATAGTGAGTGAGAGATCGTTAACCCGTTCAGCGCGGCGCAAATTCCTGCGCTGTGCCGGACGTTCCATTGGGCCAATGGAACCATGACGGAACGGTTCCGTCATGAGCCCAGGCCAACCGACGCTCATGACGGACCCGTTCCGTCATGAGCATGGAAGGGGTTAAGGTAACCATCTTGTTTCTGCTTACATTTCACATGCTTTTCTTAATTTTGCACTCCCTATGAGTGTTTGCTTTTACTTTTTTTTTAGGCAGGATATTACTCTTATCAAGTGCATAATTTGAATTGAGCCACATCCAAGTGTTTATAGCGGGCACAATTTGGTTGTAGCTGAAGGCAGTGCGAGTTTCTCTCAGTGGGGCAGCATGTTGTTCAGAGGGGGAGAGGATGTGGCACTATGGCCAGAGCTGTCGAATTTGGAACTGGGGTATCGGGTTCAGCCTTCATGACCAGTCCACCAGACCACTCTACTGAAGGAGCATATTCCCATGCTTGACCTTTGAAGGCCCGGAAGACCTTAGAAGGCCTGATGTCTTAGCACAAGCAGGTGTACCCTAGTGGTGTCAATTGTGGGTTAACCTTGAAGGCCTGTCCACCACAATCCATACTGAAGTTCATCTCCAGTCTTGCGGGCAGGCCTACGAAGCAGCACACCCTAGAGCAACAGTGATCTAATCACTGTGACTCTGTCACTGAGGTCACATGAACCTTGAGCAGGTTAGGGTGGTGCGAATGGTGTGACCGCACTGGGTACCTATTTTGGGTGGGTGCGTAGTGTTTACAAGTATATTATGGTTTAAACAAAATTGCTGCTTCCTTCCTGGCCTCCAGCAATTTTCAGCAGCAATAAAAATGCCATGATAACTTCAGTGATTAATGTTCTTCAGAGAGAGAGATCAGAGTTTTGTCTAGTGGAAGGGTTGACCCCTGAAAAGATAGCACAGAGGGTTAATGTGCCTGCTGCAAAGAACATGTACCATGCAAATCACAAAGTGCACATAATGTTAACTAGGTTAGTAGGTTACTGCTTTTGTCAGAGATCCTTTTGTTGCTTGCAGTCTATAAGTTAATATCCTAACATAGAACAGTGAACTATTAAACTATACTGCCTATTAGTATTGTTGTCATGTGGCTTCTACACCTTGTAGTCCTTTGTCTTATGTAACATTTCCTATACAGTGATTTACACACATATAAATGATTGTCTCTGTGTAGTGTGTGTGATGTAAAGTGCTCTGATACCACACTCTGGTATGAGTGACGCTGTAAATCAAATTAAATGCATCTGAGAAAGAGTGTGGTTATGGAGACTTGAGGGGGGCTGTTAAAGGGTGGTGGTGAGGGGTCCGAGGTGTAGGTGATCATTGGGGGCACCAACAAACATTGTCGCACAGTGTGCCACCACCACTAAAGCCGGCCCTGCTATCGAGGCCAATCCACCTCACCCATTGGTACCTCCATTGGCCTTGTTTCAGTAGTAGTAGCTGCAGCTCATCAAGGATCGGCAATGCAGGATTTGCATGCACACCAAAATAAGTTACAAACTTCACAGTCTCTCTGCTTCATGCACAAGCACTTTTAACATTTGCTACCTGCTCTAGAGCCACTGGAATTATGCAGCAATGGGGGACAAAATAATGCTGCAGTGTTGACTAAATTATGCAACAACAAAAAAGGCTACGGGGTAATGCAATATATTTTCTTATACTTTATTATGTAGACATTTTTACACATGCTAATAGTCTGCAAAGATTCTGCCTCATCAGTATCAGTGTAACATGCAAATGCAGCAGTGAAAAAGGTGATCAGTCAACCTTTGCAACGGGCCGTCCACTTTGCAGCAATCAAGTCACGTTGTTTAGTAACTTTTTATCCGTTTGAGATACAAAAATGATTAGTTAAAACTGTACGATTATGCAGTGGGGAATGTATTATGTGGCAAATATGGCAGAGCAATAATCCATACTAATATAATAAAGAGAGAGCCCAAACCTTTGAGGCGGGTAATCTCCGGAACCACAGCACCAATCAGAACACCCAATACAGCGTTGGAAAGGGCAGTTGCAGCAGAAGGACATAGACTATGCAGACGCCCACCATATACATTTAAAAGGTAAAAGAACCGTGCCAGCAAAGTAGTCCCTTGTGGGCGTGTCTACGTTGTGCTGTGGGCGTGTGCTGGGGGCGTGACAAATGCTGGGGGCGTGTGGTACGTTCTGCCCTTCATGCCATGTCTCATATCGTGTGCTAATCCCACCCTGCTCCCTTTAAATACCCCTGCACCCCATAATCATAACCCACCCTTACTCCTTAAAATACCCCAACACCCTTAAACACTAACCCATCTTAACCCTATAAATATACCCTGTACCCCAAAGCCCAAACCTATCCCTAAACCCTAAAAATACCCCTGTACCCCAAAACCCAAACCAAGCCCTGAACCCTATAAATACCCCTGTACCTCAAAACCCAAACCTACCCCTGAACCCTAAAAATACCCCTGTACCCCAAAATCCAAACCTAGCCCTGAACCCTAAATAAATACCACTGTACCCCAAAACCACCCCTGAACCCTAAAATACCCATGTACCCCAAAACCCAAACCTAGCCCTGAACACTTAAAATACCCCTGTACCCCAAAACCCATTCCTACCCCTGAACCCTGAAAATACCCCTGTACCCCAAAACCCAAACCTAGCCCTGAACCCTAAAAATAACCCTGTACCCCCAAACCCAAACCTACCCCTGAACCCTCAAATACCCCTGTACCCCAAAACCCAAGCCTAGCCCTGAACCCTTAAAATACCCCGGTACCCCAAAACCCAAACCTACCCCTGAACCCCAATAATACCCCTATACCCCAAAACCCAAACCTAGCGCTGAACACCAAAAATACCCCTGTACCCCAAAACCCATACCTATCCCTAAACCCTAAAACTACCCCTGTACCCCATAACCCAAAACTATATCTGAACCCTTAAAATACCCAAACACCCCAAAACATATATTTATTTATTTATTTAATTTATATAGCGCGTAATCACCCCGGGGTCTCTAGCGCTTTACCAGGTATATACCAACCAAGTTCTACAGCCGATCGTCAAATTACAGCACACCCCATGCTTGCTGAAAAAGCACTGTTTTTATTTTTTTTCGAAAAGGCAACAAGTTGGGTTCTTTGCGCAGTTCAGTAGGTAAATTATTCCAGACAGCTGGGAAGATGTTAGAAAAAGCACGACCACCCAGGGTGGATAATTTGAAACGCGGTCGAGTTAGCAAGGTAGCATCTGAAGAGCGCAGCCGTCTACCAGGTTTGTATGGGGCCAGACGGGCTTTGATGTAGCTTGGCGCCTTTCCATACAGGACATATACCTCAGTACCCCAAAACATATACCCCTATACCCATACTTACCATATCCAAACATTAAAAAAAACATGCTTTTACCATTCATGCATTTACAACGAATATTGTTGTACATGTATTTGTGGTAAAAGCATATAAAATGTAATGCCATGCGTTATAATGGCATTGCGGAGTCATGGTACTTTCGTAATGAAAGTATGCGGAGTGATGGTATGCGGAAAGAAAGTTGCGGAATAATGGGTGTTTGCCCACTCCCGGTAAGTACATTGGTGGCACGGCGGCCCACATCTCCAGCAACATACTCATATTTTTTCACCACCCATTTAAAAAATATACAGGTCTCTCTCATTGATGGCCAGCACCGACATACACTTTTAGACACACCTCCCGCCACAAGTTCTAGAATTGCGAACTTTAGAGCTGGGGAGATACGTTCGAATCTCGGCATCAGCTCAACATCCTGTGATTCCAGGCAAATCGCTTTGTCTCCCCGTGCCTAGCACAAATGAATGTGTTCTTCTGTAATGTAAATTGTGCTCATGCCATGTTGTCGAGTTTGCGCTACATAATATTGCAAGGAAAAATAAAGTAGGGAAACTCGAGTTCACACACTACTGAACGCGCACTCTTAAGTGCATCAGCAGTGCACTGTGAATCGGAGCGTTTCACAGGCCTGTCCCAGATAAGAAATGCTATCAAAACGAAATCCTACAAAACAATATACTACTGGCCGGCAGCAATTCATACCCGGACAACGTCAAGACGGGCTGCTAGTTATGTAGAAAACATTTGCAAACTAGGATATTTTGCCATTCATATTTGAACTGCTTTTGTGGAAGAAGGGAGGAGAAGTGCTAATGAGAGAAACTGCATGGCTTGGAGACAAATGGCTTGTGATTCCACTTTTAAGCGTATTTGGGAAATTGTGTGATTGGAAATATATCCCACTTTGTGAATGTATTTGAATACCAATAACTCCTATTAAACCTTAACACCATCGATGCTAGTGTTATTTTCCTCCTGTGCTGATATTTCATGAATACCATTGTTTCATGACGAGCTCAGCTCGTCATGAGTGTACGAGAGGTGTACCTCATGACGAGCTGAGCTTGTCATGAGCGTCGAAGGGGTTAAATAATCAAGTATATCCATTGGTTGAATTAAATGACATAATAAGTCAAGTCAAGTCAAGTCAGAAAATTTATATAGCGCGCTACATACCCAGAGGGTCTCAAGGCGCTTGAAGAGGGGTGGGGAATTACTGGTCAAATATCCACGTTTTAAGTTGCTTTCTGAATGCTAGGTGGTTCTGAGTAAGGCGAAGGTGAGTGGGAAGTGAGTTCCAGGTTTTAGCTGCCAGGTAGGAAAAGGATCTACCTCCCATGGTGGTTTTGTTGATGCGAGGTACAGTGGCCAGGGCTTGGTTGGATGACCGTAGCTGGCGTGAGGGGGTGTAGAAGGACAGTCGTGCGTTGAGGCATTCTGGTCCGATTTCGTAGAGTGCTTTGTGTGCGTGGGTTAGGAGCCGGAAAGTGATCCTCTTATCTGTAACTGGTCGGTGAAATGCCAAACAAATACTAAAAATTGGGATGTTTGGCACATTCTGGCCACACCTCTGACTCCGCCCACTGATCCAATCCTTGGGTTATCCCTGCCCTCGGAGTCTCCACCCATATTCCCCCTTCTTTTTTCCCCCCACTTCGACCACTGCATACCTGTAGTGACCCGCATCAGCACTAGAACTCCCCATGTCGTTCCACAGGACCAGGGTGGAACATGAACCCCATTCTTTGGACGGCTTCACCCCGCTGTGTAACGGTGCCCACCATGGGTGGTAACAAAGTGCGAACGCGCTCTTCGAACAGAAACAAGGTCCCTATACAATGCGGTATTTACTTTGCTTTTGTTCTCTTAACACACAACAGTGCCATCTTCTGTAGCATTTGCTGCTCTGCCCAACCTCCTCCCTCCGCTCCCCGGGGTCTCCCCGCTCCACCATGCAAAACGTGTACTACTGCCTGAACTTGGTAAGCGGCACGCTTTATTATGCCCATTTGAAGGTGTTTGCAACTGTGTAATTCGTAAGCTATTGTGGCACAGAATTATGCAGTAGTAAAAGCATTTATACCAAGTCAAGAAGAATCCCTGGAGAAGAGTATATACTCACTCACACTAGATATTCTGTACCTCATTCATAATCACTGGTCACAAACTAATTTATACCGTTCACAGACTTTTATTAAAAAACATTAGCACATATAGATAAAACACAATTCATTACATAATAAATTCTGAAACTCATATGAGAGACAACTTATTAATACAATAAAAACAACATTAAAAAATAATTTATCAATGTATGAAAATATCCACAGAAAAGGAAGCACAAATACAACACATCCTATCTAAGTTAGATTTCAAATAAAGCACATGACATTTATAATTGGAAACAAAGCATTTATGCCTGCTACGTAGTCTTTTGTTGAAAACTGAATGCCAAAATCACAGTAATTGTGGGCTGTAAAAGTATGCTTACCAACGAAAATGCCTTTGTAAATTGGTCCCCAAGTTGTTTTAGACCCCCTTACCCCAGAAAGTGAACATTCAGCATTTGCACCACTTAGGATCTTTGCGAGAGTGCAAAGACGGGGCTGGATTCGGAGCAGGTTGGCGCTGGGGCGCAGCTCCCGGGAAGGTGTGCAGTCTGTGTATGCCAGGCTGTTTCAGGCTACCTCTTGTCCATGTATCTGAGCACAGATCTCTTTTTTTGCTTTTATGCTCTGTGAAAACAAAGATTCTTAGACTACTTGTGCGTTATTAAAGCTTTGGTGCTTAATTGTTACCGCTCTCACATTTTTAATTACACGAATTTTGACTCAAAGTGGAGTCACAACATTGTTTATTTGTCCTGGCTTAACCTGGGCAGCCTGCCACCCTGTGCATCCTTATTTTGCTGACCTACCTCCGGTTCGAACTTTAGTTTGGAAGAGGGTAGGGGATGGGGGGTTGGGAGGTCATGCACTTCCTGCTGTAATTTGTATATTATCTGCAAGTCACTCGTTCCAATCCAAGTGTCTGAATATTCATTTATTGCCTTTCATTTTAATACCGTGGCGTGGGCTTCAAAGAACTTTGAATAGTACCATTAGTTATTAACTATCGACACCAGTTCCCCTTTTTCTGGCCTTGGTAAGATGAGAGGTGGTGATGTGAGTCCAGCTTGGTTTTTTGAAGGGCTGGTCTCCCCCCACCCCCATCCTCGTTCGTTACATCCAAGGGAGCTTCCCCCCGCTTTAATGTGATAGATTAGTGAGCTGTTTTATCTGTTTGTCACAAGTTGCAGTTCAAGCTGGACAGCCTTTCATCTTTGAGCTGTTGAGACATTGCGTACCATTCATTCGGTAATAGTGTTTTTCATCAAACGTTTTCTGAGACAATTCATCCTATGATAACTGATATGATGTTCAATGATATCAAGGCCCTTGTGAACATAGCAGAGAGGCAGCCCCTCTTTTTAGGTCGAGCCTGGGCAGCACATGCGCTGCTCTGGGAGGCATGCTGTATTCAAGTATGGGCCTGAAGCTCCGCCCACTCTCCGTCCATATTTTTCATTGGCTTGTGTCATTGTCCACTGTGAACTGTGGCTTTTCATTGGTCAATAGGCTTAGTAGTCCCTTTTTAGTACCGCTTTGTCTTATTTTGTAACCTCCCATAAGGACACCCCTGTTATGTTTGTTGTTACATGGTAGGCTTTAATTATAGCCTCCAAGCACTATTTTCTTAAATCGCTTTGTCCACGCTCTGTCCTATCTCTCCTACCGCTTAAAAAAAAATCTTTATAGCACAGGCGCCGAATGCATTTGCAATGCTAAAGGTCTTAAATTTGCGAGAGTTTGAGCTATTGGCATTGTAAATGAGAATGCCTTTAATTTATCAGTTTTAAAAATAACACATAAATAAAAGACTTTGTTATTTACACTGCCAATAGCTCAAACTCTCGTAAATGCGAGACCTATTTATTTATTTATTTATTTATATTCTTATAACGCGCATGAATCAGCCCCGAGGGGGTATCTCCGCGCGTAGCTTCTGTGTGATTCGGACAAGCTTTATTGAGGGGATGACAGAAGGGCAAAGGAAAAGGAGAAATTAGTCTTGTGTGAACAGGTATGTTTTTAATTTTTTCCTAAAGGAAAAGAGGTTAGAGATGTGTCTCAGCTGAGGTGGAAGGGAATTCCACAGCAAGGGGCCTTTAAGAGAGGGTGCTCGGCCACCCTGTCTCGCTCTGGTGACTTTGGGTACATGCAGCAACATAATGTTGCTGGATCGCAGAGCACGTCCGGGAGAGTAGGGAAAAACAATATCTTTTAGGTATTTGGGACCAGACCCATAGATGCACTTGTGCATAATGCACCAGAGTTTGAAATGTACCCGTTGTTGCACTGGAAGCCAGTGAAGGTGGGAAAGGAGAGGGCGGGATGAAGTACGGGGGGGGCATTCAGGATGAGTCTTGCTGCGGTGTTCTGCACCACCTGCAGTCTGCGTAGTTGTTCGTGGTTGGCAGAGATGAGTAGACCATTACAATAGTCTACCCGCCCAAGGACCAGTGCCTGTACCAGCGTTTTCCTGTGGGTGTTTGGCAGGAAAGGGAAGATACGCCGTAGAAGACCAATTGTTCGGAAACACGTTCCCGTAACTTGGCTGACATGATCTTTTAGAATCAGGGTTTGGTCTAGGCGTACTCCTAGGTTTTTGATGGTCTGTTTGGGCGCTGGGACAGGTCCTAGCTCAAGTGGCCACCAATCCGGAGACCAGAGCAGGGTGGCCCCTCCAAACAACATAACTTCCGTTTTAGTCACATTGCATTGGAGGAAGTTCTGGGCCATCCAACCTGCCACAGCTCTCATGCCATTTTGAAAGGGTTGCATGACTGCAGGTGTGATAGTTTGGAAGGGAAACAACAGCTGAGTATCGTCAGCGTAAGAGATTGGGGAGAACCCATAGGATCTTATAGTCTCCGCCAAAGGGGCCACATATACGTTGAATAACGTGGGGCTCAAGCATGAGCCCTGTGGCACACCTTTGGTAAGCTTCCTGCAGACAGATTTATGGGAGCCTAGTTTGACACCTTGTTGTCTGTCTTCAAGAAAGCTTTCAAGCCACGCAAGAGCGGTCCCTTTTACTCCCACTCCCTTCAGGCGGTCGAGAAGGATTTTATGCGACACCTTGTCGAAGGCAGCGGACAAATCCAATAGCACCAGAATCACTGAGCTCCCCCTGTCAAGTGACATTCTGATGTTATCTGTCACCGACAGGAGGGCTGATTCGGTGCTATGGTTGGGCCTGAAACCAGATTGTGAGTGGTCCAGGCCGCCCGCTGCCTCGATGTAATTAGACAGGTGTGCGTTGACATGTTTCTCGGCCAGCTTGCTGAAATAAGGCAGGAGGGAGATGGGCCGGAGGTTGGAAAGCTCCGTCCACGGGAGAGCCGCATTCTTGCGGATGGGGTTCACCACCGCTCTTTTCCATTCAGTTGGTACTTTTCCCTCTTTAAGAGACTGGTTAATTACATCCTGAATGTGGGGGGCTAACAGGGTACTGAGGGAGGTTAGGGTTTTAACAGGGATAAGGTCATCTGGCGACCCAGATTTTACTTGGGTCATTAATGTATAAAGCTCTTCAGTGTTGATAGGAGGGAATGTAGTCAGCTTGAGGTTGATGTTTTCGTTAGGGGAGGAGACGGTCAGAGTATCACTATTTGTTTGGGATACTAGAATTTTATCATAGATGGATTCTATTTTATTTTCGAAGTATAAGGAGACTTCTTCACATAGACTTTGTGAAAAGTCATCAGGACTTACACAAGCCGTAGGTTTTACAAATGTTTCAAGAATCCTGTACAGTTCTTTAGGAGAGTTGCCGGCTTCTATGAGCTGTTGGGCAATGTTATTTTTACGGGCAGCTTTGATATGTTTGTAATAGTTGGTTTGAGCTGCACGATGTGCCTTTTTGTTATCCTCGGAGTGTGATTTCCTCCATCTCTTCTCTATCCTCCTGCATTCTTGCTTCTCTTTTCTGAGAGCCTCCGTATACCATTTTTCCTGTTTGGCCACCGGGAATTGTTTAAATGTTTTCAGGGGGGCAATTTTGTCAATGGCTGTAGTTAGAGATTGCTGAAACATAGTTAACCTACATTCTACTTCCTCAGTATCTCTAATGTCGGGTTTTTCCCACACCTTTTGTAATGTCTCCAGTGTGAGTTTATGCCACTGTCTCCGTATAGTGGGGGGTAGGGATTTCTTATGGGGGGCTTTGTTAACTTTAAGGATGGTGAATTGTAGTAAAAAATGATCAGACCAGTTGACTTGGGTGGGTTTGTGACACAATATATTGTCAAAGTTAGTGTATATCAGGTCGATGCAGTGTCCACCTTCATGTGTGGGACCCTGATTCTTTTGTGTAAGACCAATGGTTGTCATATCAGTAGACAAACTCTTGGTCCCCGTGGAGTCAGGTTGGTCGGTATGAATATTAAAATCTCCAAGGAGAAGGAAGTCCTCATTGGCCCGTATATGTGGGCCTAACATCTCTAAAAGAGATGTGGAAAAGCTGGGACATGGAAGTGGTGGTCTGTATATAAGTGCTCCCTTGCTGGTCTTTCTGTTAGGGAAGTTAATTCTGAAAACCATTATTTCCATTTCTTTGCAGCATTGTTTGTCTAAAATGTCTAGTTTGAGGTGGTCTTTATAAATTATGGCAATGCCGCCGCCTGTTTTTTCGGGGCGATCAGAATGGTGTAGTTTGTATCCCATAGGTACTCCCAGGGTGATGGCAGATACCGTATGGGGCTTTAACCAAGTTTAAGTAATGAAACAGATATCTGGAGTCAGGGAGTGTATTAAGTCCCAGATCTCAATTTGGTGTTTGGGCATCGATCGAACATTAATAAGGATACAATGCATATTTGTAGGAAGGTTACCCCAGATTTTTTTGCCTTGTGTTTAGCTGGTTTTCGACTTAGTTGGCCTGGTTCCCTGCTAATCAGGGCCCCAGGCTATCTGCTCTCTCTGTAAAATGGATTCCATGTACCCTAGGTGCATAACTAGATTGGCTTGGGTCACCTTATCAGCCCCTGTACAGAGCACTATAGGTGCCCAGGGCATAGGTGCATCCAAGGCCTACCAGGGGCTGCAGCATATCTTTTGCCACCCCTGGCTGGCTATCTAAAATTGACACAACTGGCTGATCACTCAGCTGGGGCAAGGTGGTGTAATAACCCCTTGCTTAGATATAGTATGCCTATATCTAAACCTATCTGGACACATATAAACCTGTGAGCCACTCCTATGGCAGGCCTTAACAATCCTGAAGGCAGAGTGCGTGGTTTAATGTGAGATGGTGCTCTAGCATGAGCTGAGCCTGTCTGCAGCTGTCGGGACCAATTCCCTTAGCTGTTCCGGGATAATGCCAAACCATATACTATTAAGTGCATTATAATCCTCGCGGTTATATGTCAACTTTGGTTTGGCTTTATCAAAACATGTCGTGTAAGGTGTCATACGATTTGGAATACTACCCCCTCGCCAGTCCTGGCGACGGGGGTAGCATTCCACCCCTCTAGAGGGGACGACATGTTACTTTTGCTAAAACGCGGTTGATTTTTAAAAGAGCCTCAGATCCACAAAATGGATGCTTCTGCCACAGACACATGTCTGACCTCCTGCTGCTGACCGAAACTCAGCAGAGGAGGCCTGGACAAAGGATTTCCTGTCACAGGGAGGTGTGACACCACCCCAGACAGGAGATAGTGGATTGTAGCAGGGAGGTTTGAATGAAACCAGACAGTGCCTGGGGAGCACAAGGCTTCCCCTTGCATAATCCGGTCAAACCGGTTCTGGGGCAGCCCAGCCCCAGCTCCAGTGAGACCTGGACAAAGGAAAGGGGGTGTAACCACCCCCCTTCCTGGTCCCACCCATAGGGGAGGGACCTAGCAGGAGATCCACCCCTCAGATTGGAATAAGAGTGGGAGCAGTGCCAATGCAACTCAGATCATCCTGAAATCAACTTTAAACTAAGAAGACGACTGGACTTCGACATTCTGATGAACAGAAGACTGAAGAGCATCTCCCTTGTGGCCTAGGAGGGGCCACCCTGTGAACACAGGCATCACCCAGCACCTCGACGTCTGTTTTGCCGCCGCCTCCCGCCGGAGCCCGAGTGCAGAGCCTGACAAGACCCAGCTTCCCAGACTTCTCCCAGCCCGATCCACAGTCCCTGCAAAGAAGGGACCCGTGGAGGCACCGAGAGACGTGGGAGCGGCCATCTTGAAAGACCCCCGAGACGCTGACTGCGCAGCACCCGAGGCACCCTCGACTCTGTGCTGTGAGGTTTGAGAAGCCCCACAACCGAGCAGCATTTGCATTAAAGATCAGCCCTCCAGCATCTCCACGATCTGCGTGGGGCCCTTTTGTTTTGTGCCACTCGACTCGCCATCCCGTCCGCTTGTCACGTGGTCAGCGGCCATCTTGGCAACGAAACCTACTATTTACACTGTGAGTCTGGTTGCTCCAGACCTGCCCTCGCTCCTGTAGAAAGGAGTACCCGCTCTGACCTTGCTGGTCCAAGTAATAAGCCTTTTTCACTTTCCCCGTGGCTTGCATTAGCCAAGGCTTGTTTGCGTCAATCGAGTTGCCGACACCGCCATCAGCTAGAGCCTTTGAGGGACAGCTCGTGATCGACTCCTGGACGTCCTTGACCTCTTCGTGTCCACGTGGCTGCAGAGAGAAGCAACCCCTGATCACCTGTTTGCACCCGACTTTGCCTGGTTCCAATCTGGTTCCACGGTGGTCACTGGTCAGTGACTTTGAACATTGTCCCCTCTGCTTTCAGGTCTTCACCACTTCAGATCCACCCTTGGATCCACCGGACACTTCTCCTTCACATCGCCTGCAGCATCTTCAGCTTCAAGCGCCAAGAACCTGCGTGTCAAAACCCGACGCCACTTCGACCCTGTGCACCCACTTCCTGTGGGTGAGGTAACATTGCAACGCCGGTGTTCCCACACTGGTACACACCTCTAGGGTCTGTGTCTTAAGTTTTGTTCCTCTAGGTTCAGCGGAAGTATCCTTAAACTCACTTTGTGTAACTTTTACGCACCATTGACATTGCATTGGTGCAAGCCGCACTTTCCGTGCTGCACCCGAGTTCCGTGGGCTACTCCCGACTTCAGCATTGCTAGTCCTGACTGCTCCCAGCGAATCTCTAGGCCCTAGGCCTAACCACTGTTCGATTGGTATCTCTTATACCATTTTTTTAGTATATGGTTTGAGTGGCCACCCGCCCTCATCCATAATTGTGCAACTTTGTATGTTATACTGTGCTTTTGATTTAACGCTTGTGCCCCTTTGCTCATAAAGAGTACTGGGGATTAATTTAGAAATAAATACATATATTTTTATAATATATACTTGTGTGGTGTCCTTTCATTTGATTACAGGATTGTATGTGGTAAAACAGCTCGCTTAACACGACCTCTTAAGTTAAGCCTTTAAGGCTGCTTAGTCCATGCTACCACTAGGATAGCTTGTCTAACAAGGTTGACTTACAACCAGACATCTTTGGGGTTTGTTTGGACTGATACCAAGTGGTTCCAGAATTGGAAACACTACATATCAGGCCAACTTCTCACATTGGTGTGCAGCGGTGCGGATTTGAGCTTGCTGTTTGTTTTACCATTGCAATCTTTATATCAAATTGAAAGATCACATCAAGTACCTTAGGTACATATAAATCAAAAGCTTAGCATATTAAGTTCTACTGAACTTAGTAGTTGTAGATTAAAGGGATTAGCACACCCTGACTACAACTCACTAGCAAGGTACAGTAGGAAAACACTTAGTGTAGGTAAGTGCACCACTTACACCTCACTAGCAGCCATGTCTGACACAGGAAGAGCTTCAGGCTCTGCCCCTGTGATAGTTGACCCTACCAGGGCAACTTCCAGATATGACAACCTTAGCCACAAAGACTTGTGTGCCTTGTGCACTGCAAGAGGGCTAAAGAAGGGCAGAGGCCCTACCATTCCTTCCCTGATAGCCATCCTGGAAAAGGATGACTTAGATAAGGTGAGTCAGGCTCCCTTAGAGTCAGAAGATGGAGTGAACCCCACTGAGACTGAGACCACCCCAGAGGTGGAGGAGGAGGAAGAATAGGAGGAAGAAGGCTCAGATTTAGAGGAGCCTGAGAATCAGGATCAGAGGGTAACCCAGGCACAGGTTGGTAGGCTTAACCAGGCCAACTTGGACCTACATAGGGGTGGAGAGGGCCAGCACCTCCCCAGATCCCATAACCTAATTCTCCCAGGCAATAGAAGGAGGAGATCTTCATCAGGAGACTCTCATGTTTCTAGTGTCTCAAGAGAATCTCAAAGGGGAATGACTTCCCCCCAGAGAAAAGAGCATAGGGCCAGAATGAGGGCTGTCCAACTCCAGATAGAGAGGGAAGAGGTAGCCTTGGCCCAAGCTAAACTTGCTTTAGCAAGGGAACAGAAAATGTGTGGCTTAGATGCCACTGGTGGCAGCAATATTCCTAAAGAGAAACCCAGGTCCTATGATAGTAGAAACCTGACAAAGATTGTGCCCCCCTACAAGGAAGGGGATGACATCCACAAATGGATGACTGCTCTTGAGAGAGCCTGCATGGTACAGCAGGTTCCTGAGGAACAGTGGGCAGCAATCTTATGGTACTCCTTTTCAGAGAAAGGGAGAGATAGGCTCCTCACTGTCAGACATGAGGATGCCAGCAATTACAAAGTCCTGAAGAGTGTTCTAATAGATGGGTTTGGCTTAACCACTGAACAGTACAGGTTAAAGTTCAGAGACACCCAGAAGACACAGACTCAGGACTGGACTGATTTTGTTGATTGTGCAACTAAGGCTCTGGAGGGTTGGCTAAATGGCAGCAAAGTACATGACTTCACAGGATTGTATAATTTGATTATGAGGGAGCAGATCCTAAGTAATTGTCAGAACCAGCTCTTACACCAGCACCTGGTGGACTCAGATTTGACCTCTCCCCAAGAATTGGGAAAGAGGGCAGATAAGTGGGTCAGAACCAGGATTAGGCCTAAGAATCAGGACAGTAACCAGAAGAAGGAGTCTACCAAGCCTCAAGATAAGGGTGGGGATAAAAGTAAAGAAAAGACTTCCCCAGGGCCCCAAAACTCCAAGAATGGGGGTGGGTCCCAAGACACTTCATCAACTGAGACAAAGCCTTATTGTCATGCCTGTAAACAGGTTGGGCATTACAAAACAGACAGCTGTTGTCCCAAGAATGGCAATAAAGAAAACATACCTCCAAAGCCAGCTCCAACACCTCCTGTTACTGTCAGCAGTAATCCCCCAGGAAGTGGGAGCACACCCAGGAATCTGGGTGGGTTTACTTTTGGAGCCCAGGAGGACCCTGGCCTATCCAGGTCCCCATCCCCAAATGATCTTGTTTATGAGACTGGCATGGGGTTTGCCAACTTCTCTGTTTGCCCAAATACCTTGAGCAAATATAGACAAGAACCCATCATCAATGGTTTGAAAGTTGAAGCCTTTAGAGACACAGGGGCTAGCATCACCATGGTGGCTGACTGTATAGTCCCCTCTAAGCAACTTTTACCTGGTGCCAGATACCAGGTAACAAACATTGATGGCATCCAAACAAATCATCCCATGGCAGTAGTAAGTCTCAGCTGGGGAGGTGTCATTGGCCCAAAGAGAGTGGCAGTGTCACCAAACTTGCCTGTAGACTGTCTACTGGGTAATGATTTGGAAATCTCAGCCTGGGCTGAGGTTGAACAGGAAACCCATTCTAGAATGGTAAACTCCAATGGAAAGGTTAGTGGGGCTGTACTGGCTATAGCCCCAATTCAAGATGTCCTTCCTGAAAGGGTTGGTAGGGCTGAGCAACTCTCTGCCCCATCTTTACCAGAAGCTCTTCCAAAACAGAATAGCAAAGCTGTTATGATAACAGCAGAAACCCAAACTGAGTCTCCTCCTGAAAAGGTTGGTGGGGCTGTGATGGCCACAGCCCAAACTCAAACAGATATGTGTGTTGTGAAGCCTGAAATGATGGATCACTCCACCCAAACTGAGAGCATGGAGGAGGAAGAGAAATCTCCCCCTCACCAGACAGTAGGACAGGATCAGCCTCCTCAGGGAACTGATCTTACCCCTGATGAAGGAACTGCCCCAGAGGTTGTTAGGCCTGGCCTGACAGAGCCTCTGATGGCAGTGGACCCTTCTCAGGTGGGATCCAGTCTGGAGCAGGTAACCTGCCCCTCTCTACCTTGCCTTAGTCACAGGGGCGTAACACAGGCCCACGCAGCCCCTGCAGTGCGGGGGGGGCCCCAAGCTCCTGGGGGCCCCCCTCAAGTTTCGTTACGTCATTGCGGTGAGGCAGTCTGGTGGAGCGCACACTTTTCAGAGCCAAACTCTTGGGGGTGTGGCTTGTCGACGCTGGGCACTGAGGGCCACAGTCTGTCTGCCTTGACGCTTGTAGGGATTTGCGGGCTGCAGTGAAATCTGATGCAGCCGGAAGCGCTGCTGATCGTGGCCCTGCCTGACTGTGTAGAGGTAAGGACGAGGCACGCACCGGCACAACCGAGCTTGACTGTGAGGAGGGGGTCCTCCGGGGCCCATGCTGAGTGCGCTGGCAGTTGGCAGCCGTGGTTGCCGCCAGTCGGCCCACGCAAACAGGCAAGGTGCTGTAGAGCGGTGGTGCCGTCATGATTCAGATGATGCTTTGCGAAGGGAGATAGATTCAGAGTAGCCTCGCTGTTCAGAAAGATTCCTTCTGAATACTTTCTTTCACTAAGTATGGCGTGTTAAGCATCCAACACCGCTCGGTCATCGCGCGCAATGAATATTCACCCCAGTGCTTTAAATAATTATCTCCTACCGAGGCAGGCCGTGTAATGGGCATTTCCGGCTGCGAAAACACAATACATGTTATATCTCGTCTGCCAGAGCGGGAAAATCCTACAGTGCAGCTCTGCCATTGAGTTTGAAGGCACAGTGTCCTGGCCTTTTAAGCAACAATCCCTGCCATATTTAAATGTAACCTCATGTTTGCAGACAAATTCAAGAATACATCTACAGCGTGAATTAGTTGGGCCTCAAACAAAGTTGATGAGCCTGTTTCGAATTTAATTACAGGACCCAGTCACGTCATCTCTGAAGAGAAGCCCTTAAATTGATAGGGGTTTCGAAATACGGTGGCACCTTTTTCACCAACAGGGGAGCAGCTAAAGTGATAAATTAATTAAGCAATTGAGGGAAATTGTATTTATTCTGTTGTTTCTCTTTTGCTTCAATTCAAAATATCCCGTTGGGTGGTACCCTGAGTTTGTCACATAGGGTTCTCCAAACAATGTTTTGTTGTTGCCTGGCAGCAATTTTTATTCTTTTGAATGTGTTTTAAGTGTGGTGATTTTCAATTTATCAGTGTTTTTTTTTAAAATCACATTTGAACTGTTTTTCTACTCCATTTGTTGTCTCCACTTGTCTCTCTAAATGCATGTAAATTGTGAAGTGTTGTCCTTCATATCCTTGTGGAAAATGTCAATGAAGGAAATTAATGAACAAAAAACATGATTATTAAATGACTGGATCATCTTACTAAGGATTTTGGTCCTAGTCTGTAGAACTGTTGACAGCACGATAAATTGTCAGCTAGGAACTTCTTTTTCTATATATTTTCTGGCCCAACCTAGCCGTGTGACATAGGGCCCCCCCTTTTTTGCATGTACATAATG
This sequence comes from Lissotriton vulgaris, assembly GCF_964263255.1. Lineage (NCBI taxonomy): Eukaryota > Metazoa > Chordata > Amphibia > Caudata > Salamandridae > Lissotriton > Lissotriton vulgaris. Next base: position 800,519,043 of record NC_141700.1, on the reverse strand, counting down.
ACTCTCGGGGAGGTGGCAGTCGAGTGATGAAGCGGGAGGCTGCACTGGTAAAGTCGACCACATCGCCATATTGTTATGTCCGTGACTTTTCTAATCAAGGAGGATTCCTAGGCCCAAGGGATGCCAGCATTCCTGGTTGGGACGCCAGCGTTCCTGGTCAGGGCGGTGCAACAACCAGAGGCTTACACGTCTTTCCCTTTGGGAGACAAACTGCCTTTTGTGGAGCCAAACATGTTGTTTTATGCTTCGTGTTCACATGACTGCAGGCTGAAGCAAAAGGGCCCTCAGAGCTGGCTGGGGTGGTCAACTGGAACACCCCTGCTCTGGGACATTACAGACATTAACCACAATAATATCATGAAAGTGCACCCCTTTTCTCTTTTGTTCCAATGCTTTCTCTCCTTCTTATTGATGTCTCTTTTCCTCTCTTTTTATGTTGCAAGATACACCCTCTGCCCCTCTCACATTTTGCTCACTGCTGCAAACGCTTTTCCGCAGGTCCAAGCACTGCTCCCATTGCCAGCACTGGAGTGCCTGTCTTAAGTAGAGGCCCAGAAGGGTACAGAAATCATGGAAGGGGGAGATGTCAGTCTCTCCATGCCTCAGGATGTGAACAGCTACATTTAAATGTTCCTTTGAAAGTATAAATAATTGTTATGGCTGATAACATGCTAAATGCATTTCAAAGAGTGGGCTGCAGTACAAGCGACCCTCGCCTGGCTGCACTCGCTGGGAGGGTGGGCTGAGACAGTCTTGGGCAGCCACTTTTAGACAATGCTAGAACTTGTCATTTTATTAGGTAAACTTATAGGGGCTTTGAGCGAACTCTCTTAATGGATTGGTCTGTTATTGTATCTTCCACATTCTTTTTCTGCCAACTACAGCATTCACCTCGATGCAACGTATCAGCCTACTTTAGCCATTGGCTAACTTCACTGTGAGTGACTGCATTCTGCCCTTTCTCATCTACACACAAAGTAGTTTCCTTCAGTAGAAGGAACTCCTTTGGAAATGTGAGGTTTTTGAGACCAAGAAATATTTTTGGTTTTAGAAGATACTTATTTCCAGATTAACAAGAGCCCCGCAGCGTCCCCTCCTCAATAACGTTTTATTCATACTGTGACAAAAACAAGCCTTAGCCGTACCAAAAGGGTAGCCAATGCTGGTTTCTCTACAAGCGTGCAGAAAGTGCCACTGAATTCTGGACTGATTAAGGCATGGGGGGGCAGTGTAAAGGCAGAATGGCTGTTGCAAAATCGGTAGGTTTAACAAAGATGTAATATTTTTGGCAATGTTACTTTTTTGTAACATAATGGGATGCAAATACTTTTATTAAAAAGCTAAATTCATTCTTGGCCAGTACAGTTTGGACCTATAGCTTTGACATTGTTAGCACAGCACCATATCTTACCGAGCCATAGCAGTTTGCATTGGTCTATGAAGCAGTTTAACGTTTTGTGATTGAAATGAAATTTGATGTGTCTGTTCTGTGGGAAAGCCAGAGATCCGGTTTAGTAAATGCTTGGTCAAGTCTATTAAATCTGACTTGTGTAATGCCTTCGATCAAATAGAATTTCAGTTCTGAAAACAACTTTAGGAATAAGTGATTCTTTTCAAAAGATAGTGAATGTTTACAACATTGCTTTGTTCTTTCTCACATCACTACACTCATACTCCTTCTTTGCCACTCTCTCCCCTTGGTCACTGGCTTATTCGATCACTCCAGTGCTGTTAGACGGACCGGGAGGGTCGGCCGAGGATAAGGGGAGAGGTCTCCGGGGAGAGCCGTCTCCAGCGATCGTACAGACAAGTAACTTCCCCCCCACAGACGGACACCACACCAGGTTAGGGTTTAACAATACTTTATAAGCAATTCTCTAAGTACGGTGAAATGATACAAGGAGGTCTGGACTCAGGGGTCCCCTCGATTCTGGTCTCTGGATGGGGAAAAGGGGTAGCGGGACAGTCTTGTTACCAAATAGATGGAATAGCTCTCAATCCTCGAGCTCGGCGTTCTAGATGGACGGGCCGCGGCGGAGCCAGCAGGTCCCGAGATGGATGAAGGAAGCGACGGTCCGCGGCGGAGCCAGCAGGTCCCGATGAAGGTGGTGGTTACAAACGGTCCGCGGCCACGCCAGCAGGTCCCGACGACGATGAAGGTTTACGAAGGTTGCGGCAGCGCCAGCAGGCAGGACGATAGTTCGCAAGGCAGAGCTACGGCAGCGCCAATAGCCCGTCAAGGATGAGTTCTTCTCTGCGTCTCTCGACTCCAAGATACAACTGCCTTCCTGCTCTGGAGCTGCCCCAGTTATAGGGCTGGTGCCCTTTGATGTCCGGACCCTCGCACTTGGAGGTCGGGGGGTCCGGGATGAAGGAGTCCAGACACCCAGCAGGGGGTTGGAGCCAGCGCCCGGGGAGGTTGTGGGCGAGCGGTACCTGGCGGGGGAGAGCCATCGACACCTCTTTCTCCCATTGACCTGCCAAGTAGTCCGCTCACCTCCTGGGTGGATGGTGGTGCCGGGATGTCTGAGGCCTGGCCAGGCCCAGGGTTGGGGTCGATCGGGAGCCACGCGGCCTCGTGGTGGAGGGTCCAAGATGGCGCCCAGGCTGGGTGCGCGGGCCGGTAGTGGATCGGGCCCACGAGGTCGATATGTTCAGAGGCAAGGGTCCCGGAGGGGACGGAAAACGTGAAGTGGTGGTGTGTGACACTTGAGGGGCCGGGCTCGGGCCTGGTCGGGCAGAGGGGGAGCGGCCCTTCACGTGGCCTGTCCAACATGCGTCCCCCCCAGCTGAAGGCGGGGAGAGTCACCCATCCTCTTGGGGACTCTCCTCGTCGAGGCGGAAAAAGCGGGACAGGCCATCCGCGTTGGCGTGATCTGGCCCAGGCCGGTGTTCAACAGTGAAGTCCATCCCTTGTAGGGAGATGGACCAACGTAGTAGTTTTGGGTTCTCCCCCCGCATCTGCATCAGCCACTGCAGGGGTCGATGGTCGGTCTGCACCCGGAAGTGTGTGCCAAAGAGGTAGGGCCGGAGCTTCTTGAGGGCCCACACCACAGCGAAGGCCTCCCTCTCGATGGTGCTCCAGCGTTGTTCTCGAGGTAGGAGTCGCCGGCTGATGAAGGCCACTGGCTGATCAAGGCCTTCGGTGTTCAATTGAGACAGGACCGCTCCAATGCCGTGGTCGGAGGCATCCGTCTGGACGACGAATTCCCGGCTGTAGTCGGGGGCCTGGAGCACAGGAGCGGAGCGCATGGCGGCCTTCAGTTGTTCGAAGGCTGTTTGACAATCTGGGGTCCAGTTGACCTTCTTGGGTTGATTTTTGGACGTGAGTTCTGTGAGGGGCCCCACGATGGTACCATAGTCTTTCACGAACCGTCTGTAATAGCCCGTGAGTCCCAGAAAGGCGCGTACCTCGGTCTGGGTGGTGGGGGGCTGCCAGGACTGGATGGCGGCAACCTTGAGCTGCAGAGGGGCCACCAGGCCGCTTCCCACCTGGTGTCCGAGGTAGGTTACGGACCCCTGACCAATTTGGCATTTGCTGGCCTTGATCGTGAGGCCAGCTTGCTGAAGGGCCTGTAGCACCGCTCGGAGGTGGTGGAGGTGGTCGGACCAATGGTGGCTGTACACAGCGATGTCGTCTAGGTAGGCGGCGCTGAATCCTTCGAGCCCGGCCAAGACCTGATTGACGAGCCGCTGAAATGTTGCTGGGGCATTCTTCATGCCGAAGGGCATGACCTTGAAATGATAATGGCCATCAGGAGTGGAAAATGCAGATCGTTCTTGGGCCCGGGGTGTGAGGCCGATCTGCCAATAGCCCGCCGTCAGGTCGAAAATACTGAGGTAGCGGGCAGCTCCCATGCGGTTGATTAGCTCGTCTGCCCGGGGGATGGGGTGTGCATCCGTTTTAGTGACCGCATTCAAGCCCCGGTAGTCGATGCAGAACCGGAGTTCCGGTGTGGTGCCGGGAGGGGCTGCTTTGGGGACCAGTACTACTGGGCTGGCCCAGGGGCTGTCTGAGGGCTCAATGACCCCGAGCGTGAGCATCTTGGTTATTTCTTCCTTGATGCAGGCCCGTACCCGATCTGGTACGCGGTAGGCCCGGTGGCGGATAGGGGGGCTGTCCCCCGTGTCCACGTCGTGCACACACCAGGAAGTGACACCTGGGGTGAGGGAAAACAGGCCGGCGAACTGCAACAGAAGGTCTCGACATTCTTGGCGTTGTTCCAGGGTGAGGGCCTCCGAGAGTCGGACCCCATCCACAGAGCCATCTGTCTCCCGAGTCCGTAGGAGGTCAGGGAGGGGTTCGGAGTCTCCTTCGGCTCCATTGTCTGTGGCCATCAGGAGGCTGAGTTCTGAACGTACAAAGTGGGGTTTCAGTCTGTTAGCGTGGAGGACTCGGAGGGGGTTCCGTGAAGATTCCATGTCGATGAGATAGGTGACGGGACCCTTGCGCTCGACTACTTTGAAGGGCCCCGTCCACCTGTCTTGCAAGGCGCAGGGTTCGGTGGGGGACATCACCCATACCTGTTGTCCGGGTTCAAATTCGATGGAGGAGGCATTTTGGTCATACCACTTTTTCATGTCCTCTTGGCTGGCCTCCAGGTTTGCTTTTGCCAGCTCTCTGAACCGGCGGGTCTGGTTGCGGAGGGTTAGGAGGTATTTGAAGACATCTGGAGGGTTCTTTAGAGGGGGCATTTCCCAGCCTTCCTTGACTAGGCTGAGCGGCCCCCGTACGGGGTGTCCATACAATAGTTCAAACGGGCTGAAGCCGAGGGACTTCTGGGGGACCTCTCGATATGCGAAGAGGAGGCACGGCAGCAGCACATCCCACTGGCGACGGAGGGGCTCTTCCAACCCCCCAATCATCCCTTTGAGCGTGCGGTTGAACCGCTCAACGAGTCCGTTCCCTTGAGGGTGATAGGGGGTCGTGAATCGGTAGGTGACCCCACACTGTTGCCAGAGGGACTTCATATACTTAGAGATAAAGTTTGTGCCTCTGTCGCTGACGACTTCTCGGGGGAAGCCCACACGGGAGAAGATCCCCATCAGGGCCCGGCCGACCACCGGGGCTGTCACGGTTCGCAGGGGAACAGCCTCGGGGTAGCGGGTGGCGTGGTCCACCAGTACCAGGATGAACCGATGTCCTTGTCTTGTACGGGGGTCCAGGGGCCCCACAATGTCTATCCCGACCCTCTCGAACGGGGTGGTGACCACGGGAAATGTTTGCAGGGGGGCTTTTAGTTTGCGGCCGCTCTTTCCACTGGCTTGGCACGTGGGGCAAGATCGGCAATGCTGGAGTACATCATTCCTCATTTTGGGCCAGAAGAAGTGGGTCACTAGGCGGCTGTAGGTTTTATCCTGACCCAGGTGTCCAGCCAGGGGGACATCGTGGGCCAGGTTTAGCAGGAAGTCTCTAAAACGGAGGGGCACCACTAGCACTCGGCTGGCCCCCAGCTCCGCGATCCTTTGCTCACTGTATAGCAGATCATTGTCCCAGTAAATCCAATGTGTTCCGGAGGTATCCCCTGCGCTCTGGGCGAGGGCTTGTTGGCGGAGTCCCTCGAGGGAGGGACAGGTCTTCTGCTCTTGTCGAAACTGCTCCTGAGTGGGCCCCCCCTCTTGATGCCACTGGTCGAGGCCAGCGAGGTCCGGAGGTTGAGCTGGTTCTGGGGGGACGGCACGGTCGGTGTCTTCGACTGGGGCGACTGGGGGAGGAGGCGCCGGCCATTCGGGTTCCTCCGGTCGGGGGTTGGCACAGGCGGCCATGGACCGGGTGGTGACGCACGCCCAGTCCGGGATGCCCAACATCCCCAGGTGTTCTCTTCGTTCTACGGCTGCCCACGGAGAACTTTCAAGGTCATTTCCCAGGAGGCAGTCTACGGGGGCATCATCCCGGACCGTCACTTTCAACATGCCGGAGACCCCTCCCCATTCGAAAGGGACGCAGGCCATCCGACACAGACTTTCCGAGTTATCGGCTGAACGGACAGGGCAGAGAATGTTTGGTAGGAACTGTTCTGGGGTCACCAGGTGACAGCGGACGGCTGTTACACTGGCCCCGGTGTCACGGAGAGCTTCGGCCTGGCGTCCATTGATGCTCACCCATTGGCTGTACTTCCGGGTGTTAGCGGGTAGGGGGACCCGCGGGACCATTTCTTTCCCCCCTAAGCATGCTAGAGCCATGGCGGCTGGCTCCCATTCTTGATGCTCTTGCTCATATTCTTCCTGTTCCTCGGAGATCTGTTCTTCCCCCAGGGCAGCAGCGGCCACCTGGCGGGGTCTTGGGCTCTGGTACTGTGGGCAATTTGGGTCGTTTGCATAGTGGCCGACTCGTTGGCACCGGTGACACGTGACATTGGCTCTGTATCCCGGTCGCGCTGGGGTGCTGCCCCGGTTGGCCGGGGGGGTGGTGCTGGTAGCGGGGGCGACCGGAGCGTTGTCTCTTCCTCGTCCTTGGCCCCCTCCCCCTCCTCGGGGACGGTGCTGACCGTTGTTGTTCCGGTTCTGTTCATAGGATCCATTTCGGCCCACTCTGGTGATTTCCCACCGGTCAGCCTCGGCTGCGAGCTGCCGTGGATCAGTCAATTTGGTGTCGAGGAGGTGCTGCCGGAGCTCAATGAAGCAATTGTTTGATAGATGCTCCCACACCATGAGATTGAATAGTTGTTCGTAAGTTGTGACATTGCTTCCTTTGATCCAGCCCTCGAAGGCTCGGCTAAAATAGTTCACGTAGTCCACCCAAGTTGTACCCGGGATGCGGGTGCAGTCTCGGAACCTCTGACGGTACATCTCGGGTGTGAGCCCATAGCGGGTGAGGAGGGCAGCTTTCATGTGGTCATAGGAGGTCATCTGGTGGTCTGGGAGCTGTAGCAGGGCATCGCGGCCTTCATTGAGGAATCTCCCCCATAGACCGGCTCCCCAGTCGCTTCGATCGATCCGGTGGGCGGTCATAGCGATTTCGTAGGCCTTGAACCATTGCTGGATGTCGTCCTCTCGGAAGTATTCTCGAACGACATCCTTGGGGATGTGTACCTTCTTAACTGTTGGCCCTGGGGTGGGGGGTTGCTCGGGCACTCCTAATTCTTTGTTCTGCTTGCGTAAGTCTATCTCAGCTAATTTGCGCTCGTGTTCATATGCCAGTCTCTTTTCCTCGAGCTCCCTTTGTCTCTGTTTTTCCTCTCTTTCTTCTCGGAGACGCAGGTGCTCTAAGCTCAGCTTTTGTTCGGCCAACTTAAGTTCAACGTCCATTTTGAGCCGGGCCATTTCTAGCTCATGTAGCCGTGTTTTTTCTCGTTCCTGGATCTCGTCTTGCGAGAGACCCTTTCTTTGCTCCTCGGGGGCCGTGGTGTTTTTTTCTACTGCTGCGATGCTTTGGTCGGTGGTTCCGATGGCCCCGGTTTCTGCCCAGGACTCTAGGGCATGCTTGAAATCATCTTTGGTACTGAGACCGGTGGTAGCGATACCTAGTTCGATGCAGAATTGTTTTAATTCACGATGGCTGTACTCGTCCAATTTCTCCATCTGAAATTTCTCGGTGGATCCGCTTTCTTTGGTTGTCATCGTGATTTCGTCGTGGGGTGAGCTACTTTCTGTACGATTATGCGGTGATTCGGATCGCGCCGCTGGCCACCAATGTTAGACGGACCGGGAGGGTCGGCCGAGGATAAGGGGAGAGGTCTCCGGGGAGAGCCGTCTCCAGCGATCGTACAGACAAGTAACTTCCCCCCCACAGACGGACACCACACCAGGTTAGGGTTTAACGATACTTTATAAGCAATTCTCTAAGTACGGTGAAATGATACAAGGAGGTCTGGACTCAGGGGTCCCCTCGATTCTGGTCTCTGGATGGGGAAAAGGGGTAGCGGGACAGTCTTGTTACCAAATAGATGGAATAGCTCTCAATCCTCGAGCTCGGCGTTCTAGATGGACGGGCCGCGGCGGAGCCAGCAGGTCCCGAGATGGATGAAGGAAGCGACGGTCCGCGGCGGAGCCAGCAGGTCCCGATGAAGGTGGTGGTTACAAACGGTCCGCGGCCACGCCAGCAGGTCCCGACGACGATGAAGGTTTACGAAGGTTGCGGCAGCGCCAGCAGGCAGGACGATAGTTCGCAAGGCAGAGCTACGGCAGCGCCAATAGCCCGTCAAGGATGAGTTCTTCTCTGCGTCTCTCGACTCCAAGATACAACTGCCTTCCTGCTCTGGAGCTGCCCCAGTTATAGGGCTGGTGCCCTTTGATGTCCGGACCCTCGCACTTGGAGGTCGGGGGGTCCGGGATGAAGGAGTCCAGACACCCAGCAGGGGGTTGGAGCCAGCGCCCGGGGAGGTTGTGGGCGAGCGGTACCTGGCGGGGGAGAGCCATCGACACCTCTTTCTCCCATTGACCTGCCAAGTAGTCCGCTCACCTCCTGGGTGGATGGTGGTGCCGGGATGTCTGAGGCCTGGCCAGGCCCAGGGTTGGGGTCGATCGTGAGCCACGCGGCCTCGTGGTGGAGGGTCCAAGATGGCGCCCAGGCTGGGTGCGCGGGCCGGTAGTGGATCGGGCCCACGAGGTCGATATGTTCAGAGGCAAGGGTCCCGGAGGGGACGGAAAACGTGAAGTGGTGGTGTGTGACACTTGAGGGGCCGGGCTCGGGCCTGGTCGGGCAGAGGGGGAGTGGCCCTTCACGTGGCCTGTCCAACAAGTGCCAACCTCATCACCCCACTCAGACTAAACATGCTGTAAGCCCTCTGTCAGCAGCGGCCCAGCCCACCTCTTTCTCAAGAAGTACCTCACCTCAATCCCTATCCTAGTCTTGGACTCCAGGTCTTCCAGTCGGGGACCCAATGGAATCCGTCGTCGTCCCACACATTACACTGCAGGTTACCCCAATGTAAGGTTCCCTAAAAGTAATGAGATCGTTCTTGGAACTGCACAGCAGCACTCCTTGACATGTAGTTTCTGCTAATCAGTAGGAACTGTTTGTTTACGGACTACATAAATGTAGGATGATGCCAGACTGATCCCATGCGCCCCCGCAGGATATGTTGTCCCTTGGACTAGTTTGCTCACAGTGCCACAATTAGTCATGCTAAACCTAGACAGGGAGTGACCAGTTCTGGCTACTACTGAACATGACAACCCTGTTCCCCCAGGAATAGGTGTGACAGACTAGAATGCTTTGCTCAGTCACTTGTGCTTTCTTTCACTCAGAGAAATATACAAAGAATACACAAAGGGACGTTTTCCAATATGTATTGAACCATAGTGATTCTTGTATAGAAAATGTGTGCTGCAATGATTAATAGACAAAGGCAGACAAAAGTTATAATGAGTGTCAAAACAGTGAATAAAATGAAGGGTTCCACCATCTTGTTGGGCGTGAGTGTATGATCTGCCTAGAAACAACATTCTAGATGATCTAACCCCTTTACCTGATGGGTAAGAATGTAGGACCCCGTCTTGGTCACAAACTGGACACCCCTCACGGAGATGTCAGTCAGCTGCTAAACAAAAGAGTGGACCCCTTGGAAACAAAAGGAGATATACATATATATATATATTGTCATCCTTGCCTCGGGTCGTGATTGTGAACAGGCTGCCTATTTTTTGTATTCCACAGATAGCTGAATTGCCATATGGATGTAGTAACACATTTGTATCACACACATAAAGGCCTTGCACATAATGCCAAGGCAGTGTGATAGTGTTCTCATGAAGTTCTTTTATGTCAGCAAGGTTGGCATTTCTTAGAAATTAACCCAAGTGTCACAAATGCAAATGTGTGTCAAAAGTCGATATGACAAAGGGAAAGCAACTTTAGGGAAGAACGTTATGAATGTAAATTGGCACTATTTCCTACCAGGCCTACATCTGGCACATGACACCCTCAATGTCCTATTAACTCTCACATTAGCCTGAAGAAACACCAGCTCACCTATTCTCAGACCACTCACTTTCCAACACTCACTTTAACCCATCCACTTTAATGGCAGTCATTTAGTCCTCGTTCTCACATCTACTTCAATGATATATTTCTTGCTCACTGTTGAATACTTGCCACAAGGCTGTACCCTAATCCACATGACTAGCTAGACTGTATTGATTTGTAACAAAATTGCATTTATGTAGCACTTACTAGACGAGGTGTTGAAACGCTTTTTCTCCAATTGCCCCAATGACATAGTTACAAGGTACCTAAACGCAAACTGTCAAGAGACTCAAACTCTTCTGTCCTGAAGAGGTCAGTCAGCATCTCCTCCACACCCAACCTGTAGATTTCTCCTGCTAAGGCCTCCCTTAAGACACATATGTAAACTCACCTGTACTTTGGGTGGAATGTCCTGTACCCCATGGCACCTAGAAATGTACAGGCACACCTTAATACCTTCAGGAGTGACATGACACTGTCAGTGACGTAACATTAGCACCCGTAGCCCATGCTGAGTGAGCCCCCTCTGGCACTGTCCACGGGCAGCAGGTCGCTGGCCTAAGTGCTCCTGACTAGGTCCAGATTGTGGGGGCCCCCTCCAGGTACTTTGCAGGGGGGGCCCCTCAAGTTTTGTTACGCCACTGCTTAGTCAGCCCAGGGCTGCAGAGGACAAGAAGGACAGTGAGACCCAGAGGGCCCCCTGTCAAATAAAGCACCCCCATCAACAGATTAGGGGCACCAAAACTAGTAGCCCTAGTGAGGTGAAAACTTTAAAAACTCCTGAGGGTGCCCCCTTAAAAGTAGTTAGGGACCTCCCACAGATGGATTCTGTTGGGCACAGCCAAACCTGGGACCCAAAGGGCCCAAACCTGAACTGTCCCTCCAGCAAGCCAAACAGAGGGACCCAGCCTCCAGCTTTAGGTAGCCAGAGGTTGACCCTGAGAGCACAGTGCAACTCAGTTGAAGAGAGAAGGGCACACATGGTGGAAGATAATTGGAGGAAGCTGAGTCCTAAATTAGTGGAACCTCACTTCAAAACTCCATATCCAAACCAGCCTTCTAACTTGCAAAGACACACCCAAGGTAGTGATTCCCTATGGTGGAGACCCTCTGATACCCCAAGGGTGAGGGACTGCTTAGTGGACCATGAGACAGGGGGTACCCATGCTAGTGCAGGTACTTCCTTATATGGCCACTCAGGCAATAAAGGCTTACCTGGACAAGGATAGCCTTATCTCCTTTCGTTTGGGGGGGGGGTTGTGTAGGAAGGTGGCTACCTGACTATGGTTACCCCAGATTTTTTTGCCTTGTGTTTAGCTGGTTTTCGACTTAGTTGGCCTGGTTCCCTGCTAATCAGGGCCCCAGGCTATCTGCTCTCTCTGTAAAATGGATTCCATGTACCCTAGGTGCATAACTAGATTGGCTTGGGTCACCTTATCAGCCCCTGTACAGAGCACTATAGGTGCCCAGGGCATAGGTGCATCCAAGGCCTACCAGGGGCTGCAGCATATCTTTTGCCACCCCTGGCTGGCTATCTAAAATTGACACAACTGGCTGATCACTCAGCTGGGGCAAGGTGGTGTAATAACCCCTTGCTTAGATATAGTATGCCTATATCTAAACCTATCTGGACACATATAAACCTGTGAGCCACTCCTATGGCAGGCCTTAAAAATCCTGAAGGCAGAGTGCGTGGTTTAATGTGAGATGGTGCTCTAGCATGAGCTGAGCCTGTCTGCAGCTGTCGGGACCAATTCCCTTAGCTGTTCCGGGATAATGCCAAACCATATACTATTAAGTGCATTATAATCCTCGCGGTTATATGTCAACTTTGGTTTGGCTTTATCAAAACATGTCGTGTAAGGTGTCATACGATTTGGAATACTACCCCCTCGCCAGTCCTGGTGACGGGGGTAGCATTCCACCCCTCTAGAGGGGACGACATGTTACTTTTGCTAAAACGCGGTTGATTTTTAAAAGAGCCTCAGATCCACAAAATGGATGCTTCTGCCACAGACACATGTCTGACCTCCTGCTGCTGACCGAAACTCAGCAGAGGAGGCCTGGACAAAGGATTTCCTGTCACAGGGAGGTGTGACACCACCCCAGACAGGAGATAGTGGATTGTAGCAGGGAGGTTTGAATGAAACCAGACAGTGCCTGGGGAGCACAAGGCTTCCCCTTGCATAATCCGGTCAAACCGGTTCTGGGGCAGCCCAGCCCCAGCTCCAGTGAGACCTGGACAAAGGAAAGGGGGTGTAACAACCCCCCTTCCTGGTCCCACCCATAGGGGAGGGACCTAGCAGGAGATCCACCCCTCAGATTGGAATAAGAGTGGGAGCAGTGCCAATGCAACTCAGATCATCCTGAAATCAACTTTAAACTAAGAAGACGACTGGACTTCGACATTCTGATGAACAGAAGACTGAAGAGCATCTCCCTTGTGGCCTAGGAGGGGCCACCCTGTGAACACAGGCATCACCCAGCACCTCGACGTCTGCTTTGCCGCCGCCTCCCGCCGGAGCCCGAGTGCAGAGCCTGACAAGACCCAGCTTCCCAGACTTCTCCCAGCCTGATCCACAGTCCCTGCAAAGAAGGGACCCGTGGAGGCACCGAGAGACGTGGGAGCGGCCATCTTGAAAGACCCCCGAGACGCTGACTGCGCAGCACCCGAGGCACCCTCGACTCTGTGCTTTGGGGTTTGAGAAGCCCCACAACCGAGCAGCATTTGCATTAAAGATCAGCCCTCCAGCATCTCCACGATCTGCGTGGGGCCCTTTTGTTTTGTGCCACTTGACTCGCCATCCCATCCGCTTGTCACGTGGTCAGCGGCCATCTTGGCGACGAAACCTACAATTTACACTGTGGGTCTGGTTGCTCCAGACCTGCCCTCGCTCCTGTAGAAAGGAGTACCCGCTCTGACCTTGCTGGTCCAAGTAATAAGCCTTTTTCACTTTCCCCGTGGCTTGCATTAGCCAAGGCTTGTTTGCTTCAATCGAGTTGCCGACACCGCCATCAGCTAGAGCCTTCGAGGGACAGCTCGTGATCGACTCCTGGACATCCTTGACCTCTTCGTGTTCATGTGGCTGCAGAGAGAAGCAACCCCTGATCACCTGTTTGCACCCTACTTTGCCTGGCTCCAATCTGGTTCCACGGTGGTCACTGGTCAGTGACTTTGAACATTGTCCCCTCTGCTTTCAGGTCTTCACCACTTCAGATCCACCCTTGGATCCACCGGACACTTTTCCTTCACATCGCCTGCAGCATCTTCAGCTTCAAGCGCCAAGAACCTGCGTGTCAAAACCCGACGCCACTTCGACCCTGTGCACCCACTTCCTGTGGGTGAGGTAACATTGCAACGCCGGTGTTCCCACACTGGTACACACCTCTAGGGTCTGTGTCTTAAGTTTTGTTCCTCTAGGTTCAGCGGAAGTATCCTTAAACTCACTTTGTGTAACTTTTACGCACCATTGACATTGCATTGGTGCAAGCCGCACTTTCTGTGCTACACCCGAGTTCCGTGGGCTACTCCCGACTTCAGCATTGCTAGTCCTGACTGCTCCCAGCGAATCTCTAGGCCCTAGGCCTAACCACTGTTCGATTGGTATCTCTTATACCATTTTTTTAGTATATGGTTTGAGTGGCCACCCGCCCTCATCCATAATTGTGCAACTTTGTATGTTATACTGTGCTTTTGATTTAACGCTTGTGCCCCTTTGCTCATAAAGAGTACTGGGTATTAATTTAGAAATAAATACATATATTTTTATAATATATACTCGTGTGGTGTCCTTTCATTTGATTACAGGATTGTATGTGGTAAAACAGCTCGCTTAACACGACCTCTTAAGTTAAGCCTTTAAGGCTGCTTAGTCCATGCTACCACTAGGATAGCTTGTCTAACAAGGTTGACTTACAACCAGACATCTTTGGGGTTTGTTTGGACTGATACCAAGTGGTTCCGGAATTGGAAACACTACATATCAGGCCAACTTCTCACAATATTATCAAAAGACATACTAGGTTTTTGAAAGTCGGAAAATTGCATGGAGGAATAATGGCATTTTTTGCATGAGAAAGGTCCTTCGAAGCAGGGTCTGTTACCATCTATGTAACAAGGGGAGGTGAGTTGCCTTAATAATAAAAGGGAGGAAGCCTCATACCTGATATGTTTGTCTGCACTGAGTGGCGGCATGGTATGGATCTGCCGCCCCGTCGCCTCGTCCTGTCGCGGACGGGCGCAGACGGGCAGCTCTTTGGCTGGTCTTTGGCTGGTCTTTGGCTGGTCTTTGGCTGGTCTTTGGCTGGTCTTCGGCTGCAATGAGGCTGCGCGCAATCGCTGCGCGCTTCCTGTGAGGCGATGGCTAAATAGCCCCCTGCTGACAGCTAGAGCGCTGACCGCTCCCGGAAGTGCCTGGCCCTCACCTGTCCGCCCTCCGCACAACGGTAATGAATTACCGAGTCGGACCGAGGCGGGCAGGAAGTGGGATCGAGACCAGCACTCCGGTGAGGATTAAAATAAGTATTAAACTATTGCTGTGGTGCAAAGCGCTGATCGCTAAAAACGTGCACCAATCGTTTTAAAAATGCCAGTGATTTAAAAAGCGGCTATGTTGGAAAATGCTCAGTCTGTCACTCGAAAGATATCCTTAGCGTCCAGCAAGCTAGCGGTGTGAAGACACTGCCACCGTCTTCTCCCGCAGCTGCGCTGTAAAGAGGCTCCGCCTAAATAGCCCCCTGCTGACAGCTAGAGTGCTGACCGCTCCCGGAAGTGCCTGGCCCTCACCTGTCCGCCCTCCGCACAACGGTAATGAATTACCGAGTCGGACCGAGGCGGGCAGGAAGTGGGATCGAGACCAGCACTCCGGTGAGGATTAAAATAAGTATTAAACTATTGCTGTGGTGCAAAGCGCTGATCGCTAAAAACGTGCACCAATCGTTTTAAAAATGCCAGTGATTTAAAAAGTGGCTAAGTTGGAAAATGCTCAGTCTGTCACTCGAAAGATATCCTTAGCGTCCAGCAAGCTAGCGGTGTGAAGACACTGCCACCGTCTTCTCCCGCAGCTGCGCTGTAAAGAGGCTCCGCCTAAATAGCCCCCTGCTGACAGCTAGAGCGCTGACCGCTCCCGGAAGTGCCTGGCCCTCACCTGTCCGCCCTCCGCACAACGGTAATGAATTACCGAGTCGGACCGAGGCGGGCAGGAAGTGGGATCGAGACCAGCACTCCGGTGAGGATTAAAATAAGTATTAAACTATTGCTGTGGTGCAAAGCGCTGATCGCTAAAAACGTGCACCAATCGTTTTAAAAATGCCAGTGATTTAAAAAGCGGCTATGTTGGAAAATGCTCAGTCTGTCACTCGAAAGATATCCTTAGCGTCCAGCAAGCTAGCGGTGTGAAGACACTGCCACCGTCTTCTCCCGCCATTGCAAGTACTTTTCCGGTCTCACCTAGTGAATGCTGCGCATGGGCTGTTTCGCCTTGGCGGGACTATTGTTGTGGGTTTGGTGCGCGAAGGAAGACAAACCATGTGCACGTATGGACAGGCGATGTGCATGCGCATGGCATCTCCTCTCAGCGTCACGCGCTCCCACGGCGCGTTTGTTTTTTCTTCTTTTGATAACTAGTTGTGTAACAGCGCCACCTACCGGCCGCATTCCATCCCACCGCCCCAGAGTCAACAGCCGTGCCCACAATGCCCGACCCCTCCCCATGGGACCCCCGCATTGCCCACCATATGCCTGCTCTGACACTGTGCCCTGATCCCCCCTCGCAATCCTCCACCTCAAAAGTGCGCTCCAGCAGTCCGAGAAACAGTCTCCCTTCACCAGCTCCACATCGCCAATCCACCCTTCGATCCACCTGGACACTTTCCACTTGGTCGCCAGCAGCACTTTGCAGCAGCTCACCAGTGAAATTGACGACAAAACCCGACACGAAAAGACACCTATGCATCCCGCTTTCCTGGGTGAGGTAACTCGAGTACTCCGGTGCTACTGTGGGTGTTGACTCTAGAACCTCCTAGTTCTAAAGGGGTTTGCTCCAAATCCTCTTCTAAGTGTCCTTCATCTTTAAATTTCCAACCGCAACTTTCCCCATAGAAGTTAATGGTGATTTGCGGCTGTGTTTAGACACTGCACGCGTCCCCCGTGGGTCCCCTGTGTCCCTACCTTGGGTGGTTCCTGGTGGCTCCAGCGTTTCTACGGCTCAAGGCCTTGTATCTATGTCAGTTGTGGTTCTTATACCACTTTCTTAATATATGGTTTGGTACGCCCCTAGGGCTCAACGTATATTGTGCTAATTTACTGTGTGCTAAATAAGTTTACTGAATGTACTTTTGCCTCTAGCTTCATAAAGAGACTAGAGGGATGTGTTTAGAATAAATACATATATTTTATATATATACCTGGTGTGGTTCTCCTTTCATTTGGTCACTCATGAGATTATCGACTGGTAAAAGAAGCTGCTTTACATTCCTTCAGGACCTAGCCTGAAGGCTGCTCTCCACAGCTACCACTAGGATAGCTTTCTATATAGGTTGTCTTTAAACCTACCATCAATAAGGGTCGTTTGGACTGGTGCAAGGTGCCCACTCGAATAGTGGACAGCATATGGCAGGCCAACTTCTCACCGTGACTTATCCCCTAACGTTTAAAAAGCCAGCATAGTTAAACGCGAGCATAGTAAAAGGAGTATACCCCTAAGGCTATACATTGTCTTTTTCGAATAAAACCCCAGGGGAGTAGCGCTCCTACCACCCGTTTTTATTACACACAGGAAAGATCCAACGTCTGGATAATCCTAGCCACGTCAAACAGCCATTATTCAGCAACTTACCAGAGTCAGTCGAGGCAGTCCTCCCCACACGGAGACCAACGCCGTATAAGATCGTCTGGCTGAAGGTCTTAATATACCCAGGCTCGTTTGCCTTAATCAAAAACAGCTGTGGAGGAAAAAAGGAACCGAAAGATCGGTATCCACAATGGCCGCCATCTTTTAACAATGAATAATAAGGAAAGTTCTGCATCGAAATAAACAGAACTATATTTAAGAATGATCACAACCCATTAAGGGGAAGGTAAATACAATGCAGTGTTTAACTTGAAATTAATAGATATCCAGCCACGGTGCATATGAGGAAAGATCCTGCGCATCATAAGCGTGTATCCGCATGTTATGCCGCAACCATGCCTATTTGAATGAGAATCCGTACAATGTAAAGCTCACCCTGAGTAAAGTAGGGAACAGATCAACTTCTTGGATATAACATTTTTTGAAAAAACAATTGCGTGCAGAGTATGACCCATCGTAAATCACTGCTTGCAATAGTACCTTACATTTTAAGAGTGCCCATCCCCAGCATGTGATTTGACAACATCTTGTATGGTGAAATGGTCCGTATGTGGAGGAATCGTAGCACTGACAAGACTTTTAACAAGAACATTAAAGAGACCAAACACCGTTTCCTGGCCAGGGGCTACAATGTAAATACTGTGGAGAGGGCCCACAAGAGGATAAATAGAGCATCAAAGGAAAACACCCTTAAATCCAACCATGAGGAAAAGAACAGAAAACCCCATGTGGTGTTCAATACACAACACAATGTGTGCATCCACCTTTATGATAGACTTAAGCTCAACATCAAAAAGTAAAGAAATACCTGCACAACAAATTTCCTTTTTAATAGCTTTGAAACATTCCTGTTGTTCTGTCCCCCAAACAAAATGTTGGCCCTTCCTCAACAATGCCTTGAGTACTTCCGTTTTGTTCGCAAACCTCCGTACAAATGTAGAATAGTATTTTATGAGACCCATAAAGGATCTTAATTGATCCTTGTCTGTGGGTCTCGGTTCTAGTTTATTAGCTTTTAGCACATTTTCTTTAGGCTTCACTCCATCAGCAGATAAAGTATATCCCAAGTATGCTACACTTTCTGTCAGAAATGAGCACTTTTCTTTACGCAATGTGATTCCAACGTCTGCATTCCATGCAAGGCCTGCTTCAAAACCATGTTGTGCTCTTGTACTGTTTTATCAAAATTCAATATATCATCCTGGAAGTAAAGAATGTGACCCATTCCTCTGAACACCTCTGACATTATGTGTTGGAACATGCTTGCTGCTGAAGAGAGACCAGATGGCAAGCATGTGAACTGAAAAGTTCCCTCCAAACTGATAAAAGCAGTGAGAGGCTTTGAATCTGGGTGAAGCTTGATTTGATGGTATGCACTCTTGAGATCGAATTTAGAAAAATATCTCCCACCCTTCAGCGTTAGTTCTAAATCATTGATGTTTGGTAAGGGATAAGCATCGGCCACAATGTTCTGATTAAGTGACCTCAAGTCCACACAGAACCTCAGATGACCATCTAATTTGCGTGTGATAACGACTGGCAAAACCCAATTGGAGGCTTTCACTGGTTGTTTTATCCCCTCATGCAGCAGGTCACCCAACATTTCTTTCACACCTTCCCTGACAACAACGGGGACGCTCCTCAGTTTATGTTGCACTGTGACCGTTCCTTACTTTAACATTATCTTGTGTAGATGACCTTTCAACATGCCAGATTTTCCATCAAAAACCTGCTTCATAGAAACCAAAATGTTGCTAATGGATTCATCTACAAAAACCATTACTTGCACGGACTCCCTGTGGTTAACTATTATGTGCAAATCGTGTTGATGCGCCCATCCCAAAATGGCAAGACCATCCTCAGACACAAATATTTCCCGCAATGGTCCTATCTCCCAACTCTATTTTAGATTCCATAAAGCCAACAATGTCAATTGTTTCTCCTTGGTAACCAGAAGGTGAAATGTTCTTAGATTTCAACATGTGCCTGCCCACAACTGTGTACATAAAGTTTTGGGCACAATGGTATACCTTGATCCGGTGTCAACCATAAGCAGTGACCTTAAACATTTCTTTTGGTCTATTCAGCCGATGCCACTCATTATCCATATCATCACCACAGCCTAAACTCAAAATCCTGTCAACGAATTCAACAGGGTCAGTGGACTCTACAGTGACAAAAGCTGCCTTCTCTCTGTGTGTCATCCTGCATACCTTCGCAAAATGATCTTATGAGACCACACCTTCTGCACTCCCTGTTTCTGGCAAAACAAAACCTGGAATCCGAACCTTGACCTACACTGCCACATCGACTGCAACACTTTGCCAGTGAAGCAGAAGCAAAAGCTCGTCCTTTAAAAGTCATAGACGTTGCAGAAGAGACGCTAGCAGGAATTTACTTTCTCACAACCCCTATTTCAGAAACGTCCGCTTTCTGTTCCTTCCTATCCAACTCTTTCATGCACAAATCTGATTGTTCTAAAACCTTAGCGAACCCTGTAGCATCATTCAAATTAGGATTTGTAGGGAAGTCAGGATCCGTAAATAAACACAATAACAAGGAATGTGTTTGTAGGAGAGAAGGTTTAATTCAACTTCTCAAGTCAGAGGCAAACAGTTTATGAAAGAATTCTCCCCGTGATCCAACTCCCACAAGCAAAACATAACAATTCCTAAAGAGAACACTATCTTCCACGAGCACAGTGTGCACGTGGAAGATAGATGCATAACAATATATATGTAACACATCTTCCCCCCTTTCCTTTTTTTTTTTTTACTTCTCTATAGTCATAACTAAATCTTTGAACCTACCCGGCACATGATGTTCCCTTTTCTCCCTTTGGTTTCCCATACTTTCTTTAGAACAACTTGGAATAGATTTAGGAGAAGCACCAGATCGTACATTTTCCCTCAATTCAGACTCTTGCAGTTTTGACAGAACAATCAAATCCTTTATACAATGAAATCCTATTGAAATTCCACACACTTCCACCTTCTATTCTGACTGCATTCTTAAAGACCTCAATAACTTCCTTAGGATCTGACCAACATTGAGATCCTTTAGATACATTGATGTTCCTTTTGACTCGAACAAAATCACCAATGACCACCTTTTGCTTGCTCAGATGACCTCTTTTCTTATCCATGTTCACTTTCATTTTGCCTTTGTACCTCTCAACTCTATCCTTTACCACACCATAATCAATATTGTTCCATTTACTACTTGAAACTTCCCCCTTTAACCACCATGGAACCAAAGTAGTACTAGGCTTCCTCCCCCTCAAAAGTTCAAACGGGCTGACTAAAGTAACCGAATTAGGAGAGGTCCTGTAAGACAGAAGCATGGAACCTAAAGCATTCTTCCAATTCAGACGACTCTTAACAGAAAGCTGAATGGCCTCTTTCACCACCCGATTAAAGCGTTCCACCTGTCCATTAGCTTCAGGATGGAAAACAGCAATCCTCTTATGAGTTTTTCCACACTTATTAAAAAAAAGTTCTATGTCCTTACTAATAAATTGCGGACCATTGTCCGTGACGATTACTTGCGGAATGCCCTCTCTGCAAAAGATGCTATCTAAAAACTCAATAATTCTCTGAGATGTAACTTCTTTTACCATTTTTATTTCAGGCCATTTAGAAAAGTAATCGATCAAAACAATACCAAAACTCTCTTCCTTAGGCAACACATGAAAAGGCTCAACAATATCAATGCCCAACTTCCTCCATGGCCCATCTGGAAATTCCACAGGAATAGATTCAGCACGCAAAGGAAAAGCAGACTTGTCACTGTTTGCACAACTACTACAAAGTCGAACAAATTGTTCAATAGAAGAATCAATCCCTGGCCACCAAAACATTTCCTTAATACGCCTTCGCGTTAAAGAAATAACCAAATGTCCCTTGTGGCCAATCTCCATGATAGTGCGCCTCAGATTAAAAGGAGGAATTATTTTATCTTCCCTTAGAACAATGACATTTTCAATAGCCAACTCACCATTAACTTTAGCGAAGCTCATTAACTCCCCCGACAATTTCCTCGTCTCAGGCCAACCCTGAACAATAAACTTCTTTACTTCACTAATCACAACATCTTTTTCCATTTCAGAAATCCATATTTCTTCCCACAAGACATGCTTATCACTACCAATCAAGTTCACATCCCTAGCAGTTAACGCTACATCGCAATCATCTTCTTGGAACACACCTTCATTCACAATGGGCAACCTGGACATGCAATCAGCGTGGATATTGGCCTACCCTGGACATACTCAATACTGAATCAAAAAGATTGTAATCTTGAGGAAAGTCATCCCATTCTCGTCGCCAGTGTAGGGAAGTCGGGATCCGTAAATAAACACAATAACAAGGAATGTGTTTGTAGGAGAGAAGGTTTAATTCAACTTCTCAAGTCCGAGGCAAACAGTTTATGAAAGAATTCTCCCCGTGATCCAACTCCCACAAGCAAAACATAACAATTCCTAAAGAGAACACTATCTTCCACGAGCACAGTGTGCACGTGGAAGATAGATGCATAACAATATATATGCAACAGGATTCATTTCTGCCCACAACCTCTCCTGGATCTTTTTATTGTAGCATTGAACAATAAGTTGATGTCTAATACGTTCATCAGTCATAATCCCAAAGGAACACTTGGTGGACAACTCAGGGAACCTAGGCACACATTCATCTATACTCTCTTCTACCTTCTGGTGTTGGGTGTAGAATTTATATCTGGTCATATCCAAATTCTCATCTTTTGTAACATCTTGCATTGCCCTAGACCTGGCTCTGAGGCCAGTTACTTACTTTGAGTGTCTTTGAGGTGTCACAAGAAGGGTTGGAGCTCCCCTTCATCCAGTAAAGAAGAACAGATTGATGATTTGGATTCTCGTGGTGCCCTGGGCTAAACTGTGACCTCTGAAGCCGTGAACCCCCCATCTTAGTTTGACATTGTGGGCGAATAGGCTCCGTTTCTCAGATTTCTGTTCCATAGCACAGAGATGTTGTCCTCTCACAGTTAACAGAGACTCATTCCATGAGAAATGATGACATCACAGAGACAAGGCCATTGGGTTGGAGGTTCTAACTTCATATCTCAGAGTTGACCTCTGTTGCTGGGTAACATGGCCACTCAGTGCATATTGTACGTTGAGGAGCTTAGTGGTTCACACCCCTGCGAGGGCTATGCTCCTATCTCAGGCATCACCAGAGCATGAAGGGGAGTCAAGATGACTCTGTAGTGCAAAAGCATCCCTAAGAAGGTGGGCAAGAGTCCGTAGGCATTGGCAACAGTCATGCGTCCACAGTTCCTATTCTTGAAAGACAGCCGCCATGTTATGGCCAGGCATTCAGCCTTCTACCCCACCCAGGAAGAGATGGAAGCAGTTAGGACTATCATTGCCCACACAGAGCAGGCTCTGAAATCCTTGTCTGACAGCATAGAAGAGCAGGAGAAATCCCAGAGAGCTTCATTAAAGCAGATGACAGGTCAAGAGGACAACACGGAAGAGGCCAATGAAGGGTTTAGCAGTACAGAGAGTGAGGCGGAGCTGGAGGATGAGAGTTATGATGCTGACGGAGAGGAAGACGAGGCACCGGACCAATCAGGCATCACAGAAGACAGACAGAAAAACAAGGAAGGAGCAGCAGCAGCCGAGGAGCTAGGGAATGAGTTCCGAGCTCTCCAAGGAGTGGTCGGTGTGGGATTGATAGGTAAGGGCCTTCTGCTGAAAGGAGATGTGGACCTAGAGATGGTTCTTTTGTGCCGGGACGCACCTACAGTCACTCTTCTCAAGAGGGTGGTAGAACATCTGTCTCTAGAGTTTTCTGCAATCGAGGAGAGGTATAACGTAAGTGAGAGTATACCGGAAGGTGCTGTTGTGGTACAGCGGGGCCTGGAACCTCTCCTGAAACTGACGGTCAGACTGGCATCAGTCTCAGCACCAGATGAAAAGGACCAGATGACTAATAGTGAAACAGTTGCCAGCACCAACCTTGATGTCCTGGACAGACAGACATGCCTGGCTGCCTTGAGGTCCATCAGGCGCACCCAGTGGTTCCACGCTCAAGCTCTTGGACTGAAGTCATGTGTTGTAGTCATTCGTGTTCTCAGGAGCCTGTGTTGTCCGCTTCCTTCTTGGGCGCCCCTCAGTAGCTGGCCTCTGGAGATTCTGTGCCAGCGGGTAATCGCAACAGTCAGCAGGCCTATGGGGTCTGCCGAGGCTTTCAGAAGGGTGCTGGAATGTCTGGCTTCGGGGTTTCTTATGCCAGATGGGCCAGGCCTGCATGATCCCTGTGAGGATGAAGCGACGGATGCTGTCGGCCATCTTGAGACGGGACAGAGGGAAGCCATCACTCGCAGCGCCCAGCATGCCCTGAGGCTTATGGCATTTGGTCTGGTTCACAAGGTTCTGGGAACTGCTGGGTTCTCCTTCAAGCGACGCATGAAATCCAAAAGAAAATATGCAAACATTTCATACAGAATACAGATCACTCCCAGCGCTGCCAACGACTTTGGCTCAATGAATCGTTCCATTAAAAAGGCGAAACAGGACAGGTTAACCAGATCTGACCCATTCCAGGGAATGACTGCACTTATGAGGCTCAGCCTCTTGAGGCCTGACCTCCGCTACATTGAGGTCTCCCAGACTGGGACATTGCAGGCGCCCCTGTTCACAATGGGTACTAATGTTGATGGAAATACATTTAAGGCTTCAGGGCATTCTAAATATGCTGCCAAAAACCATCTCGCTATAAAAGTGATACAAGCTGAGGGACTGGTGTCAGGCCAGGAGGAATCCTGGATATGCTCATCTACCAACCAAGCTGCCTCAACTCCTCCCGATAACACAGCAAGTCCGAAACAGGATGAACCGGTCCTAACAAAAAGCGGCAAGAACCCGGTGAGCGAACTCATCAAAATGATGCGTGTTCCGAAGTATAGGGCCTTCTCGGTAGGTGGTGGTGGCCACAGACAAATCTATGTGGCTGAGGTTGAAGTTCATGGGCAGACATACCAGGGGATGGCCTTCACCAGAAAGAAGGCAAAGGCGCGTGCAGCTCTGGCTGCATTGGAAGGATGTAAGCCCTCGAATCCCCAAGAGCCTCTCAGGGAACAACCTGGGTCAGCGCTGCAGCACCTGACACATCTGGTGTCCAAGGTGGGATTCGGTGGCGGTGCACATCAGAACTGACGGAGTCCTGGGTAGACCAGTTGTGGTGGTGCTTCAGTTAGGAGTGTGGGTACAATAAATCTAGCAGTCGCTCTCATCTCAAGGTAGCAAGGGTATTTTTGATGTGCGTGGCCACGCAACACTCCAGGGTCTGGACACCAGTTGAGAAAATGTCAGCGGATCTGTGATGATGCTGATGATTCCAATCACTCAGATTTAGCTAAGGGTTGAATGTCAACCCAGCCAATATTTAACTCTATGGTCACGCCCTCTTTTTCCGAAACATCCTACTCCATGGTCACGCCCTCTCCCTGTGCATCCTACTCTATGGTCACGCCCTCTCCCTGTGCATCCAACTCCATGGTCACGCCCTCTCCCTGTGCATCCTACTCTATGGTCACGCCCTCTCCCTGTGCATCCAACTTCATGGTCAACTCTTCTCTCGGTGCATGCCACTCTATGGTCTCGCCCTCTTTTCCCCATACACCCTACGACATGGTCACACCCTCTCCCACATGCATACAACTAAACGGTCATTCCTTCTCCCCATGCATCCAAATACATTGTCACGACCTCTCCCCTTGCATCCACAACCTCTTCCACATGCATCCAACTCCATGGGCGCAAACATGGCTCAGTGCTTGACAGCGCCTCATAGCTGTCTTGGCTCTCCACACAGCCTCACCTCCCAGCTCTTGTCTTCCCTCCCTTTTCCCTGGCTGTGCAGTCTTTGCTCCTTTGCTTGTGCCTTTGACTCCGGTGTTTGTTGATTATCGTTTGTCTACTTGTTGCTGTTGTTGCTGTTCAAGTCGCATTGTTCTCTGGGGTCCCTGGGTCACCTGTAATGTCCTGGTAGACGCCTGGTCTCCACATCCTTCCTTCTGTTTTTGAGAAGGGCAAAATATTGACCGTATTTAAAAGGTATTATAGTATCTCATGTCCTGCAGGAATGGGGGTGGTCCCTGGTTCTGAAGGACAGATGAGGTCCAAGAGAGTAGGCACGGCCCTGTTCCACTGTACTGAAGACCACACAGATGTATGGTCCTATCAAACAGCAGGCGTGTCTTTATCCCACAGTATTGAAGGTCACAGAGAGGTTTAATAGTACAAACGAACAGCCATGGCCACGGTTCATGGCATGAAAGGCCACAGAGAAATGTAATAAATAAAAAGATCAGATGTGGCATGGAACATGGTGTAACGCCCCCATGATAGGAGTAATGGTACAAAAGAGGCGCGTCTGTTGTCTATGGTATTGAAGGCTACAAAGGGGTTTATTTGTACAAGAGAGCAGGCATGGTAGTAGGCATGGGCGGAAAATCCGTTCCGCTCGCGGATTTTGCGGATTTTCGGGAAATCCGCAATCCGCGAGATTTGCGAATTTCCTGCAAAATCCGCAAATCCGCGAGCAGCGGATTTTGCTCGCACTGCTCGCACTGTTCGCGTGAGTTCGCGCCCCGCGAATAAGTGCGAAATTGCAGAAATACGATCTAAGCAAAACTGAAAGTAACTACTTACCAGGTTCAAAAGTTCAGGCACATCATTAGTAGCCATTTCCTGTAGTGCTTCCTGAGGGGCCCCTCCAGAGTTCAGTTGCCAGTTGCAACTATTATGTGACCCTGCTCTGAACCTCAGAATAGTTACACATATGCCACAAAGGTCCTGAATTACAGCTAAGGGAGACAAGCAGGAGCCAGGCTGGAAGTTAAAATCCATTAATCAGCCCCTAATTCATTATTGTCAGTTGGGGCAGGGCAGGTGTTGTAACTAATTTTGCAACAATGAAAGCACTTAGCAAGTGCAAAAGATCACTAATCAGGGCGCACTAAGGAAGCAGGTGCCAGCTAAAAAAATATTCTGTGACACATTAATCAGCCCCAAATTAATTCAGGTCACTTGAGGCAGGGAAGGTGTGCTTTGCTTTGCCGAAAATAATGTACACTGGACAACCAGAGGGTGTGGTGATGAAACAGAGGGTGGCATGGGTGGGCCAGAGGGTGGCATGAGTAGTCAGAGAGTGGCAGTGGTGACAGAGAGTGGCAGTGATGAAGAAGAGTGTCCCAAACAGGTTGGACACGTAGAAACAACAAGTTCGCAAAACTTGCGACCCGACAGGTAAGTTCGCAAATTGCGAAATTGTAAAAACCCTCGCGAAATGGCAGAAACACGGGCGAACACAAAAAAAAAAAAAAATCCGCAAATTCGCGGGAATTCGCGGATTTTGCGGATTGCGAGTTTGCAAATCCGCAAATTCGCGGATTGCCAATCCGCAAAATCCGCTCATGCCTACATGGTAGTGGTCCTTTATATTGAAAGCCACAAGAGGTTCAAAAGTACTGGAGGGCAGGAGGTGCCAATCTCCACTGTTTCAAAGACCAAAGAGAAATCTGATCCAGTAAGAGCGCGAGCTTGTGCTGGGTCCATGGTAGTGCAGCCAGAGAGAGGTTTAATAGTACAGGACGGCAGGTATCAAAGTGATTCAATAGTTAAAGAGAGGAGGCGGAGCACAGGGCCATGGTACTGAAAGCCATACAGATGTTTAATGGTAGAAGAGAGTAGGTTGGGTCTTGGTATGACAGGCCACAGACACGTTTAATCACACAACAGATCAAGCATTGTCTTTGTCCATGGCAATGAAGCACATAGAGATGTTTCATGATACAGGAGAGTAGGTGTGGCCATGATTTATGGTGTCAAAGGTCACAGGAATGTTTACTCATACAACAGAACAAACATACCCCTTGTCCATGGTGTCACAGGCCACCGAGCTGTTTAATAGTACAAGAGAGTAGGTGAGGTGGTGTTTTTTCACATTGCCCATGGCTACCTGTTTTTCCCTCCTAATTTCTCCCTTGTCTGTGCTCAAAGCTGTGTGTTAAGCAATCCACCTCAACCCCCATTTTGTGTTAGCAAGTGAGTGAAACTAGATTCCCCCTTTCCCCCTAGCAACACAGATAAAATACATCAGAAAGTGAGCAGAGAGTGCTCCGAGACAGAAGCAATCTGCTGTTAGCTGGTTAAGCTGCCTTCTTTAAGGGATTGTACACTCATTATTTGACTAGGAGAGTGAGTAAAGTTTTTCACAAACAATATTGTTAGAGGGCAAAGTTTGTTACGCCCTTACCTGCAGGACTCCAAAGTGTGGATTGAGCCTGTCTGTCTCCTATGAGATTCTGAATTGAGCAGCAGCTTCCGACTCCCTGGCCAGAAAACATTGCATGACGTTGCAGGTCCTTATATTGTCTGCTTTTGAATGCTACATGGGTGCACTGATTTGTTGTTTGCCTCTGGTGTTTCTATTGGATTAGGGTTGGTGTTCTCATTGGTTGGGTTTTTGAGAGTGGTGTTTGGTTCCTGGGTCAGTGATTCTATGAATGTAGTTCTTAGGGCTAGTGATCTGATTGGTGGATAGGTTAAGGGTTTTGGATTGGTTCCTGGGGCTGGGCTTTCGATTGGATGTAAGGTTTAGGGTTTCCTGTGTGATTGGCTGCTGGAACTAGGGTTGGGGTTAGGCTTATGATCGGACGTAAGGTTTAGGGTTTCATGTCTGATTGGGTGCTTGGACTAGGGCTGTGATTGGTTGCAAAGGCTAGCCAATCCACTCATCACTAACACAACCCAATTCCACACCATACTTGCCTATATCCCATCAAAACACACACCCCGCTCTACTTACTCTTAACAGACCCATTTTTGTCACTAACAACCCTATACTCAGCCTTCCATCATTTCTCCAACAAACACCCTCCTCTTCTTTCTACTACAATAACACAACCACACAACACTTACACTGCACTTTACCACACATATTACCTCTTGCAGTAAATAAGTCTAAGGCAAACACTCTTAACACTACTTTATCCCTTCTTACAACATACTGTAGTAAGTAATTAAGAGGCTTCTTAAATAAAAGTAATCTTGTTTATTGTAGTAAGATCATCCGGGTGGAAAGATGTGGCTCTCCCTCTGGCTGGTCAGCAATCAACTGCCAGAGAATAGAACTGTCAGCTATCAGGGAATGTAGAATGCACTAGGCACAGTGTTCTACAATCCAAAGATGACATATATAAGATTACAACACATACACTCTACTCACAAACATATCACCACCCCTTTAACCTCAAAACTTCCACTCACAAACAATACTATACAAACAAATCCATCTCATAAAACAAACAGTCAGCAGCTCTTTTCACTACTCCTCAAAAACAAAACATATCACTCACACCAGCACAACAAAGTCTCTAAAGCGCAACACCTCATAATACTTATCATCCAAAATACAAACATACACCCACCTTTCAAGCTACACAAATGAACACACTCCAATGCTAAGCTTTCTCTCTTCCACCACACCTAACACACATACAGCAACACAGTAATTATCTTCTAACTGCCTCTCATCCATTGGACAATTTAGAACCTTAATGCATGACTCATATGCTGCACCACCACCCTTACCTCATACACCTTCTGCCCTAAACACACACAAACAATATAAGCAAAGTGCCACACCTCACAACTTTGCTTCCCCAAGTCTACTGCACAGCAAGGTTACACCACAAAAACAACACAGCACACCAAATGACTCTCAAACACCCTCTCCACCACCTACACACGCAGACCCATCAAAATGCCTTCTTAGCTTGCTGGACGAGTAATACGATACACAACAGCTATCCTCATACAGCTGATACCAGCACTAATTACACATCTGCTGCAAGCCAACAAAATACTGCTCACTCTTCACCAAAGCACATTCTCTAAACTGTCTAACAATAAATGATTGATCACTCTCTAAAAACAAACTTCACATCTACGACCTTCTCACAGATGCAAAACTAGACATACTATTCATAGCTGATTCATGGTTGGGAGAGGATATGGCTCCAGTCCTGCATGAAGCCATTTCTCTAGGCTATCAAACGATCACCGAAAATCATGGTGCAAAAATGTAGTTGGCCTAGCAGTTGTGTTAGGAAAACATTACATATCACTAAAGTTGACAACATCTCCATAAAAAATTGTGAAATTCTTTTCACCAGATGCAATCCAACACCGTCTTCATCCTGCAACTTCCTGCTCCTTTACAGACCTAGACCTAGCAATGTGACATTCCCAGACACGCTTCTAGACACAATTTAAAACTTGATAACACTACACTCCAACCGATGCGTTTTGGGTGACCTCAACATTTGGTTTCACAAACCCAATATGACCCATTAGAAAACAATCATCGCTGGCCTAGACGCACTGAACCTGCATCAGGTTATCCACAAATCCACACACATTCCTGGATGTACCAAACTGGCGACCTTTCAAACTATACCTCTGGTTATAAGGTCAGACCACCATTTGCTTGCTTTCCAACATAAAACAACACTAAGCGATGCACCTATAACCACCATAAATGCATCCACCTATCGACCATGGAACAAACTCAATTTGGAACACTGAGAAACACAACTAACATCCAGTATAGATCTAGAAACAATAAGTTCTGTTAAAAACTATAACAGTGGCTACAGGAAGCTTTTGATATCCTGATACCCCTAAAAAAACACAACAGAACCAAACAAAACAAGCACCTCAGAGAAATACAGAGATAAAAGTAAGCCTGGGTGTAGTTCGCACAGTTTTGCTACGCGGAACTCTGCAAAGTTACAAAAAAATCAGCGAAGTTCCGCAGGTGGCTGAGTGTGGTCTTCTTGCCGCTCGGGTAGAAATTCTACCTGAGCGGCAGCTCACGCTTGAGAACTTACCGTTAGCGAGCAGGAGCGGGGAAAAACTCTGCTGCACTACGCAAAGCAGATTTTTCTGCACTCCACAAGCTCCACGGAGCGCGGAGTGCAGAAAACTCCGCAAACTCCACGAAGGGAGTGGAGTTCACCGGCCAGAACTAGATAAAAGACATTAAACAACAAATTAGAAAGCTGCAACATATCTGACTCAAAACAAATCCAATCAAGACAAACTTCGCCTACAGAAAATTAACAGATTATACAAGTCTGCTATCAAAAAAGCTAAGACAAGATAATATTCAGACAGAATTCAAAATGCTAAATGTGTAAATATAGAATTTTATAAAATACTCAATAAATTTCGTAAACCAAACTGTCTAGAATTAGCTCATCCCGTTACTCAAGATTTCACAGACAAACTTGCAAATCATTACACGGACAAAGCAGACTCGTTGGACTCATACTTAAAACAAAAACAAAGCATCAGCGCTGACCCTTTTCCAAAACAACAATCCCAGAATACTCTTACCCAGCCTCTCCGTTCCTTCCAACACATTTCACCACCACAAACCTTCAAGACAATTCTTCTAACAACATGTGCTGCCACTCAAGTAAGAAGAATCATCAACCACTTCTTTACTACCAAAATATTTCCAGAGAAGCTCAAAAAGTCATACATATGCCCATTACTGAAGAAAACAAACTTGGACCCGCTGAACCATGACAACTACAGACCAATTACAAATGGACCTTTCCTGGGCAAACTGGTAGAAAGAGCAGCATTCGCCCAGATGTCACAAATCGTTGAAGAGAATGCCATACTTTCAGACTTCTAAACGGGACTCCATCCTCCTTGCCTTCTGGCATTACTTGAAGAACACAGTTGAGAGCAACGGGGTTGCTGCGCCACTTATCTTGGGCCTCTCAGCTGCCTTTGACACGGTTGACCATGATACTCTGATACAAAGACTTTACGAAACTGGCATGAAGGGGACTGCTCTAGACTGGATCACATCCTCCCTTCGCAACCGATCTAATGTTATCCATGCCTCACCTTGCTTGTCCAAACTGTACTCCACGAAACCAGGGGTGCCTCAAAGCTCTATCATCTCTCCCATGCTTTTCAACGTCTACATGAAGTAATTACCGGCACTGATCAATCAATTTACCTCACGTGCTATAACTATGTAGATGACATGCAAATACTCCTTCGGCTGGAATGCCCTAAAGGCATTGGAAACGTGCCAATGTTCAGTTGTTTCAGAGCCGTGGATCAATCGATGATGTGAAGCCATCTCAAATTGAATGGTTCTAAAACCAAAATACTCACGTGTGGCAATTGAAAACATTATGAACCGCTCATCGCCTGGCCTGATGATCTGGGAACACTGACTAAAGTATCAAACAAAGTAAGAAACCTCAGAATGACAATGGACTCCAAGCTATCGATGAATGCTTAAGTGGACAACTAGCAAGATCAAGATGTGTTACTATAAAAACCCCGCTACAAATCTTCCCCCACTTGGGATTTCCACGCAAGGTCCAAGCTACCATCTCCCTTGTCTGTCAAAACTCGATTACCCCAATAGCCTCTACCATAGATCACCTTTAATGACCATGAGAAGACTACAACAGATTCAGAACTTGGCTGCCAGACTATTCTTACATATAAAACTGCAAGACCACATCTACCCTGCCTTGTAACCCCTGTATTGGTTACCAGTTGCCGGAAGATCCACGTTCAAGCTGCTTTGTATCACCCACAAAGCAATACATGGAATGGGACCGCTCTTCATCAGGAATAAAATCACCTAACACATTCAACAAAGGAACCTTCGTTCTAGAGTTACACCTCGCCTCAAAACCGTGGGTGGCACATCCTTCTCTGTTCAAGCAGCTAAACTATGGAACTCTTTCCCAATTAACATAAAATCCACAGATAACCACCTTATCATCAGACAACTACTCAAGAATTGTCTCTTCCCCACATAAGCACCATACGCATACATAAATATACAGTATATCCCTGTATATAAGCATTTATTTGTACTATAGGTATGCACCTATATATGTGTATTGCTTTGTATAAACATGTAGAATATTAATGTTTAAAAAAAAAAAGTAGTTCTGCGAAACAAATGTACATATTACTGATAGTTACATTATTCTATGTTTATAACATGTATATGTGACTGCATAAATAAGTACATCTTTTATCTTATCTATTTATCTACAATCACTTCACTATTGAATAACAAAAAAAAAGAAAATGATATATAAAACACATAAATAAAATAAATTTTAAGTACAAAATTTGAAATCCAGAGTTTATTTGATGCATCTTTAATCTACTTATACTTACTTCCTTTATGCATCTATATACCTTCCATGTACTTACGGATCTATATATTTATTACTTTCCTTCAATTCAGCATATTCAATGCACTACCTTATTTCTCACCCTATTCCTTTCTCAATATACCCTCTACCTCAACTCTCGGACTCATCTCAAACCTCTTTCTACTACTCTTGCCAATACTCTACACTATTTCTCTCTCAATCACGAGCGCTGTGTGTTGTTGACAGTCCTGAGGCGGAAGCCGGGGCCTGTGTTTATCTGCCTGAATATATGTGAGAATCGCCGCTTTTTAATTAATATCGTTACTTGCACTGAATTGTTTGTCACTAGTGCTTTTAAATCCTCCTGAATAATAGGAAGTAGCTGACATCCCCGAGCGCTCCCTTATCTAAATTGATTGCGCACCCCCTTCGCAGCAGAACTAACGCTGACAGGGCTGTGACTGGCTCTAGCGCCCGCCATCTTACTGGGGAAAATTGCAAGCGGTCCAGTGCTCGGCCCCTCCCTCAAGCACAACTACAAAAGCCCTCACTCCAACCCGCATTGCTGATCACGAGCGCTGTGTGTTGTTGACAGTCCTGAGGCGGAAGCCGGGGCTTGTGTTTATCTGCCTGAATATATGTGAGAATCGCCGCTTTTTAATTAATATCGTTACTTGCACTGAATTGTTTGTCACTAGTGCTTTTAAATCCTCCTGAATAATAGGAAGTAGCTGACATCCCCGAGCGCTCCCTTATCTAAATTGATTGCGCACCCCCTTCGCAGCAGAACTAACGCTGACAGGGCTGTGACTGGCTCTAGCGCCCGCCATCTTACTGGGGAAAATTGCGAGCGGTCCAGTGCTCGGCCCCTCCCTCAAGCACAACTACAAAATGACCCCCACTCACAGGGAGCGCAGCGGACGGGCGCAGCGGGCGCGCCGGCGGCGCGCCGGCGGCGCGCCAAAGGCAAGCCCGTCTGCGCCCGTCTGCGCCCGTCTGCGCCTGTCCCGCGCCCAGCGCCGGACATTATGCCACTTCTCCTAATCACCAGAGTCTGCACTACTCTAGCTCACAGCTTCTTGAGCTAAACCAATACCCGTGTAACTTCATGCATGAAGTAAACCTTGGAGATCTCTCCTCACCCTTTTGCTGCGCTTCCTGCGGCCTGTACATACCCCACAATCCCCCTCCGCAATCCCAGAATCTTTACAATCTGCCTACGGCTATTTGTAAACGTCCGACTAAGATTTCCCATTTGCCTACCAACAACAACCCTAAGGGTGTAACAGACCCCCTGGTAGCTGGAAATAGAATTCTGAAATCTATACTGTTGAACACAAGATCTATGGTTAAACACAAACACGAAATTTCTGCCCTGATCACAGACCATGACGCTGATCTTATGTTTCTAACAGAAACCTGGGCATCTGATACCTCTGGACCGGACTGGAATGACGCAGTTCCTGTAGGCTATCATGTAGAATTTGTTAATAGACAAGGAGCAGTGGGAGGTGGTATTGGGAATATTTATGAATCCCATTTAAAAGTTTTCTCATTACCCGAGCTTGGTCTAGAAGCAGAAGCCATGAGCTTTAAAATTAAAGAAAATAATTGCATTATATTTTCTGGCCTACTCGTGTATCGCCCCCCTGGTCTGAGAACACCTTTTATCAGAGCACTGCACACCTTTCTTGAATCTACATCTAACTCCGTCACATATACCGTTCTGGGTGATTTTAATTTTCACTTAGAAGCAAATAATGACTCTGACTCAACGACTTTAATTGACAATTTTTTAAGTTTTGACATGACTCAACTAGTCTCAAACCCCACTCATATCGCAGGACACACCCTTGACGGCATTTTCACTAGCAATAACCATATCAAAGCTATCTCTACCAAAGCAGTCCCTTGGTCTGACCACTATGCTATCTTTTTTAATATGTCTCTGACTAAACCTACACATCATCGAAGAGGCCTTATGCTTCCCGAAAAGACACGTCCTTGGAACAAGCTTGAACCCGCCCTTCTGGCACAGTCACTTGCAAAAGATCCCCCTGCTCTCGAAACCGGCAACACCAACTTAGGAGCGGCCAAATTCCAAGATTGGATTCAGCAGACAGTCGACGAGCTAGCCCCTGTAGAAATAAAAAAAGCCAGAAGACGCTGTGCCACTGCACCTTGGTATTCCTTGGAGGTGAAACACATAAAACAAAAATGCCGACGACTTGAGCGGTCGTGGCGCTCGGATTATAGGAATACAAAACAGCAATAGTGCAGGCTAAATCGGCCTATTTTACAAATAAAATTCAGGCAGCCTCCAATACTCCAAAAGAACTATTTAAAACTGTCACTCATCTCACTAGGACCCCCCGCGACACTGTCTTTAGCCCTGACTAAAACTTTGTGACTAATATTGCTACCTTTTTCCAACATAAGGTCCAGACAGTTTATGACGACCTTAACTCATCGGCATCAATCACATCTAAGGAGAATAATGACACTGTCCCCCTGTCTGGTCCTAGTTAACCTTTTCTTTCCCTTATTAGAGGAGTCACAGGTGGCAGACCTCATCACACAGATGAAGTCAGGGTCTCCATTAGATCCCTGTCCACCGCGTATATTACATATGGTTCCGCTGACTGTGGCAGCTGTTCTGACCCCCTTGATTAACAACATTATCATCTCAGGTGTTTTCCCTATCAGCTGGAAAAAAGCATGTATTCGACCAATCCTGAAAAAGGATTCATTGAACCCAGCCGAACCAAAGAATTATCGACCAATATCCTGCCTGCCGCTACCTGCCAAGATTCTCGAAAAAGCCATCAACCTAGAAATGATGCGCTATGTTGATCATAACAAACTTCTAGACCCCTCCCAACATGGATTCCGCCCTTCTCATTCAACAGAGTCGGCCCTGATTATGGCGACTGAAAATATTCGAAGAACTATGGATGAGGGCGGCAGAACTGCCCTGATTTTACTTGACCTCACAGCGGCTTTCGATACCGTGAACCATTCAATCCTGTTAAACAGACTAAAAACACTTGGCTTCACGGACGCTGCCCTAGCCCTCTTAACATCCTTTTTGGACTCTCGAATCCAACAAGTGCACTGGGAAGGTCTTACATCTGACGAATTCTCCCTTCCAGGTAGGGTCCCTCAGGGATCGGCACTATCTCCCACCCTGTTTAATTTATATGTCACCCCCTTAGCTGCCTTAGTTCAATCTCATGGTCTACAATTAGTGTCCTACGCTGACGACACTCAAATAGTAGTCTCAGTGTCCCAGTCCATCCAAGCCACTGCGGAGCGCTTTCAGAACTGTCTTCTCAGTGTAAAAAACTGGATGAGCCTTAACTTTTTAAAACTAAATGCAGACAAGACCGAGATAATCGAGTTCGGTCAGAAACCATCGATCTGGAACAACCTCTGGTGGCCCCCAGAGGCGGGCTCCTGCCCAAGTCCAGCAGAAAAGGTCAGGAACCTTGGCTTTCTGGTTGATAAAGAACTATCTTGTAAGGCTCAGATTAACCAGGTAACGTCTACCTAGTTCCATACCATCAAGGTCCTTAGGAAAGTTCTACCTTATATCCCCCCCTCATTGCAAAAAACTGTTATGGGTGCCCTGGTAATGTCCCGAGTGGACTATTGCAACTCTCTCTACTTGGGCACAGGAGAAAAACAACTGAATAAGCTGCAGGCAATTCAAAACGCCGCAGCCAGGGTTCTGATGAATCTACCCTATCGTCACCCAACATCTAAAGTCATTAGGAAACTTCACTGGCTACCAGTCAGGTGTAGAATTAAATTTAACGCCCTCTGTCTGGCCCACAGATCTGTGCACGGTACGGGATCTGACGATCTTGCCAAACTACTTCCTCGATATGTGCCATCACGTGCGCTGAGATCAGCCGGTCTTGATCTTATCTGCCAACCTAAAATAAGAAGACAACGCTGGGGTGGCAGATCTTTCTCTTACCAGGCTTCCAGACTGTGGAACTCTCTACCCCCTGCACTGCGCTCACAAAAATCTAAACTTTGTTTCAGAAAAGCACTGAAAACCTGGCTCTTTTCCTCGTATTAAGACTGGCTCACACTGCTCTCTAGTCACTCAGCGCCAAGACGCCGCGGCATTCGAGCGCTTTACAAGTACTTCAGTCAGTCAGTCCTATACCTCTATCAATATATCTTCTACCTCCGCTCTCTCCTTCATCCCAAACTCCATACCACTACTATGATACCCCAAAAAACCCTTTCTAAACTCTTCTCCACTCTAACCCTCCTTGCATCATCTCATACTTACTTTACTATTCCGATTCCCCAGAACAAGCCTTTCTAAAACCTTCCCTCTGACTCTTCCCCTCCACAATACTTTTACTCATCCCAAGCCTCCTCCTATTGCTATGACCTCCTAAACCAACAAAAAAG
Source organism: Lissotriton vulgaris (assembly GCF_964263255.1). Taxonomy (NCBI): domain Eukaryota; kingdom Metazoa; phylum Chordata; class Amphibia; order Caudata; family Salamandridae; genus Lissotriton; species Lissotriton vulgaris. Next base: position 800,482,596 of record NC_141700.1, on the reverse strand, counting down.
AAAATGTCTGAATATTTCCCTCTTCTATCCGTCCACTATCCTTTTCAATCCAAACAGCAGACTAACATGTCGACCTCTCAAACTAATTTCATATTTCAGTATACTAATTCACCACTAATCATTTATGTGTTCCGGAGTAGCGTGCTACTTGCCAAAAAAGCGCTTCAACACCTCAACACCTAGCATGCTCTATATAAATGCAAACCTTTTTCCCCCTTCTATCCCTCTGCTACGCTTTTCAATCCAAATAACCAACTAACATTTCCACCTCTCAAATTAATTTCATATTTCACTATACTAATTCATCACTAATCCTTTATGGGTTCTGAAGTAGTGTGCAACTCACCAAAAAAGAGCTTCAACACCCCATCAGGGATAGCAAGAGTTATATAAATGCAAACCTTTTTTTCTCTTCTGTCCCTCTGCTATCTTTCTCAATACAAATAAATGACTAACCTGTCCACCACTCAAATTATTTTCATTTTTCACAATAATAATTCACCTCTAATTCTTTATGAGTGCCAGAGTAGCCTGCTACTTGCCGAAAAAAATGCTTGAACACCTCATCAGGGGTTGCAAGCGCTATATAAATGCAAACCTTTTTCTCTCTTCTATCCATCCGGTATCCTTCTGAATCCAAATAACTAACATATCCACCACTCAAATTACTTTCATATTTCACTATACTAATTCACCACTAATCTTTTGATGGGTTCTGGAGTAGCGTGCTACTCGCCAAAAAGCACTTAAATGACTCGTCAAGGGTAGCAAGCACTATATAAATGCAATTACAAATACAACAATGTTCATTAGTACAACATTGTAGACGTGGCCAAGGTTCATGGTATCAAATGCCACAGAAAGGTTTAATCATACAACTGAGCAAGCATTGACATTGTTCATGGTATCGAGGGCCACAGAGATGGTTAATAGAACAAGGAACAAGAGAGTATGTGCGGCAGTGGTTCATGGTACCGAACAACAGAGCAAGCATGGCTTCGTTCAATGGAATCAAAGATGTTAATAGTACAAGAGAGCAACATTACCCCGGTCAATGGTATCAAAGACAAAGAAATGTTTTAAAAGTACAACAGAGCAAGGATTGCCCTAGTCAGTGAGATGTCTAATAGTGGAAGAGAGAAAACACAGCCTTTGTCCATGGCATGAAAGACTGCAGACCACAGAGAGGTTTAATAGTACTAGAGCGCAGGCGTGGCCCTGGTCCACGGTATCAAAGACCAGAGAGAGGTTTAATAGTACAAGAGCGCAGGCGTGGCCCTGGTCCACGATATCAAAGAACACAGAGAGGTTTAATAGTACTAGAGCGCAGGCGTGGCCCTGGTCCACGGTATCAAAGACCAGAGAGGCTTGATAGTACAAGAGGGCAGGCTTGCCTCTGGTGCATAGTATCAAAGGCAACGGAAAGGTTTGATATTACAAGAGAGCAGGCAGAGCCTTGGTCCATGGTATCCAAGACCAGAGAGGTTTGATAGTACAAGAGCGCAGACGTGGCCCTGGTCCATGGTATCAAAGACCAGAGAGGTTTAATAGTACAAGAGCGCAGGCAGGGCCGCCCGTTTTCCTGCTAGACTCTGTGCCCTTTTACTGTACTATTCTGTGCCCTGCCCCTTTTGCCTTCTGTGTTGTTTATCCCTGCTCAGCTGTTTAAATTGTTTTCTCATTTTTCTGTACTGTATTCTTGCCCTTAGTTCGTTTCAGCCTGTTTTTCTGTTCTGTATCTTGTACCCTTGTTCTGTTTCCCGACCATTCTCCTCGCTGTACTCTGTGCCAAGTTGTATTGTGCCCGTTTTCCTGCTAGACTCTGTGCCCTTTTACTGTACTATTCTGTGCCCTGAGCTGTATTCCGCCCCTTTCCTGCCAGATTCTGCGCCCTTTTACTATATTTTACTGTATCTCCGCCAGTGTCTCCCCTGCTGTACTGTACCCTGTGCCCTTCTTTCCCCTTCCTGCCGCTGTGTCCCCTGCAGCCACAGCTCCCCCGTTCCCCCATTCGTCTCGCTCCCGCCTCCCAGCTGCTCCTCCATTCCACCTCCTCTTCTTATGGCAGCCGCGCCACTGGCGTGCCTAAGGCAAGCCCGTCTGCGTCTGTCAGTGCCTGGACCGCGCCCAGCAACAGACCCCCTGGCCCCCGCGAATGCGACAACAACCGCCGCTACTACGACGCCAGCACCCTCCACGCGCTCAACGCCGGACGATAACACTCCTGCTTCCTGGTGCCCCGGGGCGCACACAAGTCTCTTCTCCTGCCTGAGCTGCAACTTCACCAGCCTCTGAGCCGCCAAACCACCCACCGAGACAGGAGGCAACCACCTCAGATGCATACTTCTCAACACCCGCTCCGCCCGCAAGCACGCCATCAAACTCTGGGACCTGCTCGACACATTCTCCCCAGACGTCGCCTTCCTGACGGAGACCTGGCTGAAAGTCTCCTCAGCATCCGACATTGCCATGGATGGCTACAGGATCACCCGTATGGGAACGGAATGGGATGAGGAATCGCCACCATCCACAGGAACACCCTCAGGTTCTCGACCAGCACCGATGACACCCTCAGCACATCCGAATACCTGCACTTCCAGATCCACACTGACCCCAACACCATCCTTAGAGGAACCCTCGTCTACAGACCCCCCCGGACCCTGGCCTCAGTTCAGCGACTCCATCGCCGACTTCGTCAGCCCGCACACCCTCGCCTCCGCAGACTACATCCTCCTCGGAGACCTGAACTTCCACCTCGAGAACAACAACAGCAACTCCACCACCCTGATCGACAACCTCGACAACCTCGGACTCAGACAGCTCGTCACAACACCCACTCACTACGCCGGGCACACGCTCGACCCCATCTTCTCCACAAGCACCCACTTCACCTTCAGCCACACCACCGAACTCCACTGGACCGACCATCTCTGCATCCACTTCTCCTTCCAGAAACCCACCACACACCACTGCACTCAACGGACCCCCCGCCGCAGCTGTAAAAAAGTTACTGAAGACCAGCTAAACACCGCCCTCGCTCAAAGCCCACCTTCTGACCCCATCGACACCGACAATGCCGCCTGTAACTTCAGACAAAGGATCGACGACTGCACCAAAATTCTCGCCCCGATAAAAAAAACCTCCAACAGATGCACCGACAGGAAAGCCAGCTGGTTCACCGCCGACCTCCAGGCCTCCAAGCAGACCTGCCGAAAGCTCGAGAAGAAATGGCACCACGAACAGACACCGGACAGCTACGCAGCCCACAAGAACGCCATCCGCAGGCACCATCACCTCAACCGAACCGCCAAAAGAACATCCTTCAAAACCACCTCGACAACAACGCACACAACAGAAAAGAGCTCTTCGACATCGTGAAGGAACTCGCCAACACCAACAACATCCCACCATCGCAAGACCTGTGCGACTCCCTAGCCACCTTCTTCCATCGCAAGATTGCAGACATCCAGGACAGCTTCAACTACCAGACCCGCCCGACAGCCACTTACACCTCAGGCCCACTGTCCGCACCAACCCACCGCTCGCCTGGACCCACGTAAACAACGATGACACCACCAAAATCATGAACACCATCCACTCCGGCTCTTTGTCAGACCCATGCCCACACCACATCTTCAACAAAGTTAGCGCCACCATCGCACCCCATCTCCGCAAGATCATCAACATCTCCTTTGATACCGCGACCTTCCTGGTGAGAGCTGGAAGCATGCCAAAATCAACGCCTTACTCAAAAAACCCAAGGCAGACCGGAGGGACCACAAGAACTTCCAGCCCATCTCCCTACTTTCCTCATCGAAAAGAGCATCAACAGACAACTAACCCGCTACCTCGAGGAGAACAACATCCTGGACCCATCCCAGTCCGGGTTCAGCAGCAACCACAGTACCGAAATTGCCCTCATCGCCGCCATAGATGATATCAGGGCCCTGCTGGACAACGGAGAAGCCACGGCCCTCATCCTCCTGGACCTCTCAGCTGCCTTCGACACCGTCTGCCACAACACTCTATGCACTCGCCTCCACAACGCAGGGATCCGAGACAAGGCCCTGGAATGGACCACCTACCGCTCCGGCAGAACCCAAAGTGTCCGCCTCCTGCCATTCCGATTCAAAGCCTCCAAGATCATTTGAAGCATACCCCAAGGATCATCCCCCAGCCCGACACTGTTCAATATCTACATGGCACCGCTCGCCCACATAGCCCGATCACACGACCTCAACATCATCTCCTACGCCGAGAACACCCAGCTGACTCTCTCCCTCACCAAGGACCCCTCCACCGCCAAAACCAACCTCCACAAAGGAATGAAGGCTGTCGCCAAATGGATGAAGGGCAGCCGACTGAAACTAAACAGAGACAAGATGGAGACCCTCATCCTCGGCTCCACCCCCGCCGCCTGGGAGGACTCCTGGTGGCTGACCACTCTGGGAGCAGCGCCGCCCCCCAACGACCACGCACGCAACCTGGGGTTCATCCTCGACTCAGCCAAACAGTTTATGAAAGAATTCTCCCCGTGATCCAACTCCCACAAGCAAAACATAACAATTCCTAAAGAGAACACTATCTTCCACGAGCACAGTGTGCACGTGGAAGATAGATGCATAACAATATATATGTAACACATCTTCCCCCCTTTCCTTTTTTTTTTTTTTACTTCTCTATAGTCATAACTAAATCTTTGAACCTACCCGGCACATGATGTTCCCTTTTCTCCCTTTGGTTTCCCATACTTTCTCTAGAACAACTTGGAATAGATTTAGGAGAAGCACCAGATCGTACATTTTCCCTCAATTCAGACTCTTGCAGTTTTGACAGAACAATCAAATCCTTTATACAATGAAATCCTATTGAAATTCCACACACTTCCACCTTCTATTCTGACTGCATTCTTAAAGACCTCAATAACTTCCTTAGGATCTGACCAACATTGAGATCCTTTAGATACATTGATGTTCCTTTTGACTCGAACAAAATCACCAATGACCACCTTTTGCTTGCTCAGATGACCTCTTTTCTTATCCATGTTCACTTTCATTTTGCCTTTGTACCTCTCAACTCTATCCTTTACCACACCATAATCAATATTGTTCCATTTACTACTTGAAACTTCCCCCTTTAACCACCATGGAACCAAAGTAGTACTAGGCTTCCTCCCCCTCAAAAGTTCAAACGGGCTGACTAAAGTAACCGAATTAGGAGAGGTCCTGTAAGACAGAAGCATGGAACCTAAAGCATTCTTCCAATTCAGACGACTCTTAACAGAAAGCTGAATGGCCTCTTTCACCACCCGATTAAAGCGTTCCACCTGTCCATTAGCTTCAGGATGGAAAACAGCAATCCTCTTATGAGTTTTTCCACACTTATTAAAAAAAAGTTCTATGTCCTTACTAATAAATTGCGGACCATTGTCCGTGACGATTACTTGCGGAATGCCCTCTCTGCAAAAGATGCTATCTAAAAACTCAATAATTCTCTGAGATGTAACTTCTTTTACCATTTTTATTTCAGGCCATTTAGAAAAGTAATCGATCAAAACAATACCAAAACTCTCTTCCTTAGGCAACACATGAAAAGGCTCAACAATATCAATGCCCAACTTCCTCCATGGCCCATCTGGAAATTCCACAGGAATAGATTCAGCACGCAAAGGAAAAGCAGACTTGTCACTGTTTGCACAACTACTACAAAGTCGAACAAATTGTTCAATAGAAGAATCAATCCCTGGCCACCAAAACATTTCCTTAATACGCCTTCGCGTTAAAGAAATAACCAAATGTCCCTTGTGGCCAATCTCCATGATAGTGCGCCTCAGATTAAAAGGAGGAATTATGTTATCTTCCCTTAGAACAATGACATTTTCAATAGCCAACTCACCATTAACTTTAGCGAAGCTCATTAACTCCCCCGACAATTTCCTCGTCTCAGGCCAACCCTGAACAATAAACTTCTTTACTTCACTAATCACAACATCTTTTTCCATTTCAGAAATCCATATTTCTTCCCACAAGACATGCTTATCACTACCAATCAAGTTCACATCCCTAGCAGTTAACGCTACATCGCAATCATCTTCTTGGAACACACCTTCATTCACAATGGGCAACCTGGACATGCAATCAGCGTGGATATTGGCCTACCCTGGACATACTCAATACTGAATCAAAAAGATTGTAATCTTGAGGAAAGTCATCCCATTCTCGTCGCCAGTGTAGGGAAGTCGGGATCCGTAAATAAACACAATAACAAGGAATGTGTTTGTAGGAGAGAAGGTTTAATTCAACTTCTCAAGTCCGAGGCAAACAGTTTATGAAAGAATTCTCCCCGTGATCCAACTCCCACAAGCAAAACATAACAATTCCTAAAGAGAACACTATCTTCCACGAGCACAGTGTGCACGTGGAAGATAGATGCATAACAATATATATGCAACAGGATTCATTTCTGCCCACAACCTCTCCTGGATCTTTTTATTGTAGCATTGAACAATAAGTTGATGTCTAATACGTTCATCAGTCATAATCCCAAAGGAACACTTGGTGGACAACTCAGGGAACCTAGGCACACATTCATCTATACTCTCTTCTACCTTCTGGTGTTGGGTGTAGAATTTATATCTGGTCATATCCAAATTCTCATCTTTTGTAACATCTTGCATTGCCCTAGACCTGGCTCTGAGGCCAGTTACTTACTTTGAGTGTCTTTGAGGTGTCACAAGAAGGGTTGGAGCTCCCCTTCATCCAGTAAAGAAGAACAGATTGATGATTTGGATTCTCGTGGTGCCCTGGGCTAAACTGTGACCTCTGAAGCCGTGAACCCCCCATCTTAGTTTGACATTGTGGGCGAATAGGCTCCGTTTCTCAGATTTCTGTTCCATAGCACAGAGATGTTGTCCTCTCACAGTTAACAGAGACTCATTCCATGAGAAATGATGACATCACAGAGACAAGGCCATTGGGTTGGAGGTTCTAACTTCATATCTCAGAGTTGACCTCTGTTGCTGGGTAACATGGCCACTCAGTGCATATTGTACGTTGAGGAGCTTAGTGGTTCACACCCCTGCGAGGGCTATGCTCCTATCTCAGGCATCACCAGAGCATGAAGGGGAGTCAAGATGACTCTGTAGTGCAAAAGCATCCCTAAGAAGGTGGGCAAGAGTCCGTAGGCATTGGCAACAGTCATGCGTCCACAGTTCCTATTCTTGAAAGACAGCCGCCATGTTATGGCCAGGCATTCAGCCTTCTACCCCACCCAGGAAGAGATGGAAGCAGTTAGGACTATCATTGCCCACACAGAGCAGGCTCTGAAATCCTTGTCTGACAGCATAGAAGAGCAGGAGAAATCCCAGAGAGCTTCATTAAAGCAGATGACAGGTCAAGAGGACAACACGGAAGAGGCCAATGAAGGGTTTAGCAGTACAGAGAGTGAGGCGGAGCTGGAGGATGAGAGTTATGATGCTGACGGAGAGGAAGACGAGGCACCGGACCAATCAGGCATCACAGAAGACAGACAGAAAAACAAGGAAGGAGCAGCAGCAGCCGAGGAGCTAGGGAATGAGTTCCGAGCTCTCCAAGGAGTGGTCGGTGTGGGATTGATAGGTAAGGGCCTTCTGCTGAAAGGAGATGTGGACCTAGAGATGGTTCTTTTGTGCCGGGACGCACCTACAGTCACTCTTCTCAAGAGGGTGGTAGAACATCTGTCTCTAGAGTTTTCTGCAATCGAGGAGAGGTATAACGTAAGTGAGAGTATACCGGAAGGTGCTGTTGTGGTACAGCGGGGCCTGGAACCTCTCCTGAAACTGACGGTCAGACTGGCATCAGTCTCAGCACCAGATGAAAAGGACCAGATGACTAATAGTGAAACAGTTGCCAGCACCAACCTTGATGTCCTGGACAGACAGACATGCCTGGCTGCCTTGAGGTCCATCAGGCGCACCCAGTGGTTCCACGCTCAAGCTCTTGGACTGAAGTCATGTGTTGTAGTCATTCGTGTTCTCAGGAGCCTGTGTTGTCCGCTTCCTTCTTGGGCGCCCCTCAGTAGCTGGCCTCTGGAGATTCTGTGCCAGCGGGTAATCGCAACAGTCAGCAGGCCTATGGGGTCTGCCGAGGCTTTCAGAAGGGTGCTGGAATGTCTGGCTTCGGGGTTTCTTATGCCAGATGGGCCAGGCCTGCATGATCCCTGTGAGGATGAAGCGACGGATGCTGTCGGCCATCTTGAGACGGGACAGAGGGAAGCCATCACTCGCAGCGCCCAGCATGCCCTGAGGCTTATGGCATTTGGTCTGGTTCACAAGGTTCTGGGAACTGCTGGGTTCTCCTTCAAGCGACGCATGAAATCCAAAAGAAAATATGCAAACATTTCATACAGAATACAGATCACTCCCAGCGCTGCCAACGACTTTGGCTCAATGAATCGTTCCATTAAAAAGGCGAAACAGGACAGGTTAACCAGATCTGACCCATTCCAGGGAATGACTGCACTTATGAGGCTCAGCCTCTTGAGGCCTGACCTCCGCTACATTGAGGTCTCCCAGACTGGGACATTGCAGGCGCCCCTGTTCACAATGGGTACTAATGTTGATGGAAATACATTTAAGGCTTCAGGGCATTCTAAATATGCTGCCAAAAACCATCTCGCTATAAAAGTGATACAAGCTGAGGGACTGGTGTCAGGCCAGGAGGAATCCTGGATATGCTCATCTACCAACCAAGCTGCCTCAACTCCTCCCGATAACACAGCAAGTCCGAAACAGGATGAACCGGTCCTAACAAAAAGCGGCAAGAACCCGGTGAGCGAACTCATCAAAATGATGCGTGTTCCGAAGTATAGGGCCTTCTCGGTAGGTGGTGGTGGCCACAGACAAATCTATGTGGCTGAGGTTGAAGTTCATGGGCAGACATACCAGGGGATGGCCTTCACCAGAAAGAAGGCAAAGGCGCGTGCAGCTCTGGCTGCATTGGAAGGATGTAAGCCCTCGAATCCCCAAGAGCCTCTCAGGGAACAACCTGGGTCAGCGCTGCAGCACCTGACACATCTGGTGTCCAAGGTGGGATTCGGTGGCGGTGCACATCAGAACTGACGGAGTCCTGGGTAGACCAGTTGTGGTGGTGCTTCAGTTAGGAGTGTGGGTACAATAAATCTAGCAGTCGCTCTCATCTCAAGGTAGCAAGGGTATTTTTGATGTGCGTGGCCACGCAACACTCCAGGGTCTGGACACCAGTTGAGAAAATGTCAGCGGATCTGTGATGATGCTGATGATTCCAATCACTCAGATTTAGCTAAGGGTTGAATGTCAACCCAGCCAATATTTAACTCTATGGTCACGCCCTCTTTTTCCGAAACATCCTACTCCATGGTCACGCCCTCTCCCTGTGCATCCTACTCTATGGTCACGCCCTCTCCCTGTGCATCCAACTCCATGGTCACGCCCTCTCCCTGTGCATCCTACTCTATGGTCACGCCCTCTCCCTGTGCATCCAACTTCATGGTCAACTCTTCTCTCGGTGCATGCCACTCTATGGTCTCGCCCTCTTTTCCCCATACACCCTACGACATGGTCACACCCTCTCCCACATGCATACAACTAAACGGTCATTCCTTCTCCCCATGCATCCAAATACATTGTCACGACCTCTCCCCTTGCATCCACAACCTCTTCCACATGCATCCAACTCCATGGGCGCAAACATGGCTCAGTGCTTGACAGCGCCTCATAGCTGTCTTGGCTCTCCACACAGCCTCACCTCCCAGCTCTTGTCTTCCCTCCCTTTTCCCTGGCTGTGCAGTCTTTGCTCCTTTGCTTGTGCCTTTGACTCCGGTGTTTGTTGATTATCGTTTGTCTACTTGTTGCTGTTGTTGCTGTTCAAGTCGCATTGTTCTCTGGGGTCCCTGGGTCACCTGTAATGTCCTGGTAGACGCCTGGTCTCCACATCCTTCCTTCTGTTTTTGAGAAGGGCAAAATATTGACCGTATTTAAAAGGTATTATAGTATCTCATGTCCTGCAGGAATGGGGGTGGTCCCTGGTTCTGAAGGACAGATGAGGTCCAAGAGAGTAGGCACGGCCCTGTTCCACTGTATTGAAGACCACACAGATGTATGGTCCTATCAAACAGCAGGCGTGTCTTTATCCCACAGTATTGAAGGTCACAGAGAGGTTTAATAGTACAAACGAACAGCCATGGCCACGGTTCATGGCATGAAAGGCCACAGAGAAATGTAATAAATAAAAAGATCAGATGTGGCATGGAACATGGTGTAACGCCCCCATGATAGGAGTAATGGTACAAAAGAGGCGCGTCTGTTGTCTATGGTATTGAAGGCTACAAAGGGGTTTATTTGTACAAGAGAGCAGGCATGGTAGTGGTCCTTTATATTGAAAGCCACAAGAGGTTCAAAAGTACTGGAGGGCAGGAGGTGCCAATCTCCACTGTTTCAAAGACCAAAGAGAAATCTGATCCAGTAAGAGCGCGAGCTTGTGCTGGGTCCATGGTAGTGCAGCCAGAGAGAGGTTTAATAGTACAGGACGGCAGGTATCAAAGTGATTCAATAGTTAAAGAGAGGAGGCGGAGCACAGGGCCATGGTACTGAAAGCCATACAGATGTTTAATGGTAGAAGAGAGTAGGTTGGGTCTTGGTATGACAGGCCACAGACACGTTTAATCACACAACAGATCAAGCATTGTCTTTGTCCATGGCAATGAAGCACATAGAGATGTTTCATGATACAGGAGAGTAGGTGTGGCCATGATTTATGGTGTCAAAGGTCACAGGAATGTTTACTCATACAACAGAACAAACATACCCCTTGTCCATGGTGTCACAGGCCACCGAGCTGTTTAATAGTACAAGAGAGTAGGTGAGGTGGTGTTTTTTCACATTGCCCATGGCTACCTGTTTTTCCCTCCTAATTTCTCCCTTGTCTGTGCTCAAAGTTGTGTGTTAAGCAATCCACCTCAACCCCCATTTTGTGTTAGCAAGTGAGTGAAACTAGATTCCCCCTTTCCCCCTAGCAACACAGATAAAATACATCAGAAAGTGAGCAGAGAGTGCTCCGAGACAGAAGCAATCTGCTGTTAGCTGGTTAAGCTGCCTTCTTTAAGGGATTGTACACTCATTATTTGACTAGGAGAGTGAGTAAAGTTTTTCACAAACAATATTGTTAGAGGGCAAAGTTTGTTACGCCCTTACCTGCAGGACTCCAAAGTGTGGATTGAGCCTGTCTGTCTCCTATGAGATTCTGAATTGAGCAGCAGCTTCCGACTCCCTGGCCAGAAAACATTGCATGACGTTGCAGGTCCTTATATTGTCTGCTTTTGAATGCTACATGGGTGCACTGATTTGTTGTTTGCCTCTGGTGTTTCTATTGGATTAGGGTTGGTGTTCTCATTGGTTGGGTTTTTGAGAGTGGTGTTTGGTTCCTGGGTCAGTGATTCTATGAATGTAGTTCTTAGGGCTAGTGATCTGATTGGTGGATAGGTTAAGGGTTTTGGATTGGTTCCTGGGGCTGGGCTTTCGATTGGATGTAAGGTTTAGGGTTTCCTGTGTGATTGGCTGCTGGAACTAGGGTTGGGGTTAGGCTTATGATCGGACGTAAGGTTTAGGGTTTCATGTCTGATTGGGTGCTTGGACTAGGGCTGTGATTGGTTGCAAAGGCTAGCCAATCCACTCATCACTAACACAACCCAATTCCACACCATACTTGCTATATCCCATCAAAACACACACCCCGCTCTACTTACTCTTAACAGACCCATTTTTGTCACTAACAACCCTATACTCAGCCTTCCATCATTTCTCCAACAAACACCCTCCTCTTCTTTCTACTACAATAACACAACCACACAACACTTACACTGCACTTTACCACACATATTACCTCTTGCAGTAAATAAGTCTAAGGCAAACACTCTTAACACTACTTTATCCCTTCTTACAACATACTGTAGTAAGTAATTAAGAGGCTTCTTAAATAAAAGTAATCTTGTTTATTGTAGTAAGATCATCCGGGTGGAAAGATGTGGCTCTCCCTCTGGCTGGTCAGCAATCAACTGCCAGAGAATAGAACTGTCAGCTATCAGGGAATGTAGAATGCACTAGGCACAGTGTTCTACAATCCAAAGATGACATATATAAGATTACAACACATACACTCTACTCACAAACATATCACCACCCCTTTAACCTCAAAACTTCCACTCACAAACAATACTATACAAACAAATCCATCTCATAAAACAAACAGTCAGCAGCTCTTTTCACTACTCCTCAAAAACAAAACATATCACTCACACCAGCACAACAAAGTCTCTAAAGCGCAACACCTCATAATACTTATCATCCAAAATACAAACATACACCCACCTTTCAAGCTACACAAATGAACACACTCCAATGCTAAGCTTTCTCTCTTCCACCACACCTAACACACATACAGCAACACAGTAATTATCTTCTAACTGCCTCTCATCCATTGGACAATTTAGAACCTTAATGCATGACTCATATGCTGCACCACCACCCTTACCTCATACACCTTCTGCCCTAAACACACACAAACAATATAAGCAAAGTGCCACACCTCACAACTTTGCTTCCCCAAGTCTACTGCACAGCAAGGTTACACCACAAAAACAACACAGCACACCAAATGACTCTCAAACACCCTCTCCACCACCTACACACGCAGACCCATCAAAATGCCTTCTTAGCTTGCTGGACGAGTAATACGATACACAACAGCTATCCTCATACAGCTGATACCAGCACTAATTACACATCTGCTGCAAGCCAACAAAATACTGCTCACTCTTCACCAAAGCACATTCTCTAAACTGTCTAACAATAAATGATTGATCACTCTCTAAAAACAAACTTCACATCTACGACCTTCTCACAGATGCAAAACTAGACATACTATTCATAGCTGATTCATGGTTGGAGGAGGATATGGCTCCAGTCCTGCATGAAGCCATTTCTCTAGGCTATCAAACGATCACCGAAAATCATGGTGCAAAAATGTAGTTGGCCTAGCAGTTGTGTTAGGAAAACATTACATATCACTAAAGTTGACAACTTCTCCATAAAAAATTGTGAAATTCTTTTCACCAGATGCAATCCAACACCGTCTTCATCCTGCAACTTCCTGCTCCTTTACAGACCTAGACCTAGCAATGTGACATTCCCAGACACGCTTCTAGACACAATTTAAAACTTGATAACACTACACTCCAACCGATGCGTTTTGGGTGACCTCAACATTTGGTTTCACAAACCCAATATGACCCATTAGAAAACAATCATCGCTGGCCTAGACGCACTGAACCTGCATCAGGTTATCCACAAATCCACACACATTCCTGGATGTACCAAACTGGCGACCTTTCAAACTATACCTCTGGTTATAAGGTCAGACCACCATTTGCTTGCTTTCCAACATAAAACAACACTAAGCGATGCACCTATAACCACCATAAATGCATCCACCTATCGACCATGGAACAAACTCAATTTGGAACACTGAGAAACACAACTAACATCCAGTATAGATCTAGAAACAATAAGTTCTGTTAAAAACTATAACAGTGGCTACAGGAAGCTTTTGATATCCTGATACCCCTAAAAAAACACAACAGAACCAAACAAAACAAGCACCTCAGAGAAATACAGAGATAAAAGTAAGCCTGGGTGTAGTTCGCACAGTTTTGCTACGCGGAACTCTGCAAAGTTACAAAAAAATCAGCGAAGTTCCGCAGGTGGCTGAGTGTGGTCTTCTTGCCGCTCGGGTAGAAATTCTACCTGAGCGGCAGCTCACGCTTGAGAACTTACCGTTAGCGAGCAGGAGCGGGGAAAAACTCTGCTGCACTACGCAAAGCAGATTTTTCTGCACTCCACAAGCTCCACGGAGCGCGGAGTGCAGAAAACTCCGCAAACTCCACGAAGGGAGTGGAGTTCACCGGCCAGAACTAGATAAAAGACATTAAACAACAAATTAGAAAGCTGCAACATATCTGACTCAAAACAAATCCAATCAAGACAAACTTCGCCTACAGAAAATTAACAGATTATACAAGTCTGCTATCAAAAAAGCTAAGACAAGATAATATTCAGACAGAATTCAAAATGCTAAATGTGTAAATATAGAATTTTATAAAATACTCAATAAATTTCGTAAACCAAACTGTCTAGAATTAGCTCATCCCGTTACTCAAGATTTCACAGACAAACTTGCAAATCATTACACGGACAAAGCAGACTCGTTGGACTCATACTTAAAACAAAAACAAAGCATCAGCGCTGACCCTTTTCCAAAACAACAATCCCAGAATACTCTAACCCAGCCTCTCCGTTCCTTCCAACACATTTCACCACCACAAACCTTCAAGACAATTCTTCTAACAACATGTGCTGCCACTCAAGTAAGAAGAATCATCAACCACTTCTTTACTACCAAAATATTTCCAGAGAAGCTCAAAAAGTCATACATATGCCCATTACTGAAGAAAACAAACTTGGACCCGCTGAACCATGACAACTACAGACCAATTACAAATGGACCTTTCCTGGGCAAACTGGTAGAAAGAGCAGCATTCGCCCAGATGTCACAAATCGTTGAAGAGAATGCCATACTTTCAGACTTCTAAACGGGACTCCATCCTCCTTGCCTTCTGGCATTACTTGAAGAACACAGTTGAGAGCAACGGGGTTGCTGCGCCACTTATCTTGGGCCTCTCAGCTGCCTTTGACACGGTTGACCATGATACTCTGATACAAAGACTTTACGAAACTGGCATGAAGGGGACTGCTCTAGACTGGATCACATCCTCCCTTCGCAACCGATCTAATGTTATCCATGCCTCACCTTGCTTGTCCAAACTGTACTCCACGAAACCAGGGGTGCCTCAAAGCTCTATCATCTCTCCCATGCTTTTCAACGTCTACATGAAGTAATTACCGGCACTGATCAATCAATTTACCTCACGTGCTATAACTATGTAGATGACATGCAAATACTCCTTCGGCTGGAATGCCCTAAAGGCATTGGAAACGTGCCAATGTTCAGTTGTTTCAGAGCCGTGGATCAATCGATGATGTGAAGCCATCTCAAATTGAATGGTTCTAAAACCAAAATACTCACGTGTGGCAATTGAAAACATTATGAACCGCTCATCGCCTGGCCTGATGATCTGGGAACACTGACTAAAGTATCAAACAAAGTAAGAAACCTCAGAATGACAATGGACTCCAAGCTATCGATGAATGCTTAAGTGGACAACTAGCAAGATCAAGATGTGTTACTATAAAAACCCCGCTACAAATCTTCCCCCACTTGGGATTTCCACGCAAGGTCCAAGCTACCATCTCCCTTGTCTGTCAAAACTCGATTACACCAATAGCCTCTACCATAGATCACCTTTAATGACCATGAGAAGACTACAACAGATTCAGAACTTGGCTGCCAGACTATTCTTACATATAAAACTGCAAGACCACATCTACCCTGCCTTGTAACCCCTGTATTGGTTACCAGTTGCCGGAAGATCCACGTTCAAGCTGCTTTGTATCACCCACAAAGCAATACATGGAATGGGACCGCTCTTCATCAGGAATAAAATCACCTAACACATTCAACAAAGGAACCTTCGTTCTAGAGTTACACCTCGCCTCAAAACCGTGGGTGGCACATCCTTCTCTGTTCAAGCAGCTAAACTATGGAACTCTTTCCCAATTAACATAAAATCCACAGATAACCACCTTATCATCAGACAACTACTCAAGAATTGTCTCTTCCCCACATAAGCACCATACGCATACATAAATATACAGTATATCCCTGTATATAAGCATTTATTTGTACTATAGGTATGCACCTATATATGTGTATTGCTTTGTATAAACATGTAGAATATTAATGTTTAAAAAAAAAAAGTAGTTCTGCGAAACAAATGTACATATTACTGATAGTTACATTATTCTATGTTTATAACATGTATATGTGACTGCATAAATAAGTACATCTTTTATCTTATCTATTTATCTACAATCACTTCACTATTGAATAACAAAAAAAAAGAAAATGATATATAAAACACATAAATAAAATAAATTTTAAGTACAAAATTTGAAATCCAGAGTTTATTTGATGCATCTTTAATCTACTTATACTTACTTCCTTTATGCATCTATATACCTTCCATGTACTTACGGATCTATATATTTATTACTTTCCTTCAATTCAGCATATTCAATGCACTACCTTATTTCTCACCCTATTCCTTTCTCAATATACCCTCTACCTCAACTCTCGGACTCATCTCAAACCTCTTTCTACTACTCTTGCCAATACTCTACACTATTTCTCTCTCAATCACGAGCGCTGTGTGTTGTTGACAGTCCTGAGGCGGAAGCCGGGGCCTGTGTTTATCTGCCTGAATATATGTGAGAATCGCCGCTTTTTAATTAATATCGTTACTTGCACTGAATTGTTTGTCACTAGTGCTTTTAAATCCTCCTGAATAATAGGAAGTAGCTGACATCCCCGAGCGCTCCCTTATCTAAATTGATTGCGCACCCCCTTCGCAGCAGAACTAACGCTGACAGGGCTGTGACTGGCTCTAGCGCCCGCCATCTTACTGGGGAAAATTGCAAGCGGTCCAGTGCTCGGCCCCTCCCTCAAGCACAACTACAAAAGCCCTCACTCCAACCCGCATTGCTGATCACGAGCGCTGTGTGTTGTTGACAGTCCTGAGGCGGAAGCCGGGGCTTGTGTTTATCTGCCTGAATATATGTGAGAATCGCCGCTTTTTAATTAATATCGTTACTTGCACTGAATTGTTTGTCACTAGTGCTTTTAAATCCTCCTGAATAATAGGAAGTAGCTGACATCCCCGAGCGCTCCCTTATCTAAATTGATTGCGCACCCCCTTCGCAGCAGAACTAACGCTGACAGGGCTGTGACTGGCTCTAGCGCCCGCCATCTTACTGGGGAAAATTGCGAGCGGTCCAGTGCTCGGCCCCTCCCTCAAGCACAACTACAAAATGACCCCCACTCACAGGGAGCGCAGCGGGCGCGCCGGCGGCGCGCCGGCGGCGCGCCAAAGGCAAACCCGTCTGCACCCGTCTGCGCCCGTCTGCGCCTGTCCCACGCCCAGCGCCGGACATTATGCCACTTCTCCTAATCACCAGAGTCTGCACTACTCTAGCTCACAGCTTCTTGAGCTAAACCAATACCCGTGTAACTTCATGCATGAAGTAAACCTTGGAGATCTCTCCTCACCCTTTTGCTGCGCTTCCTGCGGCCTGTACATACCCCACAATCCCCCTCCGCAATCCCAGAATCTTTACAATCTGCCTACGGCTATTTGTAAACGTCCGACTAAGATTTCCCATTTGCCTACCAACAACAACCCTAAGGGTGTAACAGACCCCCTGGTAGCTGGAAATAGAATTCTGAAATCTATACTGTTGAACACAAGATCTATGGTTAAACACAAACACGAAATTTCTGCCCTGATCACAGACCATGACGCTGATCTTATGTTTCTAACAGAAACCTGGGCATCTGATACCTCTGGACCGGACTGGAATGACGCAGTTCCTGTAGGCTATCATGTAGAATTTGTTAATAGACAAGGAGCAGTGGGAGGTGGTATTGGGAATATTTATGAATCCCATTTAAAAGTTTTCTCATTACCCGAGCTTGGTCTAGAAGCAGAAGCCATGAGCTTTAAAATTAAAGAAAATAATTGCATTATATTTTCTGGCCTACTCGTGTATCGCCCCCCTGGTCTGAGAACACCTTTTATCAGAGCACTGCACACCTTTCTTGAATCTACATCTAACTCCGTCACATATACCGTTCTGGGTGATTTTAATTTTCACTTAGAAGCAAATAATGACTCTGACTCAACGACTTTAATTGACAATTTTTTAAGTTTTGACATGACTCAACTAGTCTCAAACCCCACTCATATCGCAGGACACACCCTTGACGGCATTTTCACTAGCAATAACCATATCAAAGCTATCTCTACCAAAGCAGTCCCTTGGTCTGACCACTATGCTATCTTTTTTAATATGTCTCTGACTAAACCTACACATCATCGAAGAGGCCTTATGCTTCCCGAAAAGACACGTCCTTGGAACAAGCTTGAACCCGCCCTTCTGGCACAGTCACTTGCAAAAGATCCCCCTGCTCTCGAAACCGGCAACACCAACTTAGGAGCGGCCAAATTCCAAGATTGGATTCAGCAGACAGTCGACGAGCTAGCCCCTGTAGAAATAAAAAAAGCCAGAAGACGCTGTGCCACTGCACCTTGGTATTCCTTGGAGGTGAAACACATAAAACAAAAATGCCGACGACTTGAGCGGTCGTGGCGCTCGGATTATAGGAATACAAAACAGCAATAGTGCAGGCTAAATCGGCCTATTTTACAAATAAAATTCAGGCAGCCTCCAATACTCCAAAAGAACTATTTAAAACTGTCACTCATCTCACTAGGACCCCCCGCGACACTGTCTTTAGCCCTGACTAAAACTTTGTGACTAATATTGCTACCTTTTTCCAACATAAGGTCCAGACAGTTTATGACGACCTTAACTCATCGGCATCAATCACATCTAAGGAGAATAATGACACTGTCCCCCTGTCTGGTCCTAGTTAACCTTTTCTTTCCCTTATTAGAGGAGTCACAGGTGGCAGACCTCATCACACAGATGAAGTCAGGGTCTCCATTAGATCCCTGTCCACCGCGTATATTACATATGGTTCCGCTGACTGTGGCAGCTGTTCTGACCCCCTTGATTAACAACATTATCATCTCAGGTGTTTTCCCTATCAGCTGGAAAAAAGCATGTATTCGACCAATCCTGAAAAAGGATTCATTGAACCCAGCCGAACCAAAGAATTATCGACCAATATCCTGCCTGCCGCTACCTGCCAAGATTCTCGAAAAAGCCATCAACCTAGAAATGATGCGCTATGTTGATCATAACAAACTTCTAGACCCCTCCCAACATGGATTCCGCCCTTCTCATTCAACAGAGTCGGCCCTGATTATGGCGACTGAAAATATTCGAAGAACTATGGATGAGGGCGGCAGAACTGCCCTGATTTTACTTGACCTCACAGCGGCTTTCGATACCGTGAACCATTCAATCCTGTTAAACAGACTAAAAACACTTGGCTTCACGGACGCTGCCCTAGCCCTCTTAACATCCTTTTTGGACTCTCGAATCCAACAAGTGCACTGGGAAGGTCTTACATCTGACGAATTCTCCCTTCCAGGTAGGGTCCCTCAGGGATCGGCACTATCTCCCACCCTGTTTAATTTATATGTCACCCCCTTAGCTGCCTTAGTTCAATCTCATGGTCTACAATTAGTGTCCTACGCTGACGACACTCAAATAGTAGTCTCAGTGTCCCAGTCCATCCAAGCCACTGCGGAGCGCTTTCAGAACTGTCTTCTCAGTGTAAAAAACTGGATGAGCCTTAACTTTTTAAAACTAAATGCAGACAAGACCGAGATAATCGAGTTCGGTCAGAAACCATCGATCTGGAACAACCTCTGGTGGCCCCCAGAGGCGGGCTCCTGCCCAAGTCCAGCAGAAAAGGTCAGGAACCTTGGCTTTCTGGTTGATAAAGAACTATCTTGTAAGGCTCAGATTAACCAGGTAACGTCTACCTAGTTCCATACCATCAAGGTCCTTAGGAAAGTTCTACCTTATATCCCCCCCTCATTGCAAAAAACTGTTATGGGTGCCCTGGTAATGTCCCGAGTGGACTATTGCAACTCTCTCTACTTGGGCACAGGAGAAAAACAACTGAATAAGCTGCAGGCAATTCAAAACGCCGCAGCCAGGGTTCTGATGAATCTACCCTATCGTCACCCAACATCTAAAGTCATTAGGAAACTTCACTGGCTACCAGTCAGGTGTAGAATTAAATTTAACGCCCTCTGTCTGGCCCACAGATCTGTGCACGGTACGGGATCTGACGATCTTGCCAAACTACTTCCTCGATATGTGCCATCACGTGCGCTGAGATCAGCCGGTCTTGATCTTATCTGCCAACCTAAAATAAGAAGACAACGCTGGGGTGGCAGATCTTTCTCTTACCAGGCTTCCAGACTGTGGAACTCTCTACCCCCTGCACTGCGCTCACAAAAATCTAAACTTTGTTTCAGAAAAGCACTGAAAACCTGGCTCTTTTCCTCGTATTAAGACTGGCTCACACTGCTCTCTAGTCACTCAGCGCCAAGACGCCGCGGCATTCGAGCGCTTTACAAGTACTTCAGTCAGTCAGTCCTATACCTCTATCAATATATCTTCTACCTCCGCTCTCTCCTTCATCCCAAACTCCATACCACTACTATGATACCCCAAAAAACCCTTTCTAAACTCTTCTCCACTCTAACCCTCCTTGCATCATCTCATACTTACTTTACTATTCCGATTCCCCAAAACAAGCCTTTCTAAAACCTTCCCTCTGACTCTTCCCCTCCACAATACTTTTACTCATCCCAAGCCTCCTCCTATTGCTATGACCTCCTAAACCAACAAAAAAGAAAATGTCTGAATATTTCCCTCTTCTATCCGTCCACTATCCTTTTCAATCCAAACAGCAGACTAACATGTCGACCTCTCAAACTAATTTCATATTTCAGTATACTAATTCACCACTAATCATTTATGTGTTCCGGAGTAGCGTGCTACTTGCCAAAAAAGCGCTTCAACACCTCAACACCTAGCATGCTCTATATAAATGCAAACCTTTTTCCCCCTTCTATCCCTCTGCTACGCTTTTCAATCCAAATAACCAACTAACATTTCCACCTCTCAAATTAATTTCATATTTCACTATACTAATTCATCACTAATCCTTTATGGGTTCTGAAGTAGTGTGCAACTCACCAAAAAAGAGCTTCAACACCCCATCAGGGATAGCAAGAGTTATATAAATGCAAACCTTTTTTTCTCTTCTGTCCCTCTGCTATCTTTCTCAATACAAATAAATGACTAACCTGTCCACCACTCAAATTATTTTCATTTTTCACAATAATAATTCACCTCTAATTCTTTATGAGTGCCAGAGTAGCCTGCTACTTGCCGAAAAAAATGCTTGAACACCTCATCAGGGGTTGCAAGCGCTATATAAATGCAAACCTTTTTCTCTCTTCTATCCATCCGGTATCCTTCTGAATCCAAATAACTAACATATCCACCACTCAAATTACTTTCATATTTCACTATACTAATTCACCACTAATCTTTTGATGGGTTCTGGAGTAGCGTGCTACTCGCCAAAAAGCACTTAAATGACTCGTCAAGGGTAGCAAGCACTATATAAATGCAATTACAAATACAACAATGTTCATTAGTACAACATTGTAGACGTGGCCAAGGTTCATGGTATCAAATGCCACAGAAAGGTTTAATCATACAACTGAGCAAGCATTGACATTGTTCATGGTATCGAGGGCCACAGAGATGGTTAATAGAACAAGGAACAAGAGAGTATGTGCGGCAGTGGTTCATGGTACCGAACAACAGAGCAAGCATGGCTTCGTTCAATGGAATCAAAGATGTTAATAGTACAAGAGAGCAACATTACCCCGGTCAATGGTATCAAAGACAAAGAAATGTTTTAAAAGTACAACAGAGCAAGGATTGCCCTAGTCAGTGAGATGTCTAATAGTGGAAGAGAGAAAACACAGCCTTTGTCCATGGCATGAAAGACTGCAGACCACAGAGAGGTTTAATAGTACTAGAGCGCAGGCGTGGCCCTGGTCCACGGTATCAAAGACCAGAGAGAGGTTTAATAGTACAAGAGCGCAGGCGTGGCCCTGGTCCACGATATCAAAGAACACAGAGAGGTTTAATAGTACTAGAGCGCAGGCGTGGCCCTGGTCCACGGTATCAAAGACCAGAGAGGCTTGATAGTACAAGAGGGCAGGCTTGCCTCTGGTGCATAGTATCAAAGGCAACGGAAAGGTTTGATATTACAAGAGAGCAGGCAGAGCCTTGGTCCATGGTATCCAAGACCAGAGAGGTTTGATAGTACAAGAGCGCAGACGTGGCCCTGGTCCATGGTATCAAAGACCAGAGAGGTTTAATAGTACAAGAGCGCAGGCAGGGCCGCCCGTTTTCCTGCTAGACTCTGTGCCCTTTTACTGTACTATTCTGTGCCCTGCCCCTTTTGCCTTCTGTGTTGTTTATCCCTGCTCAGCTGTTTAAATTGTTTTCTCATTTTTCTGTACTGTATTCTTGCCCTTAGTTCGTTTCAGCCTGTTTTTCTGTTCTGTATCTTGTACCCTTGTTCTGTTTCCCGACCATTCTCCTCGCTGTACTCTGTGCCAAGTTGTATTGTGCCCGTTTTCCTGCTAGACTCTGTGCCCTTTTACTGTACTATTCTGTGCCCTGAGCTGTATTCCGCCCCTTTCCTGCCAGATTCTGCGCCCTTTTACTATATTTTACTGTATCTCCGCCAGTGTCTCCCCTGCTGTACTGTACCCTGTGCCCTTCTTTCCCCTTCCTGCCGCTGTGTCCCCTGCAGCCACAGCTCCCCCGTTCCCCCATTCGTCTCGCTCCCGCCTCCCAGCTGCTCCTCCATTCCACCTCCTCTTCTTATGGCAGCCGCGCCACTGGCGTGCCTAAGGCAAGCCCGTCTGCGTCTGTCAGTGCCTGGACCGCACCCAGCAACAGACCCCCTGGCCCCCGCGAATGCGACAACAACCGCCGCTACTACGACGCCAGCACCCTCCACGCGCTCAACGCCGGACGATAACACTCCTGCTTCCTGGTGCCCCGGGGCGCACACAAGTCTCTTCTCCTGCCTGAGCTGCAACTTCACCAGCCTCTGAGCCGCAAAACCACCCACCGAGACAGGAGGCAACCACCTCAGATGCATACTTCTCAACACCCGCTCCGCCCGCAAGCACGCCATCAAACTCTGGGACCTGCTCGACACATTCTCCCCAGACGTCGCCTTCCTGACGGAGACCTGGCTGAAAGTCTCCTCAGCATCCGACATTGCCATGGATGGCTACAGGATCACCCGTATGGGAACGGAATGGGATGAGGAATCGCCACCATCCACAGGAACACCCTCAGGTTCTCGACCAGCACCGATGACACCCTCAGCACATCCGAATACCTGCACTTCCAGATCCACACTGACCCCAACACCATCCTTAGAGGAACCCTCGTCTACAGACCCCCCCGGACCCTGGCCTCAGTTCAGCGACTCCATCGCCGACTTCGTCAGCCCGCACACCCTCGCCTCCTCAGACTACATCCTCCTCGGAGACCTGAACTTCCACCTCGAGAACAACAACAGCAACTCCACCACCCTGATCGACAACCTCGACAACCTCGGACTCAGACAGCTCGTCACAACACCCACTCACTACGCCGGGCACACGCTCGACCCCATCTTCTCCACAAGCACCCACTTCACCTTCAGCCACACCACCGAACTCCACTGGACCGACCATCTCTGCATCCACTTCTCCTTCCAGAAACCCACCACACACCACTGCACTCAACGGACCCCCCGCCGCAGCTGTAAAAAAGTTACTGAAGACCAGCTAAACACCGCCCTCGCTCAAAGCCCACCTTCTGACCCCATCGACACCGACAATGCCGCCTGTAACTTCAGACAAAGGATCGACGACTGCACCAAAATTCTCGCCCCGATAAAAAAAACCTCCAACAGATGCACCGACAGGAAAGCCAGCTGGTTCACCGCCGACCTCCAGGCCTCCAAGCAGACCTGCCGAAAGCTCGAGAAGAAATGGCACCACGAACAGACACCGGACAGCTACGCAGCCCACAAGAACGCCATCCGCAGGCACCATCACCTCAACCGAACCGCCAAAAGAACATCCTTCAAAACCACCTCGACAACAACGCACACAACAGAAAAGAGCTCTTCGACATCGTGAAGGAACTCGCCAACACCAACAACATCCCACCATCGCAAGACCTGTGCGACTCCCTAGCCACCTTCTTCCATCGCAAGATTGCAGACATCCAGGACAGCTTCAACTACCAGACCCGCCCGACAGCCACTTACACCTCAGGCCCACTGTCCGCACCAACCCACCGCTCGCCTGGACCCACGTAAACAACGATGACACCACCAAAATCATGAACACCATCCACTCCGGCTCTTTGTCAGACCCATGCCCACACCACATCTTCAACAAAGTTAGCGCCACCATCGCACCCCATCTCCGCAAGATCATCAACATCTCCTTTGATACCGCGACCTTCCTGGTGAGAGCTGGAAGCATGCCAAAATCAACGCCTTACTCAAAAAACCCAAGGCAGACCGGAGGGACCACAAGAACTTCCAGCCCATCTCCCTACTTTCCTCATCGAAAAGAGCATCAACAGACAACTAACCCGCTACCTCGAGGAGAACAACATCCTGGACCCATCCCAGTCCGGGTTCAGCAGCAACCACAGTACCGAAATTGCCCTCATCGCCGCCATAGATGATATCAGGGCCCTGCTGGACAACGGAGAAGCCACGGCCCTCATCCTCCTGGACCTCTCAGCTGCCTTCGACACCGTCTGCCACAACACTCTATGCACTCGCCTCCACAACGCAGGGATCCGAGACAAGGCCCTGGAATGGACCACCTACCGCTCCGGCAGAACCCAAAGTGTCCGCCTCCTGCCATTCCGATTCAAAGCCTCCAAGATCATTTGAAGCATACCCCAAGGATCATCCCCCAGCCCGACACTGTTCAATATCTACATGGCACCGCTCGCCCACATAGCCCGATCACACGACCTCAACATCATCTCCTACGCCGAGAACACCCAGCTGACTCTCTCCCTCACCAAGGACCCCTCCACCGCCAAAACCAACCTCCACAAAGGAATGAAGGCTGTCGCCAAATGGATGAAGGGCAGCCGACTGAAACTAAACAGAGACAAGACGGAGACCCTCATCCTCGGCTCCACCCCCGCCGCCTGGGAGGACTCCTGGTGGCTGACCACTCTGGGAGCAGCGCCGCCCCCCAACGACCACGCACGCAACCTGGGGTTCATCCTCGACTCAGCACTCTCCATGTTCAAGCAAGTCAACGCAGTCTCATCCTCCTGCTTCAACACCCTCTGCATGCTCCGCAAGATCTACAGATGGATTCCTACAGCAACCAGACGGACAGTCACCCAGACCCTCGTCAGCAGCAGGTTGGACTATGGCAACGCCCTTTAAGCAGGAGCCTCGACCAAACTCCTGAAACGATTACAACAAATTCAGAACGCCTCCGCACGCCTCATCCTCGACATCCCTCGCCACAGCCACATCACACCCCACCTGAGAGTCCTGCACTGGCTCCCCGTCAATAAGAGGATAACCTTCAAGCTCCTCACCCACACACACAAGGCACTCCAGAACAACGGACCAGCGTACCTCAACTGCCGATTCACCTTCTACACCCGATCCGCCAGCTCCGCTCCGCCGTCTTCGCCCTCGCCACCATCCCCCGCATCCGAAGAGCAACCTTCGGCGGCAGATTCTTTACCCACCTCGACGCCAAGACCTGGAACACCCTCCCCATCTGCCTGTGGCAGACCCAAGACCTACTGACCTTCAGAAGGCTCCTCAAGACCTGGCTCTTCGAGCAGTAGAAGCATGGTACTTGACAGGGCTGACTCTAATGTATTGATTAATTGATTTTGACTATAATAATAGATTTCGAAGCAACAAAATCTGAAAATAAATCTTTTGGGTTTAAGAATTCGCTGACTGTCTTGTAGAACCAAATGGGTTCTATGTGCTCAATTGAAAGTGACATTTAGGATGCTTTGATGAGACACATGCTCAGCAGGGACCACCAACGTTGTACAGGGATTCACAAGCTTTCTCTCCCCAAGATGGCGGCTGCGCTGCGTCTTTGACGTCGCGTTCCAGTGTTTCCTTTCAGACTGTGCTGACAGGGGCAAGTTCCCCTCTCGGATGACCGCAGGCCTGCGTCATAAAGGCTTCAGTCTCTCTTTTGTGTCTAGTCCCCTTACTGCGCATGTTGGGTCGCGGTGACAGCGGAAGTCCTTATTTTGTTTCCGGCTGTGTCCCGATCCAAGATGGCCGCCGGGCTCCTGCAGCGGCTCATATTCCCGACGTGAGCTGTAAATAGCGCGGAGCCGGCGGGGGGCATCGGTGCGGCGAGCCCCGCAGGAGCCGGGCGGCCTCTGGAGAGCACCGTGGCGTGAGAGGAGCCGGAGCCCAGCCGGGGCAGAGGAGCGGGGCTTGAAAGGGGCAGCTGCCGAGGACGGAGGGGAAGGAACCTGCAGGAGAGCCGCAGGAGGCCTGAGGAGAGCCGCAGGACCCCGAGGGGAGCCGCAGGAGCCCGAGGAGAGTCGCAGGGGCCCGAGGAGAGATACAAAGGCCCAGAGGAGAGGTGCAGGACCCAGAGGAGAGGTGCAGGACCCTGGGGAAAGCTGCAGGACCCTGAGGAAAGATATAGGGCCCCGAGGAGAGCTGCAGGACCTTGAGGAGAGCTGCAGGGGCAAACAAACCCCATGAAAAAACTGCCAGGCTCAGAGGAAATCAGCAAGTCCCATAAGAAAGCCAGCAGACTCCTCAGAAAAGTGTCCAAGCCCATAGGAAATCTGCAAGACTTAAAGGAATGCCAACAGACCCCTGGGGAAGGCCACAAGGAATGCCACAAAGTCTGCAGAAACTGCCAGGTCGCGTGGGAACCTGGCAGGCCCTGCTGTAGGCTTCTAGGCACTGCGAACTGACCTCTGAGAGAGGCTTTAAGTCACTGAGAGAGGTGATCACCCCTGTGGATTGAGACCTGCATTAAGCCAGTCCAGCATAGAACCCACCTGCTCCAGAGCCACAGAGAGCTGTTTGTTTGCCACACAAAAGGATGACATTGCTTTACAATCTTGGGAGCACAAGATGGATACCAGTCACATTTGGTGATCCCCACTCCTTCCTTCTCACTGCTACTCCAATGGAAGAATCTTGTTTCAAGACCTTGTGCGATGGTGTCCACTTAAACCTTTCTGCAGAGAGAGTTCAAGGCAGCAAGAAAACAACCAGAAATCGTCTCAGTGAGGAATGTCTTTATGCAAAAAGCTTCACTTTTGAGGATGTTTTCCAGGTAGCTTAACCATGCGTTACTTGCATGTGCTTCATTAAGACATGGTGACTCATTATCGTTTGAATTTTTCAAGATTATTTAAAGGATGTGGCTCAGTGCATCGAAACCAACTACTCGTTCTTGAGAAGTCTTATCTCTTCATTATTTAAATGACTAAAGCTTGTTGACCCTGTCACAATTTGTAAGGGGGAGATGTTCTTTGCCAAGGCAGTGCCAAGTGGATACCTTTGGAGCTTGAAGATATCGGTCTGCCAATGGAACGTATTGAAAACCTTGAATTGATGACTACAGGTTGGCTAAAGTCAATGCTTGTGTTCGGTGATGGAAATGCAAGGTCTGTAGGCTACAAACACAGAGACCGATTGGAATTTGCAGTGTCCTCTCAGATAATCATCTCGTATTTGCTATCTTTGCTTGGATAACCTTCTTGTGCCCCCTTCAGTTCAAGGGGCTATAAAGACTAACCTTTGACTCTTTTGTCTGATTTGCCAATGTGCTGAGGAGGATGTTTTTGATATGGAAATTGTAGAAATTCTGAATATGCATTCATAATTAGAGAGAGGACCGTGTGAACATTTACATGGGTTTCAGGACCACTATTCAATACTGGAAAATTAACCAATTTAGTAAAGTAGGCCTCCCTGATCTCTCTGTCTATGAAAAACAGACTTTTTTTTCTTCAAGAGAGCAGGACAGGAGTGTTTACTGGTCCCTACCATTCATATAACACAAAAGACTCCTTTAGTCAAACGTGTTCACCCACCAACCCGCTTCTCACCTAGCCTCCCCCTGCCGTCGGCCGGGTTTATATCTTAAACAATGTTAAGAGAAAGGGCAGAGAAGCTAATCAAAATAGCTAGAGTGCATCTGCAGTCAGGGAGACGTGAGGATGCCTTGAATTATCTGTACCAGGCTCAAAACCTGTGCCCCACTCAGAAAGCCAGAGCCCTAATTGAGGCCATCCGGAGCAGTGGCCGTGATAGCTTCCGGGTTCCTCCTGCTCACAGCAGACAGAGGACTGGGGAAACGGGCGCAGGCTGGGCAGAGAACCACTTCTATGCAGCCCCTGAAGACTGCCATTGCCCCCAGGATGCTTTCCATGAAAGTTTGGGACATTGCTTTCGCTGCTCTGGGGATACCTTCTACCCCAGCCCTGGGTACAGAAGAAGGTGTACACAGGGTGCCTCTAATGCCTCTCCCAGGGGTTGTGGGTACTCGGAGGGCACCTTCCATACTACCTCCCGGGGATGTGGCTGTTGTGGGGAACAATCAGATGAAGATTCTGGTGGTAGTGCTAGAAGGTGGCAGTCGCACAGCGAGACTGGGCGAGTACCTCCCAATCACAGTGCAGAGGCTGCAGACAGCAGTGGGCAGGGTTATACAGAAGAACAACTTAATGGGGTGCAGAGGGTTATTAGAAGCAGCCGGACCCACTATGAGACCCTGGGAGTGCAGCAGAATGCCAGTGATGAAGAGCTTAAGCGGGCCTACCGTAAACTAGCACTGCGCTTCCACCCAGACAAGAACCATGCTCCTGGTGCCACAGAGGCTTTCAAGGCCATTGGGCGCGCCTTTGCAGTGCTTAGCAACCCCGAGCGCAGGCGGCGGTATGACGAACATGGCGATGACGAGCAGGAGGCCTGTAAGCCAGCCCAGGCTCGCACCTACACGGAGCCTGCAGACATGACCCCAGA
This sequence comes from Lissotriton vulgaris, assembly GCF_964263255.1. Classification (NCBI taxonomy): domain Eukaryota; kingdom Metazoa; phylum Chordata; class Amphibia; order Caudata; family Salamandridae; genus Lissotriton; species Lissotriton vulgaris. The sequence goes on along the minus strand of NC_141700.1, from coordinate 800,453,761 downwards.
GGAACTCTTTAACTTGTTTTTTGGGGGTCGTTTCCCAACTGGGAGCACATACATGTACTCCAATGGGGCTCCTCCTGCTCGCCATCCTCGTCAGCAAAGGCCCCGCCAGCGTTTCCGCAATGAGCGCCCGCCCACTCGGGCTGAAGACAATCGTTCCCAGAGTGGTTATTCAGTCTTACTCCAGCTGCTGCCTGTCCTGGTTCTGGTGGTGGTGTCGGTAGTGGCTCAGCTGGTGGCTCACAGCCCACCATACAGCCTCTTCCAAAAGGCTTCTATGGGACATACTGTGGCTCGTGAGACCCAGGCCCTTGGGGTGCCTTATTATGTGGACCGGAACTTCAAACAGGCCTACCGTGGGCAGTCTCTACAGGAGCTGGAACAGGCTATTGAGAAGGACTACATAGATTATGTGCAGACCAGCTGCTGGAAGGAGAAACAGCAAAAAGCTGACCTAAGCAACCTGGCCCGGCTCTACCGGGACGAGCGACTGAAGCAGAAGGCGGATTCCCTAAAACTAGAGCACTGTGACAAGCTGGCCCACATTATGACCCTCCAGCAAGGGGGCTGAGGTCACTGTATGAGGGTTCGCTCACTCTAGAGGAGAGCGGTCAACGAACACTTGTAGGGTGGATGGCGGGTGGCGATAAATCTTGCCAGGGGACATTAGAATGTCTCCTGAAATTAAAGCATTTAAAAAGAGGACCACTGAGATCAAGAAGACCACCTTTTCCAAACATTGGGCAGAATGGGCTGTGAAGAGGGATCAAGTGAGTAAGTGCGGGTGCTTTGATGGTTCCCGAAGCTTGCAGTGTCCATAACAGGGGCCTATGGGTGATGTGCAGCGGGGGTTGTCATGAATTGGCCGCAGCTATTAGCCATTCTTAAAGTTCTGCCAAAACCCATAAAAAAAGCATTGTTGACCAAAACACCCCCTGAAACTCCTCTTTTGTGTCCTCATATAAGTGACAGCTCTCCCTAGGAAGGGCCATTCACACCAGATAGTTTGTACTTCAGTGCACCAACCAACAGTTATTATTGCAGTTACGAGTCGCAAATGTTAAGCCTCAATATGTTCATGATATTTTCCAGTGATGGTGTTGTCTCCTAATTAGAGGTGATCAGTTTAGATGGCCCCAAGTCCCACCATGACACTGTTTACAAGTTTAATTCTCTCTGCTTCCTTCAAACTAATTTACAAAAAAGCCATGTTGAGACATGTGCACGCTGCTCTGCTTCACATAGATAAATAACCAGGGACTGCTCAGTGCTGTTGCAAGAATGAGGGTCTCTAAGGCGGAATGTGGAGAAATGACCTGAGCACTTTGTTGTGTATCATTTAGTGGATTTGAGATACTCGTTTACTCCAGTGGACCAGCTTTGCTAGATGAAACACAACCGCAGGGCGGCTGCGTCTGCCCAAAGTGCCGAGAAGCCAAGTAATTGGTGACCGCTGTACTTTACAGAACGTAACACTTGATGCCCTTGACCCACTCAATAAGAATTGAGAGCCCTAAAAGCAATATAAAATTCAGATGTAAAAGAGTGCATTATGCAGATGATCAGTTTTAACCCTCTATCCCACCCTAATCAGTAACAGCATCTGCATAGTTAAGTCAGGACTGAGCCCTGCAGTCTGTTGGGGCACATGCTACAATTAGTGTAATGGGTGTTTGTAGGCCTGGGTGTATGCGGAAGAAGGTTTGTGGTTCAACTAAGGCAGTATTTTGTATGATATGGAGTCTCACCAGTGATAGGATCCTCTCGGGGATAGAGGGTTTGGCAGGGTTTGGGATGGTGATCTCTGGGAATTTGAGGCTGGTACATCCAGGTGTAACAAGTTGTGTACCTAGGCATAGATTGTTGGGGAGCCCCAGGTGAAACAGGTGTTGGATTCTGTCTTCCGCTTTTATGAAAAAAATGAACTGCTGATATGAATCTTTCTCTCAAAGTGAGACCAGGAGAAATCGATCTGTGCTCAGTCCATTGACCCGTGTAAATCCACTTGGTACATCCTTGTGTGTTGATGTGTAGATCAGCAGTCCTGGGCTGCGCCACAAACCTAGACCTAGAATCCATGTTGGTTGTGTTGACCTCTTTCGCAGTGCATGAAATCATGATGGACTGTTGGTGGGGACTGCAGCCCCTTGGGATGATCCTGCTCTTTACTCTGGCTGGATCAATGGATTGATACATTGGTTTGGTTCTAGACTTGGGCAGTGCTCTTATGCACCTCTGCCCCTTACACAGCACTGCCTATTTCTTGCCTGACTTCAAAGACACTGAACATTTTGTGGCCAGAGCCATGTGCAACAGTTGAGTCTTGTGAACGGTCTCAGGAGTTGGGCTGCATGGCCGCCTCTGCGGACACTAAGGACCTCTAGTGAAGCAGTGCGGCCGCTTCACTTGGATTGAACATGTACTGCTTGTCGTTCACCTCCTGTTTTTATTTTCTTCTCATTGCATATTTATATTAATTTATTCTATTTATTGTAATGATGTATCACATAAAGAGTGCTGAGTAATGAAACCTGTGTTTTTGCTTAAATGATATGCAGACCTCGACACATCAACCATCTATGACATGGACACAGGCTGTTGGAAGAGACTGGCCGCCTTCACAGGCATGGATCTGGGAAGTGGGGGGGCTGGAAGGAGGGTTTCCACGTGTTCTTAAACTGCAGTGATGTGTGAGTAGCCTCCAGTGACCGTGAAGATGCAAATTGGCCTCTAAGCGTTTGGTGCTGATCAGAATCCTTCTTGCCTTCTCAGTTGTTAGTCCAATCTTTGATTGTGTATTGAGCCTGGCATTCACCAAGTCAACCCGCACCTCCTCCTAAATCTTATTTCTGCTGTCAGTCAATCAATTTAATCTTTATTCAGCCATATGTGGTTGTAAAAGACTAAAGCATTACAGAGCAGTTAATAGAGCATAAAACTATTTTAAAATGACCATTATTCACAACATTTGAGATTAAAAACCGATAACCCAATGACAATGAAGTGTAATAGCTAACGCTCGGCGAGACAAAAACAACAGCACATAAGTCCATTAAAACAGCTTCCATATTAAGTGCATAATGCAACTATAAAATATAGCCTGATCAAAGGCAATGTTGTCTTTCTGAGTGATCTGGATGCATGACATAACGTGTATTTTGTAAAGCCCACGTTCACGCAGAAGGATATCTTGGTGCTGAATAACAGATGTTTATTGTTGCCCAACTGAGTGGAGCTTGTGTTTTCGGCCTCAGAAGGATGAAAGGCTGAGTGGACCTGCCTGGAATTGAACCTGTGGCCATGAGGTCAAACACAGGCCCCTACAGTGAACGCATTAGTCCACTAAGCCACCGGACCCGGCTCCGTGTACAGTGAATATCAGTTGGGGGGGCCTTGCAGAGGAAGTCGACACTGTTGTAGCTCATGTCTTCAGACCGCTTCAAAGCACTGACCAACACTTCATGGAATACATAAATACAGATATTGGGACCCAGAGATGGAATGGTGGACACCAAGGTCTGTGTTGTCTCTGTTGCCTCACCCTGCTCATTTCCTGCCCCTTGAATCTGCCCTGGTGGGAGGAAAGTAAACATAAGTAATACGTGTGTCTTGTCCCCAGGTATTTGGTGGGTGAGTCCTGCCATGGGTATTCAGTGGTGCCATACTGCTGATGGTAACTAATAGATAAATACCACAATGGCTAAAGATTTGTGGCCACAAACCCATGCTAATAAGTAAGGGTGGACTGCATATTGGCTTGTAGGTGTGGGTCACCACCCTCTGGGTATTAGAGTAAGTAGGCACCCTGCAGCTCTCTGAACCTTTGCTCACAAGACTTCAGACAAAAGACTTGGAGTGCCATCAGTAATATTCAGCTGTAAAATACTGGAGTGAGGTCTGAAAGCACTGCACACATCCCACCCGCCCCCTCTTGAATGTACTTCACTGGCAGTGTTGTCCAAGCTCCTCCCTTAGCTCTTTGGTGAATGTGGGGCCATGGTACAGCATCGCAGATCAGTTGGCGGTCAGTGCAGTGGTCTGCTGCTTCCTTTTCTTTATTTCAATAATGTCAAATGGTTATTTGTCAATGTGCCACTGTTCCGCCTTCTTCTTTGACACCTGAATTTGCCCCCGTTGATGCACGTGGTGAAAGTATCTTGTCCTCCTTATGCTGTTTCCGTTCTCCCATAATGCTCCTTGCTAGTTTGACCTGAACCAATATCTGTGTGATCGGTCCTCAATATGGTTTCTGATTTCATTTGAATAGTTTTCCACCTTCATGTTTTTTCTGCTATGGCAGAATCCCAAGCAAACTTATTTTGAACACTTTGTTGCTCGCATGTTTTGGTTATTAATAAAAAAAAATTGCTCCACTAGCCCAAAGCCCCCACCTGCTTTCTACACTGTTCTGACATGGCTTAAGTTCTGTTCGGGGATGTCCTCACCGTACACTCTTTAGTTCTCGGCTAGACCGTGCATGCTACCTCAAGGAGACGTGTTGGGTTCTATCTTTCGGCTTATAGGCCGAACAGCTCCTACAATTGGTAAACTTCAGCGTTGCTCTAAGTTGTATTTGGTGCTATTCGTTAGGGCATGCTGGCTTCATGTCCTCTTCTTGTATTTGTCCCATAGCGCATGGATCAAGTACATGTCTTCTTACACTACTACTGGTTTGCAGGGATATTTTTTTCTTTGTTTTCAAGCACTCAATAGGAGTACATATGTTTTCAGGCAGTCTCCCTTACACATATACAACTAAAATGCATGTGCATTTACATAAACTAATGCATTTCTTAAAAAGTTGTTCAAACATGAACATCAATGTTTTTTTTATTTTTTTTTCCACCATCCAATGGTATTGGAGCACTCGCTGCATCCTCTGTCTAGCCATAGCGCAAACACAAGCCAATGGTATTGAAGCCCTCACTGCATCCTCTGTCTAGCCATAGCGCAAACACACACCAATGGTATTGGAGCACTCACTGCATCCTCTGTCTAGCTATGGCGCAAACACAAGCCAATGATATTGGAGCACTTTAAGTGCTCACCAGTTATATTGCACAACGCATTTTTGTCATCGATCCTTCTTTAAGTAAGCTTTTTTTTTTGCCTTTTGTTGCTTGCCCATCTACCCATCACTTCCTGCTTCCTTGCTTGACTCACCCCAGCCCACTATCTTCCTTGTTGCTACTGCTTTGTGTTTTTTTTTTTTGCGCGATCTGATGGTATTGGAGCGCTTGTTCTGTCCTCCATCTTGCCATAGTGCTAACACCAGCTGACGGTTTTGGAGCGCTTTGAGTGCTGACCAGTTATATCACACAATGACACCTTCATTGTCGTAAGCAAGAGGAAGCGTTAGTGATTTGCCCAGAATCACAAATTGTCCAACAGACCCCGAGATTCAAAGCTGGTTCTCTAGTTCCCCTCTCGGCGGCTTTGGCCGTTATGCCACATCCTTGCTTCACTTCAAAGCTCCTCAACTGTTTCTCGCTATCACTTCCACATTTGTTTAACAATACCCCGTCGACGACGGACCAGCATTGGCAAAGTCAATAGATCTTGACAATGGCCAAGCTATTGGCCTTTTCAATGTGAATGTTCTTTAGCCATGTTGTCTAACAGAGCATCTCTTCTGCGTGGCTTAAAGTCACTGAAAAAAGTGCTCCGATGCGGCCAGCGCAGGCAATAGCATAGCACTTTTTTTTTGTTAGGAGGGGCAGGACTGTACACTCAACATGGGGGGTGAAAAGACTCTGTGTCGGCTCAGCATCCTGTGATTCCGGGTTTTCTGTAACTTTTAGCCATGCTCAACAGCAGATGCGTTACTAGACCGCATGGCTAAAGTACATTTACATTGTCCAGGCCAATAGCTCAGGCATTGCCGAGACCTATTGGCTTTGCCAATGTTTGTTTTAATACTAGAGGTCGTTGTGAAAGTTAAAGTTTCCCTTACTAGGGACTGGGCTCCAGTATATAACGAAATTACAAGCAGATTCTGTTTTGCGGACCATGAAGAGTAAGATTGGTGCAGTGGGAGGCCTTCTGTGCGCACTGGGACCAGTTGTAAGTATTCAGAAAACAAGATAATTTTAAAGGGTGTTAGGGCTGGTGGTCTTTGCACTGTTTAAAGCGTGTTTACATTGAACATACTGTATCTTTTGGGTGAATGGGGCTGCCATGGAACAGTGAACATCAGTCTGTTCTCCCTCACTTCGTTATTCATTTATTTTGTTACAGTTCATGCACTATTTAATTAATTATATAAATCCTACATTTTTACTGAATAACATTTTCAGTTAAAAACATACAAGCTTAGCCTTCTTAATTATTATCAAACACAATTTCCAACAGAAAAAAACAGCTTAATGAAGAAAGCAAGCAATTAATCTATTGGTTGTTGTTGTATGTACTTTATTCGATAAAATTATCATAAAAGTAATCTATTGGTCTGTGAGTGTTTTGGTCAGATTGTTGTACTGACATAAGTAAGAGCAGATCCCTACATGGGACCATGGTAGGCGTGTGGCAGATTTTCAACTGGAAATAGACCTATTTCACACTCCTGTGTAATGTGTGCCGGATTCACAAAGTGCAGACAGACATGTGCACCATACGTGATGCCACTGTGGTATGCTTACTTATCAGTAGGACACACAGCGTCTTTACCGTATACAATCACAGAAGTGAGGAATCCCAATGTTATGTCGGAGGAGTAGTCGGAGGAGTCTCGTGCAGACGTGGCATTCGCCCGTTCTCTGACGAATGCCCATTATGAAGACGTTTTCAAGACTATAGTTACACCTGAACATTCCAGGTGCTTCATGTGTGAGAAAGGGTGCCTACTCTCTAGTTTTACCAAGGAAAGTCTAGGAAGCTGAAGCACGTTAAGAAAAGTAAATGAAGTAACAAAAAAAACAAAAGTTTAAAAAATGTCTTCCGCAGAGGCGTGAGTACTCTGCGCATTCTGAACACTGCTTACAGGGACTGTTTGGTAGACAGTTGTGAGTTATCTTTTGCGCGTCACATTCACAGACACCTGCTTTTTTCCACACGCTTAAGTCACACATGTATAGATGAAAGTTTAATTGAGTCGGGTAAACTTGTGTTTATTATGATCAGGAGTAATTTAAGAGATGCCATAATTTATACCACTTCAGTTCTGCTGTGAGCTGGCAGAGAGCTGTGGGTGAGTTCAGTATTAGCAGAGGAGCTTTAGGTCAGAGTGGAGGTGTGTTGACCTGGCACTCAAGGGCCACTGCTGGGCTATCTGTGGCAGGAAGGGCTGAGATGCATTGTTGTAGCTGTGTGAGAAGCCCTGGTCTGCACCCTCTTGGGCTTTTTTCAGTTTCTGCTGCTGCAACGTTTGCCATTTGATTTGTATGTAAAACAGACCCCTGCTGAATGCATGCGTTTCGTTGGCATGGAGGACACAGCTATGTGCCTCTCCCAAGTATTGAAAGCGTCAAGGGATACTGGGCATGACTGATGTCCATTGGCCGAGCGGCGTGTCAGTCCTGCTACTGAAAGAAAGGGGCTACATGTCAAAAATGAGATAATAAAGGAAACCTCTTCCCTTCACTATCTGGCCACCTACCCATCTCTACCCATATAACTGAATAACATATCCTCTACTCAAATTACTTTATATTTACTATACTAATTTTCAACACAAATCCTTTATGGGTTCCGGAGTGGCGCGCTACTCGACAGAAAAGCGCATCAACATCCATCAGGCGTAACAAGTCCTATATGAATGCAAATCTTTCCTCACCTTTTATCCCTCTGCTATCCTTCTCACTCCGAGTAACAGACTAATATCCACCACTGAAATTACTTTCATATTTCACCATATTAATTCACCACTAATCCTTTATGGGCTTCCAGAGTAGCGTGCTTCAACACCCCATCAGGGGTAACAAGCGCTGTATAAATACAAACCTTTTTTCTTCCTCTATCCTTCTGCTATCATTCCAAATAGCTGACTAACCTATACACCACTTAAAATGTACTTGCATGTTTCACTATACTAATTCAACACTAATCCTTTATGGGTCCCGGAGTAGCGTGCTACTTGCCGAAAAAGCACTTCGACGCCTCGTCAGGGGTAGTAAGCGCTATATAAATGCAATTTTAATACAATTCCAAAAGTGCTGTAAATGCCAGCTGGTGGGGCCAATTCATTTATTTTCACACGGTAAATCACCCTCCGATGGATAAATGGTGGAACTAGTCCTTTTCAGATACACTCTGTTACCCACAGCAATGTTTAACTCCCCGAGCTATCTTTCCAACATGTTGGAAGAGACATGGGTGCTTCATAAATGCTTATGTGTCTCTCTTTATCTCTGCAAATCAGGTCATGTCAAGATCCACAGATCATCATTGTAGGATCTTTTTCGTGCTACTTGTGTTTTCTGCAGCACTTTCTCTAATTCTTTTAAAAAGAAACGGTATCATAATGTCAAGATAACTATTGACATGTGGTTATGGTGGTTGGGAAGAGAGAAAGACCACAGGGCTGTCAGCTGCTCAAAAAATAGATAGAATATGTACAGCCAGTTAGCAGCAGTCTTCTATTTGGGAATCCATACATCTTCCTGTTGTCTAGAATGCGGACACTGCTGACATCAGGCTTCTCTGCGGCCTGTCTACAAGCAGGCATATTATAATGGCTGCCTAATCCTTGCATCGACTGCCTGTGAGGCATAGGATCGGCTTCCTTCATAGGGCAGTCTAGTAAGTGCAAGCACTCCAGATTTAATCGTCGGACAGTCTCATTGCAGAGACCCTGGCAGACATAGTAAGACTTATCAGGATGTATATATTTCAAACTACTGTTATTCTGTTTTTAACAAGAAAGTAGTGGGTCATCATAGAACTGGTCTGGCTGCAGGGAGAGGTCGAATAAATAAAGGACCTGCGTTGGGCAGTACGGGATGTCTTTGCGAAGTTTCTGGTTTCTTCTAGAGCGAGGTCTAGAATGCCCCGATTTACTCTTAGTCCTACTCCTCCTCATCCCAGTCGTCACTTCTGAGGTTTGACCCACCACAGGTAAGGAAATGTTATATTTAACCCCACCCACCTTCAACTGGGAGCTGTAATAAGTTTGCATTCCCTCAGCACTGTCTGTAAATATTAAGCCACGCCAAAGGCTTTAACCATGGATTGATGGATGGATGGATGGGTGTGTATGTGATGACTGACGAGTAAGACCGAGAGTAATGAAGATTACCGGTAGGTAAATGGTACATTACCTCTTCGTCCCTTGTCCAAGTCATCACATTTGAGGTAATCTCAGGTCCACTGGAATTGTGCAGACTTAATGATATTCGCATAGTTATAGGTTTGCCCTTTGCCACATAAACTGCGGATTTTAACAAAAAAATAGTTCCTAGCTCAAACGATTCAAAAGTTACTCAGAATACAACAACACGTGTTGCAGCGCAGTGGAAGGCCCTTTGCATAGCTGGACTGATCACATTTCTGTTGCTTATTGCTATATTTGGGTGTTCAACTGGTACTAATGAGGTGCAACCAGTGCCCTGAAAGTGTTACTAAGTTTAAAAAGGGGATAATATTTGTAATTGTATTTATATCGTGCTTATTGCCCCTGATGAGGCGCGTTATGGCGAGTAGCACTCTATTCCAGAACCCAAAACGGACATGTGGTGGATTAGTATAGGGGAATATAAGTTGTTAATTGGAGCAGGGGACACGTGAGTCTATTAGTTTGATTGAATAGGATAATGGAGAAAAGAGTTAAGAACAGGGTATTTGGGAGATAATAGTAGTAGTAGGAGGTTTGGGATGAGTCGAAGGAGGGATAGAGGCGGGAAGAAGCTAGAAAGGGATTAGGGAGATCATAATTGTCAAGTGAGGTTTGGGATGATTCAAGTGAGGCATACATGAACAAAGACTCTAGAAAGGTTTATTTGCGCAATCGCAGTAGTAGAGTGAGTTCTGGATGAGTGATCGAGTGGAGGTAGAGGATTTATTGAGTGGCATAACATGAGACATGGAGTACTGCATTTTAGAGATTGTTTTTGTCTTTTCTTCAACAGTAGGAATAAAGTGATAAATATATAGATACAGAACTACATAGAAAGGGTATACATGAGCGACCCTTGACCCTGCTCCAGGCAGTTCGCTCCCAATGCCGCACAGCTCCACCTGTCTGTGTCCGTGTCCCTGCTCCTAGCTCTCGCTGCTGCTGTGAGATCGAGGCCCTCCTCCACCCGCAGGCCCCTGCTTGCGCCTCATCCCTGGTGGCCTAGCGGCACTGTAAGTATCTGTCTGCTCGCTCTGTAATTGTACTGGTTCTCTTGTATATCTTACTTCTGTATTATACTTTCCAACTGTATCTGTATTGTTGTAGTTATTGTACTTGCTTATATTTGCTCTGTAGTCTGTTTTACACTGCCCCGCACTTCGTTCTCTGTCCGTTCTCCCTTCAGCCCCTCTCCCGCTGCTGCGTCTCCTATGGCCCTGCACCCCTTGCTCACTCAATAAATCCCGGCTCCCAGCTGCTCCTCCCTCCCACCTACCCTTCTTATGGTGACGATCGCACACCTGCTTCCTGGCCGCGCTGAATCGCACCCAAGGACCCTTCTCCTGCCGGAACTGCAGCTTCACCAGCCTCCGAACCGCAAAACTGCCCACCTAGAAAGGACGCAACTACCTTAGATGCATTCTTCTTAACACCCGCTCTGCTTGCAGGCATGCCATTGAACTCGGAGACTTACTCTACTCCACCTCCCCAGACGTTGCCTTTCTGACGGAGACCTGGATGAACCCCTCCTCGGCACCCGACATTGCCATAGCCATTCCTGACGGCTACAATATCACCTGTAGGGACCGCACCAACGGAACAGGAGGAGGAATCGCCATTGTCCACAGGAACACCCTCAGAGTCACGACCAGCACTGACAACAGGCTCATCACCACCGAACACCTGCACTTCCAGATTCACACTGACCCCAACACCACCTTCAGAGGAACCCTCATGTACAGACCCCCCGTCCCCTGGCCGCAGTTCAGCGACTCCATCGCCGACTTCGTCAACACGCACGCCCTTGCGTCCACAGACTTCATCCACCTCGGAGACCTGAATTTCCACCTCGAACAACAGCAACTCCGACACCCTGCTGGAGAACCTCGCCGACCTCTGACTCAAACTGCTCGTCACAACTCCTGCCTACCTTGACAGACACACACTCGACCCAATCTTCTCAGCCTGCAACCACGTCCCCTTCAACTACACCACCAAACTTCACTGGACTGACCACTGCTGTGTCCACTTCACCTTCAAAAAGCCTACCACGCACCACTGCACATACAAGCTCCTCACCGCAGCTGGAACAAAGTCACCGAAGACCGGCTAGTCACCTCCCTCGCCCATAACCCACCGACGGACGCCACTGACACAGACTCCGCTGCCCTCAACCTCAGGCAATGGATCGAAGACTGTGCCAACACTCCGCCCTGATCAAGAAACCCTCGAACAGACGCACAGACAGAAAAGCCATCTGGTTCACCGCCGACCTCCAGGCATGCAAGCAGGTCTGCTGTAGACTCGAGAAGAAGTGGCACTCCGAACAGACACCGGATAGCAACACAGCCTACAAGAGCGTCATCCGCAGACACCACCAACTCATCTAAACCGCCAAAAGGACCTCCTTCAAAGAACGCATTGACAACAACGCACATAACAGCAAAGAGCTCTTCAACATCGTGAAGGAACTCTCCAACCCAGCTCCAGCTCCAACTCCAACAACATCCCGCCACCACAAGACCTCTGCGACTCCCTAGCCACCTCCTTCCACCGCAAGATCGCAGACATCTACGACCGCTTCAGCAAACAGGCCCCCGACAGACACAGGCTCCTCTGACTCACCGCCCCCCAGCCACATCGACCCCCTGCTTTCCTGCACCCACGTTAATGACGAAGACACCATCAAAATCATGAACACCATCCACTCTGGCTCACCATCTTACCCCTGCCCGCACCACATCTTCAACTAAGCAAGCTCCACCATCGCACCCGATCTCCGCAACATCAACAGCTCCTTCGAGGCCGCCACCTTCCCGGAGAGCTAGAAGCACGCCGAGATCCACGCCCTACTCAAGAAACCCAAGGTAGACCCTAAGGACCTCAAGAACTTCCGGCCCATCTCCCTCCTCCCGTTCCTGGCGAAAGTCATTGAGAAGATCGTCAACAGGCAACTGTCCTCCTTCCTCGAACAGAACAATATCCTGGACCTGTCCCAATCCGGATTCCGAAGCAACCACAGCACCGAAACAGCCCTCATTGCTGCCACCGACGACATCAGGGCCATGATGGACAACGGAGAAACGGCGGCCCTCATCCTCCTGGACCTCTCGGCCGCCTTCGACACTGTCTGCCACCACACCCTCCTCTCACACCTCCACAACGCAGGGACCCGCGACAAAGCACTGGACCACCTCCTTCCTCACCAGCAGAACCCAGAGCGTCCGCCTCCCTCCGTTCCGCTCTAAAGACATCAAGATCATCTGTGGCGTTCCCCAGAGATCGTCCCTCAGCCCAACGCTCTTCAACATCTACATGGCACTGCTCGCCAACATCGCCAGATCGTACGACCTCAACATAGTCTCATACGCCGACGACACCCAGCTGATCCTCTCCCTCACCAAGGACCCCACCACCACCAAATCCAACCTCCAAGAAGGAATGAAAGCCATCACCGAAGGGATGATGAACAGCCGCCTGAAACTGAACTCCGACAAGACGGAGGTCCTCATCATCGGATCCAACCCCTCCGCCTAGGACGACTCATGGTGGCCAACCGCACTGGGAGCTGCACCGCCAACTAACCACGCACACAACCTGGGAGTCATCCTGGACTCCGCATTGTCAATGACCCAGCAAGTGAACGCCGTCTCCTCCTCGTGCTTCAACACCCTCTGCATTCTCCGCAAGATCTACCGTTGGATCCCCACCGGTACCAGAAGGACGGTCACCCAGGTCCTCGTCAGCAGCAGACTGGACTACAGCAACGCCCCCTACGCAGGAACCTTCCCCAAACTCCAGAAACTACTACACCACATACAGAACGCCTCTGCACGCCTCATCCTCGACATCCCCCGCCACAGCCACATCACGGCCCACCTGAAAGACCTGCACTAGCTCTCCGTCAACAAGAGGGTCACCTTCAAGCTCCTCACCCATGCTCACAAGGCTCTCCACAACACTGGACCAGAGTACCTCAATGAACGACTCACCTTTTACACCCCGAACTGCTAGCTTTGCTCTGCTGACCTCGCCACCGTCCCCCGCATCAGTCGAACGACCACCGGCTGCAGATCGTTTTCCCACCTCGCTGCAAAAACATGGAACACCCTCCCCATCCACCTACGACAGACCCAGGACCTGCTGGTCTTCAGTAGACTCCTCAAGACATGGCTGTTCGAACAGTAACCGCACTCAACCCCCCCGACCCTCCCTCCCGTGCCTTGAGACCCTTACGGTTAAGTAGTGCTCTCCACAAATGTACTGATTGATTGATAAGGGGCAAAATACGGCTCGGTTATCTTAATCACATGATTATCCGGGGTCTGTGCTCAAGGGCCCACCAGAACGGCTAATTAGGGAAGATTCTCAGAAAAAAAGCACTGAGTTTCAGATAACGCACTCGATCCGTTTTTCGGCATTACAACCAGTTAAAAAACAGGGCTATTTCTCTCCTTATATTCCTCAGATTTGGGCAGGACACGAACGATCCTCTGCTGACCATGGGGCACAGTTAGGTCCCTTATTAATGTATGTGATATGTCTGTTTTGTTGATATGCGTTTATCCCTAGTGTTATGTTATTTTATTGATCTGTGTGTAGATAACTTACGTTTTTTTTACCTCACGCCACTTGGCTTTTTTTCTATAAGCATGGACTATGGCGCCACCAAGCATGAATCGCTATTCAGGTAAACATAATGAACGCTATTACATGATGGGGCATAGAACCCCCCCCCTGTGTTTTATTGATATCTGTTTTTTCTCTACAGGTCCAACGTGACCATTAGGACGTATGTACTAATGCATGCTTTATTCCTGCAGCATTAATTTCATTATTTTCATGTTTTTCCTTATTTATAGCACGGTTTAGGAGTGGCGTACACAGGGCTGGTCCCTGTGTAGCCCTGAGGATAGAGGTATCTCGAAACATGTTGGCATAAGTGAATAGGCATACCTTACCCATTGACAGTAGGATCCCTAGTTCGCTACCCCACTATTAATATACCACCCAGGAGCCAGAATAAATTATTTACAGCACCACACATAGTCCATCACAATAAAGTGCTCCTACGTAGTTCGCAGGATTGCGAGTATTAACAACCGGGTTCTTGACTTTTGTTTTACACAATAGTTTTTTGTCTACTGTTAATATTAGGAGGGTGAACCTGGTCCTTCCCTCTAACTCCCTACTTGATATATAGCCCCTTAGGGCAAACTTGAATGTGCTCCTGCCTTCATTGTCCTGGCTCAGTCTCCATTTGTGCTCCATTCTGTTTTTGCAGTGGGGTTTCATCCACGTGACTTCCTCCGTGTACCACCTGGCCTGGGGTCTGGATCTTTTTGTATTGTTGTGGGTGAAGTAGGCCATGGAGTCAGCGCAGGAGGTGATCCAGTTGTTGGAATTCTTGATGTCTTTGGAGGGGCATTTGCTGTGTTTGGGTCGGTGTGTGATGAGGGCGGTGTTCCAGTCCTTGTCAGTGATGCTGTTCCAGTGTTGGCGGGCTGGTCTAGCAGTGGTCAATGTGCATTGGACCCGGACAGGGATGCTGAAGTGGACATGGATGTGGTCTATCCAGGGGAGTGATATGTCCTCAGCATGTCTCCTCTAGTGATCCCAGCGGCATGAACTCACCGACCTCCTGCTGCTCTTCTCCTGGCAGTAGATGTTTCGTTGCTGAACCTCTGTTTCCTGCTCCACCTCTTAATGCCCCGGTTCCATACTCCGCCCACGCGCAAATCCCCGCGTGTAGAGGAAACACATCACAGCCTGCACAGAAACGAGGCGCAAGTGAGGCAGAGGCTTCAAGGCACTACACGCGTCCGCTGATTTTGAGGCCCTCGCTGGACACTCGACTGGAGTCTGCACCCTCTTGCATTCGATGCACGTCCACGCCTGACAGGGATTTATTTTTTAACAAATAGGATCTAATTTGACTTGCAGTTTTTTATTTACAGAAAATCCATTATTTTACCAGCTAGCACTTGCGCTTTTACTTGTTTGTTATGTGACGCTTTTACAGCGCCAAGAAGTCTTGTAGACGTTGCTCTAAATAAATGCAGATAAAACCTGAGCTTCTGAGAGGGACAGAGCATCAGTGTATGTTTAGGGTCCGTCGTCGGGGTCTCGGTGATCATCCCATGGGACTTCATATCCTTCGGGCCCCCATATGTTCCTCTGGCTCCCTTCTTGACCATCAGCAGAGTTTGCATGGATGAAAAGTGCAGCTGACCCTGCTCGCGCTGGAAGGGCCGGGGGTGTGGAACAGGGAGGGCGTTAAGAGGGCGAGAGGGGTCCCTCTGGGTCTCAGCCCTCCAGTAGTTCAAAAGTTTACTTTGAAATGGGTCCCTCTCCGGCTTTACCTTCATGTCCTTCACAGGGAAAACACTGAATGATTTTTAAATGTCGAGATCTCAAAAGTAACTGTAATAAATAAGACAATCGATGCCAGTGGGGTTACACCTATTTCCACATTTTTTTACTTCCCAAAGAGTCTTTGCTTTTTATTTCATTTTAATATATCTTGCTGTGTGTGTGCTGTGAACTGGGCCGCCCATAGGTGTCTGTGCGAGCTGAGGTTGTGGGTTGGCGATTATAATGGGTCACTATTAGGGTGTGCGTGAAATTAGCGTCATTTGTATTTGCATATTTAAGCGAAATTTAAAATATGCAAAGTTATGTGAAATACAAATCTGCTATTTTGCACAATATGTTAGCATGATATGAGTCCTCGTGTGAATTTTGATATGAGAATGCATTTCATTCTAAAAACAAATGTAGAACAAGTACTGTGAACAACAGCCAATCTCGTTCTGTTATTTCACTGCATTTGTAGTAAATTTTCACTGCGCATGGCATGTAATTACGCGACGTGGCATCATGGCGTACTTTTGGGAATTTCGCATTACAAATATAACACAGATGACCCGAGTTACGCCGGTGTCATTTAAATTTCACCCTGGCCTAGTCATAATTCATTGAACTATTGCTGATGGTGCTAGTAGTGCGAGGTTCTCATAGTGCCTGTGGGTGGATCATCAAGGGGTTCAGATCACATGCTCCGCCAATCTTTGGCCACCTTTTTGGTCTCGCCTGGCGACGCAGCGCGAAAGCGCTGACGCCAGCGAGATCTATTGTTGCTGCGTTGCCTCCGAAGGGAGACAGGAGATGGGCATGTGCAGGACGGACTGGAAATGTGCACGCGCACATACAGCCACGCGGTGTGCACATCTCCTGTCCCCCTTCCGTCCCCAGTAGCCTAGGTCGCGCCTGGTGACGCATCGCAAAAGCGCTGTCGCCAGCGAGATCTATTGTTGCTGAGTTGCCTCGGAAGGGAGACAGGAGATGGGCTTGCGCAGGACGGACTGGAAATGTGCATGCGGGCGTGGACACGCACGTACAGCCATGCAGTGTGCACATCTCCTGTCCCCATTCCATCCTCAGCAGCCTTATGCACTTTCACATTCCATTCCCCCAGTCGGCTACACGGCGTGAAATACACAAAATGCCCAAGACGTGGCAGCACACTGGTGCTTAAAAAAAAATATGCCCCCGATGGAGTGGCCCATAATGGCGGGACTGCTCAGGACAGGCACTCGCTAGTGCCAGCATGCAGCTCCACTCACCGGGCTGCTGTGCAGAGACTCTGTTTCCTCTCTTCTCAGCGGCCTGCGCAGGGTTCCCATGCGATGCCCTGCAGGGGCTGCCTCAGCATACGGGAGCCCTGCAGAACAGACCCTGCCTCTCCACTTCACCCGGGCCCCCTCCTGGGACCCAGGACTTCGACCGCTACCACGGGCTCTCCCTTCCTCATGGGAGCCCGCATCAACGAGCCACACCAGCCTCTTCCGGCTGCGTCTCCAGTATGGAACCAGGCAGCACATATGCTACTCTATGCAGAGAGCTGCTTCACATGTCATACAGCGCCTGAGAAAGACCGTTCCCATGAGAGACTGTCGAGGAACTCCATGTGATAAAGTCAGAGTCGCAGTTTAACAATACCCCGAAATTCATTTCTCTTTCTTGCCCTTTAAATATATTTTGGGCAAGGATTGTGTGACATCCTCCATTTTTCCGGATGTCAGCTACGCACTGCTTAACATCTGGTTAGATAGAGCCAAGCCAGACAACAAAGGAGATTTTAATGAGTTCGGCAAACCTGTTTTGTCTGTTAGACGTTTCAGGCGCGCTCAAGTGCACAACGGATCACAGAGAGCGCTTGTTCCACAGAGGCAGTCTGTGGAAGGTGGGCAGAACGGCTTCCCTCTCACCTGGAGATATATATCCTGGGTCTCAGGCAGGTAGTTATTGTATTCAGCTTTGTCTTTACTGTCCCCAGATCCACAGTAGAAGAGCCCGCTGGCACAGATACACCTTTCATTCCACTTAAACTGCTGCTGTTACTTGAAGCAATCATTTGCAATGCAATAAGTCTCGCATTTATGCTAGTTTGAGGTATTGACATTGCAAATAACAAGGCCTTTTATTTTTGTTTTCGTTTTAAAAACAAAAATAAAAGGCATGGTAATTTACAATGACAATAGCTTAAACTCGTGTAACTGCGAGACCTATTGTATTGCAAATGCTTGTTCATTCCACTTAACGCTCCGGGAACTACTCATATTGCCACAGAGCTGACTTGTGTGGAGCCAGTGGTTAATTTGAGCCTGTGGTTGCCTGTCTGCGCCACAGCGTTTATTTTGGGGGAGCAACGCTTAATTTTCCTCATCAGACATTTCCAGAAAACAAGAAAGGGGGAAAAACACACGAAGGGGAAGGAAGGAGGAAGAGAAAGACACAAAAACTGTCACAGAGGGAGAAAGCAGATACCTGCCAGAGTGCGATAAAGGGGCAGGGGGGTGTCTGGTGGTGGATTAAAGAGGCCCGAGGTGGATTCAGGATTAAGTAGCCTTGGTATTCAGTGAGCTGAGATTTAAAAATGCCGGGGGTGGTCTTCTGAGCAACACTTTGGGCACCGGCACTTATTATTTTACAAATCTGAAAGAGACACGTTGGTGATAGATTCCTTACCTTAGAATATCCCCAGGCATCAGACTGGATCCGGAAACTTTTGCGTAGCAATACCCCTGCGCGTTGGTAGGCTTCGTCCGCGGCTCCGTGTCAGTCGTCGTCGGCGTCGGAATGACGTCACCGGAGTACTTAGACGCCGCCCTCGCGCGCTGACGTCAGTTCTTCTTTTTTCCGCACCAGCTAGCGCAGATCTGGAGAAGCTCTACCCCCTAGTCACTTTTTGACTAAACTTTTTTGATCTTTTGATCTGGTTTTTCTTGAGTGGTTGGACTCCTACGATGCCGGTAGGGATGCCCTGGTTCAAGCCCTGGTTCAAACCCTGCTCCAAGTGCAACCGAATGATGTCGGTTACCGACCCCCATCGCCGGTGCCTTCAGTGTCTAGTCCTCGACCACGACGACCGAACCTGCTCCGACTGCCGTCCCCTGACGTCTAAGGCTAGGCGGGAGCGGTCCCGCAAGCGACTTGAGATCCGGCAGTCGGCCCACGCCGTTCAAGGTCCCGGTCCCACAGGAGGTCGAGGGACCGGTCGCGGGGTCAGAGCCCTCGTAGCTCCGAGAGTCGGCATCGGTCTTCGGGATCAAGATCCTCAGGTAAGAGGCATGAGAGGTCGGAAAGGCGTCATCGCTCTTCTGACCCACCCGACGCTCGCACGACGCGGCCGGGGGTTTGGGTGACACCACCCACGCGGCTCGGACAGAGTCACGGGTGCCGCAGCCTGCTCCACACCTTCCGGTATCTGGGCACGATGTGACGCCTGAGGAGGTTGAGCGGTACCACATGGCCATGAGGTCCCTCTCTCCTCCGCCGGGATCCGTGGTGCCTTTGGGCCCAGCGGTCCCGGCTGGGGGGGCTAGCGGGTCGGGTGCTTCGGCCCCGACACCGCCGGGTGCTTCGGCCCCGACGCCGTCGGCGACTTCGGTCCCGGCACCGCAGGCCCCCACTGGATCCAGATCCGGGTCGTTGCCGGTCGACCTCACGACCTCACCGACGCCGGCCCCTAGAGTGTCACCCCCAGCTACGCCGTCCCCGATCCTGCCCTCGAATCGGTTCCGGCGCCGCTCTCGACGTCGTATGGAGACTTTTATTTCCACAAACCGGCCCCATCCTTTAAACCTGAATTTCAGGTGATGGGTGTCGAGGGCGATTGGGAGGGGTCTGTGGACCCTCTCGCACAGGAGTGCCAGTCTCAGCAGGACTGGACATGTGAGCTTGGGGATGCCAGTGGACTGGACACTTCGCCAGACACTGGTTTTGTCTCCCCTCCAACCGTGGCTACGGAGGAGGGGGCTGCCTACAGTGTAGTGTTGACGCGTGCGGCCAAGGCATTGGGCCTGGAGCTCCCCGTCGCTGCTGTGAGGACTAACCTCCTCACTGAGGTCCTTAAACCGCAGGCAAGCTCGGCTGAGCCTCTACTGCCGTTTAATGAGGCCTTGTGTGACGTTCTTTTGGGCACTTGGTCCAAGCCCGCTACAGGTCAGCCTGAAGATAGGAACGTGGCCAGACGCCACCGCCCGGCTCCGGGCAAACCTTGCTTCTTGTCCACCCACCCCACCCCCGAGAGCCTGGTTATCCAGGCCTCTACTTCCCAGACCGCATTCCCGACGGCTCCGCCCGATCGGGAATCCAAGAGGTACAAACAATTCGGTAAGAAGGTGTTCTCGTCCCTGAGTTTGGGACTGCGGTCAGTCAATACCGCATGCCTCTTGGGCCGCTTCACCCACACTCTGTGGGACGCGGACGTGCTGCCACAATGTCCGGAGGAGGCCCGGACTAAACTCTCTCAAGCACTTGCGGAGGGTCGAGATGCGGCACGCTATTCCATCCGTTGTGGGCTGGATATCACGGACTCACTGGGCAGAGCGATGGCAACGACGGTTTCAGTTCGACGCCACGCCTGGTTGAGGACTGCCAACTTTTCAGCTGATGTCCAGGCCACCTTTCTGGACATGCCGTTTGATGGCCGTCGCCTCTTTGGCGACAAGGCAGACCATGCGCTTGAGCGTTTTAAGGACTCCAGTGCTACGGCTAAGTCCTTGGGCCTCTCGGCCCCACGCCAGCAAACGGGTGCCTTTCGCTCCTTTCGTTGCCAAGGAAGGGCCGCTCCCACACGTGCTGCCAGCCACGCACCGCAGACTAATACACAGCGCGGTGGCGGCCGTGGAAACCGCTGTGGCGGCGGTCGGGGACAACGGCGAAGCCAGTCCACACCTTCCCCTGCAGCATCTGCCTCAAAACCCTCCTAGTCCATGCTTTCAGGCCCATGTGACGCCAGTGGGGGGCAGGGTTCGCCATCACCACTTCCACTGGCGCAGTGTCACGTCAGACATGTGGGTGCTGCAAATCGTCCGAAAGGGCTACTCCCTCCCCTTCGAGACGTCCCCTCCAGCCATGCCACCGCAATACCACCGCGTGTCGGTGGATCATTTGCAACTTCTGCAAGAGGAAGTTATGGCCCTCTTGGCCAAGGGGGCCATCAAGCGCGTTCCTGGGCCAGAAGTAGGGTGTGGTTATTACTCCCACTACTTTCTGGTACCCAAGAAGGGCAAAGGGGGCCTGCACCCTATCTTGGACCTACGGAACGTCAACGGCTTGCTCCGGAAGGAGAAGTTCAAAATGCTGACACTGGCATAGGTCTTAGCTGCCCTGGACCCAGGAGACTGGATGGTAGCGTTGGACTTGCAGGACGCTTTTTTCCACATCCTGTCCTGCCGGCCCACCGGTGCTACCTGCGGTTCACGGTAGGCCTCAAGCACTTTCAGTTTACCGTGCTCCCCTTCGGCCTTACCAGCGCCCCACGGGTGTTCACGAAAGTTATGGCAGTGGTCGCAGCTCATCTGCGTAGGTTAGGGGTTTCAGTCTTCCCCCTACCTCGAAGACTGGTTGTTGAAGGCGGGCTCGCCCCAGACAGTCGTCAGCCACCTCCAGACAACGGCAGACCTCCTGCACCAGCTGGGGTTTTCCATCGATGTGCCGAAGTCACACCTGTGCCCCTCTCAGAAGCTCCTCTTCATCGGAGCGGTCCTCGACTCGGGGCAGTTTCGGGTTTATCCTCCCGAACAGCGGGTCCGGGATATTCAGGCTCTGATTCCAATCTTTCAGCTTTTATCCTGGGTCTCGGTCAGGTTGACGCTGGGGGTTCTGGGGCTGATGGCCTCCTGCATCCTTCTGGTGCATCACGCCAGGTGGCGGATGCGGGCGCTGCAGTGGGACCTGAAGTTTCAGTGGGCCCAGCATCAGGGCAACCTGTCCGACCATGTCATGATCTCGGAGGGCACAGCGAGACAGCTGCAGTGGTGGCTCACGGACTGCGATTGGGTCAGCGGCAGATCCCTCTCCCTTCCCCAACCGGAGCACGTAGTAGTGACGGACGCGCCCCTCCAGGGCTGGGGAGGCCATATGGGAGAGGCGGAGATCAGATGCCTCAGGTCTCCGGCGGAGTCCCGACTCCATATCAACCTTCTGGAGCTGCGGGCGATTCGTCTAGCACTGAAGGCATTCCTCCCCTCTGTCCGGGGGAGTGTAGTGCAGGTGTTCACCGACAACACCACCGCCATGTGGTACTGCAACAAACAGGGCGGGGTGGGGTCGTGGACCCTCTGCCAGGAGGCTCTGCGCCTCTGGCAGTGGCTGAAACATCAGGGCGTGACCCTGGTGGTTCAACACCTGGCAGGTTCCCTGAACGCCAGGGCGGATGAGCTCAGCCGTCGGTGCATGATGGATCACGAATGGTGTCTGAACTCGGACGTGGCGCAAGGTCTCTTTCTGCAGTGGGGAGAGCCTTGGTTAGATCTATTCGCCACTGAAGAGAACGCGCTATGTCATCAGTTCTCCGCGTTGGAATTTCCAAGGCGGCACTCGCTCGGGGACGCTTTTTGTCGCGAGTGGAGTTGCCGTCTGTTGTACGCCTTTTCGCCTATACCACTTCTGCCCAGAGTGCTGAAGAAAATCAAGCGCGACCGGGCCCAAGTCATCTTTGTGGCTCCGGACTGGGCGCAACGGTACTGGTATCCCGAGCTACTCACTATATCAGTCGATCCCCCGATTCGTCTGCTTCTTCAGGAGGACCTTCTGTCGCAGCAGCAGGGGACGGTCCTCCACCTGAACCTGTCCAGTCTCCACCTCCTTGCTTGGAGATTGGGCGGCGACAGTTGAGGCCATTTGACTTGCCTCCTGAAGTCTGTAATGTCATTCTGGCAGCCAGGCGTCCCTCCACAAAGTCGGTATACGCCTGCAGGTGGAACAGATTTGTGGCACGGTGCACAGCAAAGGCTGTGGATCCTCTCAATGCCCCTCTTTCTGAAGTTCTCCTCTTCCTTCTTTCTCTTGCCCAGCAGGGCTCTGCTCTGGGCACTATCAAGGGCTACCTTTCTGCCCTTTCAGCCTTCCTAAGGTACCTGATCAGCCTTCTTTGTTCAAGTCCCCCATTGTAAACAGATTCTTAAAGGGCATCACTCATATGTTTCCTCCTGTTCCCTTCGTGATGCCCCAGTGGGACTTGAACCTGGTTCTAACTTACTTGATGTGCGCTCCCTTTGAGCCGCTTCATAACTGTCCTCTCCATCTTCTTACCCTTAAGACTGCTTTCCTGGTTGCCATCACCTCTGCCAGGAGAGTGAGTGAGCTCCAGGCTCTTTCCTCTAAACCTCCTTTCCTTTCTGTCCATCCGGACAAGGTTGTGTTGCGGACAAAACCCTCTTTCTTGCCCAAGGTAGTCACAGCCTTCCACATCGGGCAGTCCATCACCTTGCCCACCTTCTTTCCGCCTCCGCATCCCTCGAAAGAGGAAGAGAGGCTCCACCGTCTGGACCCAAAACGTGAACTCTCTTACTATCTGGATCGCACACGCCAGTTCCGGGTGGATGACCAACTCTTTGTTGGTTACGTGGGCGCTAAGAAAGGACGGGCGGTGCACAAGCGGACCATCTCTCTGTGGATCGTGTTGTGCATCCAAGCGTGTTACTCTTTGGCTAAGAAGGAACCTCCTGTTGGGCTGAGGGCCCACTCCACTCGGGCCACGGCGACTACTACTGCCCTGGGCCGAGGAGTGCCCTTGCAGGACATTTGCCAGGCAGCCACGTGGGCCTCGCTGCACACCTTTGCGAGGCACTACTGCCTGACAGTCAAGTCCGGATGGATGGCTTCTTTGGCCGTTCCGTCCTCCTTGACTTTCTGGTGTGAATATTGGTTCTCAGACCCACCACCGGGGTTGGTATTGCTGGGGTATCTTTTCTAAGGTAAGGAATCTATCACTAACGTGTCTCTTTCAGATGCACAAGTTACTACTTGTGGAACGATATATCTGTAAGAGACATTAGTTAGTGATAGATTCCTTACCGACCCAGCCATCCTCCCCGTTCTGCGAACCGATATCTAGGGTTAAGGTCATCCCCTTTCAGGGCCCTAGTTTCATGGCACCAGTGTTGGTTCTATCATGGCTCTGCGTATCTGGCGCAGAAAAGCTGTGTATAAGAACTGACGTTAGCACCCGATGGTGGCGTCTAAGTTCTCCGGTGACGTCATTCTGGCGCTAACGACGCCGACGACGGACGCGGAGCTGTGGACGACGCCTACCGACACGCAGGGGTATTGCTACGCAAAAGTTTCCGGATCCAGTCTGACGCCTGGGGATATTCTAAGGTAAGGAATCTATCACTAACTGATGTCTCTTACAGATATATCGTTACACAAGTAGTAACTTGTGCATTAAGCACTGTCAGCGGCGCTCCTTTCGGAGCTAAGACCCTTGGCAGCAGAAGTGCCCCAAGAAGGCGACGGTGAGCGAGGGGCGACGGTGAGCGAGGGGAGACAGTGAGCGAGGGGAGACGCTGAACGAGGGGCGACGCTGAACGAGGGGCGACGCTGAACGAGGGGCGACGCTGAGCGATGCTGAGCGAGGGGCGACACTGAGCGAGGGGCGACGCTGAGCGAGGGGCGACGCTGAGCGAGGGGCGACGCTGAGCGAGGGGTGACGATGAGCGAGGGGAGACGGTGAGGGAGGGGAGACTGATCCCAGTACCTGCTCACTTGTGCTTGTTAAACTCTGCAGTGGTGGAAAGGGCCAGCTTCTTCCAGCTTGTTTCGAATTATTTTCAATGGGTAGTGACAGAGGGATTCTGGGAGCTCTGTAAGAAGTGTGCACCCCACCCGGGAGGAGGGCTGCCTCGGATTGGTCAGGCCGGTGAGTCCAACCTGGATGGGCATCGTGGACTGCACCGCACAAGAGGAAAGGTTGTTCCAGCACATATTAAGAGTAAGTCCGGCCGGCCAGCTGATTGTCAGGGTCAGAATGACAGTGGACTGCTCCATCTGTCACAGGGGGGGGTGTGCCGCCCCCTGGCTCCCTCCAGGTGTGACCGAGGCCTCAAGGAGCTACTGAGGAGAAGGCATTATTAGCACGTGCTTTACAGGGGACTGTGGCGGGGGTGGGCGCTGGAGGGAGGGTGGGGTGGTGAGGGCCACTGAGGGAGCTCCTCCGTTTATTTTTGTCACCCCCCCCCATGCCACAGGGGCAGATATATCACTCTCTGCTCTCCTCCTTTATCTGCCAGATATCACTTACTGCAGTCAACAGGGACAGGTTGAGGCCATTGCCGAATTTGAAACTGGGGAAACAGGTTCAAGTCCCAGCGTCAGCTCAACATCTTGTGACTCTGGGCAAATGACGGAATCGACATGAGCCTCACAAATGAATATGACCCTCTCTAATGGTAACCGGTGCTCATGTAAAGCGCTCCACTGCCTCCGGGCAAAGTTCATGCTATTTAAGACTGCATGAATGTGAGGAAAGTGAGACTATTTTTTAGTTTTGCATTTACACCCCACCATAACTCCCTCAGTCGGAATGTAAACGTGATGCTGGCAGCACTAAAACAAAAAATAGATTGATCTTTCACCAGTTGTTGTGCACTGGATAGCCTCTCTTAAGTACTGTAAACAAGTAAATGTATATGTAAAAAGCCCACGGTGAGCATAAAAGGCAGTCTGCGTCTGTGTTATGTCCTGTTTCCCAGTATGCATTAATCAAAACCTGCACATTAATTTATGGATAAAAGCAATTAAAAGGGCTTTCCTAGTATTTTTGATGAGTCTGTGCTTCCAAAGTATATTTTTTCCATTGGGATATTAATCTCCTATTTAAGGGCTGGCACTATACTCTTTAACATACTTTTATTTCTGCAAATGTTGGCAACGCTCACTCCATGAGCCCGGCCTTTCCAGCAGTGTCCTGCAAAGGTTATAATCTGTGAATGTGGCCCAATCCATGCCCGGGGGGGGGGTGGGGGTGGCGGGCTGTGCCAGTCTCTGGCAGAGGCTGTGAGTCCCGCGACCCCAGCACTGAAGGTGTCCTCTGCCCAACCGCTGCTGCCCTCACGAATCTTGGCCTCTCATCTTACCTGGCATCAGCAAGTCTGAGAGCGGTGGAAGGGAAGCTGCCGAGTCTGCGTTTACCCCGCAGCTGCTGCTGGGGCGCTGGCACTGCGCCACCTGGCGAGGGTGCGCTGTAATGCAGCCCATCTGACCCCCAGAGTGCACCGTGATACATCTAAAGGCGAGGGTTGCACCTGGAGCCATTGGCTAAGAAAATACATTTATTCTGCGGATAATCTCACTTCCATGCTGGGGAGAGCGGTGCAGAGGAAGCTAACATTCCTGTAAGTGCTAGTGTATGTAGTATTCTGGCACATTACAAACCCATCTGTTGGTAAATCGACATGGTATTTATTTGTTGACCTCATACTGATGAAAGGCTGAGTCAGCCCCATGGACATAGTGACCTATAACCTTCAAGTTACCCACAGTACAAGTTCTAAATGAAATAGTCGGGAAGGGTGGGGAGTTAGCATAATCAATTTTAAATGACATCACATTGCATGACGTCACACGGAGTGATGTCACAACGCTAACATAAACCTCGTTGAAATGGGAACAGGCCTAATAAATAGTCAAATCTGAGACATCGTCTTTAAATATGAACATGAAAATGTATTTACAGTTTATTATCCCTTTCTAAACTAAATGTACAGGGATGTTTCTTGTCTGTGAACGCAAAGCAGCGAATGTTTTGGACAATAAGAAACTCTGCATTGAAAGCACAATCCTGTGCTGTTAAACACTGGATGATATGCACAGTATTATGGATCAGAGATATTTGTGCACTAATAATGATAAGTAATATAAGGAACAAGCATTTGCAATGCAATAGGTCTCGCATTAGGAAAGTTAGAGCTATTGGTATTGTAAATGACACATTTTTTTATTTGTGTTTGTTTTGAAAATAGCGAAATTAATAGCTTTGTCATTTACAATGCCAATACTTTTAACTTTTGCAAATGTGACACCTATAGCATTTGTAATGCAACATGTTTTGTATTTACGTGACTTAGATGTATTGATATTACAAATAACAATGGCTTTTACATTTTTTAAATAATTAATACTTAAATAAAAGTTATTTTAATTTATAATGGCAATAGCTTACATTTTTGGAAATAACTTTTGTGAAGATTATGTTCAGTGTATTTTATTGTGACGAAAATCCAAGGACAGAAGTGAAATATTAACATCTTTTTGTGACATCTATACTACTATTATAAAGAGAGAACTTGCACCTTTGGGCAAGGTAATCTCGGGAACCACAGCGCCAATCTACACACCCAAGACATCTTACAAAACCTCAGGGCAAGCAGAAGGACATAGGCTACATAAAAATAAAAAAAAAACGTTGTTTAAAATATTAATAAATGAAAAAAAGTAGTCCCTTGCAACTAGCGCCGGCCGCGACGTCTGCGTGAGGGGAGGAGCGGCGTTCACCAGAACCAGGAAGAGCGGAGGACAACAGCGCGGGGAGGAGCTGCGAGAACCGGAATTGTTCGTGGTGTAAGTACGCTTCGGTGCCAGCGACAGATCCCCGTCAATCACTTTTCACCGCGTCACTGCCTTTGGCTCTGTACAGCTCCCTGCGGCCCTGTGGCTAGGTTTGCGCCACGCACGAGCCACATACATACATAAATTGAACTCTGACAGACATGAGCGCCGTGCAGAGCAATCGCATCGACACCAAGGGTGATTTGTGACAGAAACGTACACTCTACGGGGCACTGCTCTGAGCACAAAGTGTCACTAGTGACGGAAACGTGCAAGTCCAAGCCTTGCCCTCAGTTAAGACGTTCTGTGACAGAAATGCGCGCTGTGCCAGACACGTGCCTCAGAAATAAACGTGGTTTGAGATATACATTTCTCGAGAGTATGAGGCCGTTGTCAGAAATGCAACTTTATGGAGAAGGAGACACTAATGACAAGCATGGACGCCGGGGAATGGACCAATCGCAGCCTGTGTGACAGGAATTTTTGATGTGTCAAGAGCAGAAACAGATCTGCGAAATATACATAATGAGGCAAAAGCCAACCATGCGCTCAGAGAGGGCTGTGAACAATGGGTACAGAAGAGATACCGATCACTGGAGGACTCTGACAGCCGAGCAAGGACGGACAGATGCTGGTGTCAGCAACAATGTTGTGTGTCTGCAACAGAAAAGCGAGTGGGGCCTAATATGCAGGAAAGGTGCGTGACAGGAATACACAAGGTGACAAATCCCTGCGTCTGCAGCAGACAAAATGCTTTGACGGAAATGTGCAACGTGACACAAACTGATGCACACACCAACTACAACAGCAGTAGAACTCTGTGACAGAAAAACACAATAATGCAGACTCAAGCCTCAACCATGCAGAAGTGAAAGACACCTGCAGCAACAGTAGGAAACGGCAGGCAACAACAATGGACAAGAGTGGTCTATGCACAAAGGGTCACGCACGAGAGAGGTCTCTATTCCAGAAGCACGATGGACTGATAGCTGCTTCAGCAGCAGTGTATCTCTGTGTTACTTGCGGACACACATGTCGGCACAAAGGGACTTCATTGCTTGGCTGGAGCAACAGTTCTCTGTTCCCTATTCCTGGTTCCCTGAGGCGGCTCCTTATCTGCTCTGCTGACACCAAACCAGCAAAAAAATACTTCATGTTCGCTTTGTGATAAGCTCAGCCAAGCCTGGGTTTCGCAGATTGAAAACAGCCTGTGGAACTGGAACGCACACAAAGGAAACCTCAGAAGTGCCCTCTGGTGAACCTTCAAACTTAGAACAAAACTATGTCACTTGCAGTTGACAGCAATTTCATTCAACATACATATATATGTTTGTCTTAGAGAAGAAAGTTGAGGCTGTTGGCTGGAGCAGGAATGGGCCATGGTGAGACATATCTCATACATGATAGGTTTCATGGGGAAAGTGCTTCATTTTAGCCAAGATTTTGTAGTCCAGGCAACTGCGGTTCAACTCCAACTAAACCAAGCGTTTGGAATTTTACCAATACAAAGCTGTCATAGTATTCCTGCTTTGGAAAAATGATTTTGCCATTTTTCATCTCAGTGTGGATGACACTGTGCTAATCTTATGCTTAAAGACTTCGCTGTATAAATGGCAAAAGAATTTGTCACTTACTTGCTCTGTGTAGATGGCATTGTGCAAATCCTATGCTTAAAAACTCTACTAGAAAAACAGACATTTGAGGTCAGCAGATTCAGAGTGTCAGTAGTGTTGTAGGGTGTGCCATATAAAGGAGCTGCTCTCTACCTAAAACTTGGGAACTATATAGTTACCTGCTTCATTTTTAGAGTAGTTGAAAATGACCATCTGTTGACTGGCATTCTGGTGCCATAAGATAACTATTACTCGCGCCCTCAGCATGCGCTGCTAACTGCCCCATATATTACATCACTCATAACATCTTCTATACCAACATTGAGAATATCAATGCAGCATTTGCTGTAACATTTTTGATGAGAAAACTTTGCATTGTGGGGGCACGAACTATAGCTACCTTAGGCCACAAGTTATAGTTACTTGAGATAACTCTAACTATAACTGCTGAAAATCTATGTTTTTATGTGTGTAAAATGTGAACCTAACTATAATGTCTCTGTAATCTTTGATTTTTTTCAGTATATATATATATATATATCTATACTACTATTATAAAGAGAGAACTGTGTCCTTTGAGCCAGGTAAACTCGAAAAGTACACCACCAATCGCAACACCCAATACAGCGTTGGAAAGGGGGGGTCCAGTAGATGGACATAAGCTATAAATAAAATAAAAATAAATTTTATTTAAAAAATAAACAATAAAAAAAAGTAGTCCCTAAGAAGTAGCGCCGGCCGTGTGTGCTAACAACGTGTGTGCTGACATCATCGGAGGACAGGAACGCGAGGAGGAGCGGACAACAGCGCCGGGAGGAGCGGAAAACTTAGCCAGACTGGAGGGAATGAGGTACGTGAACCGCGGGGAAGAGCGGTGAAGTAAGGCGGACTGGAGCGGAATGGAGGACAACAGCGTATGGAGGAGCGTAGAACGTAGCAAGACTGCAGCGCCATGAGGTATGTGAAACGCGGGGAGGAGCGGTGAAGTATGCGGGAGGAGCGGTAAGTGAGGAGGAATGGAGCGGGATAGAGGACTGCAGCGGGGGCGTGTAGACTGGCTTGGTGTAGTGGGGGGCGGTGAAGTGAGGCGGACTGGAGTGGGCCTGGGTTTGTGCGACTGGGAGCAAGCGCTGAGGTAAGGTGCACGCAAGCCTGAAATGCTGCCCCAAGCCCCCTTCTGCCCCGGGCAACGCTGGGGCGGGCTGCTAGTTTGTAATAAAGCTTGAAACATTGAGAGAACATATTTGAACCAGTTGTTGTTGAATGGTTGCACAGATTGATGCTGTGGTGGCGCTGAGTGATGTTGTGGTGGCAATGAGTGATGCTGTGCCAACGCATAGTGATGCTGTGGTGCCCCTGAGTGATGCTGTGGTGGTGCGATAGATGGATAGAGTGAGAGCAATAGATAGATAGAGGGAGGGCGATAGATACAGTGAGGGCGATAGATAGAAAAATAGAGTGAGTGCAATAGATAGAGTGAGTGCGATAGATAGACAGATAGAGTGAGGGCGATAGACAGATCGATAGAGTGAGCGGGATAGATAGATGTGTGTGTGGTTGTATGTGTGATTGTGTGTGTGTGGTTGTGTGTGTGTGGTTGTGTGTAGTTGTGTGTGTGGTTGGGTGTGTGGTTGGGTGTGTGTTTGGGTGTGCAGTTGGGTGTGCAGTTGGGTGTGTGGTTGGGTGTGGTTGTGTGGGTGGGGTTGCGTGTGGCTGTGTGTGGCTGTGGTTGTGCTGAGTGATGCTGTGGTGATGCGATAGAGTGAGTGCAATAGATAGATAGATAGAGTGAGGGCGATAGATATAGGGCGGGCGATAGATAGAGGGAGGGCGATAGATAGAGGGAGGGCGATAGATAGATAGATAGATTGAGTGAAGGCGAAAGATAGATAAATAGATAGATAGATAGATAGATGGAGTGATTGCGATAGATAGAGTGAGTGCGATAGATAGACAGATAGAGTGAGGACGATAGATAGATGGATAGATAGATAGAGTAAGGGCGATAGAGTGAGGGCGATAGATAGAGTGAGGGCGATAGATAGAGTGAGGGCGATAGATAGATGGATAGATAGATAAATAGAGTGAGGGCGATAGAGTGAGGGCGATAGATAGAGTGAGGGCGATAGATAGAGTGAGGGCGATAGATAGAGTGAGGGCGATAGAGTGAGGGCGATAGATAGAGTGAGGGTGATGGATAGAGTGAGGGCGATAGATAGATATAGTGAGGGCAATAGATATATAGAGTGAGGGCAATAGATAGAGTGAGGACGATAGATAGATTGAGTAAGGGCTTTAGATAGATAGAGTGAGGGCGATAGATAGAGTGAGGGCGATAGATAGAGTGAGGGCGATAGATAGAGTGAGTGAGGGAGATAGATAGAGTGAGGGCGATAGATAGAGTGAGGGAGATAGATAGATAGACAGATAGATTGAGTGAGGGTATAGATAGAGTGAGGGCGATAGATAGAGTGAGGGCGACAGAGTGAGGGCGATAGATAGATAGAGTGAGGGCGACAACAAAATATCCACTATACTTTACATATATAAACAGAAGCCTAAAAAAAATTAAGTGTGAGTACTTGTGTTCAATTTTATACTAGATTAATCAAGAGCGCCCGGTAAGAAATACCATGAAAACATCCCATAAAGAAAGATCTAGTGGTGACATATCAAAAGAGCCAATTTCTTACGGTCCAATGTCAAAAGGGTAACAAAAAAAGAAATAAACAAGATGTAATTAATTGATCAGCTACAAAACACGCAAGGAATCTATTTAAAAAAATATAATAATGTAAATACTTCAATCAGGAATAAGAAACACTCCAGGAAATCCTCTTGTGTCGATTTCCACAAGTAACAAGCAAGATTAGCCAGGACGGAAGGCAACCCCAGCATGCCAACCAACAAGATGAAAACAAATGTAAAACCATGATGGAGTAGCGTTTATTGCAGTTTTATATAGCGCAAACTCCACACAAAGATATTGGATCACTGTGCGTGAGCACCGGTTACATTACACAAGATCACATTCATGTCTTGAGGCACGGGGAGAAGTGATGTGCCCAGAATCACAGGATTTTCAGCACGCCGAGATTTAATCACTGTTCTCAAATTCCAAATTTTGCAGTTCTGGTTGGAACGCCACAGTGAACCCTGCAGCTGGACAGACATGGAGATTAAGACGCACAGCGCCATTAAAAGGAGCCTTGATGGTGGTGATGTACTGAAGCGCTAGGGACATGCCGGCATACCCACCATAGACCCGAAACGCGACACATGCTCAAGTACACAAGACAACAAAAAGAGCGCTTTGAGGGGAGGGGCGAGTGTGGCGTACACATCCAGCACTATAAATTAAACAACTTTTAGCTCTCACAATGCCCAGTGGGGTGACGGTCATCATGATAGAAAATTGTAAATGTACTGCAGCCACGCAGCAGTGCGCCGAGCAGCGCTTCCATGTCCGTAATACCATACACACAGGGAAACACTACAGCTCTGCTCCCTGTGTGCCATGACACATCCCTCAATAATAATTCCCGGTGACAACTAGTGTCAGTGCTGGTGGTTGTTGAATTGGACCCTCTTTTGTGTCGGACTCCATCCTGAGTGTCTTCAGGGCTGAGGTGTCACATGAAACCTTAAGCTTTTGACTGCTGCTTCTGCAAGCTAAGCAGACAGAAGTCTCCGTGA
Source organism: Lissotriton vulgaris (assembly GCF_964263255.1). Taxonomy (NCBI): domain Eukaryota; kingdom Metazoa; phylum Chordata; class Amphibia; order Caudata; family Salamandridae; genus Lissotriton; species Lissotriton vulgaris. The sequence continues at coordinate 800,421,289 of NC_141700.1, read as the reverse complement.
TGCTTTTGTTTCACTGCAGCCTGCAGCACTCCTTCAGCAGCTTTGCCTCAAACGGATGCTGCATGCTTAAAGGCATCCGTTCATCTGCGACTGCCATAACCTCAAACTAGGTGATTTCAGCAGAAGCGAGGCAGATCAACGACAATACCAACAAGACGTCAGCGGCTGCCTCGTTGCTCCTCATGTCCCAGTAGTGAATAGACTTCACTGCACAAACTCCCCACCCAATCCAGATGCTGCTCTCATGCTATATCTTGCATGAGAGCATCGCCTGAATTGGCCTGAGGGGGCTGGTTTAACGCTGGCTCAGGCACAAGAACCCTGCAGCTTTTCTCCAACCCAGCACAACAATACAGCAGGGTAGGAGAAACCTTAGTTTGCATGTCTGTTTGGCCGGCCGTCCAGCCAAACAGACATGCGCACTTCTAAGTGTATACCACTCCTTCCTACGGCTGACATGGAGTTCATCAGCGTTGTCCCGCCTCCGCCAAGGCACTGCCCCGTACTGCTGACATGACCCACCCCTGCCTCAACCTCGGCTCGGCTGGCAATAAGGTAAAAAAGTGTTTATTATCATTTTATTTTTCAGGGGGCGACGCTTCTCTGCCGTAGCGGAGGAGCTGCCCCTGGGGAATATATGTTGTCATAAATGTTGCCACAAGCTCTTTACACCTCCCCTCACACTAGCTATATGTCACAGATACTCGCCTCCTAGACCACCTCGCTCCTCCTTTTCTCATCTTGTTGCCAGCCCGTTGTCCCACAGAGCACAGTGGTCACTCCTTTCCTCTCATTATTGCTCACACCTGGAACAGCCTCCCCTCTGACATCAGTGCTGGATTGAACCTCACCGATTCTGTACCCTCCTGAAAATCTAGATTTTCCAACAGTAGCCACCGCCGTACGGGTGCCGCGCCAGGACCCCTCTGAGTATTTGCGCGTTTATAAAATGAAAATCAAAAGACAACATCATGGCTTTTGCAGTTGTGTTTTCCTTTCCCACGGCATTGCTACTAGTCGTGCTGCTAGCCCTGTTGGCTCCACAAGGCCTAAGCAGCAGAAGCTCACTTTTAACCTGGTTTGATTTTTAAAAACGTACAGGGTGAGCTGTCACTCATGTTTGCAAATACAGATACTGTCGAATGAGACACAACCAGAACTATTTCTTATTTCCATAATTGATTTTTGCTTTGTGTTTTTCACGCTTTCAAGACTCCCACTCTCTCTGTAAGGTGTCAGACTCCGGGCTGGTCTGGGAATCCCAAAGCAGCCCTGGCAAATGTCAGACCAGCTCCCCTACGAAGCGCAGCGAGCGAGCCTGACCGCTACAAGGAATGTATGGTGGGGGCTCCTCCCCAAGAAAGCTGTGGGCAGATTCACAAAAAAAGTGCATTTTACAACTCTTTTTTTCATTGCATATTCAACTATATTCGCTTTTAAAGCGCAGTAAATGATGCCCTTATTGTGCACCAAGATAAAACAATCTTTATTGGGGCCCTTCAATGATTCCTTCACCATCATCCCCTAACAAAGCCTCTCATCTCTCCATAGCCCCTCTCTCAAATGTATTTAATTTGTTTTATAGCGCCTCTGATACCAGTGTAGGAAGTCAGAGCACTTTACATCACACACATACAGAGACAATGAATCATACGTGTGTCATTGGTGTATATTAAATGTTACGTAAGACAAAGGGGACTAAAAGGTGTAGGGTTCACATTCCGTCCATACTTGTAGGCATTTTCAAGAATGCTTGGTCTGGAGAAGCACAAACTGAGGATGCAAAATGTAACACAGTGGTTGGGGTTTGTTTACTAATAAGAATTTATTTCTACCCAAACAAACCCTTTTTAGCAGCATTACGATAATGAAAGACTGGGTAAAAAATAACTTTCTAGCCTGTACCATGCAGTTTGCATGCAGATCTTTGGCGGTTCATAGCTCACTGTGCTACATTACGCTTATAACTTATGAACTGCACAGTAACAAAAGAATCTCTGCGACTAAAGCAGTAGCCCACTGAGCTATCCACATAAAATACAGTTCTGTGATGCAGCAGGCATAGTAAGCATCTGTGCTACCTTAGATGAGTCAAAACTATCCCTAGACAAAACTCAGATCTCTCTCCAGCAGGAAGATTAATCACCAGAGTTATCCTGACACTTTTATCACGGGTACGCGGCACCACCAGCATAAATATAAAACTGAAACTGGTCGCACATGCACCCAGTCACCACTTACCACTGGTAGGTGCCTGTCGCTGTCGGTCACTGATTCTAGTGGCTGCTGGTGGCTGACCTGGGCTTGGCTGCTGGCCTGGGCCTGGCTTTGAAGTCTGAGGAGAGTCGGTGTCTGATGGGGTGAGAGAGAGCGCAGAACGCAGTGGCAGGACAAAATAAACATAACAGGGCCATCATTGGTATCACTTTTGCGAGCTACAACAGATTGATGGCCCTGTAAGCAAGGGGTGGTCACACTGTGTTAAATGTGTATCTTTTCACACACAAAAAAGCAGTTTGGTGTACCGGGGAATCCTGGCTGGCCCCAAGAGACTGGAAACAAACGTGCGTGCTAAATGGATTATACTAGCCTGCTGATGTTGTTACTGGGCACTGATATGGCAGCACTGCTGCAAACCCGGACCCCAGAAACAAAACCGGCCCTCACCCTTCCAGCCTCCCGGGGAAACGCCTGATGCCCCTACAGCCAGCCTTTCCTAGATCAGACTCTTAAGGAAGGACTCTGACCAATCAACAAGCAGCAGGTTTGAGTTCTGCCAAGCGCCCTCCTTTGCTTGTGACTGGAAGGTTACTGCCTCTCTTCAACTTGATTGGCTGTGCTGCTGGTGAAGAATGTCCGAACCAATAACAGCCTGGCACTCCTGAATCCCAAGTGCCAATGCTCTTTGCATTCTAGGAGAAGTATTAGCGTAGCCTTACTCCGGATGTATGTTTAATGAGTGTACTATGCATTTCCATCTACACCATGTTCCTGTGCAATTTCTTTCATTTTTTTTCTCTGTGTTCGTTGAACATGTCTCAAAAACAGTTCTACCTGTCTGCATTGATAAGGATGCCAATGTCGTGTAACGCTCTTCTGAACTGATGAGGCTTGAGGAAGAGACTTTTCTTTTTGTGTCTTGGCCCTGCTTTCCTCTTTAGTGCCCTGTCTCTCTAGTTTGATAGAAGCTTGTCTTGTACAATAGTATTCACTACTATTGTTGTGTGTCCTCCAAACTCTCTAGCACCACTCACCTTCTGAACAACCTACCTTACTGGCTCGGCCTTTGCTACCAAAAGGCTGAGTTTCTTGGTTAACCTGAAGAGGTGCGGTGTAAGCAGGGGGTGTTAGTCAACAAAGTAGCAATGCAGACAGTTTCTCGGGAAGCCCTCTAATTGATCAAGGTGTAACTGCCCCTTGCACATACATCCTCCCATGAAATGATCACTGTCTTAATATTCGCTTGTTTAAACCTAATTATTGACGATACCAGTGGCTTTTCAAATGTGAACTCTGCTCAAGCCGCAGCTTGGAGGACATGGAGTACTTAGTGACAAAACTGTCCAAGAAGTAAAAGAAAAGAACAAGTGAACAGGTTATTTTTTTTAATGAATTGAGGTAGATATGAAAGAAGAAGAAAGTAAATATTAGCATACATACAGAATGCCTTTAAGGTTTGTATTGCTTGTGAACATAACTTAAATGAGGTGGTATTTGCAGTTGGGTTCAGATTTTCTTCCAGCAGTCCAAGGGGTTGGAGTGAGATTCTGGTAGGTTCAGTCTAACTCCACATTCTTTCATCAGCTAAGACTCGGATCGCTTCAACCGTTCAACCTCACCCAATATGGCAGCTCCAGGTGCCAAGTTCAACCCCATTGCTGTCCCACCCACCACTGTATTTTGTCAATATTTCTCACATCCTAGTTGCCTATTTATCCTGTGTGGCCCTCCTGATATTCTGTGGAACTGATTTATTACTCAGCTTTTCCACTTAGGTTCAGTGGTGGCTGAGGTAAATATTAAGTGTTGTGCAGAGCAAGTTAAATCTATTCTTTATACCAACTTATGTGTATTCTGTTCCTCAACTGTAGATTGTATGTTCTTTTTCTATTCTGTATTGCATCATTTCACACACTACATTCAATATTCTTATCTCTCACATGATTCTCATATCTCCTCTAATAGGTGGTGTGCACTAGTACATTGTTGTACTGGCTCTACCTACTATGTTACGTACCCCGGCCAATCAATGTTTGCCGGTGCTAATCAATCAGCCCAATGTAGTAAGGATATATGCTCTTTCTGTGATTTCTTTTTTTTGCATGTCCGCGCTCTTCTCTTTGTCTTATTTCTTCTTTAAGCATCTATTCTTCCCCAAAAGTTATATCATGGCAAATTCAACATGCCATGTGCTGTGTATACCTCCTGTGTTATATTGTACACCCTGACTATTGCCTTCACCGTCGTCATTAGCACCATCTGGGCCTCCTGTTCCTCTTGCACGCAGACGATGTCGAAGAGCGTCCGGCGTGGTGGTAGCGCCAGGAAGGCTATGGCCGCGGCTTGTCGGATGAACCAGCTGTGGTGTCGTGCCAGGGCCTCCTCATACGCATCGGCGCACATGTCGGAGGTACTATCCTGGTCCGTGCTGGTGGCTAGTTTGTAGAGGAAGAGCTCGAGCCACTTGAGAGCCCGGTGGAGTCGCAAGAGGGTGCGACAGCCTGATGGTGTGCGGTCGCTGGGCAGCTCCTTGAAGTTGACCACGTTGTCCTGCAGTTCGTACTTCACCATGGACTCCAGGGTCTGGTACTCCTCGGAATGCTTGCCCGTGCGGTAGCCGTGCACGATGTTGATTTTGGTGATCGTCTCTTGGGATATGAAGCCAAAGACAGTACCAAGTGCATCCATAAACCTGGGGAGACAAATAAAGGAATGTCAGTGGGGACTGGGAAACGGCTCGGCTCTTTCAGCAGTGTCACTGAGCTAAAACTCAAGGTTCAGGGAGTTCTACATTGTTCCCTGGACAGAATTCGATGCTTTGTCTTGTGGGGATTCATATGAACCACAAGAAGGGAAGCCAGCATTGGCTGCGTCAATCGCTGTCATAATCCAACAATCAAGGGGGAAACCCTTCTAAAATCAGTAGCCACAAATGCCATGTCTGAATTCAAGAGGTCTTGAGAACTCACCTCAAGCAGTTTGTGCTTGCCAATGAGGGTTCCCCACACCTTCATCCATCCGCCCCAGCCCTTCTCTCTCCCTCATCCATCTTGCACCCCATAGATATCTTTGCACATGTCCTCTTCCCTTCTGGTTCATGCCCTGAGAAATTCTTCTTCTGGAGCTCTGTGCTGCCCCAGACCTTCTCCCGGCCCTGTACAGTACAGAGCTCTGTTGCTGCTGGAACTCTGTATTTCCCTGAGCTTTATCCCTACCCAGTACTGTACTTGCTCCATTGCTTCTGGATCTCTGCCCTGCCCCAGGCCTCTTCCCTGCTCAGCACGGCTCAGCGCTCCATTGATTTTTAATGCTAGTTTTATACTTAATGCGCCAAAGAAAAGAAGCATTGAGGGAGGCTGCAAGTACTGCTGTTACTGGGATCTGTGTAGGTAATCTAAGGGTCTGTACTGTAAAACCCCTTTTCTATCCCAGTGATGGCCGCCCTGTCCTTCTATGGTTTTGAAGCGGAAGGAATTCTTTATCTAATGATCAGATCCACACGTCTTTGGGCTCATCAAGCCCCCTTAAGTTGTCCTATCCAATGACCTACTTGATGAGTTCCTTCCACCCCTCCAGGTACTCCTTCAGCAGCACCTGCCCGTCGGGGGTCACGCTCTTCCTGAAGGCCGCCAGGAGCCTCCCGACCTGGAAGTCCTTCCCCTCGCAGGGCTTGACGTACAGCTCATCCTCCGCGTGGTCAGGGTCCCTGCCATGGACCTGTCGGCCAAATGTGAAAAACAAAAGAGCAAAGCTGGGTCAAAAGACCATTTCCTTCTTTATTATAATCATAGCATGGTGACATCTGTGGGAGGGTTATCGAAAGGTCTGTAGATCCTGCTGGCGTGAATGTTGCTTACATATCGAGGCGTTCTATAGCGCGTGGTCTGTGTTTCTTCAGCAGAGAGCGACTGAGGACACAAGAAGATGGCTGGAAGCTAAGATCTGGTGTTGAGGCGGACCACAGAGGTCTACCTTCTTGGGCTGAGGCACCCCTAAGGAAGAGTCTGGCTCAGTAACATTGGTGCCTTAGAATGAGCTCTGGGCACTCAGTGGAGAAATAAGGAGCTTGATTCTGGTCCACAGAGCAGGTAGGAATTAAAGAGACAGAAAAAGTGGATTCTCCAAGTGTTATGAAGAAAATATTTAATTTTATTAAGGACACAGAGGCGAATATTATGTTGGTTTAGACACATGTTACACACAACAGCAATGAAAACTTTAACAACAAACTTCAATTCCCATCAACCTTGGGAGCTGGACTACCAATGTCCCCCCGGGTGCACCACTAGCCCAGCATAAATGGGCCTTTAGTCTCTTCACTTCCTCTTTCTTGATGCAGCTTGACAGTGTTAATGTAGAAACAGGAAGACAATGAAGAAAACACAGACACAAATCACAAGGAAAACCACCATGCAATCACAATCCTCACAAAAACCAACAAGATTATTGTGGCACTGTTGTTGTTGGTAGTACTAGTAAAGAAGTAAACATTATACTAGGGGTGGGCGGAAGGCGTGGAAGTTCACTCCGTGGAGTTCCGTTGAGTTACATGAAAACTCAGCGAGATTCCATGTAGTTTCCTGGAAGGGCGGAATTAGGCACACTGCACTGTTTGTTAGCACGAAGAGTTTGTTACACGCTGAAAAACAGCGCAAATGGTATCATGCGGCAGGCCAGAGGGTGTTGCTTCTTAAGGTGATTTTTTCCCCCGCTCAAGTAGATTTTCTACTTCCTGACTTCAAACGGTTGCGACAAGCCGCGTTGGGGGAATGTCGGCGAGTGCCCTACTAGCAGCTAAAAATTGCACTAGGGGACACCAAATCTCGCTCGTTAACTTACCGTTGGTGAGCCACATGTGAGAAAAACTCTTCCACGTAGCGGTTGGCGGAATTTCGCTGGAACTGGCCAAAACTGCCAACTTTGACGGTGGAGCTGAATTTATCACCCACCCCTACATTATACCTGGTAAGGGAGGGCCTCAAATGAATTAAATATCCTTCAGACGTAGCGGTGGGATAATAGTCGCCTTCACGGCCTTAACCAAATTAGGACTTTCCTTCAGAGCCCTTGGGAAATCCACATTTAATGACTGGACCAGAGGCTCCAGTTATTCTACTTTAAAGCTTATTGACCACATCAAACAAAGCATGAGACACAGGTTTACAATAACATGTTGTTAAATTCAGTAAAATAAGATGAAGAGTCCTTGTTGTAATGTTCATGTAGTATATTTATTCTTGGAATTAGATAGTCAGGTACAGCATTCAAGTAGGAATGTAATATGGTAAGAAACCCCACCGGGAGCAGATAACTTCCTGCTCAGCCTCCAGGTAACTGATAAATCCCTTGAACAGCAACAGGTAGAATCCTGGATGACATCACAGAGACATGACATAGACAAGCAGACACTAACACTAAGGAGGGACAAAGAGAGAGGAAGAGCAGGATATAACACACCTCCCTCCTTTAATTGAAAAAATGAATAAGATGAAACAGAAGATGGCAGAAGCAGAAAGGCAGAAGAAAGAAAGAACATAAATGCACCAGAAATAAACCCCCTCTTCAACATGATGGAAAGAAGAGGTAATATCAAAGGGGCGCGGGCACAAAGGTTGTACAAGCACCGTAAGCTAACAAAAGAATGTAAGCTTAAATGAAATGAAAACTGAACATCTCAATACATATGAGCAAAGGTACAGTATGGCTCAGTACCGTAGATAGAAAATGAAATATCAACTCCTCAAATTCGAATATTTTCGATTCCTCCAAAATAAAGTACAATAAAATGAGCCCAACTCCTCAAAGTAAATACATGAACTCCTCTAAACATAGAGCACTCAAAGTAAATACATGAACTCCTCTAAACATAGAGCACTCAAAGTAAATACATGAACTCCTCTAAACATAGAGCACAGTAAAAGTGGTTCATGACAAAACGGCTCTTCACAGAAAATGCACAACTTCTCTATCAATAGAATAAAACTGAGCCCATGCAGCTCCTCACAGTAAGTAACAGAAAATCAGCAATAAAACTGAGCCCTGCGGCTCCGTACAGTAAATAGATGAACTCCTCTAACCGTAGAGCACTATAAGTGGTTCATCTGAAATGACAATAAAATTGAGCCCCTATGGCATCTAATAGCAAGCGCATGAACAACTCTAACAATAGAGCACTATAAAGTGGTTCATAACAGAAATAAACATCAAAATTGAGCATCACTCTAGCTCATCATCACAGAATGAAAACAAACTGGAGCACCTCAACATAGTTGAGCACATAAATGACCCCAATAAGCAAAACGCCTACAAATCATCACCAAAATGAAAGCAAATGAGCACCTCAACAAAGGTTAAGCACAAATGTGACTCCAGTAAAGTAGGCAATAATAGAATAAATTATTTCAAAATGTATCACTTGCAAATCCACACAGAAAAGAACATGTAACAGCATACATATAGTCATAGTCATACATTCTTATATAGCGCGCAGTTCACCGCAAGGTCTCATGGCGCTAGCAGCTAAAGGATGGAGGACATCATATGTAACCTAGAACCAGAATTATAAGCATATAATCGTTTAAAGGTGGTCATAAACATTAAAAAAAAGGTAATTTGGGGGCAAAATGGTATGATGCGAGCTGTAGGAAGGTGCGTAATCACCTGATATCTGTAATCAAAACTAGGGATACTCAGGCAATTAAAGCTGCGAGGGTGGAGTACAGAAAAACCCTAAAACTTGCCAAAACTATATGGGATGATAATCGGTGGCAGGACCTTTATGAGGCCAGTCTATCAGGTAATCAATTGAAATTCTGGCAGGTAGTTAAATGGGGAGGATGTGGTGATCAGCAAACCCCAACTAACCATGTCTCTGCGGATACGTGGGTTGAGTTCTTTTCAGCCCAGTTTTGTGGTAAGCAAATAAATGATAATCCTAGCGAGGAGGGAATGTTGATTCTTCCACAGTTGGTGAACGGCGGACATGTGGTTTTTAGTGAACGTGAGACGGAGATAGCGATACAATTAAGCAAAAATAGCAAAGCACCCGGGATGGACTGTGTCCCAGTAGACCTTTTTAAACATGATATGGAAAATTGGGTCCCGTATATTACTGCCCTGGCTAATGCCATTGCTTTGGGAGCAGATATCCCGGTATCTTGGAGAGGGGCAGAGATCCTCCCAGTACACAAGAAAGGAGATAAGTCTAGTGCGGCGAATTATCGCCCCATTAGCCTCATCGACGCACTACAAAAAGTAATGGCCAGATTGCTGTTAGGCAGAATACAGTCATGGGCGAGGGAAGAAAATATCTTGTCCCCACTACAGGCAGGCTTTAGAGCCAACACAAGCACTATCGACCAGGTAGTCAGATTCACCATGATTTACTGGAAGACGGTGCATCTAGGAGGAGGTACATTATACGCTGCGTTCGTAGATTTAAAATCTGCGTTCGACCTGGTCCCTAGAGATAAGATGTGGTTGGCACTAAGTAAAATGGGAATGCCTCCTGACTTATTAGACTTAACGATTAGGTTACATAATCATAATTTTGCGAGAGTGAGATGGGGATCCCAAAGCCAAGTAACGGAGTCATTCCCTGTTACGCGGGGAGTTAGACAAGGGTGCGTCTTGGCACCATCCCTCTTTCTCCTTTTCATTAATCAGGTAGTGGAGTTCCTTTCGTCTGTTTCATCTGATGCCCCTGTATTGGGAGGGACTAAATTCCCACTTCTAATCTTCGCCGACGATACCCTGATCCTGGCCAAAACCCAGGTGGGGTTGCAAACTGCCATTAATAAATTCACGGAGTTTTGTAAACTAAATGAACTGGAGATCAATGTCTCGAAAACCAAGTTTATGGTATTTACAAAATGTAAACCACGTAAGGGTTATGTTACCATGAACGAAGTATCTTTAGAGCAAGTATGGGTAATGACCTACCTAGGCGTATCTATTGATTATAGATTGCGGTGGAGAGAACAGATTGAGGCTATGTGCCTCAAACTAGCTAGGTTATCAGGGTGTCTCGTGAAGGAACAGCGTTGCTCCCTCACGAAAAGAGTACTTCCTGCCACGAAAATCTATAAGGCCAAAATTAGTTCGGCCGTTCTTTATGGCTCTGATCTATGGGATCATGCTGATCTTGCACCACTAGATAAAATACAAAATAAATTTTTTCGAAGCTTGGTAGGTCTACCGCCCTCAACCCCAACAATCCCACTATTGCTCGATATGGGCTGCCAATCTCTTAAAAATCAAGCTTTATTTAGAATGGTTGCTTTATGGAGAAGAATTTGGTCTACCCCAGAATTGATAATGTTTGCTAATGAGCTTCGGGAGGTTCAACTATCTTTTGGCTCAGGATATATACCCTGGTTCAAAAGTATTAAAGCAACCCTCCTTAAGATGGGTCTACCATTACATTGGTCAGATCCAGGTAATCAAACCTTTCCTTCAAAGAATGAGTTTAAACAATTGTTCTGGTCAGTTGTTAAAAAAGATATGATTTCACTTTCAGCTGGTTCTTCACTTACCAGTTCCTTCTTGCTTTATAAAGTAATTCCCCAACATGAGACGTATTGGGATAACATCACCAAAGGCCTAGATAGAAAACTCTATCATCAATTCAGAGTAGGCACCTTACCAATTAGGGAATTTACTAACAAATGGCAGAATAGTTTGAAAATGTATTGCCCCTTTTGTTTAGAAGTTAATGAAACTGAGAGCCATTTCTTATTCGAATGTAATGCCTATCGCGCACCCCGCCTGAAGTGGCTCAAACCAGTTTGTCGACGAACAAAAATACGGGTGTGTAAAGAAGCAATACACATTCTAAGAACTAATACAGCTGAGTGGGTGTCTATTGGTTTGGCAAAATATCTGGGATGGGCTTGGGTAATCCGAGCAAGGTATATCAAAGAAGCTAGCAAATAGTGTCCATTATTAATTTAACTAGATTATTTCGAAACTGAAATTGACTGATTATGATCTGGGACATATTGCCTGTTACATTCGTTGGTTCTAACATTGTGTATAATGGAAATTGTTCCAGATATTGCTGGTATGGTTTTTTGTTGATAACTGCTAAAGGAAAAAATGTGTTAAGTGGTTACTTGCTTATATTAAGATTCACTCTTTTTAAATTTTTGCTTTTGACTAATATCATTCTCTTCTTTTTTTCTGTGAATTTTTATGTATGTTATGTCTTTTATGAAGGAAAACTTCGAAATAAAGACTATAAAAACTGAACTGACCTGCATATAATCGATATTTAGCACAACACAGTACTTAAAAGAAACATCATGACTGACACACGCACTGTAAATTAAAACAATAATAATAAAGCAGGCAAATCCTTCACGCAAAGTACTTGAATAATGCACTCAAGGATAAATTACAGCGCAAACAACACATTGCATAACTAAGGAAATATGCTAAATTGTTTACATCTTAAACATAAAAAAATAAAAATAATAAAAGTAGTCACCGTTGTCATTTGAATGAAGGGAGACACAAACAGCTCTGTAGAAATCTCCATGCGAAAATGTAAAAAATATCATACAGTAACTTGTTGGAGAACACCCTTTTTTTTAAGGAAAATAAATAAATAAATCATGAAGCAGCAAACACCGGTGAGCGATCTCTCACCCGGGTTACAGATCCAAATGTAGTGTAATGTCAGAAGTTAATGGTGTGCAGATGAAGTTCCAATTCTCGAAGTCAGGAATGTAGACAGACTCCCAAATGGTGTAGAGCCAAGCGCTGGCATGTGAATTCCAGCACAGTTTGCATATGCTCAGGACGTGGTTGGCAGAAATAGGCATCAGGTCTCAGCGTAGGCCAAACGGCAAGCCAAATAACAAAGTAGAACTCTTCACTCAAACTGCTAGTGCACAACCTCCAAGGTACCGAAACATGGAGTTCACACAGATTGATGCAGGCAGAATTAATTTTAATTGCAGGTTGTAAGGGTCCCAGTTAGTAGCGCTTTTGTAAACAGGAGACCTTTAAACAGCAGGTTGGCACGAGTTACATTTTTTTCCCCCAGGAATGTATTCCACTGTGAAATTGTATTCCTGTAGCCTAGATGCAAGACGTGCAATTCTTGCTGTGGAATTCCAACCACCTCCCGCAGAAAGAATGCTCAAAAGGGGTTTATGATCTGTACGCAGAATAAATTTACTGCCCCAAATGTAAATTCTGTAGTGTTCAATCGCCCAAACACATGAAAGCAACTGAGACCTGAAACCTGCTATTACGACCGATTTTGGGATGCTTTGAACTTTGCTTCTGTCATCCGTTAAATATGCTTTCATTGTGGATGAGCAACTTTCTTTCGACGTTTTTACCTTCATAAATATGCTGTGTCAAATTCAAAAACAAGGATTGATGAGGTTTCACGTAGTTTAAACCATCTTCACAAACCTGTTCCTATTTTTAAAACGTTAATTCAGTGTGCACTGTGCTGATTCATAAGCCTGCAGTGTGTTTTAAAGGAGACAGTTGTTAAGTGAAAGCTACACTTGACTTTATTTTTGGTATAAAGCCCCTGTGTGAATATCCGTGGATTCCTGCAACTTAAAGAGCTAACTGCCTGGACACCGGCTTGATTTTGTAAAGGAGAAAGGCTTCGTGCCGAGTCATGGGTTTTATCTGTCATCATCTGTTTTTGCTGTGCCCTTTCCGACCCTGCTTGTCTGATGAATTAATTTGTAAGTCAAGCATTTGGTTTACGAACTGTAAAAGATTTATTTTTATCTTGCCTGTCTAACTCGGCAGTTCAAGCGTCATCAATCCATTCAAATGTGGCACCAGCGCGTGCATCCAGCGCGTTCATCTTGCCTGCAGCCTCACAAAAGTTCAATGTTCTCTCTTTTCCTGTTGTGATGACGTGCCTGCGTCAATGACACTGCGCTGTATCTATGAGTACATTTCTGTGCCTTTAACCACCCGGCACGACGTTGGAAAACGTGCTGCCATCTTCAAGATTCTTCAAAGGTGTATTTTCATTTCAGCACGTCATAACCTGCACCTCTTCTGGACGTGTCTTTTTCTAGTTCAGTCCCTTTGTTTAGGTCTGTGGTGGTGCAATTCTTTCTGCACGAAGTGATTAAAATAAACAGAGCGCCACATTTGACCTTCATAGACTGAAATTAATTACAATTTTTACACGTGGGAAAAATGCAAGGAGTGCATTTCGTTATGTTTCTTCAGCGAAGGTACTGTTTATTTCTTCATGAGTTACAACGTCTAGCATGTTTTCCGGTTGACAACGGTGACTACTTTTATTGTTTTAGTTTCTTATTTTGAATTATTTGCTAAACACATGTGTATTTATTTACATGTTTGTGTTCAGAGTGACTGATTTATTTACTTTTACTGTGTGGAACTGTTATGTGCTGAAATATTTTATACAAGTGCTTCTTTACTGTTATTTTGATGGATTATGCTGTATGTTTTGATGAACCACTTATTTCATAGTGCTCTATTCTAATAGAGGGTGTTCACATTTTTACTGCGAAGAGTCGTGCAGGGACTACATTTATTGCTTTGAACCACTTTAAGTGCTCAAATGTTTTGAGGTGTTCAATTCTAGTGTGTATTTTTCTGAAGATTAGTTCTCCAGTTTGGATTTTTGGTATTCATATTTTGCGGAGCCACGTAAGTGCTCATTGTTTGAGGCGCTCCATCTGTTTCAGATTGAATTATATGAGGTTGCAGCGTCCTCAGTTCTGTTAATGCTCAGTTGTATACATGATTTATTTTGTTGAACCACGTAAGTGCTCTATTCTTTTAGAGGTGTTCATTTATGCAGAGTGCCGTTGGGAAGTCATATACTCCGTGCATTTTATTTAGTTGGGTTCCCTGTGTATTGCTTTTGGTGACAGTCTGGCCAACTGGCATGATTGGTGATATTTTGGGTTTGGTTTGTGATGGGGATGGTGGTTATGTGATTTTGCATTGGTTTTATGCGAGAGGATATTATTCCTCTTTTTGTGTTTTATGCAACAATTCTTATGTCATGCTATATTGCTATTTCATAATTTTTATTTACAGTCATTCATTTTCTTATGTTGACTGCTTATTTGAAATCCTGACCTTGTCATCGTCAGGGCATACTGTATTTATTTTCTCTTGCTTTCTTTTGTCTTCATTGTTTTAAAAGAGGGAGATGTGTTATATCCTGATCATCTCTTTCCCTGCTGCTCAGCCTGTGCGCGTGATGTAATTAGAATGTTCGTGTGCGCATGGTTTGAATGTGTGGTCAGTTTGAATGAGTGGGGCTGAGCAGCTGGATGCTGCTCCCGGTGGGGCCTTCCTATTTACCAACTTTTAACTAATAAACATCTATTTAAGAATACCTACGACTACTGGATCTACTTACATTACAAAGTACATTTAGCATTGTAACACATGTCTTAAGTGTAGAAGCTGAAAACCAATTGGCTGCTCCCAGAATATCTGCTAGTCTTGCTCTGTCCCTAGAAGCCATGGCGCGTCTGGAAGAATGGGCTCCAAAAAAGGAAAGGCCCACCCCAGCTTGTGACGTGACCCACTTTCCCCATCTGGCCAAAGACGAGACATGGGAGAGGCGGGGTTTATAATGCAAATGAGGAGCTGATCATGAGATGCTCTGAGAGGGGCCAATCTGACCTCATATTCCTTCATGCACCCTACCAGGCAAAGCTTTGGGTGATCCAGGGAAGTGGGGACTCCACAGTTGAAAGGAGGGTCTTAGTACATCTGGAAATAGAAAAGACCTCCAAGCTCCCCAACGGTGTAAATCACCAAGTAGAAATATCCAGAGCTTTCACATCAGAAACTCTTTCAAAAGAAAATAAACAAAATAACATAGGTAACTTAGCTGGCGAAGCTTTCAGTGTTAAAGAAGAATTATCTGTCCAAACATGTTTGAGACAACATTGACATTGCATATATTCAGGTTTTGTAGGTACAGCCCTCCTTATTCCTCACAGGAATCCTCAGACCAGAGGTTGCTCACCTACAGGTTTCCCTGCTGTACACTGACGGTGCAGAGAAATTGCTGATCTGTGTGTGCGAATTGTTTGATACGATATCCCAGAATCCGTAAGATGTCTAGATAATTGGCAATGGGAGCGACATCAGAACAAATAGAATATGCACTCGATTCTAAGCACCGAGCCCAGCCCGACTGGATTCTTTACTCTTGGCAGCCGTCCAAGGAGCCAGTGCCCTGTTGATGAAAGTGAGCGTGTCTAACAAAGTCCTGGGAGGGATCAGATAAACCTGATTCTTTCCAGGCGATCAGTTGGAGATTGCTTGATATTATTAAATTGTGAAATTGGCCTGTCGGGTCCCTGAAGAGTTGGAGAATAGGGACTTTTATGGACATCTGTAGGAGATTCGGAAACCAAATCTGGGATGGGCAAAACAGAGTGACTATGACCTGACAAGGGAGAGCATTTGCTCTCTAGTTTGGAGTAGTCAACAGGAGGTCAGTGAGCATTGGGGGAAAGCATGAGCAGTCCCCTGATCCCATGGATGCAGAAAAGTGTTAGTCACTTGAGCATTGGAATCTGGTCTCCAACTGTAGGACTGGAGGAGCGGGGTGTTCAGCCTGGATACGAAAAGTCTATGTAATGTAATGTAATGATGTCTTGTAAAGCGCATAAATCACCCTACATGGGGTATCTCCGCACTGTAGACCGCTGGGGAACCCGTCCTGGCTTTCCCTGTAAGATGGACCCTACTGGTTATCTCCAGGGTGAAACCTGGCATCCCCGGCGTATGCGGGGGGCCGTTGTGGAGATGAAGCAACCTAATGCCCAGAGTTGCCGAGTGTGATTCCTGGTTAGAGTAGGCACAGAGGCGAGAATTATCGAGTCCGCTGACCCTGGTCCACGACCCTGCCGCGTCGGGAATTGAACCCTGGTCCCGGGCCCTCCTCTGCTTCCGGGTCTGCCGCCTCTAACCAGTGAGCCACACCACTCCACTATTAAGAAAGATCCTCACATATCTTGGAGGTATTGAAATGCTGGGATATATAGCTGCCAATCGGTGACATCCTTTAAGTGGCAAGTACACCAGTTTGCGTACAACCACCCTGGCATTTATTCCACTGGTACTGATAACTGAGGTGTAGACAGTATTCCCATAAGTGCTTCACTGGATTGGCTAGGATCTTTGAGTGAGTCCCACATAGATGATTGATGTGTACTACTGCTGTGAAGTTGTTCATTTTTATTGGAACGGAGCAACGAGCAGGGCCCTTTGTGAAGCTTTGGATCGAAAAGGAGCCTGCAAGATGCTCTAAATAGTGTATGAGCATGGAGGATGTCCTCTCTGACCATATGTGGCCAGTCAAGAACTCGTTGCAGAGAGCATCCCACCGGGACGAACATGCGTCAGATTCTAATAGAAGATCCGGGATGGTATTGAAGACTGACCAGTTGTTCCGCGCCTAAATGTTTTTTAAGCACCAGGTTCTCTCCTCCCTGGTTTCCTTGGAATGAGGTCTGAGTAGCTTAAACCTTTCCTAAAATGCTGAATTTTTAACCACTGTAATGCTCGATAATGAGGTTGGTCCAGTAACTCTGCCTGAATTGATGATGCTAAAAGACCGACCACACGCACAAACCCAAGCAGAGATATCTAAGAAGAGACAAAACGAAGTGACAGCTCTTTCTTGACAACCTTGAGTTTCGCCTCCATAAGCTGGAGGGTAGAAGATGTTGAATTTACTAGAAAGCCCTGAAATTCTATTGACTGAACTGAAGAACGTAAAGACTTTTCCTGATTTGAAATTGAAGGTATGTTTTATGAGGGGGAATGGGGACTGAGAGATATGCATCCTTGAGGTCCAACCACACCATCCGATCTTGGGCTTGATGACAATCCTGAAGATGGAGAATAGCCTCCACCTTGAAAGTCCGTAAAGCACAAATTGATTAAAATGTCTGAGATTTATCACCCATCTTACCTTATTGTTCCATTTCCCTACCAAGAAGATATTGCTTTGAAGACCTGAGTAGTTGAAAATTGAATGTCATATTGCTTCTCTTCGGAACAGATCGTCTATTTCCTGACTGTTCAAGGGACTGTCTGCTCGGAAGAAATGTATTACGTGGGGATAAAATGTTCAAGAAAGTTATTGGAAAAAATCTATATGATGTCCCTGTAACTGAAGTACCCATGAGCCTGATGTTATCTGAAACCATGCCTGGTGGAACAACGCTATTCAACCCCCTAAAACAAGTGGTACAGTCTGTACACTTACCACTGTTCATTTGACCCCTGGAGTGACTTCGATAATGTCCTCTGCCACCTCTCCGTCTTTGGGGCTTGCACATCGGTCTCTGATAGGAGCGACCGGACGGCCCTCTGAAATTTGAATTCTGGAGCCTTTCGTTAAATTGGCCACAATCGGCCGACTGACCCCCTCATTTACTCGTCATCGAGGAAACTTTTTGGCCAAACACCTTTCCCGAGGAACCCTAGGCTTGGTCAATGGAGCCAAGGGTATTGACAGATATGGAGATTTCCTTATTGGAATTCTCACCAAACAGAAGCCCTGTCGCTGCTGGGCCTTCCTCGGTGGAAGCCACCTCAGTAAGGTTGGGTACAATTCAACGGGGAGAGTTGTGCGGCGTGCTAGAGCAGGCAACGACTTGGTTTGGCCAATAAAACATACCGCTGCCTGGATCCACCTTGAGGGGTCATTCGGGTCAGTCATTCTCGTTCCCTCTGGCCAGCTCTGCCATTTCAAAAATCCAAGTTGTTGGGTCTATTGTGTCCAATAACTCATCTTAAGAGGCAGAACATGCTCTGTGGATGTCCTTCTTCAGATCTATATTGTATCTTGAAAAAAAGTCAGAAGAAAAGGGGGACAGAGTATGGATGGATAAAAGAACAGATCAACCTTTTTATTTTACAGGAGGCCCAAACCAGTTACGGTTTGACCAATCCTGATTATTAGAGCCGGAATCAGAGGAATACAATACTGCATCCGAATCCTCATCTGTACTGGTCAGGCTGGTCTCTCTCCTACATGTTTATTCCACCTCTACAGAAGAGGGCCAGGATGTGACGTACCGCCAGATCCCTCAAACCATCCTCCTTTCCAGCTCTGACGTTATCAGACGCCGTCACGACATGAGTTTGCGCTGCCCTCAGCGGCCCTATCTTGCCTGAATGACGTGCGCTTATGGCCTTTTTATTGATAATTTTTTTTTTCCAAATTATTTTTATTCAGTTTCAAGGAAAACAACATATACATCTGGACTTCTTTCCTACTGCCCTTTGGGTGAGATTGACCTGGTGGTCCCAGCAGGCTGAGTCTGGGCTAAAATAATGTCCTTGACACTATTGTCAATATCTTTGACCATTCCTTGCCTGGAAACATTTGCCTCACTTGTCACAGAAGAGTTGATACATTTTTTCCAATTATCTTTAAATAGCTCCTCGCTCGTATCCTTGTCTTTCTCGTTTATATTGTGTTCAGACAGACACTCTGAACAGTATTCAAGACAAAACCAAACCGAAGAAAGTACCAATACTACTTGAAAGATACTTAGTAGATGGAAGTGTAACCAAAAAACAGCCCAAATAAAACAAAGAAGCCCCGCGCAGTGAACGTATCTAACAAATGCAACCAGAATACCTTTCAATAAGTAGTGCTTAATTTGTAAAAAATGTAAGTGTCAGGGACCTCGTAAGGAGACCGCTTCAGCTCACACCACTGGTAGCGCCTACCAGCGCTGCCGATGACAATAGGAACACAGCTTCTAACTATCACTCTCCGACAAGTGCGACAATTCAGGCTATTCCAGGCCCCCAAAGCTATAAGAATGGCTTGGCGGCGGGTATTAGTTATTTTTTATGTATATTGAATTTATAACTAATTGTTGTTGTGCTCATCTCTAAATAAAATAAACAGTGCCACCATATGGCAGACTGTCAAAGATGCTGGTGTTGACAATTAAATGCTGGTGCTGAGCCATGGAACCCACCGGCTCAAATTAAGCACTGTTAATTTGTAAACACAAGCCAATTCCCCGGATATGAAAAACGATATGACAGCGCAGTCAAACGCCTCCCTCGCAGGTTGTTAATCAGCGGAGACGCGCACCGGTACATTGAGTGAAGGCTCGTGCGCGCTGAACAACAGCGTCTCCCAAGGGACTCGAGTCACTGGTCAGGAGTCCTGGTCACTAATTTAAGTACAATGATATGTGGCAGAAATTCTATAACAGGCTTTGAAGATCCCAAGAGCCAGGGCCCTGGACACAATCAGGGCATTATAACCCTCAATAGGAAGGACCCAGCGATTTACCAAATCCAGAGCGGGAACAAAAAAGAAACCTAGAAAGAGAAACAATATGTTTGGGAACAAGCTAGAGACATTAAATAAGGTCATAAAAGACTGAGATAACAGATGAAAAACACCTAACTGACTGCCTCAGCAGCAAGAAAGAGCAAGTGAAGACAGACTAAGGGCCCAGTGTACGAACCTTAGGAACAGCGAATTCCAAATAGCGTTTTTTCAGAATCACTGTTTGATAATCACTATTCTTAATGTATGAAACGTTTATTGTTTTTTTAATAGCAATTACTACTGGGTTGCAAATGGACCTACTTCATGAATAATAATGAGGTAGGTGGCAATTTGCAACCCATTAGGGATGACAGCCATCACAGGGATGGTGGCCTGCTGGGGTCAGCACACCACTATGCCTGTGACTGCTTTTAAATGCAGCAATCTTTTTTTTTGTGTTCAAAATTTTTTATTGAATTTTCGAAATAATTAACAAACACAGACAATACAGAAACATTATTAATAAGCGAAAATACCTAAGCACAATATGGAATTTACAAAAACCATAGTTGAAATATGATAGGTAAGGAAATATAAATATTGATTAAAGAAGGGAAGATAAACACAAAAAGGGAAAGGAGGGAGGGGAACCATGTATAATTACTGTTCATCTATTATGACAAGAGCTACTATTATGATATAAGCAATGAATTATAATGACAGTAAAACCATATAACAGTTATAAATATACAATTATGAAGATAAATATACATATCAATAGGTAACCAAAAAGATTGAAAAAAGTTAGAGTTATGAATAATCCTGTTTAGAGATAACTGAGCTCCTTTTCTTGTAAAAATGACCCATGACCACCAAGCATGAACTGATAGTGACGAAACATCTTTCCAGCAATAAGTAATGGATTTTAAAGCAGCTGATATTAGAAAATTAAAAAATGTACCTTCCAATTCAGTTAGATTTTGCGAAAGACCAACAGATTTACATATTAACAGTTTGTAGGAAATAATGTCATGAATATTCAATATCTTTTGTATAATATCCCAAACATCAAACCAACATTTAAAAATTAAAGGACAATCAAAAAGCATAGGTTGTAGCGATCCGGGATGTAATTTACAATGCCAACAGGATTCAGATTGTATCAGCTTAGCACGAAATAGACATATCGGTGTCCACAAACAATTGAATAAAATATAAGAATTGGTTAGGTAAAGCGAAACAGGTAGCCAGCCAGAAACACTATTAAGCCAAATAATCTTCCAAGTATCAAAAGATAAAGAAAGTGAGAGTTCATTATTCCAAAAAACTGAGATTATATTTAAATTGTTTCCAATAGAGTTGGATAATTTTTTATATAGAAGAGAAACAGTATGTGATGACGTAAACCATTTTTCTTAAAGGTAAACTGGATGCATTTAAAAGAAATGACAAATGTAACTTTCTTTTTCATTGTTTAACTCCATGCGCGCTAGCGGAATTCCGCTCCTGCGCTGAGTTTTTCTAAATCGCACTTTGCGTGACGAGCTGGGCTCGTCATCAGCGTGCGAGGAGGCTACGCCATGACGAGCCCAGCTCGTCAACAGCGTCAAAGGGGTTAAGGGTATATAGTGGGAACTCCTTCGCATTTGCAGATGGTTTACCACCTCCTCTGAGGAGGTGGTAAAGTATTACTGTTCTGAAACCGGACTTAGGTGGCATAACATTAATACATACCATAAGAAATCGCTGCTGTTAAAATGAATGGCAAGAAACAGAGCATAACACGAACCTGTGCCCTGTCATAAAATGTATATTTATATAACATACACTTCAAATTATTAATCTGAAACAACTTAAACACAAACACTAACTTCATTCAGGATCCTTTTATCGACTTTGGAAGAATGAAATGCAGAGCAGGCCATGCTAGATAAAAATGTTATACCTCATCCTCAAAGTTGAATAAAGTTGGCAAACTTTGGACTTTGAACAATTTCTGAGATTTGATAAGCTCGCTTACTTCACATATCGTCGTCTGCTGCAGACGATTTGTGCACAAAAATGATATTGTGAGAGCACTCTAGATACAAATATTTTTCCACAATTTTTTTTGCAAACGTACTTTTAGTGAAAAATCTCCCCAACTCCTATTTTTATCAAAACTTTGTGAGGTACATTTTGAATGGGAAGTTTTAAAAACAACTTTCCACACCCCATTCCCTGTACAATACATACAAATCACTACAGCAGCTGCATTGACCTGTTGGACTATCTGGCCAGCACCATTATGGCTAACAGACGCCCCTCCGAGAAACAACAGGAAAACATTTATATGGACAGATTGGCAAAGCCAATAAGTCTGGTGTTGATCGCCAAACGTTTTGCTTTCTCAAAGTTTACTTTGATATTGGTTTTGCAAAACTTTATTATCAGGGAAGCTGCCAAGCCCACATCAACCTTATTTTTTTTATTTCAGAAATCACACATGGCCCTAGTAGTCCCTGACACTGAAGAGAACCACCTTGAGTGTCGGTGTTCCTGTTTGTGAAACAGCAGAAGGCTGTCACTCACAGCAGAGGTAGCCAATGGCTGAAGTGGGCTGACCCATTGGGCTAAGTAACATGGGCAGAAAACCAAGCACTCAAAAAAGCTATACTTCTTGCCTTCGGGACCCGTTGACTTTGCCAATGCTTTAATTGTTAAGGATGGAGAAAAAAGGCGGTATGACGTAGTGCTATGATGTTGCTGCTGCAGCATTACTTTGTGGGTGCACGCACCACGCATATGTGTGCCAAAAAAACTAAACAGGAACTTTGGGCCATATTATCAAGCAAGGGCGATGCATTATCGCCGCTTTTATTGGCAAGAAACCGCCGCTAAAGCGTCGATAATGGGCTTGATAATATGCCCTTGTGAATTACCATAGAAGCCCAGGTTCTGGTGTTAACCTGGGCTGCTACGGGAATTCATGAGATAATGTATCGCCCTTGCTTGATAATATGGCCCCTGATTTTTTCTTTATCGACTTGAGTTGGCTAAGGTACCAATTTAAAAAAATTGTGCAAAAATGTTTGTTTTGTTTTTAAGCCGGGTACTGGGTAGCAACGACAACGGCATGGGGGGAGGAAAGCAGCACGGTGGGCGTGTTGGGAAAGGAACATGGCGGGCTCGGTGGAAAGAAACAACATGGAGGACTTGGGGGGGCAACGAGGAGAGTGAGGGAAGCAACATGGAGGTTGGGGAAAGAAGCAGAGGACAAAGATGAGAGAGAGAAACGTGGAGCGTGAGTGGAAGGAAGAGAAGCACACAGGCAAGAGAGAGCAAAGTCGGGGAGAGAAGGACATGGGCCAGAGAGAGAAGGTAGCATGAGTGTGGATGGAGAGGGAGATAAGGACACATGGGAGTCAGCTGGAAAACACATGCACTCTTGTGGAGAGCTTAAACTAAAAAAACGATTAAAACGTTTAATGAAAGTGAGCAGTGGAAGAGCACAAGTAAAAAGGCTACAGTCAAGAGGCCGGACAGTCACGAGAAGGAGCAGGCAAGCCGGGATAAGAAGCAAGTAGGAGAATGCGAGGGCTAAGCATTTGGTAGGTTCTAACGCCACTGCCAGCTGACAGTAGTCTATTGTAAAGAGACAGCTTGGGCTGTCAGGTTGGCGAGACCTCAAAATGTGAATGACACAGTAACAGATCAATGGATGGAGAGGGGGCTCAAATCCCCTGTAAGTGAGTATATTATACATACACACTCTTGGTAAAAATCAAAAGGTTGTGGCTAACGCCAGAGTTAATAATGTCCAATGAAGGCTTTAGGGGGAGGGTCAGTGACTGAGTGTTCTTACCGCAGCCTTCGCCTCTGCCAGCGACACCTCGTTCTCCGCCAGGTCCTCTGCACACGGCTTCCCATCATCCACACACTCGGAGAGGTGCACCTCTGCTGTTCGAAACAAAAAAGAAACTCCTCAGAAATCATGGGTTATGCGCTATTTCTAAAACCTGACTTTTTTGAGTTAGGGCTCCGTCTGACTCACCCAGGCCCCTCCTCCCTCCTGCCCAGTATCGTCCCACTGCCCCCCAGTGCTAGGCCCCGCCTCAGCTCTGATGAACCCTGCCCCCCGCAGCCCTGGTGCACCTGCACTGGCAAATATGTCTCTTTACATCGCAAGTCGTTACATCGCATGCATTTACATCGCGGTCGTTACACGACCAAGTTGTTACAACCCAGTACCATTACAACGCAAGTCGTTACAACAACTTGCTCTAACTAGCGCGCTGGACTTAGGAATAGTATAATTTAATATTCCAACTCCAGTGTGTGCAACAGTAGGGAAGGTGTTGGAATAGTAAATTATACTATTCCTTAGTTTAGAGCGCCATCTAGAGCAAGTCGCTGTAACGACTTGCGTTGTAGTGGTACTGCGTTGTAACAACGCAGTCGCAGTAACGACTTGTGTTGTAATAATATCGCAGTGTAATGACCGTGTTGTAAAGGTTGTTTCCCGCACTGGCTGCAGACCCATCTTCTGTCCTTGGCCAGAGTTCTGCATGAGCATTAAGCCAGACCCCCACCGCCGCCCCCACCTCACCCAATTCTTCCTAAACCAGCTCCTCCCTGCCTCTCAAGGCAGGGCTGGCTTTAGCGCTGGTGCCGCCCGGTGCAAAGGCTCTTTTGGTGCACCCCCTTAAAAGCCCCCTTCTCCATGGATATCCTCACTGCCACCCCAACAGTTCCTCTCGTCTCTCCATAGTCTTTCTCTCACATACAGTATATTTTTTTATAGCTCCTCTCTTGCCAGTGTAGGGTGTCAGAGCACTTTGCACCCCACACACAGTCACATTATATAGAGAATATGATTCATATCTGTATAAACCAGTGTATAGGGAATGTTACAGAAGACATTGAGGTTAGAAGGTGTAGGAATCACACGTCACTCATACTAGTAGGCAGATATTTTAAGAGTGTTTGGTTTAGAGAGGCACATAGTTAGGATTTAAATCGTCCACAGTGGCTGGCTTTACTAATACGAATGTATTTCTACCCAAACAAATCCTTTTTTAGCAACATTGGGATAATGAAAGACCGGGAAAAAATGTCATTCTAATCCATGCCCCGCAGCTGACAGGCAGCTCTTTGATGACCGTTCATAGGTCACTGTGCTATATTAGATTTGTAACTTATGAAATCAAACGAATTTCTATGACAAAAGAAGTAACCCACTGAGCTATCCACATAAAATAGTCTGTGATCTGTACGGTTCGCGTTCCTTGCAGCAACCATATCACTGTAAGATGAGTCAGACCTGCTACTAGACAAACTGAAATCTCTCTTCAGAAGAAACATTAATCACCGCTTTATCTCTTTTTTGTTTGTTATTGTATCCTCAAAAGTGATGGGCACACAAGGAGCTCTGGAGCAGGGGTGTTTAAACCTGTGTTATTTTTAAACCCCCACCACCCTAGGTCAGTGCCACAGGTCTAAATCCGGCACTGTCTCAAAGCAGAGTTAGGGCCCCAACAGTGAGCTCCGATAAAGTACCCCAATCCTGACGCTCCCTGATGTATAAACCCAGAGCTCTCATTCTCAGCCATTCAAAGCACTTTCATGCAGTCACGTTTGAGTGGGTGTGGCCTCACTGCAGTGGGACTGGCATCCATAGGGAGGGGGATGCGGGGCACGTGCGCGCTAAATATTATAAATGATTTAAATTAAATAAAACTTACCTAATGCGACGTCCTCCTCTTCTTTGCAGGAACTGCAACCTGATGCTGGAATTTCCTTGCCCAATCCTGGCACTGCTCACATACAGTATGTGAGCAGCGTCCTGATTGGAGAGTGCGGCCTCACTCCGTGCTGGAGAGCGCACTGGCGGCCGGCATTACTCTCAACCCAGCGGTCTTAAGACCGATATGTTGAGAAGTTTAAAGTGTGTATTTGTTGCTGGCCGCCGCAAGACAGCCGCCGCAAGACAGGCGCACTTTAACCCCTTCGCTGCGGCGGAAATTCCGCTGCAGCGCTAGGGGGGGGGGCCCGAGCGGCGCCTGCATGCTAGTGACGGAGCTGCTCCGTCACGAGCCGCGGTTGCGCTGTGCGCATGACGGAGCGGTTCTGTCTTGGCCCGCCCGCTTAATAGAACGCGCCCCGCAGGTGCGAAATCAGCACCGCGCAGGCGCGGCGGCAGGGCCATGACGGAACCGCTCCGTCATGAGCACAGCTCAGCCGATGCTCATGACGGAGCGGCTCCGTCATGAGCATACAAGGGGTTAAACAGTGCATTAGACAGCCCAGCCTCCTCCCTGCTGCTGTCAGTAGCAGCCCCGCCCCTGTCCGCTTGGCTTAGAAAGGGGGACGAAAAATAACATGGTACTGAACTAGTGTTTTATTTTTCATCACCGGGCTTTGGGGGTGATTTTAGGTGGGGCGACGCTCCTCGACTCCAACGAAGGAGCCGCCCCTGCCTAACTGGGAACATGAAATACTAATTCTGATAATTGATAAGATAACGGGGCACGCATGTGAATATCCATTCACTTTTCACAAATCCCCTTCTTAAGCATTTTCTTTACATTAAGCATGCATGCCAACATTTAAGAAGAGGAATGTGGTGGATTTAAAAAAAAAATTATGAGAGTGAAGTTGCCCCATCAACCTCCATTAAAGCAGAGGCAATTTCTGCCAAGAGACCGACAAAATAAAGCTTTTTGTAAATAAAAATTGGAATCAGGCCTGTTGGCATGTTTGTATTAAGTCACGTCACGTGGTTGAGACCATCAGACATTGTGGCCTTAGTGACACAGGTTCTTGATTACTCATTTGTGTTTCTAGACCCGTCTTCCTGGGCACAAGGGCACCCAGGCATTACCGCGCCCCAATCACATCAATCGGAGTGTTTTCCCCCCTGGTGCCTGTGGGCCTCAGTACTAAGGGACCCAAAACTGGATCACCAAGTACTCCTCTCCAGCACTTGACTCTCTCAATATAGCAAGACAGAGCAGTCCAAGGCTTACTCAAGGAGGTGAGGTGGGGTTAGATGTTCAGAATACAGTGCACATCGTACCACCAGCTGATAAACTCAATGTCCAGTCAGTGCTTTACTTTTTATAAAAGAAAAGTACTTTAATACACACAAGATAACTATACTACACATAAACCTAGGATAAACAGTGAAAACCAGATGTCTCGACAACCCTCTGGGCCAGAGCTCTGGCCCAACACAGTATTATGGAGCCTAGAATCTAGGCACTATAAAAACATAGTAAACATGTAGGCACACAATTAGCATAGCATCTTACAGACCATGTTTCACAGGTTGGCTCTCGTTCGCTAGAGCCTTGATACCAGTCTTTGGGTTGAAAGAATATAGTGTCAGCGTACGATGAGAAGTCAAAGGTTCTTGATCAGCTGCAAAAGCCCCGCCCACAGCAACAGAAGTGCCCTCCTGTCCAGAGTGAGGACACTGCTCTAGTGGTGTCTGGGATTTGACCACAGGTGCCTGAAGTATTGGCACAGTTTGCTGGAGCCCAATAGTCACTGGCTAGCTGTAGGAGGGTAGTGGCCGGCTAGAGTGCCAGTATACCCTGATACTCCCAGATATCACAAAAAGAAAGGTGGGGGCCTGTTCCCCTCTATTCCCCACCTACAGCTTGTAACTGGAAGTACGACACAGGCTCCGGCAGCACAGGAGAGGGGTCTGGGCAAAGCGATCGCACCTTCAAGGACAGAGATCAAGCTTCTCCATCTCCCTCGGTCTCGGTTGATGTGCTGCAAGCTTCCTTATCTTGAGCAGGTGTCTGCAATCTCCTTGTTCAAAGCACCAGCTCTGCAAGCCTCACAGGAACAGCTGGTTCTCCGACTGATGCTGCTGACCTATGCTCTTGCTCCTCGTCGAACTGGCACGTTCCTTTGCAGCAGAAGTCATCAGTGATATCTCCCTCAAGTTCAAGATGCGGTAACAAAGCTTCTTATCTGACCGTGGATCGCAGCTGGCTTCCCTGGACAGACCTGGTGTGAGCTGCCTCTTCAGGATCATAGACCAGTCTTGAACAACAGCTGACTGCTAAGGTCCAACGTTTATCATCTCTTATTGACAGGCTGATCCAATCTGAGGGTCTGCTACTTGTGAGTCCTGGGTGCCGCTCCAATCAAAAGGCAAGTTTAATAGCACGTCCACTGCATGTCCAAAGCATGACTTACTGTCTTCCCTCGTACCAGCTTGGGCTTTCCCCAGAGAGAAATTTAAAAATTTTTTTTTTTATTTTTTATTGAAAGTTCATAGCAATATAGTACATTAGAGACAGCAGTAAGTAATAAATAAATATATATATATATATATATAAATACTCATGATACAAAAAAAATGGAGACAGCTGATAGCATGTGGGAATATTTAAAATGGAAGAAAATTACTATGGCGAGAGAGAAGAGAAAATAGAGGTCATAAACAAATCCGGCCATCGACATGATCTAAGAGACCCCACACCTGGACATCCTCCACATAGCCACGGGTGCCCATATCCGTAGCCCCATTTCCCTAGATTTAATTCCCTTTAGGGCATACAATTCTGACTCAATGTTATGGATCCCTATCCTACAGATCCACATTTGAAACCCAGCTTTGCATCACAACCAAGTATTAAAAGAGTAGGGGATAGGTCTATTCTGACAGCTAGCAACCCCTCTAAAAACTTTTCAATTTCCTTTTTAATGGGGCCCAACTTTTCACAACCACAAAACATATGCAATAAATCTGCTGGCCCGCTACCACACCTAGGACAGTTATAGTCCGTCCTCTTACCCCAATTGAACAATTTAGCCAGTGTATAATATAAGTTAAAAAGGGTCTTAAAATGCTGTGCTCTTAGGTTTGATGATCGTAAAAACCTTTTATCCATTACTATTGCTCTATCCAGATCGATGTCTGGATCATCCAATTTAGTGGCCCATCCTTCCTCTGTCTTGATCAGATCATCGGGGAGACTTTCCAGAAATAACCCATAAATTTCCCTGATTCTACGACCACCACCTTTCATATAATCTAATAATGCACATCCTTTGGATATATTTAAGCGCTGTCTTTTTGATTTAATTATATTAACCAGCTGCATATACTTAAACTCTTGACCGCCTAGTAATGAATGCCGTGTCTTCAACAGTTCAAGGGGCCTACATACATCTTTTATCATTACTTGGCCTAATGTAGTGATACCCTGTCTTTCCCAGTGTTTCCATGGACCATCATCACTTAGATGCGGAAATAAATCTGAGTTCCATAGTAGAGTATGTTGGTTATATCTTGGGATACTCTGATTTTTTTGTACAGAGGACCATACCCCCCAGATGTCTTCCAAAATTTTGAATCCTGATGCCTTGAAGAAGCGCTTGTCATATTTCCTCAGCAATATCCCATATACTTCCCTCCCAAGTGCCAGCTGATAGATAGAGGGGATGTCTCCCTGACTGTGCCTAGTGTCCTCTGGGAAAAAGAGTATAGTCATTTCTGTGAGGAGACAAGCCCAGTTGTAGAACCTGAGATTTGGTATTCCCAGCCCGCCCTTTTCCTGGGGAAGAGACATAAGTTTATTAGATCTCCTGACCTTGCTGTATTGCCAGACAAAGTTCATGAAGATAGACTCCATTTCCTTAATCAGTGTGTCTTCTAATCTAAAGGGGATGGACCTGAATTTGTATAGGATCTTGGGGAAGATCGACATTTTTATAACATTGACCCTTCCTATAATTGATAAGTGGAGCTTGTCTATTCTTCTTAGGTCCTGTTTGATCTTTACCAATAACGGCTCAAAGTTATCTTTGATGATATCCCTTGGCTGAGCAGTGATTGTAATGCCTAAGTATACTACTGAGTCCACATATCTATTGTCCATTTTAGCTATATTACTAGAGCATAATACCTGCGTCTTAGCTGCGTTTAAGCGATATCCGGATAATCTCCCAAATTCAGAAGTGATTCTAACTATTTCCCTCAAGGCACTATCGGGATCCGTAGTTGTTATAGCTAAATCATCCGCGTAGGCGAGAACCTTAGTATGGAATCCGTTGGTAACAACTGGCTTAATTTTACTATTCATTAAAAGAGTTATTAAGGGGTCTATATATAGTGCAAAAAGGATGGGCGAGCACGGGCACCCTTGACTCGTGCCTCTTGATATGTGGATCTGCCCAGAACGCTCGCCCATGAGATGGATACTAGCAGTTGGATTGGAGTACATAGCCTGAATTGCCTGCAGGAATCTGGGACCGAAACCTCTATCTCCCATCACTCTCGACAGAAAGCGCCACCTAACGCTGTCGAAAGCTTTTTCCGCGTCAAGGAGGGTCATCGCGACCCCCCCCCCCGGCAGCGTGTATGTCAAACAGTGTGATGGCTCTTCTTATATGGTCAGTCGTACCCCTACCAGGAACAAAACCGTGCTGCCAGGGAGAGACCAGGGTCCCGATGATCCTACCCAGCCGCGTCGCCATAATTTTAGCATATAGTTTATTGTCGCTATTTATTAGCGATATTGGCCTGTAGGAGCCGGGGCTTGCTTTAGGTTTCCCCTTCTTGTGAAAGACCACAATATTTGTTTCGGTCCAAGATTCCGGTATAACCCCGGTGTTCATAACCCCATTAAATAAATCCAATAGCAGAGGTGATATTTCTTCCTTCAAGCATTTATAGACCTCCAGGGGTATGGCATCGGGGCCTGCTGCCTTACCAGCTGCTAAATCTTGTAATGCCTCGTATAATTCGTCTGTAGTGATGCTTTGTTCCAAAGTTTCTCTCTCACTAAGAGTAAGTTTATCTCTTCTGTGTTGTTCCTCTGCCTCAGCCAGTTTACCCAACAAGCGTTCTCTCTCTGCCTTGGTTCTTTTACACATTCGGCCTGTATAACTAATTATCTCCCCTCGCAGGCCTGCTTTAAAACTGTCCCACACAGCAAAGCGGGAGGCGCTATATCTATTAGCGTCAAAGAATGACTGGGACCAATCCTTTAGGTGCTTTATGTAGTTAGTATCCACTAAGAGCTTCCTATCGAAAGTCCAAGGTCTAGCTTTTTTCCCTTGTATGTTAATAGCCATTGTTAGGACAAGGGGGTTGTGATCCGATATTAACCTAGGTAGCTTTGCTATTTCCACATTAGAGAGATAATTAGCTGATATCATGAAATAGTCCAGTTTGGTATGCTTATTGAATGGATGTCAAAAATATGTAAACCCAGGGTCGTCCTTTTTTAAACTACCCCAGACATCCCTCAGCCCATGAGATTGAATGACAGAAGACACTGCTCTAAATACACGTGGCTTGCGACCTGTAAATACGAGCCCATTTGTAAAATCTGCTGAGATATTTAAATCTCCACAGATTACTATTGGTGCAGGCCAGTTGGTTAATTCCTGCTCTATTTGGTCCATCACTGCTGGGTCATCCAGATTGGAACCATATATTGAACATATAGTGATGCCTATGTTCATTTCGCATATAGCCCATCTTCCAGATATATCAGCCTTACATCTTTTGACCCCTCCCAGCCCTACCCTGCCGATAATTGCTACCCCCTTTATCATTGATGTCTGTGAGGAGCAAGATAGAATTTCATACCCCTTTAAATTTAGCCAATGTCTCTTTTTCCAGGGTAGGTGAGTTTCCTGTAGGCATAGAATGTCAGCCCCTATTATTTTGATGTACTCCTCCAACCTGCCCCGCTTTTTCCAGTTATTCAAACCGCCTATGTTAAGGCTTACTACCTTTAGCTTAGACATAATCCTGTAGAAAACATAGCCATTGGTCTAATCGATCAATTATTCTCCTGGACAAATCATGCGAATAGAACTCCTTTGTCAGTATTTCAATTGTACCAGTATACACTTTAACTGCATGAACTTTCTTTTCTTTTGCTTTCCCCCCCACTCCCACCCTACAACACCCCCCCCTGAACCCAACCCCAACCCCAACCTCGACCCCCACCCTGATGGAGCGCGCAGACTAAGTCTGTGCGTGTGATGGATGCAGCGTAGCAGTGGGCTCGTTATATAAATGAAAAAAAATTAGTTAAGGATCCCCATCCCCGGGATAAACAAGAAACAAACAAGAACCATCTGGTCAAGAGCTGTGAAGTCCATGGGAAAAACCAGAAACCCAAACCTTTAGAAATTGTACATTACCCTCAGTAACCCTTAACAACCCCTGTTCCATCTCCCCTTAACTTGTCGAATTAAAGGTTGCTTTTTTGAACATAGACCAATTCTATACTGAATTTAAATAATCCCGAGCTTTGATTTCTGAGGAGAAATATATAGTCTTGCCCTGATGGATCACTTTAAGCTGGGCAGGATTGATAAGGTACACCTGTATTTTTTTGTCCTGAAAAGGTTTGATTAACTGTCTTAGTCTCCAACGCCGTTCGACAGTGGTGTGGCAGAAGTCCGGTCTTACAAAGAATAGCCCCCCCTCGAATGCCCTTTTAGAGTCTGGTCTCGCTTTTTCTGCAATAGATTGACGCAACGGGAAGTTCCCTATGTAGATCAAGATTGCTCTGGGCTTATCATCTGCTCTGGCATTCTGCCTCAGCTTGAATGGTATTCGATGTGCTCTCTGGATTTCGGTAGTCCAGTTCCACCCAGCGACGTCTGGAAAGGCTTTCTCGAAGATTTTGACGATGAAGGCTTTGACATCTTGCCCTTCACATCCTTCCGGAATCCCAAGGACTCTGAGGTTGTTCCTTCTTAGCCTATTTTCTAAGTCCTCCAGTTTCCACTGGACATCCTGTGCTTGTGTACCGAGAGATTCAACTTTACTTGTTGCTGTTGCCGCCTCCGCTTCAGTAGCGACTATCCTCTCTTCCAGATTTGAGACCCTGTCTCCTACATTCTCACAGGCTTTTGAGAGCTTTCTAACCACTCCTTTCATTTTTCTCATTGCGGCTTGGGCCTTAAGACTGTCTGATCTTGTCTCTTCACGATGTGCTGTAATTCCTTGATGAATTGATTCCATCATTGTCATCATTGACAACATTGAGAATTGTGTAGTCTCTTGTGTAACCTGTAAGGCTTCCTGATTCTGTACAGAGCCCGCCGCCTGATTTAAATTCCCTTGTAGCGAAGTAGTAGGGGAGTGATCCCATGTTAGATCGGCTTGACCTTTTTGAGAAAACATTGTTTTCACGACCGTTGATGGTACCCCCCCTCGGGATCACTTTCTGATTCCAGATTGCTGCCATCGATATCAGAGCTATGCAGCTCCTCATCCTCATCCACTGACCAGTCGGCCTCCTCAGTAACAGAGAAAAAACACTCGCTGGGGGTCTTCTCCTTCTCCTTCTCCCCTTCGGTCGTGCCTCTCTGCATGTTATTCACTGGTATTTGTCCTTGTCTTTGCTCACCCGGGGGAGAGCCCGCAGCATTCTCCTCCACTGACTCGCCTGCGACCGAGGGAGCAGAATCTTTAGACCCCACTTGGAGCTCTTGAACACTCGCATAGTTGATATTTGCAGCTTGGGAGAGGATTTCAACTGGCTGCTCCATTACACCAGCTGAGGACATAGCTGTCATATCACTGACTAACACAGGTGTTTTGATCGCATTGCCTACAACTTTATCAGCTCCCCCTGCCATAGGGATAGATTGTGTCGAGAGATCCGTCGAGAGATCCGTCGAGAGATCCGTCGAGAGATCCGTCTCCTCTTGAGCCCTGTTGTCAGCATCCTCAGCTACCAGGTCCGGACGAGACTCTGGCTCAAGCCCCCCATCCTCCTCAACAGCCGTTGGTGGGGGTGTTACTCCCGTGACTGGGGCCATTTCAATGTTTTTGAGTTTTTTTGCCCTTTCTCTTCGGTTCATTAATTCCACTACACTTACAGTAGCAGTGGCGGCGGCTGTGGCAGTGGCTTGCCTAGTTCTAACAGTTGGGGGCCTCATCCCTTTAGGGGTGCCCTGCACTGGTGCCAGTTGTCTTATCGGAGTCTCGGACTCAATTGATTCTGCAGCGTTTTCAACACAGTCTATGACAGCATCTGTGGCGGCGGTTGTAGCGCTTGTGGTGCTCATAGATTTGTCTAGTTCACAGATGTTCGTGGCTACATTAGCATTTCTCTTCTTAGACGTCGGCTTACCTCCGATATTGATCTTCGGAGCCATCCGCGGGGGTGACTGCCGCTTTGCACTGCTCTCCCGGTTATTCTGTCGGCTGCCTCCAGACCTCTTGGCTATCGTGTTGCTGCTACCGCTGCCTCTGATCCTGCTCGGCTCCGCCTGACCAGTGACGGACCGCCCCCTGACTCCGTGAACTCCGCGGGCTCTGCAGGAGTCTCTGCCGGCCAACCCGATCCTCAGGAGCAGTGCAGCGGCGGCCCTCAGAGTCCAGGTGAGAGCGCCTTTCGGTAGGATGCAATCAGCGGCATCCAACTCCGCAGTGTTAATACCAAGCATTTACGGAGCTAGTTTATTCTCTCTTTTTGTTTTTTTCTTTCTCCTTTCTCCTCTTGCGGCCCTCACGGCCCCTCTTGAGCTCAGTTTCACTCGAAAACTATTGGATTATCTTGACGTGTGGAACCGAGAGAAGCCCCCCCCCCACATAGTGAGCTTCAGGCATTAGCGATTACACAGGGGTAGTTCCGTGGCAAACCATATCTGAGCCCTCACTGCTTAGCGCTGCATCTCAGCCGTGAATCACGGCCGCCATCTTGCGCATCTAATCTTTCCCCAGAGAGAAATTTAATTGACCCCAGACCAGGGGGGCCTGACCATCTCCCAACAGAAAGGACCCCTCCAGCCAGGGTCAGTGCAGATAAACACAGATAAGAGCAAGTGTCTACACCCCGTCCACCAAGCCTGTAGAAGAAATTGGGATGGGCACAGGGAAACTAGAAGAGCTCACATTACACACATTACACACACTGGCTCCACTCACCATCCTTCCGCAGTACAACCACGGGCTCCCACACACAAGTCAGGTAGACAAAGGCAGCAGGACTCCAGGCAAGGAAGACTGCACAGACTCGATCAGAAGGGTGGCTACTCATCCACCCTTGTAAGAATACATGAATATCTGACTATGCATGAATACAGACTGTGTGGAGAGGGCTGCAGCCACACTCTGTGACATAGGAGTGCACTAGGCATGCCCCCTCAACCTCAGAGCCCAGCTCTCGGGTCTCAATCTATGTAAACAGGGAGACCCTCAGTGCACATGTATGATTGTCATGCTCACTGAGGTAGGGATCTATAAACCATACAGTAACTTTTGAGTGACCTGCCTGGAGATCAGCATAAGGCAGGGGAAGCACTCTCTCCAGAGACATGCAGAAGACGTCCGTCCCAACATAGTCCCCCCAGAGCACAATGGCCGGGACTTACTCCCCAGTGGGAGAAGACCAATTGTGGCGGGAAAGTCCATCTGCATTACCGTGCTGTAAGCCTGCTCTATGTACCACAGTGAAATCTAGTCCTGCAGAGTTATTGACCACCGGAGCAACTTTGGGTTCTCCCCTTCATTGCCGTGAGCCACTTGAGGGGCTTGTGATCTGTCTGAACCACAAACTTTGCACCAAACAAGTAAGGCCCGAATCTTCGAAGGGCCCACACTATGTCAAAGCATTTTTTTTCAACGGCAGACCCGTTCTGCTCCCTGGAGAGTAGTCACGCTCCCTTCCCTTCTCATTGAGCTGGACAAGAACTGCCCCAACTCCCTTGTCTGGGGCATCTGTCTGCACAATGAAGGTCTGACTGTAATCAGGGGCCTTCAGCACAGGTGAATTGCATAGTGTGGCCTTCAATTCAACAAAGGACTTCTGACACTCTTCTGTCTAGATCACCTTCCTGGGCTGCTACTTAGAGGTTAGGTCTGTCAATGGAGCAACTATGGACCCATAGTGCACCACAAAGTTCCGATAGTAACCAGTCAGGCCCTAAAATACCCTTACCTGGGACTGGGCAGTGGGAATCTCCCAGTCCAGCACGGCCTGGACTTTAACCTCCAGGGGCGAACCTTCCCTTTACTCACCTGATGCCCAAGGTAAACAAAAGAGGACTGCCCAACTTGACACTTGTTAGCCTTGATAGTCAGTTTGTCCCTCTGCATCCTCACCAACACCTGCTCCAGGTGTTCCATGTGGTCCTCCCAGGAGGTGCTGAAGACAGGTACGCCATGCAGAACTCTTCCAGGCTTGACAACACATGGTTGACTGGGTGCTGGAAAGTGGCAGGAGCATTCTTCAACTCGAAAGGCAGAACTTTAAATTGGTAGAGGCCCCCTGGGGTTGAAATTATGTTTTCTCCTTGGCACCAGGGGTTAATGCAATCTGCCAGTAACCGCTGGTTAGATCAAAAGTACTAAGGCACTTTGTGGCACCCAACCTATCCACCAGCTCGTCAGCTCGGGGAATAGGGTGGGCATCAGACTCCACCTGCTGTTCAGGTGTCAGTTCAGAGGCAAGTTTAACTCCCTGAACTGAGCCATCCTTCTCAACACCTTGCAATAAGTCAGGGAGGGGCTCACTCTCCTCTTCCACTTCTTCAGCTCTTATAAATAGAAACGGTGTCATCCCTTTGAAGACATGCCACCCTCTCCAAGGGTACCCCCAACAGGTAGGGGCACCAAGGGTGCCTTCGTCTGCCCACCAGACTTTCCACTGACCTACAAGACCAGACAGGTATGGCGAAACCTCTTCACATCCTGACCAACTCCTGGCCAGTAAACCAGAGGTGCTCAACTGACCTTTGTCTTTTTGATGCCCATGTGACCAGCTAGGGGTACTTCGTGGGCTAGCAGCAACAGGACATTCCGGTGCACCTGAGGAACCACCAACCTTTTGCTGGCTCCTGGCTCTGGGTCAGTGGGCTCACTGTAAAGGAGTCCGTCTTCCCAAGCCGCCTTGTGCTTTCCGACAATTGCAGTAGAGATGAGTTCCTGAGCAGCCTTCCGTAGGCCAATAAGTGTAGGACACTCAGACAGTGCCTCACAAAACTCCTCACGGTAGGGTCCTTCTGTCAATAGCATTTCCTGCAGCTCTGGCAGGGACGCAGACTCCACCACCATATCCACCCCGGGATGCTCCTCCTCCTCTCCAGCGGGACCAGGAGGTGTAGACACCAGGACAGGTGCCTTCTCAGAATCTGCCCTTGGTGCTTGTTCTAGCCTATTCCCGTCTAGTCTCTCTTTCGCTATAGTGGGCCCCACCTCACTAGGAAGTAGTTTTACAGACTCTGCCATACTGAGCACAGCTGATGAAATCCAGGCCATATACACCTCAGGGCCTGGTTTAACCCAGATCAACCAGATTGGTCCCCAAAACTCACCCAGCACCCTGTTTCTCTCGCACCCCCACGTTGATCATTGCCTTCTTGCCATTCACTTCTACCTCCACTCTGGCAAGCGGGTACTCCATGTCATCACCGCTAGTTACAAGCCCATACCCCTTGGAACCAGGGATGATCTCTTCGGGTTTGAGATATATGCATTCAACCATAGTCCTGTGGGCACCAGTCTCCCTCATGGCAGGAACCTTCCTTCCATTGATACTTGCCACACCCCGTTGAGTTAGGGTGAACATGATTAAAGGCTTCTGGGTTTAGCTCCCAGATGTCCCTGGTGACTGAGTGAAACTCAGTTGAGCCTCCCTTCATTTCTGCCCCCACTGAAAGCACACTTGCTATCACGGGTGCCACTGGCACCATGCCCTTCACTGGGCAGTCTGGCCTTACGTGTCCTTTTTGATGACACATATTTTGTCACCTTGGGAGTGAAAAGACCCTTCCCTTCTTCCTCGTCCTGGTGAAGCCCTGTTGCCCTCAGACTCCTGCCCTGAGTGAGAGCCTTGTGATCTGTTCTTGCCCCTCCCCGCTGGTTTAGGGCCCGCCTGCTGGGAGTTCATCTCCCCCTTGGTCTTGGAACTGGGTTGCCATGACCCCTGTTCACTCTGTTGGCAAGCCACTTATCTGCCAGCACTGCTGGGTTCCAAGGATCCCTCTCAGGAAGGTCAGACAAATACTGTCTGAGTGGAATCGAGCACACCTCACGGAGATGCTCTGCTAATGTCACCTAATGTAGGGCTGGTAATCCTTTGCTTCCATCCCTCTCACCCACTCATTCCAGTCTCTCACTATGTCATGGACCCAATTCTCAAAAGAAACTCCCTCTGCCTTCTCGTTCTCACAGAACCTCTGCAAGTACTGGGCAGGTTTCAACCCAAATCGCCTAATGAAAGCGTCCTTCATGCACTCATATGTCAAACTGTCTTTCTCAGGCATCCTTTAAATGACTTCAGTCCCTTCCCAAGGGAGGCGACTCAGAGTCACTGCTCTGAACTGACCACTAAGACCTTGAGTCTTAGATGCGACATTAGAGAAACGCATCCAACAGATAATATCAGTGCCGGGGACATACGTGTGTATCAATTCCATTGGTACCTTGGTGGTGTTTTCCTTGCCCTAGGCCTTTGAAGTGGACTCACCATCCACAGAGCCTGGCCCTCTATCAGCTGCTAACTTGAGCTTCTCTTTCTCCAGGGCTATCCGCTCTTTCTCCAATTCCCTATCCTTCTTTTTCTCCTTCCTCTCCCTCTCCTTCTCCTTCCAAGCCCACTCTTCCTGGTTGACCCTTCTCTGCTCCTCTTCTGCCTGGCAGACGACCCTTAACGCCTCCCTCTGAAAATCCTTTGCTTTCTCCTCCACTAAATCTTTAGTTTTCGGGAGTTTCAGCTGGAGTTTTAGGGTCTTGGCAAGGTCAGTATCTCCTAAGGAGGCAAATACTGGGGCAGTAGAAAAGTTAGCTCTAGAGATAGGGGAGGTGAAAGCCTAGGGGCAGGTCCAGGGGCAAACTTAGGGGAAGCCTAGGGGCTCGAGTAGGGGAAGCCGATAGTGATGGACCTGGCAGGCTTGAGATAACAGTGCTCTCCACCTCTTGCACTATGGTGACCTCTCCCTCAAAGCATTTTGTCATGTGGCTAATCAAGTGTTCCCTGTCCTTAGACCTTGGGACTTTCCACCCCGTCAGCACAAATTCGCTTTAATTCCTCTACGGTGAAGTTCTGCAATACAAATTCCTCTTCAATGTTATCTGCCATTTTACATATAGCTGATTGGTATGTACTGAATTTATTAACAGACCTCAGTGTGCACTGCACCTGAAGTCTAGTGATCCCACCGCTGCCACCAATGTTAGACCTGGTTTCTTGGGCACCAGGGCACTCAGGCATTACCGCGCTCCAATCGCATCAACTGGAGTGTTCCCCACTGGTGTCCTGGGGCTGCAGTACTGGTGGAGTCAAAACTGGATAACCAAGCACTTCTCTCCAGCACTCGACTCTCTCAATATAGCAAGACAGAGCATTCCAAGGCTTACTCAAGGAGGTGAGGTGAGGTTGGACATTCAGAATACAGTGCCCACCGTACAATCTGCTGATAAAATAAATGCCCAGTCAGTGCTTTACTTTTTATAAAGGAAAAGTGCTTTAATAAACACAAGAGAATGATATTACATGTAAAAGTAGGGTAAACAGTGAAAACCAGATGAATCTACAACCCTCCAGGGCAGAGATCTGACCATAAACAGTATTATAGCGCATAGATGCTAAGCACTATAAAAACACAGTTAACATGTAGACACAAAATTAGCATGGTATATTAAAGAGCATGTTGCAAAGGGGTGCTTCCATTCACTAGAGCTTTGATATCAATTCTTGTATTGAGAATATATAGTTTCAGTTTATGATGTGAAGTCAAAGGTTTTTGACTAGCCTCATAACCCGCCACCCACAGCGACAGTAGTGCCCTCCAGTCCTTAGTGTGGACACCGCTAAAAGTGGCATCAGGGATCTGTTCATAGGTGCCTGCTGTCTTGGCACAGTTTACTGGCATCCCACTAGTCATGTAGCCACTGTATGATTGTCATGCTCACTGAGGTAGGGATCCAGGAACCATACAGTAACTTTCAAGTGACTTCCCTGGAGATCAGCATAAGGCAGAGAAAGCACTCTCTTCAGAGACATGCAGAAGGCTTCCCACCCCAACAGGAGTAAAGGCTTGTACGTGAGAACGATGCAGTGGACTCGTAGCTACCCGAGGGCATCCCAGCGCTAATAGCAGCTGTGCACAGCCGATGGCAAATTACTGAGTGAGATTAAGGAAAAACTATTTATTGAGAAGTTTCCGGGAGGCTAAATGGTTGAACTCATGACAAATGTGAGGGGGAAGGGCATTCCACAGCCTGACAGTGTTATAGGAAAACAAACGGAGACTGCTTCCCGCTTTTTTTATTCTGTGAACTAAGGCCAGGCGGAGGTTATCCGAGCGCAGGCACCTGTTAGGACGATAGGGGGCGAGATGATGGAGCCGATGATAGGCGGCCCTTCCCTTCTAAAGACTTGTGAGCAATACAGAGAGACTTACATTTAATTCTCTCCATCATGGGAAGCCCGTGAAGGCTTTTGAGTGCTGGTTTGACGGATTGGCGGTTGGGAATCTGGAGGAGCATGCGCGCTGCACAGTTTTGCACAATCCGTAGCTTTGCGATGGTTGCACAGGGAGGTCCCAGATAGAGGGCATTCCCGTAGTCCAGGCGGTAAAGAATTAGAGCTATCTCAACGCACCTTTGTTCGGCCTGAGCCCTGCGTATGGTCTTGTTGATAATTCATATGAACCGTTCCACCTCCCTGTTAGCTCGAGCGGGTGGGGAGTGGTCTCCAGTCCTTGACTGTCTTGGTTGCTGGGTAACTGGCTAACTCATGGCATTGAACAGGGACCAATTATCCTTGCGTAACCCTCTAATGAGGCCATGGGTGGCCATGCTTTCTCTAATTTGGGTATTGTGTCCTCTGCTAATATGGTTCTTACAATCTCCATCACTGGGTATTTAGAGTAGTCGTCAATGACCGTCAGGAGATGTCACCCATCAGGGAAGTAGCCAAAATCTATGCTTGCGCGATGCCAAGGCACTTCTGGAATCAGTTCCATGAAGCTGGGCGCGTCAGGCCGAGCCCCAGTTGCTTGCCAGAGGTCGCACCGCTGAATGGTTTGCTCCACCAAGTTGTCCAACCCTAAGAACCAGACCTTGTAGTCGGGTCTTGATCTTGACAATCCCTTGATCGGACCTGTGGGCTACCATCGGTTGGGTGAGGCAGGTGGGTATCACTAGCCAGGCCCTTGTAGCAAGCATCCTTCGGATGTGATGGCCATTTTGTTTTTAACATTGTGTAAGGATGTCAAAATATAACTGGCCCCAGTTGTCTTTTTGTTGAGGTCGTTTATGACGAAGTCCCACCTTCCAGATTGGGTAGCAGTGATCTCCAACTGGAGGCAGTCGTCCATTTCAGTGGCTTTGATAATGTCTTGGAGGCAGATGGGCAGATGGGAAGAGGGTGTGACCTCTTAAAGACCACTTGGATGTACTCCAGTGTGTTGGCAGCCTCTTGTGGCGTCAACTGTTGCGGGTGACGGGATAGGTAGTTGGACTGGTCGTGCGTCCCTGGTCTGGACTTGATCGAGAAGTTGTACTCTTGAAGCTGTAGGATACACTTCTCGATCCACTGTGGTGTCTTTGCTGCTGACCCTTGAAAGAGTAGAAGCGATTTGCGATCCGTGGGTACAGTGAACGGGTGGCCATACAGGTAAATGTGGAAGTGTCACACCCCCAGTGAATTGCAATGACCTCTTTCTCGATGTGGAAGTACCGTTGTTCTATTGTGGTCAGTGCTCTGCTGGCATAGGGGACCGGGGCCCACTCTCTGCATGACCGTTTCTGTGACAGG
This sequence comes from Lissotriton vulgaris, assembly GCF_964263255.1. Lineage (NCBI taxonomy): Eukaryota > Metazoa > Chordata > Amphibia > Caudata > Salamandridae > Lissotriton > Lissotriton vulgaris. The sequence goes on along the minus strand of NC_141700.1, from coordinate 800,380,033 downwards.
ACCACTACAAGTCCCGTCGGACAGGCGTCCACTGACAGCTCCGTGTCCATGGCAGGGTGGGACTATGCAAGGGTGATCCCTTCTGAAAGCGCTTCCTTGGTGGCTGGAACACCTTCTTTTCTTCCACTCCCCACCACCAGGAGGTAGATGTGTTGGTCAGTACCCGGAGCGGCTCAGTGAGTTGAGAGAGGTTTTGCATAAATAGGCCACTATAAGTGAGGCCAGATATACGACCATTCCATTTTGCGGGTTGTAAATTTTGATTTTTTGTGAATCGTAATTTGCGACTTGCAAAACGGAATGTACTAATGTGTCTTAGACCTATTTTGCGATTCCCAATAGGGTCGCAAATGACCTGAGTCATCAATAATCATGAGGCAAGTCACAATATGCGACCCATTGGGAATGGGCAAGAACACAGGGAAAGAGGCCTGCTAGGGATAGCAGAGCACCATATCTGTGTTTACTTCTGAGTCTGCCACATGTCAAGTCTGTGGCTCTCAAAGGCTGAAAGGGCTGGGGCTGAGTCTATCACATGTCAGGTCTGTGGCAATCAAAGGCTGGAAGGGCTGGGGCTGAGTCTGTCACTTGTCAGGTCTGTGGCAATCAAAGGCTGGAAGGGCTGGGGCTGAGTCTGTCACTTGTCAGGTCTGTGGCAATCAAAGGCTGGAAGGGCTGGGGCTGAGGCTGTCACATGCCAGGTCTGTGGCTCTCAAAGCCTGGAAGGGCTGGGGCTGAGGCTGTCACTGGTCAGGTCTGTGACTCTCAAAGGCTGGAAGGGCTGGGGCTGAGGCTGTCACATGCCAGGTCTGTGGCTCTCAAAGGCTGGAAGGGCTGGGGCTGAGGCTGTCACATGTCAGGTCTGTGGCTCTCAGAGGCTGGAAGGGCTGGGGCTGAGGCTGTCACATGTCAGGGCTGTGGCTCTCAAAGGCTGAAAGGGCTGGGGCTGAGTCTATCACATGTCAGGTCTGTGGCAATCAAAGGCTGGAAGGGCTGGGGCTGAGTCTGTCACTTGTCAGGTCTGTGGCAATCAAAGGCTGGAAGGGCTGGGGCTGAGTCTGTCACTTGTCAGGTCTGTGGCAATCAAAGGCTGGAAGGGCTGGGGCTGAGTCTGTCACTTGTCAGGTCTGTGGCAATCAAAGGCTGGAAGGGCTGGGGCTGAGGCTGTCACATGCCAGGTCTGTGGCTCTCAAAGCCTGGAAGGGCTGGGGCTGAGGCTGTCACTGGTCAGGTCTGTGACTCTCAAAGGCTGGAAGGGCTGGGGCTGAGGCTGTCACATGCCAGGTCTGTGGCTCTCAAAGGCTGGAAGGGCTGGGGCTGAGGCTGTCACATGTCAGGTCTGTGGCTCTCAGAGGCTGGAAGGGCTGGGGCTGAGGCTGTCACATGTCAGGGCTGTGGCTCTCAAAGGCTGGAAGGGCTGGGGCTGTGTCTATCACATGTCAGGTCTGTGGCTCTGAAAGGCTGGAAGGGCTGGGGCTGAGGCTGTCACATGTCAGGGCTGTGGCTCTCAAAGGCTGGAAGGGCTGGGGCTGTGTCTATCACATGCCAGGTCTGTGGCTCTCAAAGGCTGGAAGGGCTGGGGCTGTGTCTATCACATGCCAGGTCTGTGGCTCTCAAAGGCTGGAAGGGCTGGGGCTGTGTCTATCACATGTCAGGTCTGTGGCTCTCAAAGGCTGGAAGGGCTGGGGCTGAGGCTGTCACATGTCAGGTCTGTGGCTCTCAAAGGCTGGAAGGGCTGGGGCTGAGGCTGTCACATGTCAGGTCTGTGGCTCTCAAAGGCTGGAAGGGCTGGGGCTGAGGCTGTCACATGCCAGGTCTGTGGCTCTCAAAGGCTGGAAGGGCTGGGGCTGCGTCTGTCACATGCCAGGTCTGTGGCTCTCAAAGGCTGGAAGGGCTGGGGCTGCGTCTGTCACATGCCAGGTCTGTGGCTCTCAAAGGCTGGAAGGGCTGGGGCTGAGGCTGTCACATGTCAGGTCTGTGGCTCTCAAAGGCTGGAAGGGCTGGGGACGAGGCTGTCACATGTCAGGTCTGTGGCTCTCAAAGGCTGGAAGGGCTGGGGCTGAGGCTGTCACATGTCAGGTCTGTGGCTCTCAGAGGCTGGAAGGGCTGGGGCTGAGGCTGTCACATGCCAGGTCTGTGGCTCTCAAAGGCTGGAAGGGCTGGGGCTGAGTCTGTCACTTGTCAGGTCTGTGGCAATCAAAGGCTGGAAGGGCTGGGGCTGAGTCTGTCACTTGTCAGGTCTGTGGCAATCAAAGGCTGGAAGGGCTGGGGCTGAGGCTGTCACATGCCAGGTCTGTGGCTCTCAAAGCCTGGAAGGGCTGGGGCTGAGGCTGTCACTGGTCAGGTCTGTGACTCTCAAAGGCTGGAAGGGCTGGGGCTGAGGCTGTCACATGCCAGGTCTGTGGCTCTCAAAGGCTGGAAGGGCTGGGGCTGAGGCTGTCACATGCCAGGTCTGTGGCTCTCAAAGGCTGGAAGGGCTGGGGCTGAGGCTGTCACATGTCAGGTCTGTGGCTCTCAGAGGCTGGAAGGGCTGGGGCTGAGGCTGTCACATGTCAGGGCTGTGGCTCTCAAAGGCTGGAAGGGCTGGGGCTGTGTCTATCACATGTCAGGTCTGTGGCTCTCAAAGGCTGGAAGGGCTGGGGCTGAGGCTGTCACATGTCAGGGCTGTGGCTCTCAAAGGCTGGAAGGGCTGGGGCTGTGTCTATCACATGCCAGGTCTGTGGCTCTCAAAGGCTGGAAGGGCTGGGGCTGTGTCTATCACATGCCAGGTCTGTGGCTCTCAAAGGCTGGAAGGGCTGGGGCTGTGTCTATCACATGTCAGGTCTGTGGCTCTCAAAGGCTGGAAGGGCTGGGGCTGAGGCTGTCACATGTCAGGTCTGTGGCTCTCAAAGGCTGGAAGGGCTGGGGCTGAGGCTGTCACATGTCAGGTCTGTGGCTCTCAAAGGCTGGAAGGGCTGGGGCTGAGGCTGTCACATGCCAGGTCTGTGGCTCTCAAAGGCTGGAAGGGCTGGGGCTGCGTCTGTCACATGCCAGGTCTGTGGCTCTCAAAGGCTGGAAGGGCTGGGGCTGCGTCTGTCACATGCCAGGTCTGTGGCTCTCAAAGGCTGGAAGGGCTGGGGCTGAGGCTGTCACATGTCAGGTCTGTGGCTCTCAAAGGCTGGAAGGGCTGGGGATGAGGCTGTCACATGTCAGGTCTGTGGCTCTCAAAGGCTGGAAGGGCTGGGGCTGAGGCTGTCACATGTCAGGTCTGTGGCTCTCAGAGGCTGGAAGGGCTGGGGCTGAGGCTGTCACATGCCAGGTCTGTGGCTCTCAAAGGCTGGAAGGGCTGGGGCTGAGGCTGTCACATGTCAGGTCTGTGACTCTCAGAGGCTGGAAGGGCTGGGGCTGAGGCTGTCACATGCCAGGTCTGTGGCTCTCAAAGGCTGGAAGGGCTGGGGCTGAGGCTGTCACATGTCAGGTCTGTGGCTCTCAAAGGCTGGAAGGGCTGGGGCTGAGGCTGTCACATGTCAGGTCTGTGACTCTCAAGGGCTGGAAGGGCTGGGGCTGAGGCTGTCACATGCCAGGTCTGTGGCTCTCAAAGGCTGGAAGGGCTGGGGCTGTGTCTATCACATGTTAGGTCTGTGCCTCTCAAAGGCTGGAAGGGCTGGGGCTGAGGCTGTCACATGCCAGGTCTGTGGCTCCCAAAGGCTGGAAGGGCTGGGGCTGTGTCTATCATATGTCAGGTCTATGGCTCTCAAAGGCTGGAAGGGCTGGGGCTGAGGCTGTCACATGCCAGGTCTGTGGCTCTCAAAGGCTGGAAGGGCTGGGGCTGAGGCTGTCACATGTCAGGTCTGTGGCTCTCAAAGGCTGGAAGGGCTGGGGCTGAGGCTGTCACATGTCAGGTCTATGGCTCTCAAAGGCTGGAAGGGCTGGGGCTGAGGCTGTCACATGCCAGGTCGGTGGCAATCAAAGGCTGGAAGGGCTGGGGCTGAGTCTGTCACATGTCAGGTCTGTGGCTCTCAAAGGCTGGAAGGGCTGGGGCTGAGTCTATCACATGCCAGGTCTGTGGCTCTCAAAGGCTGGAAGGGCTGGGGCTGAGGTTGTCACATGCCAGGTCTGTGGCTCTCAAAGGCTGGAAGGGCTGGGGCTGAGGCTGTCACATGCCAGGTCTGTGGCTCTCAAAGGCTGGAAGGGCTGGGGGTGAGGCTGTCACATGTCAGGTCTGTGGCTCTCAAAGGCTGGAAGGGCTGGGGCTGAGGCTGTCACATGCCAGGTCTGTGGCTCTCAAAGGCTGGAAGGGCTGGGGCTGAGGCTGTCACATGTCAGGTCTGTGGCTCTCAAAGGCTGGAAGGGCTGGGGCTGAGGTTGTCACATGTTAGGTCTGTGGCTCTCAAAGGCTGGAAGGGCTGGGGCTGAGGCTGTCACATGCCAGGTCTGTGGCTCTCAAAGGCTGGAAGGGCTGGGGCTGAGGTTGTCACGTGTTAGGTCTGTGGCTCTCAAAGGCTGGAAGGGCTGGGGCTGAGGCTGTCACATGCCAGGTCTGTGGCTCTCAAAGGCTGGAAGGGCTGGGGCTGAGGCTGTCACATGTCAGGTCTGTGGCTCTCAAAGGCTGGAAGGGCTGGGGCTGAGGCTGTCACATGCCAGGTCTGTGGCTCTCAAAGGCTGGAAGGGCTGGGGCTGAGGCTGTCACATGTCAGGTCTGTGGCTCTCAAAGGCTGGAAGGGCTGGGGCTGTGTCTATCACATGTCAGGTCTATGGCTCTCAAAGGCTGGAAGGGCTGGGGCTGAGGCTGTCACATGTCAGGTCTGTGGCTCTCAAAGGCTGGAAGGGCTGGGGCTGTGTCTATCACATGTCAGGTCTGTGGCTCTCAAAGGCTGGAAGGGCTGGGGCTGAGGCTGTCACATGTCAGGGCTGTGGCTCTCAAAGGCTGGAAGGGCTGGGGCTGTGTCTATCACATGCCAGGTCTGTGGCTCTCAAAGGCTGGAAGGGCTGGGGCTGTGTCTATCACATGCCAGGTCTGTGGCTCTCAAAGGCTGGAAGGGCTGGGGCTGTGTCTATCACATGTCAGGTCTGTGGCTCTCAAAGGCTGGAAGGGCTGGGGCTGAGGCTGTCACATGTCAGGTCTGTGGCTCTCAAAGGCTGGAAGGGCTGGGGCTGAGGCTGTCACATGTCAGGTCTGTGACTCTCAAAGGCTGGAAGGGCTGGGGCTGAGGCTGTCACATGTCAGGTCTGTGACTCTCAAAGGCTGGAAGGGCTGGGGCTTAGGCTGTCACATGTCAGGTCTGTGGCTCTCAAAGGCTGGAAGGGCTGGGGATGAGGCTGTCACATGTCAGGTCTGTGGCTCTCAGAGGCTGGAAGGGCTGGGGCTGAGGCTGTCACATGCCAGGTCTGTGGCTCTCAAAGGCTGGAAGGGCTGGGGATGAGGCTGTCACATGTCAGGTCTGTGGCTCTCAGAGGCTGGAAGGGCTGGGGCTGAGGCTGTCACATGCCAGGTCTGTGGCTCTCAAAGGCTGGAAGGGCTGGGGCTGTGTCTATCACATGTCAGGTCTGTGGCTCTCAAAGGCTGGAAGGGCTGGGGCTGAGGCTGTCACATGTCAGGTCTGTGGCTCTCAAAGGCTGGAAGGGCTGGGGCTGAGGCTGTCACATGTCAGGTCTGTGGCTCTCAAAGGCTGGGGCTGAGGCTGTCACATGTCAGGTCTGTGGCTCTCAAAGGCTGGAAGGGCTGGGGCTGAGGCTGTCACATGCCAGGTCTGTGGCTCTCAAAGGCTGGAAGGGCTGGGGCTGAGGCTGTCACATGTCAGGTCTGTGGCTCTCAAAGGCTGGAAGGGCTGGGGCTGAGGCTGTCACATGTCAGGTCTGTGACTCTCAAGGGCTGGAAGGGCTGGGGCTGAGGCTGTCACATGCCAGGTCTGTGGCTCTCAAAGGCTGGAAGGGCTGGGGCTGTGTCTATTACATGTTAGGTCTGTGCCTCTCAAAGGCTGGAAGGGCTGGGGCTGAGGCTGTCACATGCCAGGTCTGTGGCTCCCAAAGGCTGGAAGGGCTGGGGCTGTGTCTATCACATGTCAGGTCTATGGCTCTCAAAGGCTGGAAGGGCTGGGGCTGAGGCTGTCACATGCCAGGTCTGTGGCTCTCAAAGGCTGGAAGGGCTGGGGCTGAGGCTGTCACTTGTCAGGTCTGTGGCTCTCAGAGGCTGGAAGGGCTGGGGCTGAGGCTGTCACATGCCAGGTCTGTGGCTCTCAAAGGCTGGAAGGGCTGGGGCTGAGGCTGTCACATGCCAGGTCTGTGGCTCTCAAAGGCTGGAAGGGCTGGGGCTGAGGCTGTCACATGCCAGGTCTGTGGCTCTCAAAGGCTGGAAGGGCTGAGTCTATCACATGCCAGGTCTGTGGCTCTCAAAGGCTGGAAGGGCTGGTGCTGTGTCTATCACATGTCAGGTCTATGGCTCTCAAAGGCTGGAAGGGCTGGGGCTGAGGCTGTCAAATGTGAGGTCTGTGGCTCTCAAAGGCTGGAAGGGCTGGGGCTGAGGCTGTCACATGTCAGGTCTGTGGCTCTCAAAGGCTGGAAGGGCTGGGGCTGAGGCTGTCACATGTCAGGTCTGTGGCTCTCAAAGGCTGGGGCTGAGGCTGTCACATGTCAGGTCTGTGGCTCTCAAAGGCTGGAAGGGCTGGGGCTGAGGCTGTCACATGTCAGGTCTGTGGCTCTCAAAGGCTGGGGCTGAGGCTGTCACATGTCAGGTCTGTGGCTCTCAAAGGCTGGAAGGGCTGGGGCTGAGGCTGTCACATGTCAGGTCTGTGACTCTCAAAGGCTGGAAGGGCTGGGTCTGAGGCTGTCACATGTCAGGTCTGTGGCTCTCAAAGGCTGGAAGGGCTGGGGCTGAGGCTGTCACATGCCAGGTCTGTGGCTCTCAAAGGCTGGAAGGGCTGGGGCTGAGGCTGTCACATGTCAGGTCTGTGGCTCTCAAAGGCTGGAAGGGCTGGGGCTGAGGCTGTCACATGCCAGGTCTGTGGCTCTCAAAGGCTGGAAGGGCTGGGGCTGAGGCTATCACATGTCAGGTCTGTGGCTCTCAAAGGCTGGAAGGGCTGGGGCTGAGGCTGTCACATGCCAGGTCTGTGGCTCTCAAAGGCTGGAAGGGCTGGTGCTGAGGCTGTCACTTGTCAGGTCTGTGGCTCTCAGAGGCTGGAAGGGCTGGGGCTGAGGCTGTCACATGTCAGGTCTGTGGCTCTCAAAGGCTGGAAGGGCTGGGGCTGAGGCTGTCACATGCCAGGTCTGTGGCTCTCAAATGCTGGAAGGGCTGGGGCTGAGGCTGTCACATGTCAGGTCTGTGGCTCTCAAAGGCTGGAAGGGCTGGGGCTGTGTCTATCACATGTCAGGTCTATGGCTCTCAAAGGCTGGAAGGGCTGGGGCTGAGGCTGTCACATGTCAGGTCTGTGGCTCTCAAAGGCTGGAAGGGCTGGGGCTGTGTCTATCACATGTCAGGTCTGTGGCTCTCAAAGGCTGTAAGGGCTGGGGCTGAGGCTGTCACATGTCAGGGCTGTGGCTCTCAAAGGCTGGAAGGGCTGGGGCTGTGTCTATCACATGCCAGGTCTGTGGCTCTCAAAGGCTGGAAGGGCTGGGGCTGTGTCTATCACATGCCAGGTCTGTGGCTCTCAAAGGCTGGAAGGGCTGGGGCTGTGTCTATCACATGTCAGGTCTGTGGCTCTCAAAGGCTGGAAGGGCTGGGGCTGAGGCTGTCACATGTCAGGTCTGTGGCTCTCAAAGGCTGGAAGGGCTGGGGCTGAGGCTGTCACATGTCAGGTCTGTGACTCTCAAAGGCTGGAAGGGCTGGGGCTGAGGCTGTCACATGTCAGGTCTGTGACTCTCAAAGGCTGGAAGGGCTGGGGCTGAGGCTGTCACATGCCAGGTCTGTGGCTCTCAAAGGCTGGAAGGGCTGGGGCTGAGGCTGTCACATGTCAGGTCTGTGGCTCCCAAAGGCTGGAAGGGCTGGGGCTGAGGCTGTCACATGTCAGGTCTGTGACTCTCAAGGGCTGGAAGGGCTGGGGCTGAGGCTGTCACATGCCAGGTCTGTGGCTCTCAAAGGCTGGAAGGGCTGGGGCTGTGTCTATCACATGTTAGGTCTGTGCCTCTCAAAGGCTGGAAGGGCTGGGGCTGAGGCTGTCACATGCCAGGTCTGTAGCTCCCAAAGGCTGGAAGGGCTGGGGCTGTGTCTATCACATGTCAGGTCTATGGCTCTCAAAGGCTGGAAGGGCTGGGGCTGAGGCTGTCACATGCCAGGTCTGTGGCTCTCAAAGGCTGGAAGGGCTGGGGCTGAGGCTGTCACTTGTCAGGTCTGTGGCTCTCAGAGGCTGGAAGGGCTGGGGCTGAGGCTGTCACATGCCAGGTCTGTGGCTCTCAAAGGCTAGAAGGGCTGGGGCTGAGGCTGTCACATGCCAGGTCTGTGGCTCTCAAAGGCTGGAAGGGCTGGGGCTGAGGCTGTCACATGTCAGGTCTGTGGCTCTCAGAGGCTGGAAGGGCTGGGGCTGAGGCTGTCACATGCCAGGTCTGTGGCTCTCAAAGGCTGGAAGGGCTGGGGCTGAGGCTGTCACATGCCAGGTCTGTGGCTCTCAAAGGCTGGAAGGGCTGGGGCTGAGGCTGTCACATGCCAGGTCTGTGGCTCTCAAAGGCTGGAAGGGCTGGGGCTGAGGCTGTCACATGTCAGGTCTGTGGCTCTCAAAGGCTGGAAGGGCTGGGGCTGAGGCTGTCACATGCCAGGTCTGTGGCTCTCAAAGGCTGGAAGGGCTGGGGCTGAGGCTGTCACTTGTCAGGTCTGTGGCTCTCAGAGGCTGGAAGGGCTGGGGCTGAGGCTGTCACATGTCAGGTCTGTGGCTCTCAAAGGCTGGAAGGGCTGGGGCTGAGGCTGTCACATGCCAGGTCTGTGGCTCTCAAATGCTGGAAGGGCTGGGGCTGAGGCTGTCACATGTCAGGTCTGTGGCTCTCAAAGGCTGGAAGGGCTGGGGCTGTGTCTATCACATGCCAGGTCTGTGGCTCTCAAAGGCTGGAAGGGCTGGGGCTGTGTCTATCACATGTCAGGTCTGTGGCTCTCAAAGGCTGGAAGGGCTGGGGCTGAGGCTGTCACATGTCAGGTCTGTGGCTCTCAAAGGCTGGAAGGGCTGGGGCTGGGGCTGAGGCTGTCACATGTCAGGTCTGTGACTCTCAAAGGCTGGAAGGGCTGGGGCTGAGGCTGTCACATGTCAGGTCTGTGACTCTCAAAGGCTGGAAGGGCTGGGGCTGAGGCTGTCACATGCCAGGTCTGTGGCTCTCAAAGGCTGGAAGGGCTGGGGCTGAGGCTGTCACATGCCAGGTCTGTGGCTCTCAAAGGCTGGAAGGGCTGGGGCTGAGGCTGTCACTTGTCAGGTCTGTGGCTCTCAGAGGCTGGAAGGGCTGGGGCTGAGGCTGTCACATGTCAGGTCTGTGGCTCTCAAAGGCTGGAAGGGCTGGGGCTGAGGCTGTCACATGCCAGGTCTGTGGCTCTCAAATGCTGGAAGGGCTGGGGCTGAGGCTGTCACATGTCAGGTCTGTGGCTCTCAAAGGCTGGAAGGGCTGGGGCTGTGTCTATCACATGTCAGGTCAATGGCTCTCAAAGGCTGGAAGGGCTGGGGCTGAGGCTGTCACATGTCAGGTCTGTGGCTCTCAAAGGCTGGAAGGGCTGGGGCTGTGTCTATCACATGTCAGGTCTGTTGCTCTCAAAGGCTGGAAGGGCTGGGGCTGAGGCTGTCACATGTCAGGGCTGTGGCTCTCAAAGGCTGGAAGGGCTGGGGCTGTGTCTATCACATGCCAGGTCTGTGGCTCTCAAAGGCTGGAAGGGCTGGGGCTGTGTCTATCACATGCCAGGTCTGTGGCTCTCAAAGGCTGGAAGGGCTGGGGCTGTGTCTATCACATGTCAGGTCTGTGGCTCTCAAAGGCTGGAAGGGCTGGGGCTGAGGCTGTCACATGTCAGGTCTGTGGCTCTCAAAGGCTGGAAGGGCTGGGGCTGAGGCTGTCACATGTCAGGTCTGTGACTCTCAAAGGCTGGAAGGGCTGGGGCTGAGGCTGTCACATGTCAGGTCTGTGACTCTCAAAGGCTGGAAGGGCTGGGGCTGAGGCTGTCACATGCCAGGTCTGTGGCTCTCAAAGGCTGGAAGGGCTGGGGCTGAGGCTGTCACATGCCAGGTCTGTGGCTCTCAAAGGCTGGAAGGGCTGGGGCTGAGGCTGTCACTTGTCAGGTCTGTGGCTCTCAGAGGCTGGAAGGGCTGGGGCTGAGGCTGTCACATGTCAGGTCTGTGGCTCTCAAAGGCTGGAAGGGCTGGGGCTGAGGCTGTCACATGCCAGGTCTGTGGCTCTCAAATGCTGGAAGGGCTGGGGCTGAGGCTGTCACATGTCAGGTATGTGGCTCTCAAAGGCTGGAAGGGCTGGGGCTGTGTCTATCACATGTCAGGTCTATGGCTCTCAAAGGCTGGAAGGGCTGGGGCTGAGGCTGTCACATGTCAGGTCTGTGGCTCTCAAAGGCTGGAAGGGCTGGGGCTGTGTCTATCACATGTCAGGTCTGTGGCTCTCAAAGGCTGTAAGGGCTGGGGCTGAGGCTGTCACATGTCAGGGCTGTGGCTCTCAAAGGCTGGAAGGGCTGGGGCTGTGTCTATCACATGCCAGGTCTGTGGCTCTCAAAGGCTGGAAGGGCTGGGGCTGTGTCTATCACATGCCAGGTCTGTGGCTCTCAAAGGCTGGAAGGGCTGGGGCTGTGTCTATCACATGTCAGGTCTGTGGCTCTCAAAGGCTGGAAGGGCTGGGGCTGAGGCTGTCACATGTCAGGTCTGTGGCTCTCAAAGGCTGGAAGGGCTGGGGCTGAGGCTGTCACATGTCAGGTCTGTGACTCTCAAAGGCTGGAAGGGCTGGGGCTGAGGCTGTCACATGTCAGGTCTGTGACTCTCAAAGGCTGGAAGGGCTGGGGATGAGGCTGTCACATGCCAGGTCTGTGGCTCTCAAAGGCTGGAAGGGCTGGGGCTGAGGCTGTCACATGTCAGGTCTGTGGCTCTCAAAGGCTGGAAGGGCTGGGGCTGAGGCTGTCACATGTCAGGTCTGTGACTCTCAAGGGCTGGAAGGGCTGGGGCTGAGGCTGTCACATGCCAGGTCTGTGGCTCTCAAAGGCTGGAAGGGCTGGGGCTGTGTCTATCACATGTTAGGTCTGTGCCTCTCAAAGGCTGGAAGGGCTGGGGCTGAGGCTGTCACATGCCAGGTCTGTGGCTCCCAAAGGCTGGAAGGGCTGGGGCTGTGTCTATCACATGTCAGGTCTATGGCTCTCAAAGGCTGGAAGGGCTGGGGCTGAGGCTGTCACATGCCAGGTCTGTGGCTCTCAAAGGCTGGAAGGGCTGGGGCTGAGGCTGTCACTTGTCAGGTCTGTGGCTCTCAGAGGCTGGAAGGGTTGGGGCTGAGGCTGTCACATGCCAGGTCTGTGGCTCACAAAGGCTGGAAGGGCTGGGGCTGAGGCTGTCACATGCCAGGTCTGTGGCTCTCAAAGGCTGGAAGGGCTGGGGCTGAGGCTGTCACATGCCAGGTCTGTGGCTCTCAAAGGCTGGAAGGGCTGAGTCTATCACATGCCAGGTCTGTGGCTCTCAAAGGCTGGAAGGGCTGGGGCTGAGGCTGTCACATGTCAGGTCTGTGGCTCTCAAAGGCTGGAAGGGCTGGGGCTGAGGCTGTCACATGTCAGGTCTGTGACTCTCAAAGGCTGGAAGTGCTGGGGCTGAGGCTGTCACATGTCAGGTCTGTGACTCTCAAAGGCTGGAAGGGCTGGGGCTGAGGCTGTCACATGCCAGGTCTGTGGCTCTCAAAGGCTGGAAGGGCTGGGGCTGAGGCTGTCACATGTCAGGTCTGTGGCTCTCAAAGGCTGGAAGGGCTGGGTCTGAGGCTGTCACATGTCAGGTCTGTGACTCTCAAAGGCTGGAAGGGCTGGGGCTGAGGCTGTTACATGCCAGGTCTGTGGCTCTCAAAGGCTGGAAGGGCTGGGGCTGTGTCTATCACATGTTAGGTCTGTGCCTCTCAAAGGCTGGAAGGGCTGGGGCTGAGGCTGTCACATGCCAGGTCTGTGGCTCTCAAAGGCTGGAAGGGCTGGGGCTGAGGCTGTCACATGTCAGGTCTGTGGCTCTCAAAGGTTGGGGCTGAGGCTGTCACATGTCAGGTCTGTGGCTCTCAAAGGCTGGAAGGGCTGGGGCTGAGGCTGTCACATGTCAGGTCTGTGGCTCTCAAAGGCTGGGGCTGAGGCTGTCACATGTCAGGTCTGTGGCTCTCAAAGGCTGGAAGGGCTGGGGCTGAGGCTGTCACATGTCAGGTCTGTGACTCTCAAAGGCTGGAAGGGCTGGGGCTGAGGCTGTCACATGTCAGGTCTGTGGCTCTCAAAGGCTGGAAGGGCTGGGGCTGAGGCTGTCACATGCCAGGTCTGTGGCTCTCAAAGGCTGGAAGGGCTGGGGCTGAGGCTGTCACATGTCAGGTCTGTGGCTCTCAAAGGCTGGAAGGGCTGGGGCTGAGGCTGTCACATGCCAGGTCTGTGGCTCTCAAAGGCTGGAAGGGCTGGGGCTGAGGCTGTCACATGTCAGGTCTGTGGCTCTCAAAGGCTGGAAGGGCTGGGGCTGAGGCTGTCACATGCCAGGTCTGTGGCTCTCAAAGGCTGGAAGGGCTGGGGCTGAGGCTGTCACTTGTCAGGTCTGTGGCTCTCAGAGGCTGGAAGGGCTGGGGCTGAGGCTGTCACATGTCAGGTCTGTGGCTCTCAAAGGCTGGAAGGGCTGGGGCTGAGGCTGTCACATGCCAGGTCTGTGGCTCTCAAATGCTGGAAGGGCTGGGGCTGAGGCTGTCACATGTCAGGTCTGTGGCTCTCAAAGGCTGGAAGGGCTGGGGCTGTGTCTATCACATGTCAGGTCTATGGCTCTCAAAGGCTGGAAGGGCTGGGGCTGAGGCTGTCACATGTCAGGTCTGTGGCTCTCAAAGGCTGGAAGGGCTGGGGCTGTTTCTATCACATGTCAGGTCTGTGGCTCTCAAAGGCTGGAAGGGCTGGGGCTGAGGCTGTCACATGTCAGGGATGTGGCTCTCAAAGGCTGGAAGGGCTGGGGCTGTGTCTATCACATGCCAGGTCTGTGGCTCTCAAAGGCTGGAAGGGCTGGGGCTGTGTCTATCACATGCCAGGTCTGTGGCTCTCAAAGGCTGGAAGGGCTGGGGCTGTGTCTATCACATGTCAGGTCTGTGGCTCTCAAAGGCTGGAAGGGCTGGGGCTGAGGCTGTCACATGTCAGGTCTGTGGCTCTCAAAGGCTGGAAGGGCTGGGGCTGAGGCTGTCACATGTCAGGTCTGTGACTCTCAAAGGCTGGAAGGGCTGGGGCTGAGGCTGTCACATGTCAGGTCTGTGACTCTCAAAGGCTGGAAGGGCTGGGGCTGAGGCTGTCACATGCCAGGTCTGTGGCTCTCAAAGGCTGGAAGGGCTGGGGCTGAGGCTGTCACATGTCAGGTCTGTGGCTCTCAAAGGCTGGAAGGGCTGGGGCTGAGGCTGTCACATGTCAGGTCTGTGACTCTCAAGGGCTGGAAGGGCTGGGGCTGAGGCTGTCACATGCCAGGTCTGTGGCTCTCAAAGGCTGGAAGGGCTGGGGCTGTGTCTATCACATGTTAGGTCTGTGCCTCTCAAAGGCTGGAAGGGCTGGGGCTGAGGCTGTCACATGCCAGGTCTGTGGCTCCCAAAGGCTGGAAGGGCTGGGGCTGTGTCTATCACATGTCAGGTCTATGGCTCTCAAAGGCTGGAAGGGCTGGGGCTGAGGCTGTCACATGCCAGGTCTGTGGCTCTCAAAGGCTGGAAGGGCTGGGGCTGAGGCTGTCACTTGTCAGGTCTGTGGCTCTCAGAGGCTGGAAGGGCTGGGGCTGAGGCTGTCACATGCCAGGTCTGTGGCTCTCAAAGGCTGGAAGGGCTGGGGCTGAGGCTGTCACATGCCAGGTCTGTGGCTCTCAAAGGCTGGAAGGGCTGGGGCTGAGGCTGTCACATGCCAGGTCTGTGGCTCTCAAAGGCTGGAAGGGCTGAGTCTATCACATGCCAGGTCTGTGGCTCTCAAAGGCTGGAAGGGCTGGTGCTGTGTCTATCACATGTCAGGTCTATGGCTCTCAAAGGCTGGAAGGGCTGGGGCTGAGGCTGTCACATGTCAGGTCTGTGGCTCTCAAAGGCTGGAAGGGCTGGGGCTGAGGCTGTCACATGTCAGGTCTGTGACTCTCAAAGGCTGGAAGTGCTGGGGCTGAGGCTGTCACATGTCAGGTCTGTGACTCTCAAAGGCTGGAAGGGCTGGGGCTGAGGCTGTCACATGCCAGGTCTGTGGCTCTCAAAGGCTGGAAGGGCTGGGGCTGAGGCTGTCACATGTCAGGTCTGTGGCTCTCAAAGGCTGGAAGGGCTGGGGCTGAGGCTGTCACATGTCAGGTCTGTGACTCTCAAAGGCTGGAAGGGCTGGGGGTTAGGCTGTTACATGCCAGGTCTGTGGCTCTCAAAGGCTGGAAGGGCTGGGGCTGTGTCTATCACATGTTAGGTCTGTGCCTCTCAAAGGCTGGAAGGGCTGGGGCTGAGGCTGTCACATGCCAGGTCTGTGGCTCTCAAAGGCTGGAAGGGCTGGGGCTGAGGCTGTCACATGTCAGGTCTGTGGCTCTCAAAGGCTGGGGCTGAGGCTGTCACATGTCAGGTCTGTGGCTCTCAAAGGCTGGAAGGGCTGGGGCTGAGGCTGTCACATGTCAGGTCTGTGGCTCTCAAAGGCTGGGGCTGAGGCTGTCACATGTCAGGTCTGTGGCTCTCAAAGGCTGGAAGGGCTGGGGCTGAGGCTGTCACATGTCAGGTCTGTGACTCTCAAAGGCTGGAAGGGCTGGGGCTGAGGCTGTCACATGTCAGGTCTGTGGCTCTCAAAGGCTGGAAGGGCTGGGGCTGAGGCTGTCACATGCCAGGTCTGTGGCTCTCAAAGGCTGGAAGGGCTGGGGCTGAGGCTGTCACATGTCAGGTCTGTGGCTCTCAAAGGCTGGAAGGGCTGGGGCTGAGGCTGTCACATGCCAGGTCTGTGGCTCTCAAAGGCTGGAAGGGCTGGGGCTGAGGCTGTCACATGTCAGGTCTGTGGCTCTCAAAGGCTGGAAGGGCTGGGGCTGAGGCTGTCACATGTCAGGTCTGTGGCTCTCAAAGGCTGGAAGGGCTGGGGCTGAGGCTGTCACATGCCAGGTCTGTGGCTCTCAAAGGCTGGAAGGGCTGGGGCTGAGGCTGTCACTTGTCAGGTCTGTGGCTCTCAGAGGCTGGAAGGGCTGGGGCTGTGTCTATCACATGCCAGGTCTGTGGCTCTCAAAGGCTGGAAGGGCTGGGGCTGAGGCTGTCACATGTCAGGTCTGTGGCTCTCAAAGGCTGGAAGGGCTGGGGCTGAGGCTGTCACATGCCAGGTCTGTGGCTCTCAAATGCTGGAAGGGCTGGGGCTGAGGCTGTCACATGCCAGGTCAATGGCTCTCAAAGGCTGGAAGGGCTGGGGCTGAGGCTGTCACATGCCAGGTCTGTGGCTCTCAAAGGCTGGAAGGGCTGGGGCTGAGGCTGTCACATGCCAGGTCTGTGGCTCTCAAAGGCTGGAAGGGCTGGGGCTGAGGCTGTCACATGCCAGGTCTGTGGCTCTCAAAGGCTGGAAGGGCTGGGGCTGAGGCTGTCACTGGTCAGGTCTGTGGCTCTCAAAGGCTGGAAGGGCTGGGGCTGAGGCTGTCACATGCCAGGTCTGTGGCTCTCAAAGGCTGGAAGGGCTGGGGCTGAGGCTGTCACATGTCAGGTCTGTGACTCTCAAGGGCTGGAAGGGCTGGGGCTGAGGCTGTCACTGGTCAGTTCTATGGCTCTCAAAGGCTGGAAGGGCTGGGGCTGAGGCTGTCACGTGTCAGGTCTGTGACTCTCAAGGGCTGGAAGGGCTGGGGCTGAGGCTGTCACTGGTCAGGTCTGTGACTCTCAAAGGCTGGAAGGGCTGGGGCTGAGGTTGTCACATGTTAGGTCTGTGGCTCTCAAAGGCTGGAAG
This sequence comes from Lissotriton vulgaris, assembly GCF_964263255.1. Lineage (NCBI taxonomy): Eukaryota > Metazoa > Chordata > Amphibia > Caudata > Salamandridae > Lissotriton > Lissotriton vulgaris. Next base: position 800,364,012 of record NC_141700.1, on the reverse strand, counting down.
GGCTGGGGCTGAGGCTGTCACATGCCAGGTCTGTGGCTCTCAAAGGCTGGAAGGGCTGGGGCTGAGGTTGTCACGTGTTAGGTCTGTGGCTCTCAAAGGCTGGAAGGGCTGGGGCTGAGGCTGTCACATTTCAGGTCTGTGGCTCTCAGAGGCTGGAAGGGCTGGGGCTGAGGCTGTCACATGCCAGGTCTGTGGCTCTCAAAGGCTGGAAGGGCTGGGGCTGAGGCTGTCACATGCCAGGTCTGTGGCTCTCAAAGGCTGGAAGGGCTGGGGCTGAGGCTGTCACTGGTCAGGTCTGTGGCTCTCAAAGGCTGGAAGGGCTGGGGCTGAGGCTGTCACATGCCAGGTCTGTGGCTCTCAAAGGCTGGAAGGGCTGGGGATGAGGCTGTCACATGTCAGGTCTGTGGCTCTCAGAGGCTGGAAGGGCTGGGGCTGAGGCTGTCACATGTCAGGTCTGTGGCTCTCAAAGGCTGGAAGGGCTGGGGCTGAGGCTGTCACATGTCAGGTCTGTGGCTCTCAGAGGCTGGAAGGGCTGGAGCTGAGGCTGTCACTTGTCAGGTCTGTGGCTCTCAGAGGCTGGAAGGGCTGGGGCTGAGGCTGTCACATGTCAGGTCTGTGGCTCTCAAAGGCTGGAAGGGCTGGGGCTGAGGCTGTCACATGTCAGGTCTGTGGCTCTCAGAGGCTGGAAGGGCTGGGGCTGAGTCTGCCACATGTCAAGTCTGTGGCTGGAAGGGATGGGCAAATGTGAATCACATATCTGGACGGTGTCCATGAAAAGACGGTAGGGCTGGGGCAGGGTCGTCCTATCTCAGTCCCCTTCGACTGATAGGCCAGAAGGCCTGTGGCATAGTCAGCCTACATACAGCCAGTTCCAATAACACAGTAGGCCTGGGGCTCGCCACAACTTTCTGAGGGGACTGGTTTGAAGCAGAGACAGTCACCTGATGTCAGTTAAGCTGTCTCGAGGGCGGGGTGACCCAGAGCTTAGGCAGGGACTTTGGCCTCTGCAAACCCCGCCCCCAGGCAGGACTTTAACACCTTAGAAGCCAGGGCTCGTGGGAGCAGCAGTGAACGGGTCCTGGAGAGAGACACCCCCGGGACAGATGCTGGCATGGTGCCACCCCGCAGGTGGGTGGACGTGCCCTCCTGACACAGGGCCTCACAGGCGGGCAGAGCCCCTGGCTTGGCAGAGTGAAGCTGGGGGGCGGCAGGGCCGTGTCCCGCCGTGCATACATGTGTCAGACATGATGACGAGCGCCGCCGTCCCAGCTCCTCTCCAGTGCGGTTGATCTTGGGCACATTATCGCGTGCACAATGGTGAGATAGTGACCAATAGTGTAACAAAATACCATACACATGTGACATCTCTCGGTATCACATGCAATGCCTTTCACAACATACAGCGCCATCACATACAACAGCGTAGAATGACAGGAGCATACAAAAGTGTCCCGCAACGAACACACAACGGCAGAACACGCACATTTACAAGAGCCTTCACGCAAAGTACACACGATAGCACACAATGACGCAGGGTGAAATCCCCTGCAATAACGTAGCACGCAATAACATGTACATACATGTGCTCACAGCTCCTGTTCCACCACCACGTTCAACGAGAAGCGCCTCACAGAGGCGGCGTAGCCTCGTGTGACCCAGCCAGGCACTGGCCGGAAGCTCTTAGCTGCTGGTAGGGCTGGGGCAGAGTCACGCATCAGACGTCAGCGCCTCGAAACCCCGAGCATAGCAGAGAGCTTTAGCTGTCGGCAGAGTCACGCATCAGAGGAGAACACGTCAGCGCCTAGAAAACCCGAGCACAGCAGAGAGCTGTAGCTGTCGGTAGGGCTGGGGAAGAGTCACTCACCGGAAGAACACACGTCAGCGCCACTAAACGTAAGGCAGAGGTTATTACATGCCAGACAAACAGACCTTTAACCCTCCTGAGCTCGGATGCAGGAAGTAACTTGTCGATAAACACCAGGCGCGCAACGCCCATCGGGCTCAAAGGGCGACAGCCCCCCCCCCTCCACCCGTGTGTCAGCTTTTCTCAGTCGCACCGAGTGCTTCACAAGTCTTAAAAAGACCATGCACTTGTTAACGGGGCTTTGTTGTTTTTTCACCCCTTCAAATCCACACTGTCTACTGCTGGAAGAATCCCCCCCACACCCCCCGAAATTTTTAGTAACCCCGGAAATATGCCTCTGTACACAGGTAGGCCAGGGGCAGAGTTAATCACATGTCAAGCACAGGCCCCCAATGGTTCTTGAAGGCTGGTGGGGCTGGGGCAAAGACAGTCACTCTTTGGACAGAAGCCTAGCAGGCGACTGGCCTTGCCCAGCCCCTCCTGCCGTGTATACATCCCTAATTTTCCCATAGGCCTGTGCACCCTGACTGAAGCCAGTCGAACCCGCCCCCTGGCTGAAGCCAGTCCACCCTGACTCCTGCTTGAGGCCCCTCCACCCTGGCTGAGGCCCCTCCACCCTGGCTGAGGCTCCTCCACCCTGACTCCTGCTTGAGGCCCCTCCACCCTGGCTGAGGCCCCTCCACCCTGACTCCTGCTTGAGGCCCCTCCACCCTGGCTGAGGCCCCTCCACCCTGGCTGAGGCCCCTCCACCCTGCCCCGGGCTGAGGCCCCTCCACCCTGGCTGAGGCCCCTCCACCCTGGCTGAGGCCCCTCCACCCTGGCTGAGGCCCCTCCACCCTGGCTGAGGCCCCTCCACCCTGCCCCGGGCTGAGGCCCCTCCACCCTGGCTGAGGCCCCTCCACCCTGGCTGAGGCCCCTCCACCCTGGCTGAGGCTGAGGCCCCTCCACCCTGGCTGAGGCCCCTCCACCCTGCCCCTGGCTGAGGCCCCTCCACCCTGGCTGAAGCCCCTCCACCCTGGCTGAGGCCCCTCCACCCTGCCCCTGGCTGAGGCCCCTCCACCCTGGCTGAGGCTGAGGCCCCTCCACCCTGGCTGAGGCCCCTCCACCGCCTCTCCACCCTGGCCGAGGCCCCTCCACCCTGGCTGAGGCCCCTCCACCCTGGCTGAGGCCTCTCCACCCTGGCTGAGGCCCCTCCACCCTGGCTGAGGCCCCTCCACCCTGGCTGAGGCCTCTCCACCGCCTCTCCACCCTGGCTGAGGCCCCTTCACCCTGGCTGAGGCCCCCCTACCCTGGCTGAGGCCCCCCTACCCTGGCTGAGGCCCCTCCACCCTGGCTGAGGCTTCTCCACCCTGCCTGAGGCCCCTCCACCCTGCCCCTCCCCTCCCCCAGCCCCCGGTACTCACGGAGCCGCACGCTGGTGATGTACAGCACCACGAGCACCAGGGTGAGCGGGAAGAAGACCTTATAGAGGCGCTGGAAGCTCATGGTGGCGCAGGGCATCGCCTCCGCCGGCCTCGCACCCGGGACTGAGCCGGAGCCTGGGATCAGCGCCGGGGGAGCGCCTGGACTCCGGGCCTTGGACAAGAGGCGCTGAGTCAGACAGAGATAAGCCCTAGTGACAGCGATCGATAGGGAGGCGTCCTCCGGGAAGGAGGGGGGGGGGGGGGGGTGGTAACGCTCTGCCCCCACCCCTGGGCTGCTGTTTACACACTCCGTGGCCTTGGAGTCCATGAGTGTCCAGCCGTCCCGGGACAAGTGTTTACATCCTTCAATAGCGCTGAGACGCAGAGACCTCTGGGCGGCCACACCTGGGACTGCTGTTTACATTATTATATAGCACCCAGACGCAGGTGCCTCAGGTCAGACGCTCCTGGCACTGTTGTTTACATTATAATATAGCGCCCAGACGCAGGTGCCTCAGGTCAAACGCTCCTGGCACTGCTGTTTACATTATAATATAGCGCCCAGACGCAGGTGCCTCAGGTCAGACGCTCCTGGCACTGTTGTTTACATTATAATATAGCGCCCAGACGTAGGTGCCTCTGGTCGGAAGCTCCTGCATCTGGGCGCTATATTATAATGTAAACAACAGTGCCAGGAACTTCCGACCTGAGGCACCTGCGTCTGAGCGCTTTATTATAGCCTTATAGCCAGCCGTAGCAGCCTATACCGGCTATTAAAGGCCTGCTCCCGATTTAAAGGCTCGAGCCAAAGGCGAGGGACTTTAACAAGGGACCGGGACTTTAATAGCCGGTGTAGCCCTGCTAGGAAGGGCTATAAGGATATAAGAACCTTCTGACACTAGAGGGCAGAATTCTCTAACAAATAAAACAAAGGCCTCTCGAATTATTAATTCAGCCATCAAAAATAAATTACTTCCTTCCCTTCCCACCCTTTACACCTATAAACACCACAACATACACCCAACATTGATTTCACAATTACCACAATTAATTACCAATTAAAATTCATTAACAACCAATGATTAATTAATAAAAAATAAATTACTTTACTCATTTAACACTATAACATCCCAATTAAACAAGTAATAAATAAAATGTAATATAATTAAATTATTTCCCACCCTATTCCCCTATAAACCCACAACCCGCTACAGATTTAAAATAGCAAAATTATAATAAAAAAATATTAAACACGACTAAAAATAATGCATTAATTTAATATCATGAAATTAGTTTCCACACTATTCCCCTATAAACCCACAACCCGCTACGGAACTAAAAATGCAAAACTCAAATAAAAAAATTAATAACTACTAAAAATGTAACACATATATTACAAATACAAACAAATCTTATACAAAAAACATAAGTCACATACATGTAAAATATATACTAAAATACATACCATTAATAAAAAAAATCTATATTTTTAACAACTATATTTTTGCAAACGATAATTTACACTTTGATATTTTTAACATTGATATTACTTACCTACATTTTATAATCTTGATCACGAGAATTTCTATGTCTATATTTCTGACCCACAGTTTGAAGCCCCTGGCACTGTTTACATTATAATATAATGCCCTGACTCAGATGCCTCAGGTCGGAAGCTCCTGGCACTGTTTACATAAGAATATAGCGTCCAGACGCAGGTGCCTCTGGCCGGAAGCTCCTGGCACTGTTTACATAAGAATATAATGCCCAGACGCAGGTGCCTCAGGTAAGAAGCTCCCAGGACTGTTGTTTACATTATATTAGAACATTGGAATGTTGGGAGTTCCATTGCAGACAATGGGGTTCTACGTGCTTCTACGGGGCTGTAAAGGCCCGCAGAGCAACATTCCAATATTTTACAAAGGCCTCTCGGAGCTCGAGGGGATTTAATCCCCTCGAGCTTCGAGAGGCCTTTGTTTTATTTGTTAGAACATTCTGCCCTCTAGTGGCAGAATGTTCTAATAGCCTTTTAGCCCTTCGTAGCAGGGCTATACAGGCTATTAAAGTCCCGGTCCCTTGTTAAAGTCCCTCGCATTCAGCTTCTGCCTTTAACACTGGAGCTGGCCTTTAATAGGCGGTACAGCCCGCTACGGCGGGCTATAAGGCTATAATATAGAGCTCAGACGCAGGTGCATCAGGTCGGACATTCCAGGCACTGTTGTTTACTTTATAATATATCGCCCAGACGCAGGTGCCTCAGGTCTGAAGCTCCTGGTAGTGTTGTTTACATTATAATATAGAGCTCAGACACAGGTGCCTTAGGTCAGAAGCTCCTGGAACTGTTTATATTATAATATAGCGCCCAGACACAGGTGCCTCAGGTCGGACGTTCTTATCACTGTTGTTTACTTTATAATATAGCGCCTAGATGCAGGTGCCTCAGGTCGGAAGCTCCTGGCACTGTTGTTTACTTTATAATAGAGCGCTCAGACACAGGTGCCTCAGGTCAGAAGCTACTAGCACTTTTGTTTACATTATAATATAGCGCCCAGACGCAGGTGCCTCAGGTCGGAAGCTCCTGGCGCTGTTTACATTATCATATAGCTCCCAGACGCAGGTGCCTCTGGTCGGAAGCTGCCAGCACTCTTGTTTACATTATAATTAGGGCTCCCGGTTTTATGGTATTTATTTTTTTAACATTTTCGTCTGTATTTATCCATATTTATTTTTTGATCGTTTTTTCTGTATTTATCCACATTTTATTTTGCCGCAAGTAAAAACAAAAGATGCAGCTAGTGTTTTTCCACATTTATTTTACTGGGCAATGTGCGCTTGGTTGTTATAGGTTTAGATAGATTTATGTAGATGGTAAATGGGTTACTGCTTTTAACAAATATCCTTTTGTTAATTGCAGCCCTCCTAATGTAACCCTTACTGTCTTATGCAACACATCATATGCATTTTATTTACACACATATGATTAATTGTCAAGAGCTCTGAGACCTTGCATTATGGCGAGTAGGGCTATAGCGCTGTAAAAGAAATAAATCCAATAGCAGATTTTAAATTGTTATTAGTTTAAATACTGGGATAAACCAACACATCTAACATTCATACAATGCGTTTATATCTCTTTGCTCCAGTGACTGAACTAAGTCAAATGCAGGGCTCTCTTAAGTGCCTTTGGAGTGACAAGCTGTGCGCATTTGTTTTCCCTCAATTGCTTCTAGGGCTGCGTCTTCCTCCTCACTGGTCCCCAACCCCAATAGCTTCCAGCCAGGATACTTAAACAAAAGGGGACCTGGTGGCCCCTTAATGTCCACCTTTGTTATGGGCTCAACTGAAATTTGATAAGGCCTCTCCCCGTCCTGCACTGGGACAGGCTTGTCTTCTCCTGGCACACAGCAGCAAAGGTTTATTGGCATTTTTCCGTTTCTATTTATAAATACAGACGAAAAAAAAGATTTATTTATATGCAAAAATCCGTTTAAACGGAAAACCGGGAGCCTTAATTATAATATAGCGCCTAGATGCAGGTGCCCTAGGTCGGAAGTTCCTGGCACTGTTGTTTACATTATAATATAGCGCTCAGACGCAGGTGACTCCGGTCGGAAGCTACCAGCACTGCTGTTTACATTATAATATAGCGCTCAGACGCAGGTGCCTCAGGTTAGAAGCTCCCAGGACTGTTGTTTACATTATATTAGAACATTGGAATGTTGGGAACTCCATTGTAGACAAGGGCCCGCAGAGCAACATTCCAATATTTTACAAAGGCCTCTTGGAGCTCGAGCTTCGAGAGGCCTTTGTTTTATTTGTTAGAACATTCTGCCCTCTAGTGGCAGAATGTTCTAATAGCCTTATAGCCCTTCGTAGCAGGGCTAAAGGGGGATGTATGTCGTTTCTACGCATGCTTTTGCAATGCATACCTTTACCACGCAGGTTTTACAACGCAAGTCGTTACAACGACTTGCGTTGGGGGGCGTTGGATAGTGAATAGTTTAATTTACTATTCCAAATCCAGTCCCTGTGGATAGTAGGGAAGGTTTTGGATAGTAAATTAAACTATTCCCTATCCTACAGCGCCCCCAGCGCACGTCATTGTAACTACTTGCGTTGTAAAAGTTGCATGGTAAAGGTACTGCGTGGTAAAAGTTGCGTTGTAAACACTGTTCCCCCTATACGGTCTATTAAAGTCCCAATCCCTTGTTAAAATTCCTCGCCTTTGGCTCAGGCCTTTAACGCGGGAACAGGACTTTAATAGCCGGGATAGCCCACTACGGCGGGCTATAAGGCTGTAATATAGGGCCCAGTTGCAGGGGCCTCAGGTCGGAAGCTCCCAGCACTGTTGCTTGCATTATAAGGTAGCGCCCAGACCCAGGTGCCTTAGGCTGGACGATCCTGGCACTGCGTACAGGATAATATAGCGCTCAGCCGCAGGTACCTTTGGTCGGACGCTCCTGACACTGTTGTGTACGTGTGAATCTTGGAAATGGCCTGGGAGGCGAAAGAACCGCCATGGAGATCGACCCCGGGGTCCTCGTGGGCTGGTGCCAGCGAGCCCTGTGTTTGTGGGGGAGCGCTAATTGTGTGATCTCAACAGAACGAAGGAAGCAGTCCGTTGTGATGCGAATCGATCCCAATCGGGTGGACTGCATATCAGCCGAAGCGGGACGTAAGTTTGGAGATACCGTTGCTAATTACAAGATATTTCAGTCTAACCTTTTTGCCAGGACAGAGAGAAGTTGAGGTCATTCGCCAGGCCGTCTGCCCCATCAGGGTCCCCAACGAGGCATTGGTACCCCCACACAAGGAGGTTGGCTTTACCACCAGGCTGCGCTTCTCCAGAGGCAGATTTCACACAATGGCCTAGCGAGGCTCCTTGAAGCCCGCCACAAGCGCAACATTTACCGGTAAGTTTATTCCTCTATAATAAGTGATTTCATTTTTGGGGCAGAATGCAGTCCTTTTTTCACAAATGGGTGTCTATAACACACGATGCTCGGTGTTGGATACTGTGCAAGGTTTCAGATGGAGGTCACCGGTACCCCCAATCCAAGGTTTGCTCCTCTTCAGCTTTTTTCTGAACAAGAATCGAATTTCATAGCTGCAGAGACTCAAGAGATGCTATAAAAGCAAGCGACTGTTTCCCCCCCTCCTTCCTTCATCACTGGGGGGTTTGCAGTATCATCCTCTTAGTGCAGAGGAAGGGTGGGTGTCACAGACTGGTCCAAATGTCAGACACAGAGGATAATTTACCGCCACTTCAAGATGGAGGAAACCCATATTTTACGGGATATGTTTAGGGTGAAAGGGGCGTGCAGTGGGCGTTGTGGTGGGCGTTCCACCGCAGCACCCATTGAGTTTGAAGCCACCTCCTAGTCACAAGCGTAGCGTAAATAGGAGGCAGCGCCAAAATTAAAACCAGGAAAAATCTGGTCTTAAGATGGTGAAACGAGGAGAAATGCTTTATTTCTCCTCATTTTTGCTTTTTCCATGTGTGCTGCCTTGTGCAAAAAAAGCCATGGTTTGTTTATGTACAGGAAGGTGTCCCTTCCTGTACATAAACAAACCTTTTTTTAAAATGCCGTTTTGTAACTTACATGTGTGCTGCATGAAGCAGCACACACGTAAGCTACAAACTGGCATTTTAGGGTTGTTTATGTGCAGGAAGGGACAGGAGGTTAACAGCTCTCACCGCCACTTCCTTGAGAAGAAGGCCCTTAATGGTCCTCTTGGACCTCAAAGATGCTTATTGAACAGCTCCAATTTTGCCTCTCGCAGACGATTCCTGCAGTCTCAGTAGAGAGACCACTGGTACGAATTCCTGTCCTACCCGTTCAGCCTATCGTCAGCTAATGAAGTCCACGGTCGAGCCCCTGAGAGCGAAAGGGGTGCATTTGATTGTCTGCTGGGATGATATGATAATTATAAACTCAGACTCTGACGATACAGCATCTTTCTTGGACTGTTCAGTTACTATAGGATCTAGGTTTCATTATAAACCATAAGAAATTGATATTGACACCGACTCGATCAAAAGAGTTCTTGGGGTTCCAGATTGAGTCAATCAAAGCCTAGCTGCATTTACCCAGCCAGAAGATAAGGGACATCGAGAAATGAATTGAAATCTGCTTTGAGTAAACAGTCCTTATCGATGAGCCGTCGAGAGTAGTTGCCAGGATTGCTGGCCTCCTGGCATTCTTGATTCAAGTGATTTTTCTGGGCCCTCTACACTACAGGGCCCTACCATGCCTGAAGATCTGACACCTAATGAAGTGATCGACCTACACTGATTCGATTCCCCTTTCAGGGAACACCAGAGTGGAGCTGAATTGGTGGCTGAAGCATATGGATGCTCGGACTGAAAAGGCCGTATTCTGGTCATAACCTGAGGCTGTAATCAAATCCGATGTCAGCAGAGGGGGCTGGGGTGCCAGATGCGGAAATGTCTCCACGGGAGGGCGTTGGACACGAGGCAAGTTGGATCTTTACATCGATTGCCTAGAGCTGCCAGCTGGGTCGTTTGCAATAAAGACCTTATCAACCAAAAAGCACAACTGCTGTATTCTATTGTGAATAGACAATATATCTCCAGTCACCGACATCAACAAGTTGAGCGGAACCAGATACAGAATACGCCAAGGATTTCTTGCACTCACTGATAGAAGAGTACTCCCCAGGCTAGAGCACTGTCATAGCGGATAGGACGCCAGGTTCGTGATGGATGCGAGTGATATTCAACACATACTAAGAGCTTACACAATCGCTTTCTTTACGTCCAGACTGGCCAGTCAATTGACGGATTTGTACAGCTGTACTTGGTGATAGAATCAGATGCCAGCATCTGGGGAGCCAGTTGCAGTCAGAAATCGACCGGGGGCAGATGGTTGACTCAGAAGTTCATCCTACATATGAACTGCCTGGAACTCCTGGTGGACCTGTTTGCCCATCGGGCCTTATCTCCAGAGAAAGCGAGCTGTTGTCTTTTGTTGAGAATGGACAAAGTCCCAGCAGCTGTTATATCAACAAGCCCCTGGATGAGATCTTGGTTGCTAGCGAAGAGAGCAGAAGGATTTTGGCAATATTGCCCGCAGCATCATAGCTCAATGGTGGCAAAATACAGTCTGCGCCAGCAAAATATGGTAGTCTTTTGGAATTCCAGATACCTGAGAGACAGCAGCAATTGGAAGCCGCACCCACAAGTGTTTCACTGACTAAATTGGTTATCGTCCCTTGCAAAGTTAATATTTTCGCCTCCAAGCTGTATTCTCAACTAGAACAGTTCTTCAGTTGGAGGCGGAACCCATTGATCACAGACGCTTTTCTCCAAGACGGTGCAGAGACAAAATATTGAATCAAAAATATCGAATTACACTAATATCGAGTAAAAAATATTGTGGGTCAGAAATATAGACATAGAAATTCTCGTGATCAAGAATATCGAATGTAGGTAAGTAATATCAATGTTAAAAAAGTGTATAATATTGTTAGCAAAAATATAGTTGTTAAAAATATCGATTTTTTATTAATGGTATGTATTTTAGTATATATTTTACATATATGTGATGTATGTTTTTTTGTATAAGATTTGTTTGTATTTGTAATATGTGTTACATTTTTTGTAGTAATTCATTTTTAATTGATTTTTGCGTTTTTAGTTCCGTAGCGGGTTATTGGTTTGTAGGGGAATAGTGTGGGAAGTAATTTCATTATATTAAATTAATTAATTCTTTTTAGTAGTTTTTAATATTTTTTTATCATAATTTTGCGTTTTTAGTTCCATAGCGGGTTGTGGGTTTAGAGGGGAATAGGGTGGGAAATAATTTATTTATATAAAATGTATTGAATATTTTTTATGTGTTATTTGATTAATTGAGATGTTATAGTGTTAAATGGGTAAAGTAATTTATTATTAATTAATCATTGGTTATTAATTCATCTTAATTGGTTAATTGGTAATTAATTGTGCTAATTGTGTAATTAATTTTAGGTGTGTGTTGTGGTGTTTGTATGTGTAAAGGGTGGAAAGTAATTTATTTTTGATGGATGAATAATTAGTTGTTCATTAATTTTAATTAATTAATTAGTAAATATATACGGAAATTGTGTAACACACCAATACACCTCAGCCCAGACCAATGAAGGAGGTGAAGCAATAGGGAGGGGGGAGACAAAACAACACAGGTGATCATATGTGCAGATACAGTGATTAAAACTGGTACCAGGGAGTCCCTATTACAATTTTAATATTGGGTACCCTGTCCAGAGTAAAATGGTCACAACGGGACCAGTGGATGGTGGTATGGGGAACTTATAATGAGACACCAACCCCTCCACTCTGCAAAACCGTCGACATGTTTCAGCTGGCAAAATGTAATACCTCGGCTTTCATCAGGACTCACAATAATATGATCCCAAGGGTACTAACCCTCCCTCCTGATGATCCAGGGGTGAAGGAAAGCTACCCTTCTGAGCAAGTGGTCAGGTTAAATTACCACTATCCACTGGTCCTGTTGTGACCATTTTACTAAGTTAAGCCTGACTGCTTTTGTGCCAAGCTACCAGGGGGTTAAACACAAGTTAACTTATTGTCTTTTGTGGTTTACCTTGACAAAGCGTATGGTTGTTGCTTGAGAAGGGTTCCCAACTCCCTCAACCAACAACTCAATTTCTCACAGTGTACAAGATTTATTTTGCTTTATATAGTTTCAAACGTTCCTTTCATGGAGTTGTAGGTGCCTTGTGTCATTCCGCTGCTTGGTATTCTGCAGCTTTTTGTATTATTTCTCTGCGCTCACCTCGTCTGCTCTCCATGATTTCTCTCGTCTTCCAAACGTGGTCTGCTGGTGGGTCTCGGCTACTACTATGTCAGCTCTTCTTCTTCTGTCTGCCTGACATTGCTGTGAGGAGAACTGCTTTAGGGTGGAGAACGCTGTCCAGATCATGTCACTGAGGCCCTTCGCCGATGGCCTTATTTTTCTAAATTACTAAAAGCTAGCACCTCTAAGTCAGTCCATGAGCGTGCCCGGGGTCCCCAGCCCACCCATTCTTCTCCAGTTGGGTACACTGCGTTGCTTGTTGGGAAATCTCAAAAATTGGGGAGAGGAGTTGGCCCAACGACTAGAGCGGTCGACCTCGAAATTGGGGAAACGGGTTTGAGTCTCGGCAAGGACGCTGAACATCCTGCGATTCTGGGCAAATCACTTAATCTCCCCGTGCCTAACAAAAATGAATGTGTCCTGAAACACAACTGGTGCTCATGTAAAGCGCTCTAATACCGGATACCTTCGGGTCAAGTTTGCGCTATATAAAACTCCGGTAAAAAATTCAGCCTGGCGAAGGTGGTTCAATTAACAGAGTCTCTCAGTCACACTCACAATTGGATGATAGATTTTATTTTCTCTAAACAGAGTGAAAACAGAAGGTTTTGTCCTAGAGGTGGTGGTGGCCCCAATCAATCTATCTCTTTCCAACGACCTGCGAAGCTATGCCTTGCCCCTGCACCCCCACAGCAAGGAAGAAACTTGGGGATTCATTGGAACTCGTCTCCTTGTCACCCCTCAGGCTCTGGTCGATGCTGTGGTCTCTCCCGGGGAAAGTTTCCTGGTCTCACCTCCTCTGGACAGATCATGGACCAGAGATGAGACCAGCTCCTGTGATGTCATCTGACTGACTCCTCCTCACCGGGCTACAGAGATTACAGGACCTGGTCGCCATAATGTCGCGTGCCCCTAAAATACCACATGAGCACAGGCGGGCCATCACTGGCTTCCGGTGGAATCCCAAATACATTAAATCCCTCTGCATCCTGCCATTACAAATCACCTTCAATTCAGAAAACTAAGGGGCTTATTTACAAGGTCCTTGCGCCACCGGTGCGTCACTTTTGAAATGGGAAAAAGTGACTTACTGGTCGCACAAGGCACTTGTAAATAAACCCCTAAGTATTTTTTTTTTTTTACTAAGTATTCAGCAGAGCTTTTGCTTTACATTTTCTTGCAGATTTATATAGCGCAAACTCGACCTGAAGGTATTGGAGCGCTTTAGATGAGCACCAGTTACCTTACACAAGGACACACTCATTTCTTGTTGGGCGCGGGGAGATTCAGTGATTTGCCCAGGATCACAGGATGTTGCGCTCTAGCCATAAGGGTACATCCTCTCCTCTAAACAAACAAGTCACCGAAGGAAAGGGCATATTATCAACGGCCAGCGATAGCGATCATTTTATTATCGCAGGCTATTTCTGGAATTTATCGCCCTGGTAGCGCGTTATTAAAAGCGCGTTTCTCCAGGGCTATAATCATTCCAGAGATAGCGAGGTTATCGTCCTTTTGCAGGGAACATTGCTGGTTTTCCAGCGATGTTCCCTGCAAAACGGTGATAACCTTGCTGATACGCCCCACAGGGTTGTATCAGCATAATCCACCCCCTATGTCAGGGATGGGTAAGTCTGCACTTTAGCAGACATTAGTTTTTGGAGAAAACAGCAGTTTTCTCCAAAAACTAACATGTGCTAAAATGCTGGGGCAGCCTTGTAAATATTGCGATGTGAACTTCAGCGATATTTGCAAGGTAGTCCATCCGGGGTTCGCCCAGTGACGCCCACTAAGCATCTCATTAGAGATGCAAAGGGAGGCGTTGGGAAAATGGGTGCTAACATGCGATTATGCATGTTAGCACCCTCTTGTAAATAGGGTGATAGTATTATCGCCACTTTTTTTGGGCTTTTTAAGCCAAAAAAGCAGAGATAAAGCCATTGTAAATATGCCTTGAAGAGAGTGCGGGGTGCTGGTCCCTGGACACGTGTCAAAACTGGTTGGACTCCGACCCCTTCTCTTTTTATCGTTCATTCTTTGAGTGCTCTGAAGAGACCCAGGTGTCTCGTCCTGGGTGCTGTGGAGGTTAGATGTTCCACACGCCTGCACTGCCCCCCGCAGGCCACACTCTGAATTGCCGCTAAGGCGAGGGTGTCCTCCAGCAGGAATGGGATGAGTGTTTACCTCACTTACAGCCGTTAGCAATGGGGCGGGCGGGGGAGACTTAGAGCCACATTTATCCAATTTTCACCCATCGCACAAGCTTCGAAAGGGCAGGACTGCATCGTATTTAACATTCTATGGCGCATTCCTATCCTTATCCAGTGCACAAACTGCTGCCTAACGCCAACACAGGCACCCTTGCGCCTTGGTGCCAGGCTGCCTGCGTTACAGGCGGGAGTGTTTTTCTGCAGGAAGGTCCTCCTTCCTGCACAAAAACAAAAACAATTGTGAGAGGCGTTTTCCTCTTTCCGTGCGTGCTGCTGCAGCACAAATGGAAAGAAGAAGTGATGAGGTGAAATAAAGATATTTCATTACGCCTCACCTGGGGGGACGCCGCATTTGGACACATTCCCAGGTCAACCAGTGATAGTTAATCTGAGAGTCTGCCAAATCCACATGTGGATGCGTGGGAACACCCGCGCTCCACCCAGGCAACGCCTCCCCGGGGCAGAGAAACGCAGCGATTTCCACTGCGTTGCATTACTCTGGATTTACGAAGCCATGCACAACCACGCAAGGTGGCCTTCCGTGGCGGGATAAATCTTATTTAGTAGTTGCGTCACCCTTGTGCCACATTGCGTGGCACAAGGGCGATGCAACACATTCATAAATACGCCATTTAATTTACACCTTTGCGGAATGCAGAGATTGGCTGAGCACTCGCACCGCTTGGAATGCTCTGCTCTCTGCTCTTCAATGTCCGTGCTCTAAGCAGGAAGACAGAATGCATTATTTGTTATGATGGGTGAGATTAGGCGGGCACTCATCGAATTACAGTACATGTGCTGTCTGACATTAACTGGAAGTTAAACGCTCCCTGCTGACATCTGTTGGTGACATACTAGATCTGACCGCCACACTCAGATGTCAGCAGTGAGCATTTAACTCACACGTAAGAGGCCCTGCTGCTACGGGTCTTAGGAGCAGCGAGCAGTACATGTGCTGTCTGACATTAACTGGAAGTTAAACGCTCCCTGCTGACATCTGTTGGTGACATACTAGATCTGACCGCCACACTCAGATGTCAGCAGTGAGCATTTAACTCACACGTAAGAGGCCCTGCTGCTAGGGGTCTTAGGAGCAGCTAGCCAACTTGCGATGCTGTCACATCGCCATTTTAGATGTATCAGGTCAGGTGTAATGTGGTCGGATCTTCTGCATCCCATGATGAGCCTCGCAGCTGAGGTCAACGAGGCCCTTATTGGAGCCCGCATTACTTCAGGTAAGCCTGCAAGACGAGCACCCCCGTAATCTGAGCAGGTGAAGAGCAGGGACTGGACTGATAACTGAAAGTCATCGCGGGGCAGGAAGGGTTGGATGTTCCTTAGCGTGTTCAGTTGGTAATCGGCTTCCCTGGTGGCTGTGCTGATATGATCTTGCATATTCAGGTGTTTATCCGACATTAAACCTAGTGATCCAGTGGAGTCAATGACGTGGGGAGTGCAGTTGAGCGCCGTAAGTTTATTTATTTATTTATTTTTAGAGTTTTCTATAGCGCGAACTTGAACCGATTAGGTTATCAGAGCGCTTTACATAGCACTAGTACCGTTACATGTTATCACAGCAGTTTACATAGAATCAGTTACGTTGCACATTTCAGGATCTTGAACCAATTAGGTTATCAAAGCGCTTTACATAAGACAGCATTCGATGTCCAGTGCCCTCCTCCGCCGTGTAGCGGGGGACCTCTTCCAGCCCTCCGAAATCGTCGAGCTGTCGGGACTAGGCTCCTGGAATTTCAGCTGCCCGTTTACAACTAATTTGTTTGAAGTCATGACGGAAATCTCCAACCCAGCAGCAATCAAGTGAGCTCTCTGTCTCCAAGTTTCTCTCCGCGCTTGGTGATAGTCTAGTATTTTGGATTTAGGCGGCTCGCACTGGTCATGTCACATGACAGACTTCAGGAAACCTCGTTGTTTTGAAAGTTTTTCTCAAGGTCATAAATTCCCACAGCACAATATTTCCATCTTAATTCTTATGCGTGGAAATAACAGGGAACCAGTTTAAGAGTTAAGATGTTAAGAGCATTGGTGGTCATTAACCATGCATTGGTGGTCATTAACCATGTTAAGAGCAGTGGTGGTCATCCTCGCTCTGCGGTCACTGGCGGCCGCCATCCAAGGTCCAGGCGAGTTGCAGGGAGGGTGGTGCGAGGGGGAGCCTCTGCAGCACTATGTTGGCGGGAGGCACCGCTAGGAAACAGCGAGCAGCCAGCGATCCTACCTCCCGGGATGTTGTCGTCGGGTGGCAGATCAAACGTCCGGCGGATCGCAGATGCAGGCGAGGGTCACCGCCAAGGGATCCATGAAGAGGGCTCACCCCCGCAGGCAAGAGCCACAGAGAGAGCCTGCGGAGTCGCCCCTGGGAGAGGCAGCAAACGCTGGGGCCAGATAGTCAGGCAAAGCAAGCAAAGGCGCCGATCGTTAGCTGGGAGTCACACCGGGCCGCCATTTTAGGGTCAGGCAGGCGGGGGAAGGCAGATTCTAGCCGTGGCCACCCCCGGTGTTTTGCCGCTACAGAGGCCCCCGGAGGCTATCTTCAGATAGAGGCAGCCCCTGCGTTCCTCAGATTTCGCCCGTCAGCCCGTCAGCGTACCTCTCATAGATAGTTGAGGTCATCGGCGCTCCGGCCGCCATTTTGCCCGCGGCCGTCCTCTCCTCGCGTCTCCTCCAGATCTAGCTACCGCGGCTACCGCGGCGCCAGGGGCGATCGGAGTTGTTTGAGCCATTCTTCTAGGGGGACAGAGTGAATCTTTGGGCAATCAGGAGGAATTCTGTTTTGAGTCGTTGAGCATAAGGTGATTGTGGGTGTGCCATTTTTGGGTTTCCAGTAGGGTGTAGTTGAGAGTTTTTAAATCTTCGGTATGGAGATTTTCAGGTACAAGTGTGTATCGTCAGCGTGCATGAGGTAATGCATGTTTGAGTGCTTCCGAATTTCAGTAAGGGGTTCCATGAACAAGTTGAATAACGTGGGTGCAATCGCGGATCCGTGCGTACTCCAGTCAAGACACGAGTAATGCCCGAAAAGGCTTGATTGACCGTGATTCTTTGAGCTCTGGTGTGAAGGAACGCGGCAAACCACTTCAAAACGGGACAGATGGGCCAATCCTTCTATCCCAGTGGTCTTCAAACTTTTTGATGCCGAGACCCCCATCAAAATAATTTAGGGATAAGGACCCCCTCCTGACAAAAGTCTGTAGAATCTAGTACTCCTTATCATTGACAACCATAAATGTTGTCCAGAGAAATAGTCAATCAGTGGCTGCACCTCATTAGAACCAGTTTATCACCTAAATATAAAGATAAGCAACAAAAAGGCGACCAGTGCAGCTTTACAAAGGGCCTTCGACTGAGTGGCAACACCTGTCGCTGCTTTTTAGTCACTTTTCAACCTTTTGAATAAATCATTTTTTTTGTTAAAATCAGCAGATTATGTGGCACTGAATGGATTGTGTGGCAAATGCGGCAACTCTTTAATTAGGCTGAATCGCTGCGGCCGCACAATCACATAATTCCAGTGGCCCTTGGTATAATAGCTGTAATGCATGGACTGCACCTTTATTGCACGGCATTAGAGGGAAACCATATTATATTTCATGGGATGCTGACGGCTTGGCATTTACAGCTGCATGTAACTGGGGGTAGCTGAACATCATTCATCATAATTAAAACATACATACGTTTTTTAGGGATCTATGACAGAATATCGACTACAAAAATATCGACCTACAAGAATATCGAGTCAACAATATCGAGGGCAAAAATATCGACATCCTATCTACAACATGGTAAGTACAAAAATATCGAAAAAATAATATCGTTGTAAAAAATATCGATGTTAAAAATATCGATTTTTTTTCAATATATATAAATGTAAAAGTAAGTATATAACACTAATAAATAAAATATACATATTTAAAAGTATCTAATAATGTTTAAAATTAATAAATAAAAATATATACAGTAAAGATATAATATATATGTACTGAACAATAAGTATTAATAATTAATTTACTAAAAATACCCCATTACCCAAGAACTGAAAACTGACCCTGAACCCTAAAAATACCCCTTTACCCAAGAACTGAAAACTGACCCTGAACCCTAAAAATACCCCTTTACCCAAAAACTGAAAACTGACCCTGAACCCTAAAAATACCCCTTTACCCATGAACTGAAAACTGACCCTGAACCCTAAAAATACCCCTTTCCCCATGAACTGAAAACTGACCCTGAACCCTAAAAATACCCCTTTACCCATGAACTGAAAACTGACCCTGAACCCTAAAAATACCCCTTTCCCCATGAACTGAAAACTGACCCTGAACCCTAAAAATACCCCTTTACCCATGAACTGAAAACTGACCCTGAACCCTAAAAATACCCCTTTCCCCATGAACTGAAAACTGACCCTGAACCCTAAAAATACCCCTTTACCCATGAACTGAAAACTGACCCTGAACCCTAAAAATACCCCTTTCCCCATGAACTGAAAACTGACCCTGAACCCTAAAAATACCCCTTTACCCATGAACTGAAAACTGACCCTGAACCCTAAAAATACCCCTTTACCCATGAACTGAAAACTAACCCTGAACCCTAAAAATACCCCTTTACCCAAAAACTGAAAACTGACCCTGAACCCTAAAAATACCCCTTTACCCATGAACTGAAAACTGACCCTGAACCCTAAAAATACCCCTTTCCCCATGAACTGAAAACTGACCCTGAACACTAAAAATACCCCTTTACCCAAAAACAGAAAACTGACCCTGAACCCTAAAAATACCCCTTTACCCAAAAACCCAAAAATGACCCTGAACCCTAAAAATACTCCTTAACCCAAAGGTAAATAATATTATTTAATTAGCAATTAATAATTAATTAACAATAACAATAAAATAAATATATTAGCACATAAGCTGTAATTAATATAATTTAATAATTAATATCATTTTCCCCAATTAATTAATTAACAGTAACTAAAAATTATATATATAAATAAATTACTCTAATAATGTAATTAACTAACTAATATTATTTAATTACCAATTAATTACTAATTTAAAATATGTACCAAATTATATTAATTAATTAACTAATTAATATTAATTATTTGCCAATTAATTAGTTATAAATATTTAAAAACATATATTAATTAATTAATTATTATTAAATTACTCCCCACCCTATTCCCCTATAAACCCACATCCCGCTACAGAAAATATATATCAATTAATCAATTAATTATTTCCCAATTAATCAATATTAATTAGCAAATAATTATAATTAATTAATTAATCCTACTAATTATTAATCAACTTACCATAATTAAATTACTTCCCACCCTATTCCCCTATAAACCCACAACCCGCTCCGGTACTAAAACATCAAATTTCCTTATAAATTTCTATATTATTATAGAAAATGTATACACATATAATAGTAATTATTTTAAATACTTAAATTAAACATATAACACATACATAATAAAAAACTATAAAATAATACAAATATCGATATTAGTGTCATCGAAATTATTAACATCGATATATATGCTATCGATATTACTAACTTCAATATTACTTACATCGATATTAAGTATTTCGATATTACTTACCTTGGGTCGATATTCTGTCCTACGATATTCTTGCCTTCGATATTATGCTCCTTCGATATTTCAGACTCGATATTATGGTAAGTCGATATTTCCAACTCGATATTTTGACTGTCTACCGTTTTTTAGGTCTTTCACCGTCAGGTAGCTAAATATAAAATGACGGGCAGCTTCAATGAATTATAAATACATTGTAAAAAGTTGGTACTCAGTGGGAAATGCACTGTAGTACATTATGAAACCTCTATTAGTTAATGCAATGCAAAGGTCTTTGTGAAACAAGAGAGCCACAGAATCGTGGTTGGTGCAGTGCAGACGAGTGACTTGTGTATTTTTAGTGCTACGAGGTCACAACCTGTGACAGAAAGCCCTGTGAATATGTAAGTCTTTATTTTATGCTTGCATTACACACAGTACAATATAGACCGCTACAAAATGCGCAAAATGCTTAACGATAAAATGGTGCTTCCAAAATATAGGGGCTAATTTACAAGCCCCTTGCACTGCCGGTACGTCACTTCTTATGACACTGTGATTGCCGAGTCTATACCTATTTTTTACGAGGCCACGCAAAGTCCCTTTGCATGGCTTTTCATGGCCTCCTAGATATAGTGTACGGCAACGCAGCACAAGTCGATGCGTTGCCTTACGCTGCGTCAGGGGGGGGTGTTCATGGGCGTTGCTGTGGGTTTTCCCACGGGCTTTCACACATTCACAGATTTCCAAGGATCTCTAAACCTTGACGATGCGTCAAAACGGTACGCTGCCCCAGGGGATGGGTAACGAGGAGAAATATCTTTATTTCTCCACAATTGTTTCCACTTTCTATGTGTAGCACACACAGAAAGAGGAAAAAACCTCCATGGATTATTTAGGCGCAGGAAGGTGTCCCTTCCAGCACAAAAGCAATCCCGCCAACAACGCAGGCGCCCTTGCCCCATGGTGCAAGGATGCCTGCGTTGGGTCTCAGCACCAAATTGTGCGCCGGCAGAAAAGACAGAAATGCACCGTATCTTATAAATATGGTCCATTCTTGCCCTTTTGAACTGGCGTAGGGCAGTGCAGCATTAATACTTGCGGGGCTGCCTTACGCCATTTCATTATAAATGAGGCCCATAGATTTTAGTAATACTCAAACCCAAAGTAATTCATTTTTTTTACATAACTGTCCTTTCAACACCGTCTCAGGGATCGAAAGCGCTATGTAAATACAATGACAATTTAAAGCAAGCACTTCACAGCTCCATTAACTCTGTGCACTAGCACTCACAGCTTCAAGTGATTCACTCTCCTGAGAAATCGAAGCCAGACAGACATCTAAACACACCTTTCTGCCAGTGCGCTGCGGGCCTGAAAGAAATGCAAATGTGCACAACGAGTTAATCTGCAAATCCTTTACATTTGCTGATTAACTCCTTGTGCACATTTGCATTTCTTTCTGGCCAGCAGCACCTTGCTAGAAAGGCGTGGTTCGATGTCTGCCTGGCTTCGATTTCACAGCACAGGAGAGTCCCTGAATAACGCTTTAGGGAAAGCATTTTACCTACCGGAAGAAACAGTCTGGGACGGTTTCTTTTTGTAAATGAAGAGGGCGACCCCCTTCTCATGACTCCACGGCCCCCCTGGGCGTCGCGCCCCACAGATTGAAGACCTCTGTTCTATCCAGAAAGTTAATCTTGTTGTCTTGTTTAAACATTTCAAACGCAGATGAGAGATCAAGAAGAATAAGCAGGCAAGGATTGTTCAGATGAAACGATCTCAGGGCATCGTCAACGAAGTGTGTTAGAGCCGTTTCAGTGCTGTGACCCGATCTGAAGCCGGATTGGCAATGGCCAAGGAGATGAAAATCCTCAATGCGTTTGCAGAGTTGCAGGTGCCCGCATTTCTCAAATAACTTTGCTAGTGTTAGGATGCTGGTCTTTCTACAGAAATTGTTGAGGTTAGGCAGGTCCGCATTTAATTTGTTTAGGATTGGGGCAACCTGTCCAGTCTTTAAGCAATCAGGAATCATGCCCTGAGACAGAGAAGCATTGACTAGCTTAGTCGAAAGCTGATGTATCGAAGATTGAAGCATTTGCTGAGCTTGGCGGGCAGGGGAACATTAAAGTGGTTAGAGGATTTTGATATTAATATTTTGAGTATATCGACTTCATCGGGAAGTTTGAAGGCATGCCAAGTACCATTATTTTTTGTGGTATAACCAATATGAGGGGATCTCAGCAGGTGCTGCACTGGGAGGAGAGTGGACTGAATCTGGCCTCGCAGATGCTGGGATTCAAGGTGCAGTTCTGATTCAATCTTTCTAGTCTTCTCAATAAATTAGGCAGAGGATGAATCTCCGCTTGGCAATGACCCATTATCTATCGAATGGTGACTAGATTTGCAAATTGCTTGTTGCTTGATGATTTCAAAAAGGTTTGGGGTCTGTTTTTGGCATTGTCAGTGGATGTGCTTGTTGTAGGAGCTTCTTGTCGACCTCAAGTGCTTAATCCCTTGCATGCTGATGACGAGCTCTGCTCGTCATGCAGTACAGTGCTCCTGTGCTCATGACGAGCTGAGCTCGTCATGACCACAACCATTTTCATTGCTGTCCAGCACAGCAGAGGGATTTGTCAAGCAGCGATGTGGTTAAGGTGTGGTATGGAGGGAGACTTCTCCATGACCTCTCAGGGAGTCGTAGGTTGCGCCTTTCCTCATTAAGGTTACAGTGGAACCTGGCTTTGGAGTGTCTACTAGGTATTCTTTTTAGCTGCTTTGGTGCAATGTTATCAAGTATTTAAAATGCACCATGATCCAGCCTCCAATCAATATAAATCAAGCATAGTACTAAGTAAAAGAATTCAAGATCATTCAGCAGGTCTGGTTCCAATTTTCTTTATTCAAATTCTTCTTAAAACAACCGTAACCAATATGTTTCGTCCCTAAGGACTTCTTCAGGGCAAATGTAATAAGGTGAGCCTTTCTTCACAATCATCAATGAATATATATATGTAGTCTCTTTTTCTTACAATAATGTCATTTAGGCCTCGTATGATTCCAAAAGCATCATATCATAGCAAATGTAATTCTTTCATTCAGAAATGAGGGCTGCTTCTTAGGCTAAAAAGTCCTATATCAGTTTTTGTTCTTATGTCACAGCCCTATTTCTCTCTTTATGATTAATAATGGGTGAAAATAAAAATAATAATGTACATGAAGTAACTATGCACGTGCTAATAACCGAGCAGGGGAGACAGGAACTCAATTGCATTATGGGAAGATTGAGTGAAGTCAGCGGAGTCCGGGCTGGATGGGCTTGGCTGGGCGCAAGGGACCGGCGAGCACCGGGCTCATAGTCAGTTCCGTTACAAATGTCCGGAGTAGCGTGGCAGCGCCATAGAGCAGGGGGTCTGTTCCTGGTAGGAAGGGCCATTGGCAAGTACAGTAGATTCAGCACCAGAAAGAATGCAGTATATTGTCCGGGACTTGGCAAATGTTTGCCCTGGAGCTGGTCAACAGTTTGAAGCTACTTCCTGTATCAGGAACACATCTCCCTAAAGGCCTTAGGGTATCTTTCAGTGGCATCCACCTCACATCACCGCCAGCCCTCCTTATCCTAAGACACTAAACATTTCTCTAGTTAAGGTCCATCAGCCTCCACCACACGTGTGGAGAACATGGCCACCAGCAGGTCTCATGAACCACATGAAACCTTGGGTCTGTGTTATGCTGCGGCTCCGGGCCCGAGCTCGAGACCCTACAGCTGTGGATGGCTGCAGGTGTCTCAGGTAGGTGGATGAACCTCCCGCCATGTCTGGCCTGGAAGTCAAGTCTTGGCTTCTGCAAGTGATCATTAAAGCGGTCAGGTTTTCCAGGTCCATGCGTTATGCGCTGCTCCACTCCAGGTTGGTCCAAGTCCCTGGCCTACGCCTTTAGGGCACAAGGCTTTCCTGGGGTACCCTATGCTGGGCACTGGATCATGGGCTGGAGGACTTTGGATAACCAGAGCTTCAGGTGAGCTCACAGGAAGTCTGGGAGCAAAGGTCACACTGCAGGAAGCCACACCCCTGGTGCTTGCACAGGTATTGTAGTGACCCTTCCTTGGATGCAAAGCCTGCTGGGGGATTGGTGGAGCTGATCACAAGAGATGGTCAAGTGGAGCATGACTGGCCAATGGAGCACCACAGCAGACAAGCCGCACGCTGACGCTCTCCCTGGTGCGCGTACCAGCTGCTTGTCCCAACCTCCCAAAGTGCAGAGAAAGACCCATACTCATCATTTGCTTCAAATCCATCCATTCTTTAATTATTATACTTTAAGCCCAGCAGTAGCAGCAGAGCCCTGCTTCTGTGTACACGGTGGCATTGAGGCTGCCAGGGGCTGCCCAACCGGAGCCTCTGCGGTGTTCCTGCGGTGGGCTCTCCTGGGTGTGGGCAGCTGTGCCTGTTTGGTACCAAGATGTCACCCTAGGATGTCAAAACCACGCTCTCTGGTCCTTTTGAATCACTTCCTTATTAAGTATTTGAAATCTTGTTCTTTGGAGGCTGTGGCTCACACACAAACCCCCAAACATCCCTTTTGCAGCCCTCCTCTTTCTGAGACACAAGGGCTCTGAACAATTCCATCATTTCACATCCAGACACTTTAAACAACTCTATGGAACGCTCTGCCAATTAAACTGTATTTGTGACAGTCATATATAAAAAAAATGCCGAAGGAATAAAATTGCAAGAATAACTTTGTAGGAGAAATAATTAGCAAGTTGACTATTTGTTAATTTTTCAGCTGTGAAACACCCTTAGGACTTGTTGCAGTTTCATTAAGTGCATAATTATGAATATCGACCAATCCCGCCTGCTGAACTGCAATTTTGTACACCCCTCAATTATCATCATTAAAGGGGAGTTAGGGCTACTGCAGAGCCTCAAGAATGCTCCCATTAAAATGCACTTTATTATAAGAGCCCAGGAGTAAAGTGAAGACAGAGAGCAGTGAGAGTCTGCCACTTGCCGCGGATGCACCGAGGACCCTTCGCGCTTATGGATGGACGCGGTATTTGTGTAGCACAAACCTGGTGGAAAAAGCACCGAAGAGCTGCACAGGATCAAAAACAAGCGTAAAGTCTACGAGTGATAGGAGAGGAAGCTGGCTTGTGGACTGGCAATGCCTTGTGATGGACTGCTCCTTAAAGGGGTGCATTTTCAACGCTTTCCTACATTTTGGCAGCGTTGGGGCAGCCCTGATGGATTCAGGGATGCTGTTCCACATCCTGGGTGAATTGATTGAAAAGGCATGCTGTCTTGTTTTTTTTCACACTTCTTAGTCTGCCGTCTGATGGTGACCTGGCTGCGGGTGTGCCGAGATCTACTGGAGATGGCGAGCTTGTCCGCAACGTAAGCAGGGGTGCTGGTCATGATGGCGTTGTAAACGATGATGCTGGTTTTAAAGATGATACCGGCTAACAAGGGGATCCAACTTTAGGCCCTGGATGAGACGTGCTGCGGGAATAACCTTCTTCACTCCGCATACCTTTTTTCCGCATGCTGTCACAACGCGGTCGTAACAACGACCGTGTTGTGACAACGCATATCATTACTCCGCAATTCGTTACAATGACTTGCGGAGGGGGGCGCTGGATGCTGGAATAGTAAGATTTACTATTCCAACTCCAGTCTGTGCGGACTTTAGGGAAGGTGTTGGATTTTAAATCCAACACCTTCACCACCGCCCCCCCCACCCCCTCCGCAAGTCGTTGTAATGACTTGCGGAGTAATGGTATGTGTTGTCACAACGCGGTCGTTATAACGACCGCGTTGTGACAGCATGCGGTGTCACAGATGCAGACTGAAGGTGGGTTTCCGTGCTGCGGTGAGTAGTAGGATGCCTTTAAGAAGGGTCAGTGTGGAGTCCGTGAAGCCACGGCGTAGGGTGTCACCAATGTCTGAATGTTTGAAGCACCTTTGAAAAAGCACTTCCTTCCTTTTTTGAGATACAATGTTGAGCCCATGGACGCAGGACCTGAGCCGATTCCGAGGGTTTCAAGCATCTAAAAGAAGATGTAGGTGTCACTGGGGCATCTGAAATAAAAGATAAGAAGCAAACTTCTGCCTTTCCATCATAGCCGGGTTAGTGGCTCAGTGAGATAATGCACCCACTCCTGGAATCTGTGTAAGATCTCTTAGTCAAAGGTTTGAATCCTTGGGGGTGCCAACTCAGCTTTTTATCCTTCTGAGGTCGCTAAAATGAGCGCCATTTGAGTTGGGTCATAATTAGGGCTCCCGGTTTCATGGTATTTATTTTTTCAACATTTCCGTCTGCATTCATCCAAATTTATTTTTTGTGCCATTTTATATGTATTTATCCATATTTATTTTGTGTTTTGTGTATAAATGAAGTTCAAAAACTGTACATTTCCATATTTATTTAACTTATAGCCGCACACTCATAATTTGATTTCTGTTATCTTTTAGCTATTTAAGCTGTCAAATATTGCATACCAATACACATTGTTTTCTGTCTGTATTTATCTGTAAAAATCCATAAAAATGGAAAACAGGGAGCCTTAGTCATAATAAACATCTGTTATTCTTCAGAGTCAAGATGGCGAAGGGTGAACTTGTGCTTCACAAATACACAAGTTATGTGGAACACGCGTAGAATGATGTGTATTGATGGAAACTCCAGCCGAGCAATTACATGTGGATTCTACTAAATCTGGTTGTAGCTTGATCTACATCTGTGTAGTTAAAAAAGAAAGAGAATTTCTTGCCCTGCCCCAGGGTAGACCCTCCTGATGGGCGACTCCAGGATGACAGCATCATCGATGGCCTTTGGTACGCCAGGCATCCTCTTCACGATGATCTACAACCTGCACAAAGAACCACCCAGAATCATTCTTTCCTATCATAGGATTGGGATTCACCAATATCCCCAGAGTACCCGGGTGGACGGGAAAGACTTCACAGGCATCGGCCAAGTCAAAGAACGCCTCTCCTCGTTCTGAGCCTGGAATGTGCAGTGTCCACCCCAAACAAATCCACCCAAGAATGCTTTCATTCGGAAGAAGCTGAGGAAGATTTTCAAATGGTTCCCAATCATCACCCGGAAATCTTTTAAGCATGACCTGGTTACAAGCAAGCTGGACTATGGGACATCCTGTATGCCGGGATCAACAAAAAACTCACCAGAAGGCTGCAGACCGTTCAGAACTCAGCGGCGAGAATCACTCCCAATCACCCACGCCGCACTCACATTACGCCCCACCTGAAGGAGCTGTATGGGCTCCCCATTCACAAACAAGCACAATTCAAACTCCCCACCCACACTATGAAGGAACTACATAACACTGTCCGAGCACACCTCAACAATCGCATCTGCCTTCACAAACCTTCCAGGCACCGCCGCTCGTCTGGACTCCGACTCGCACAAATCCCACGCACATGGAAAACCAGATCTGGTGGTCAAAGCTTCTCTTGCATCACTCCAAAAGTGTGGAACGACCGACACCTCCCATAAGAGCCTCCGTCTCACTTCTGGAATTCAACAAGAAGCAGAAGACGTGGCTTTTCGAGGAGTCCCGCTAGGCCCTGGGGGTGTGGCTAGACTCTCACCTGCACAGCGACGGGATACCCTCCCAAGTGATAGCGCGCTCTACAAATCTGCATAACACAGCAACCAGATGGAATCATGCTTATTGACAACAAACATTCTCAAAGTCAGGACCGGCTCTCCAACAAACATAAACATACACAGCACTGTGTACCACACACAGCAGGTCACTTGCTCCTGTGTCCGTTCCCAAGCTGTAGAGAGCATAGCATGGTATCCGTTGCCCCCTCCAAGGAAAATCAAACCGCAATCAACAAAACATCGTCCAAGCACCGGTCCTCTCTCACTTGTACAGAGGGAGAGCCCTACTCGCCTGGGAGTGAAGGAAGAGATATAACAAACTTAGAGGCATGCCTGCACCAGGAGAGCAAACACCCCACACCAGGCTCGCCGCATCACTCCTACAGCTCAAGAAAGAGTTGAGAACTCCTCCTGGGAGAGAACAGTTCTGGACTCATCAGTAGGGCTTCGCGGATCCTTGGGCCTGGACCCCAGATGACAACCAACCTCTCTCTGATGACACAGTGCATCCTTGTACATGGATTGTCGCCCTTGTATCATCGCCTTGCTATACCCTCGGTTGCTGTCTAACTAGGACCCAAACACACACGTACAGACATATACAACACGCACACCCAAGAACATTGTAAGACTCAGCAGTCTGTCAGGTGTCCAAACATGCAAATGTCAGTAAATCCACTGAGTAGAATCCAGATGTCACTGGTTAACTGGTGTTTCCACCAGCGTTGCTCAACTGGACCACTGTATGTGTTTCCCTCTTCCGCTCCCCACACCCCCAGAGTAACATAGTGTAACTGGGACAATCGTACAGTTCCTGCAGGGTAGCGTCTGGATCTGTGTTTTATTTCAGGCACAGATTGAACCCCTCGTGCTCGCGTTTCACTGTAGAAAGACCCTTCAGGGGACTGCAGGAGACATCAATATGCTGGATAATTACTTCTTATTCTGGGTGCGTAAACATTCTATTTTTCATTCATGAGTACACAGCAACCTACACATAAGCATGCAATTCTTCCACATTGGCGGTCCAATGGCCTAGCAAATGGGGGGGGGGGGGGGGCGCCCTGGGCGGCTGGAGTTTTGGGGCAGCGGCTTCCCCCCTCCCCCGCTCTTACATGTGTTTGCCGTGAAGGTCCAGGGCTAGTTGTTGAGCGATTAGTCCTTTTTAGGTTTTTAGGTCTCGCCTACCCGCGAGTGCAAGCTGTCTGGTGCTGAAAGACCTTTTGTGGTTTTACAAATAACCTGCAGTGGGCTTAGAGCCTGCTGATTGGTTACCATTCATTGGCAATAGCGCCCCTCTGATGCGCTTGCTTCCTATTTGATGACTTGCCTTCCTCCTAGTGTGTGTGTGGTTGGTGATGAGCTTTACTTTCTAGGAGCCTTTTGTGGAGTCCTTTGTCCACGAATTGTCACATGAGCCCTTCGTCCTTACAGTGTGACGCGTGTTAACAGCTGGATCCTCTATGTTGGAGTCATACAGGTGTATGCTGGCAGGTGAACTCTTCATCTTGGAGTGAGGTTTGTTTTACAGCTGAGTCATACAGATGTGTGTGTCTTGACAGGTAAAACCCTTCATCCTTGGAGTCATACATGTGTTAGCAGCTGGATCCTTCTATGTTGGAGTCACACAGGTGTGTGTGTCTTAGGAGGTGAACTCTTTATTCTTGGAGTGAGATGTGTCTTAGCAGCTGGATCCTTCGATGTTGGAGTCATACAGGTGTGTGTGTGTCTTGGCAGGTGAACCCTTCATCCTTGGAGTCATGCATGTGTTAGCAGCTGGATCCTTCTATGTTGGAGTCATACAGGTGTGTGTGTCTTGGCAGGTGCACCCTTCATACCTGGAGTGATTTATAGGGGTGTTGGCAGTTACATTCTTGCTTGTTCTGGTCATTGGCGGAGTATGCTAGCAGGCGAATCCTTCACCCTGGAGTCATTGGTCTGTGGGTAGGCGCAGTAGTCCTTCATGCGCTTGTTTCATCAGTGGTAGGGGGTTCAGCATGAGGGTCTTGTGTTTTTGGCGGGTCGTAGTGTGCGGTCTACAGGGTGGTCCTGTTGCGTCTCACCTTGTGTAGCTTGGGCATTGGTCGCTTTGTGGTTGAGCGGGGTGGATTCTGTATGGGTGGTCCTGCACTTCTCACAGATGGGCTGGAAGAAGGCTGCTCTGGGGTAGTCCTCGCACTCCCTGGTTGTGAGTGGTAGTGCATCAGAAGCCCTAGGGTTTCAGGCTCCGCGGCCTGTGGACTCGCGCCACCACATCAGAAAGACCCATGTTCATTGATTCTGCGGCTCTAGACTTGCAGGAGAGCATCGCCTCTGGAGTTGAGTCTGAAAGACAAGCAGAGCAGGAGAGGTGAGAGCTGCAGACATTATACACAATGGTCATTATAGTAAAATACAAAGTGCATCCATGCGGCCACACGCAGACTGTGCGGTCCCCTTGTGGTACCAGCTCTCCCCTCCCATCCACAACATCTGCCTACCACAGGCCACGGCTTTGCCTCTTGCAGCCCTACGCGGAGGGCACCCACATTTAGATCCAAGTGTTCTTACTTGACCTCATATGATGCATGTTTTTTTTACTTATTTTTATTGGCATTTCTTATATAACAGTTCAAAACACAGACAGTGTATAAGTTTGCATACAGCAACCACTTCTGGATCAACATGGCATTTCAAGGTATATCGTCTCATAAGAGCTCTGGTCGACAATTAGCATGTTTATCGCCGGGCCGCAATTCAATAATCAGGTTAATGATACCCTCTGGGGCTAGGATTCTCAGATAATGGTTCTTGGGCAGCTCATTTGGCACATAGCCGGAGTACATTTTTAAAGGCTACCAACTCAATTTTGTGCCTGCCGTAACCTAAAAGAACTGAGGTAGTGCTAGCTTTATTGAAAATATATAAAACACAGTGCATACCTACTGCAACATATAGTGCAGAAGTTTGGGGTCTTACAAAGTGTCGTAGCATCCAGGTAGAAGAAAATAGATTTTTCCGGAGACTTTTGGGGGCGCCGATTTCTTCCTCACACTTTGTCTGTCACAGGGAGTTGAAATTGTTTTACATTGAGGACTACATTAGGTCTCGCCCGGCCATATTTTGGCTAAAGGTTTGGCAAAATCCAGCAGCAACATTAACCCCTTCACTGCGGCGGCAATTCCGCCGCAGTGCTAGGGGGTGGGGGGGTCGCATGGCTCACCTGCGCTTGTGACGGAACCGCTCCGTCACGAGCCTTGGGTGAGCTGTGCTAGTGACGGAACGGTTCCGTCACGAACGCGCCCGCTCAATAGAACGCGCCGTGCAGACGTGAAATCAGCGCCGCGCAGGCGCGTCGAGCGGGCCGTGAAGGAACCGTTCCGTCATAAGCGCCGAACGGGTTAACGAGAGAAATCATAGCTGTCTGTCTTAAATGTGACAAAGGTGAGGATATACCGTTGGTTGCGGCTGTTAGGGAAAGCCTGATTAATGTGAATTTTGACCATATCTTTTTAAACCCAAGTGACATGGACGGTATAAATAAAAATATTCTTCACGAGGCTTTATACGAACGTTATAGCAACATAAGGCATGCAACAGATTTTTCTAAATCATCAGTCGCACGGTATATGTCCTTGGTGGATGCTGATTGCCCCATCACACGTGCCACCCAGCTACCTCCTAAAGGACATTAGTCGCTGGGAGAGAAGTTTGCTCTTTCGTCTTAGGGCAGGCACTTTAAAACACTTATTGTGCTTCCCTTTAGGCTTTAACATTAGCCTTGAGCAAATGCCCTGTCCCTGCGTCAGTCGTGGCAATCAATCAATGTTACATTTTTTATTCTTCTGTAATTTTTATCAAAAATATACCAAACAATTGCTGATCCCTGTTTTCAAGGCACTGGCCATTATTGACTTTAGAATAGCCTATTGGGAAATCCTTAAGTGTAATGGGGAAGATTTAATTTTCTGTGTCAGCTCTTTTTTGAAGATGGCAATCCGTTCACGTGCTTCCATGCGTACTTTATAATAGACTTGATTGTACTTTTTAGGTCTCGCGACCTATCGATGCGCGCAAGCGCATCGAGCGTAGCGAGAATTCATGTGGCGAAAACATCTTCAAACCAAAGGGCTTTCAGCCCCGCGGTTTTCATGCAGTGCCCGTGTACATGCACGCGCATCGCATCCAAGCCCAGCCCAGTCCTCCCCTAGCAGCACTCCTCCCACGCCAGCAACTCCGCCCTCCCACACCAGCACCTCCCCTCTCTCGCATTCGCGCCATCCGGCTTCTCCTCCCCTAGCAGCACTCCTCCCAAACCAGCATCTCCCCCCTCCCACACCAGCACCTCCCCTCTCTCGCATTCACGCCCACCCACCAGGCTCTCCCGCCCCCATCAGGCTTCCCTCCCAATCCGCCTGCCTCCCCTCGCGCATTCACGCTCCCCCACCAGGCTCTCCCGCCCCCATCCGGCTTCCCTCGTAATCTGCCTGCCTCCCCTCGCTCGCATTCCCGACCCAGGCTCTCCCGCCATGGAAAATGCCTACACAGCCCACCGAGTTCCATGTCTCTTCTTGTTAGGGTTTGCTGCAAAGCATGGCTTTACATCGCTCTCCATCAGAGCCTCCTCTCCGCCCCCTTCCCTGCTGCTGCTCGCATCGCACTCTCTCCTCCCCCCTCCCTTTTCATCCGCTTTAATCGGGCTCATCTGCTGCTGCCATTCTCCCCTCCCTTCTCGTTGTATTTCCTTCTCGTATTTTCTTGAGAGCGAGGTCGCACTGCTTTCCACAGCTGTGTTTCTTCCTGCGTGCAGACTACGCTTCTATTCATACCTATCAACAGCGTGAGGACGCGCTGCAATCCTCATTGTAGCGTGTATAATGGAATTGCTTTACCCTGGCAGGCAGCATGCTGCTGCAATTTTGGAACACCTAATACAGCGTGGTATTTTCATCTGCTACTTTTAAAAGCAGCACTTTGGCTCCGTGAGTAATAAACAACCAGATCTTTCAATTAGGGAAACAAGTAGCTGAGCGCAGCGGAACTGCAGGGTTCACAGAGCGCTGAACAGGAGTGTATGTTTATGTACTTTTTAACAGTAAAGCTGCCGCCCGCTTCGGGTTGCCAGACACATTTGTTTGTTTATGTACTTTTTAACAGTAAAGCTGCCGCCCGCTTCTGGTTGCTGAACGCATTTGTTTGTTTATTGTGTGCAAACATACTTTTACTTTAGTAAACTGCCCCCGCTTCTGCTTGCAGGATGCATTTGTTTGTTTATGTACTTTATAACAAATGTGGACATACTTACTTTCACGCGTTTCACGAGCACCACACTGATTTCGCTTTCACTGTTGTGTCTTTCCCGGTTCCTCTACACCCTCCCTCCCAATCAGTGAGCAGGCTCCTGCCTCGCAACAGAGCCAGCAGGCGGACCAGGGGGAGGGCTGTGCTACTTAACTCAGAGTAGGGGGCACTGGTCTGTGTTTGCTCCTCACAGCTGCCCCAGGCGTAGACTGGCTCTGGTGTCCGGTTAAAACTGGAGGTATGAGCTCTATCAGCACTGCGCTCTTTCATGTGCGCTGCACTGGTTATGCTTTAATTGTGTCTCTTTCCTCACTCCTCCACCCCACTCTCTCTGTAAAAATTACCTGACCATGGCTGCACTTAATTCACTTAACCAACCTCTAGCATGGCCAATAAATATATGCAGAACTGTGATAGCTTTTGTTAGCATTTATCACGGACAAATCGGGCTAAAGACGTGCTACATGCTCTTCCATCAGCGCGCCTTAATTTCAGGTGTCCATAAATGTATAATGGAATTGCTTTACCCTGGCAGGCAGCATGCTGCTGCAATTTTGGAACATCTAATACAGCGTGGTATTTTCATCTGCTACTTTTAAAAGCAGCACTTTGGCTCCGTGAGTAATAAACAACCAGATCTTTCAATTAGGGAAACAAGTAGCCGAGCGCAGCGGAACTGCAGGGTTCACAGAGCGCTGAACAGGAGGCACGGAACGTAAGGACAGCTTCTGCTTTGCCAATAAACTCACTCTTATAGCCGGGCACCACAAGGGCTAGAACCCTGTAAAAAGACTGTGATTCATTTAAATTCTCCATCAATCAAGGCACCAGAGACTGATTACTGATTATGGCAATCTTAATATTTCATTAGTATAAATGACTGGGAAGTGCCACAGAAACTGGGTGTATGTCAGTGTGTGTTTGTGAGATATTGGTATTGTTAATGACAATGCCTTTTATTATTGCAGGTTTTTTGATCACATACATAAAAGGCATTGCCATTTACAATGCCAATAGCTCAAAATCTCGTTGTTAGTTTCTTGGGTTTTTAATGCCAGGAGAGCAGTATGTCTAACCCACGAAAGAAGAGACTGTGATCAGGGTAATCCTAAAAATACAGTAAACTTTGAGCAAGATTCCTAATACTCATAAATGGTTTAAAGTAGGTGTCTTAATTCTGTATGATCGAATGAGGCCCTGTCTGTGTGTGGTGTGAATCGTGTAGTGTTTGTAGCTTCATAAGCTCACAGGCTTTCTCTCCTTTTGTCATACCCCACAGCCATCTGTTGCTTTGCGATCGGCCTCAGGCCGGCATTTCTCCTCCCCTAATTATTCACTGCATGGCCGCCCGGCACATCAAAGGCTGCTGCTCCCCATGCGTCTCGTCACCCTTCCTCCCTTGTTGTTCTTTGCCTGCTGGTTTATTTTGTAGACCGTAGTTTTGAGTAAGTACTATGCAAGCAGCTTGAAACCCCACGCACCATTCCCTCTTAGTTCCCAAGTTTGTACGGCAACACTTTGACTTAAAATGTAACTCCACTGAGCCGCTTTCAATACTAATGTAAAGGAGTAGCAGAGGTGAACGCCACTAACACAATTCATGGCAGTGTGCCTTTATTTATTTATTAAAGGTGCAGCTTTCACTTTGAGCTTGCATTTCTTTGTTCAGAATCAGCGCCACTTTCATGCCCCCTGATTAGTTAATTAAATACTATTAGTTTTGTGTTTTCCTTCATTACAGAAAA
This sequence comes from Lissotriton vulgaris, assembly GCF_964263255.1. NCBI lineage: Eukaryota > Metazoa > Chordata > Amphibia > Caudata > Salamandridae > Lissotriton > Lissotriton vulgaris. Next base: position 800,329,451 of record NC_141700.1, on the reverse strand, counting down.
TTTTTAAAAAACCTGACTATAGTATGAATGCAGCTCATTACAAGGAGAGCCCGGGTGCTTAATTTGTGACACAGAGTTTATCATGATTATATTGTACACTACTCCGGTGTGGTGGGACTGGCTGACTCACTCCATTATGGTTATGAAGATGAGCATCCAGATGCCCTGTGCATAGGAACACCTTTTTTCAGGCATTGCTGGGCACAGGCGTCACCGTGAATACTGTTTCATTGTGTTTGGCTGGGAGTGGGCAGGTTTCGTTATTAAATTTTGTGTGTGCTTGAAGTGAGCATCCATGATGTCCTCTCCTCTTTATGTTAATTGTAATATCAATACATCTAAGTCAAGTCAATACAAAACATGTGACATTACAAATACTAAAAGTGTCACATATGCTAAAGTTAAAAGTATTGGCATTGTAAATCACAAAACATAAATATAAAATGTAATTTACAAAACCAATAGCTCCAACTTTCCTACTGCGAGACCTATTGGCAACGCCAGTGCTTGTTATATCTTGCTGCTATTTGCCAGGGAACTTAAGCTTGGATTTTGGTTGGTGCCCTGGAGAAAGTGTTGTCATGTATTTCATGGTCCGAACTTCACAGCCTATATTTGTCCACACTTTAATGTATTATGCTGCTAGCTTCTTACACCTGACCGCACTCATACCATATTGTGCTGCTATCTGTTAAATCTCTTCGCACTTTATCAAATTACGCTGCTACCTGCTATGAGAAATGTTGCCATACATTTTAAGTTTACTATAAGTTTTATCAAGAATTCGCTGCTTTGCACATTTGTGTCTTTTTGTATACACGTATTTTTATTGGCGTGCATGTTACAATTCACAGGTCCCTGTGTGCTTACTGTTTTAAATTGCGTAATGTTTTTTAAATGTACATTTTTGTTGGTATCTTGCTCTGTGCTTTTATGGATATTTCATATCCGAATAAAGATGTATTGAAGATGAAGATACCCTCAAAATCTTACTGAACAATGATATATACTCCATTACTTGATGTACATTTCTTTTAGGTCTCTCACATGAGCGGCCGGTATTTCTGCATCAGGATTTGGCAATATAGCCCAATATAAATTAATGATCTTTTTTTTACAGAGGTAAAAAAAACTTTTCTAAAACAAACTTAAACCTTTGCTGTGGAGTGGTGAAGGATAGTGGTTAGGTGTTCTTCTGTAGTGGATGCGGGATTAGGGGTCACGGGCCCACCGGGGTGCGTCAAATGAGAGGGAACAACTTCACCCCATAGCGTCATCTAACATATTCCAAATTACATGTCACCACATCTCGTAATTCGGAAAAGTCAGCATGCTCAACTCTGATTTTATAGGGATAGTAGTAAGCCATGATGGCTCAACGTCTTCTCTTAGGTTATCTCGCTCTTCCCCTCCCTCTTCCTTGGTGGTTGCACACAAGACATCATCATTTCCTGACCTTAAATCGGCTGTAGGGGGTTTAGGCACTCCTTTAGCCCGCCTCCTCCCAGCTCTATGCTCTACCTTCTGCATCCGCCCAAAGGATCACATCCCGCTTCCAATGTTCAACCCTACGCCCCTGGAAGGACTTCCAATCCAAATATATTCTGCGCTTAGCAAGACCCAGGGCTCTGTCGATCAGTTTGTTCCCTACTTTACGTTTCTATGGGTCCAGCTTCCAGAGGGTCTGCCACTGGATTCCATGGGAGTACGTAACGAAAGCCTCTACAAAAACTATGTGCCATTTGTCTTTTTCCTTGAATATCCAGGTTACTCAATGAGCACCAGATCCCTCCGTTTATCAGGCTCAGGTCACAATTCAACGACTGGTAAAAAGTACGCATCTTTTCTACCATATGTTCTTTGCCTAGAATTTACTTTTCTTGAATACAGGACTATCATAGCTAATGTCCTTCTGAATAGAGTGTGTGTTTTATGTTATGTGTCTGTGTGTCTTGTTCTTGGTATTTTTAGGGCTCGTCCTATTGATCCCGCAAGGGATAATAGGACGAGAGTATAGCCGTCAAACCATCGGCCGGATTTTCAAGAGTGCATGTGCTCATGCACGAGCTTGCCATTTGCTTCCCAGCCTCCTTGCACAGGCAGCTGGGCCTCAGGCATTCACCCCAGCGCACGCTAATTACATTTAATTAATCCCTGCTGTTTCACACTTCCATTGTTCAACTGTAACCTTGTCGACTGTGTAGCAACAGCGCCATCTACTGGCTTTAATTCAACTTCATATAAAACGGCTTCAAATACAATTGAAGAAATAATAGAAGAAATAATAAACATCTGGCTGGCTGGCAATCTTCAGCAGCGATCACATCCTATTTTCTGACTGCTCGCAGCTACTCACTGCTCATGACAGGTAGTTCGGCTCTGCACTGCAGTCAGATGGCTGGGACGTACCATCCATGTGAGTGTACCTGGCGCAGGATCTGTGTGATATCCTGTGTGGATTTCCTTGGTGAACCCACACGCAATTTGTGTTCATGCTCCACTCCACTCCACTCTTGGCCATCAGTGTCCATCTTTCTGGACATTTCCTCACCTTCTGCGAACTGCTGGGGCATTCCTGTCTGTTGGGGGTATACCCATGAGGGTCACTCTCTTACCATTGTGATGGCGCTGCTACCTCTGCCCTAGATCCCTCCCTCGTCAGTGTGGGCAGAGCAGTGCTATGATATGTCACGGCCCTTGAGATTCTGATTGCCCCTCCAGCTGTAATTGCCTTAATTACCTTCCCCCACACTGGCTCCTCCTTGCACTCAGCGCAGGCAGCCGTAGCAGCAGGAAACGCTCCACTCTCCGTTCCTGAGCCTTCATTCAGTGACCTGGGTTCATCCTAAAATATTAAGTAAATCTGCCGCCTCTGCTAAAAGTGTGGCTCCGAACACTTGAGCCCACCTGATCCTTTTCACTTGCCTTTAATAGATTAATCAGCTCTAAGTTTCGAACCCGAACAATACAGCTGTTTTTCAAGATACTGGCATTTAAATTCAGCCTTCCCAGTAAGTGCCCCTTTACTCTATGCTGCCCGCGACTAGCTTTCTCACAGAGACCCCACGCACCTGATTTTAATTGGTGCTTTTTCCTTCCTTCCCAGTCTCTATCTCGAACTAACGTGAAGTCTACTGTGGCGCTCCATAGGCTCTTTTCATTTGATGCTTAATCATACCGCAAAAACACATGAGTATGTCTCAGATCTGTTAGTCTCATTGTTATGCGCTGTCCTCCCGCTTCTCTCGTAAATTCCCATCCATCCATCCATCCCACTCCATCCATCCATCCCCCCACTCCATCCATCCATCCATCCCACTCCAATCATCCATCCCACTCCATTTATCCATCCATCCATCCCCCCACTCCATCCATTCATCCCCCCACTCCATACATCCATCCCACTCCATCCATCCATCCATCCCACTCCATCCATCCATCCATCCCACTCCATCCATCCATCCGTCCCACTCCATCCATCCATCCCCCCACTCCATCCATCCATCCATCCACCCCACTCCATCGATCCATCCCACTCCATCCATCCATCTCCATCCATCCCACTCCATCCATCCATCCCCCACTCCATCCATCTATCCCCCCACTCCATCTATCCATCCATCCATCCCACTCCATCCATCCCACTCCATCCATCCATCCCACTCCATCCATCCATCGATCCCCCCCACTCCATCCATCCATCCCCCCACTCCATCCATCCATCCATCCATCCATCCCCGCACTCCATCCATCCTTTCACCCTACTCCATCTAGCCCTCCCCGCCCACACTCCATCCCTCCCCCGCACCACACTCCATCCCTCTCCCGGCCCACACTCCATCCCTCGCCCACACTCCATCCCTCGCCCACACTCCATCCCTCGCCCACACTCCATCCCTCACCCTCTTGCCCTGCCTCTATCTCTCACCCTGCCTCTATCTCTCGCCCTCCCTCTATCTATCTTTCGCCCTCCCTCTATCTATCTATCGCCCTCACTATCCATCGCATCACCACAGCATCACTCAGGGGCATCACAACATCACTATGCGCTACCAGAGCATCACTGAACGCCACAGCATCACTCGTCGCTGCCACAACATCATTCAGAGCCACCACAGCATCAATCTGTGCAACCATTCACCAACAACTGATTCAAATATGTTCTCTCAATGTTTCAAGCTTTATTACAAATGTCACAAAAAAAGTTAATATTTCACTTCTGTTCTTGTATTTTCATCACAATAAAATACACTAAACATAATCTTCCAAAAAGTTATTTGCAAAAGTTTAAGCTATTGCCATTGTAAATTACAATAACTTTTATTTAAGTATTAAATATAAAAAAAATACAACCCATTGTTATTTTTAATATTAATACATCTAAGTCATGTAAATACAACACATATTGCATTACAAATGCTATAGGTGTCACGTTTGCAAAAGTTAACACTATTGGCATTGTAAATGACAAAGTTATTAATTTCGCTATTTTCAAAACAAAAACATAAATAAAAAATTTGTCATTTACAATACTAATACCTCTAACTTTACTAATGCGAGCCCTATTGCATTGCAAATGCTTGTTTTACAGGTCACTGCACCGAATCAGAATGACCTTAAGTATCTGGAAGTAACAAAATGTCACTTTCTTTAGGACACTTTCTAACCGTGCTGGAGGTTACAACATGAATACAACATGTGTTTCTGTTTCCTTGTCTTTTTTCTCCAGTTCCTCACTGCAGGAGCATCGAGTTCGATTAAGCACATTTAATATTTTTACCTATTTAGACATAGAGTACGTGTAATTTAACCCCTTACTTTCTGACGTGAGTAAGGTGGGGATCTGTGCACCCCGTCCTGAAGAAGAAGCCTAGCTTCTAAACATGCTGACGCACTAGTGAGGTATTGTACATTATATACAAAGTAACTCCTCCACTACCCTTTTAACAATACCAGCATGGAGACAGAATAAAATATAATTCAACACTCATATGCCAGGTATTTTTTAGAGACACTTACACGTTATCTCACTCTTGACCCCACCACTCACATATTGTCCAGTACCCTCACGAACCACACATAGAGACAACAAGTGCTCCCTCGTAGTCGCAGGTTAGTAGCACGCCGCATTCCATAGAGTGATACGAAGGCCCCTATGATGAAGCATGACACCAAGGGTCCTTTTGGTGTGTGAGGGGTAGTTAAAGAACACCCTGTGCTCCCCACCACTGTAGGGACCACACCAAATACTAAAACACTGTGGATTGCTTTTGTTTATACATACCCAGAAATATAATCTGATCATGGTTGGTTGCATAAATGTTACCCAGTGTTATCTCCCATCCCGCCAATCTGCCCACTAGAGTTATGTACCTCCCCTCCGTGCCTATCACAGAGTGTGTGAAGTCAAAGCAGACTGCAGGCTTTACCCATATCAGCACCCCTCTGGAGAAGGCCGAGGAGGTTGTTGCAAAGATTTGACCTCTCCACCTTTTACAAAGTTTCCCCGCCTCATCTTTGGCCAAGTGCGTCTCTTGGATAAAGGCTATGTGTACATCTCTGCGCTTTAAATAAGAATAGATGTGTCGCTTAGCCAGAGTTCTCATCCCTCTGATATTCAAGGACAGAAACCGTATGGCTTTATGTGTTTGCACCATGGTAGCAGCGTATTTCTTGCCAGTCACACCGTAGGCTCCCCCCACCCATGTTCCCGTAATCTTGTTGGACCACTCCATTCTGCAAACGACTAAAGAAAAACAATTAACACAGCAACCTTGGCGCTGAACAACTCCCGAACCCCAGAACAGTCTGACAACAGCCAGCTGCCCAAACACTATATATAGCATCAAAACACTAACTGAGGTCTAACTCCAAAGAGGAGGCGGACTCAGTGGGGGTGACAATGATAGAGGTGTTAACTAAGGCAGGTCATATGGCCAGGGCGCACTGGCCCGAGCCACTGTGATCTAAATCTGCTCCCCGGCAGGCATCAGGGGTCCTCCCACCCCCAAGGATTCACTAATAGTCACCAACTCGCTTCTACATCAGATGATCTCATCCGCAGTTTTCGGGGTCACGACAGGCAGTGTTATGATGCTGCCACTATGGGAAGAGTCCGAGTCCATCCCTTCACTTTCTCTCGAGGAGCAAGTCCCGGTCTTCGAACAGGGTCACTTGTCTTGCATGATGGCTGCTTCTGCCTGCAGGGCTTCTGCTTTCTCTTTTCGGTTTGTGCGGACGTCGGTCGGCCCGAAACCCCTCTTCTGGAGCATCGCATAGATCTCTTCCTCGTTTCTCACCTCTCGGATGTTATCACCCGTGTCTGTGCTGACTGAGAGATTCTGGTTCTGCATGCTTCCAGCCACTCCCAGGCAGACCTGGATCATCACAAAAGTGCGTCTTTCTATCTAGGAGTATGCGTAATCGGGCAGAAAAGATTAAAGAATACTGGAGCACCTCCTCTTTGAATGCTTTCTTGACCTCTAGGAAGGAGGTTCCCTTTTTCTGAACGTCCAGGGTGTAGTCAGGGATGATGGAAACTCTACTGTTGTCTACAGGATATTGACCGTCAGTCCGAGCTTTATGTAAGAGGGCCTCCCTATCTCGAAAATGGAGGAGCCTAGACACCACTGGTCTAGGAGGCCAGCCCGGGGCCGGCGGTCTGGCCGGGACATGATGCACTCTCTCCAGGGTGTTGGATAAGCCCTCGGGACCACCACAGTGCGGAGCCACTGTTCTAGGAAGATCACTATATCATTACCCTCGATTCCTTCTGGAAGGCCCAGAACTCTTATTTTCTTCCTTCTATTGCGAACCTCAGCGTCTTCTGCTCTCCATTCCAGGGTGCGGTCTATGTGGTCTCTAGTGATTGTTGCGCTGGCTCAATAACTGTTATTCTGGATTCTGTGTCTTTTACTCTTTCAGCTAATTTCTTGTGCTCCACCCTGAGCAGGCCTAGGCCCACCAACACAGTACTGATTTCCTGGTGGAGAGTGGTCTCCAGAATTTTCGCCAATTGCTGTTGCACTGGGTTGCCCAAATCATTTTATGTCTTTTCTAGAAGAGTATCATTGGTTTCCAGGGCATTCCTAGTCGCTTTTGCTCATGGTTTACCAATTTCAGCAGAATGGTCTTCGCTTCTTCACCACTATAGCGGACTGTCCCCAAGGATCATTGCCCTATTTGGTCTCGTAACACCGTGGAGTGCTACAGTTGCTTTCCCCTTTACTTTGGTAGCAGGTTCTAATAAACCGTCACTCAGGTTCTACTGATAGCTTCTCCAAGTGTTCCAGCGGGACACAGCCACGGGTCTATACCACAAGGGATCTCTCCCACCGCGGTCCAGGAGCACCCACACTCGCGCTGCTTCTGATGGGTAGCGCGCTCACTCAGTTTGTGCTTTTTGGAGGTGTACATGCAATTCCCACACTAATCACGCCACTCTGCAGTCCCCTCCACAGCTCCCGGCTCACGCAAAATCAAAGTTAAGTGACTAGAGGCTAGTTTGTCCCCTCAGGTACTCCCCCCAATCAGTGGATCTTCACTCAGCAGGCGTTGTTCACCTAGCTCACTGCGGGTCCCGTATTATTTTACTCACATGCTTCCACTTCGTTCTTCCAGTGCCCAAGTCACTTTTCCAGGTACAGGGCTGGCAATATACACACCGGTCTCGGGGTCTGGGTAGTTTCCTGCTGCCGGCCAGGCTTGGATGTACAATTCCGTCACTTCTCCACCGAACTGGTCCAAGCGCTTCACTTTACACCAAGTATCCTTCTTGGCAGTGTCTCCGGTAGGGCGTAGCCTCCAATGCGAACACCGGGTTCCCAGAAGGGCACTCAGGGGCCCACTCACAGTCCTGAATGGTCCAAGTCCCCAAACACACACTCTTCACTGCACCACTGCTGCAGGGTGCCTCCCTGGGTCTCCCCTGGTCACAAAACGGGCCGCGCGTCAAGCCACCAATCCGGGGAATTGCAGCACAGTCCTCACATTCCTCATAGGTGCGCAGAGGCCCACAGTCTTCAGTGCAGCCACCGGGTTCCCAGAAGGTTACTCCAGGCTCCTCCCACAGCCCCGGTGGCCAGAGTTCTCAAGCGTACTTTGTTCACTGTACCTATGCGGAATGGCATCCCCTCGTGCTCCCCGGTCTCCAAGCGGGTCACAGCTAGGCCAAGCCACCAATCAGGTGATCTACAGCGCAGGCTCCACACTTCTCAGGAGCTCCACACCAGTTCACAGGGGTGCGCTCTACCTTGCAGTTCACTCCAGAGTTCCTCCAGGGTCACCGGGCTGGCCACCAGCACCCTGTTCGAGGACTCACTGCCTCGTAGCACTCGCAGCTGCCGGACCTCGCCGCTCCATAGTTGGTGTCTACGCAAGCCCTCTGAGGCTGGTCCCCATCACCTACAAATCCCCGGGCCTCTTAAGACCCACAGGAGCTTTCCAGAGCCAACGGCCAGCTCCTGCGGGAGCCTGCACCTCTTCTCTGCCCAACAGCAGTCCGCGCGGTGATCATAGGCCATTCCTCCAACCTGCCAACCGGAGCAATGCCGCTATTTTAGTTACAGGCAGGCCAGTTCCATTACCGTGCTGTCCTTGAGCGCGCCAATGACTCCAAGCAGCAGGGAGCTCCACAGTCTGCTCCGGAACACCTCCGGTTGTCAGATTAATCCTGGGAGGGGTGTTTGGACCTCCTCCGCCTCCGGGGTGGCAGGATAATTGCGGGCCGGCGCGGAGCTACAGGCTCACGTGACCACTATCTTCAGCTTCCAAGCCACGCCCGACCTCACATGCTACATAATGAATTTACCACAACACGCATCACCGCCCCGCCCCCCCCTGCCATCCATCATGCTTTGACCATAGGCAGGACTACACCGAAACATCTAAAGTCTGGGTGATATCCTCAAGGGCGGTCTAGGGGTGCACTCTGAGATAAGGACAGTGGTTTAGGGTTCCTTCTTGAAATGAAGGCAGGATCATGACGCCCCATGTTTATCTGAAGAAGGTCATATGGTTGTGGAGATGGCACTCATGCATGCTAAGCTACAGAGACTCAGCCCGCTGACAGACGCAGCCATGGCTGGCGTCATACATGCAGCTGCTAGTCTCTTATTCAGAAAGAACAAGAGGGGCCCTGCGACCCTTTGGTGCAAGAGGATGCACTGGCTCATGCATAAGTGAACTGGTCGAGGCTGGTCCCCACTTACACCTCAATGGAAGTCCTTGCCCTTTAAGGCAGGAAAACATATTTTTAAGAGCAGTCAGTGGTCCCACTTCAAAGTTTTCTTCTTATTTTAAAAATCAATCACAGACGTGATGGTCAGCTGACCCCACCAGGCCACCATTCCTGGGATTGCTACGATTCCTAATATGTCGCAAACTGCGGCCTACCTCGTTAATGTTTATCAGGTAAGTCGACTTGCGACCCACTAAGATTCACTATTTGAAAAATTGATGTATTCTTAGATCAGGAATTGAGATCTCCTAATTGCGATTTGGTAAACGCAATTAGGAAGTTGCAGTTCTAGATAATTATACTTGTGGCCCAAAATTATACTTGTGGCTCAAAGTGTGCATAGTGCATGCTTTTGCCCTGGGATTTACTGACCCTCAGAATCACTCTTTCAACATTTCTTAAATTAGCCTCCTTTTTCCACTCCCTCTGAGACATCAGGTGTGTGACAGGACGTTATCCTGCATTTTCTTTACCCGCAGGGAATCACAATGCGGTCGTTACAACGACCGCGTTGTGATTCCGCATACCATTACTCCGCAAGTCGGAACAACGACTTGCGGAGGGAGGGCGCTGGATGTTGGAATATTATAACTTACTATTCCAACTCCAGTCTGTGCAGACACTAGGGAAGGTGTTGGATTTTAAATCCAACACCCCCCACTAACGCAAGTCGTTGTTCCGACTTGCGGAGTAATGGTATGCGGAATTACCACGACCGCAATGTGATTCCCTGCAGGGAAAACGCTTCTTGGTAAACATTGTTTACCCCAGTGCCCCCGTGCATCAAACCATTCGCAGATCTCCACGTCACCTGGGAGGGGCCTGAGGGTGGGGTTCAAAGAGCGATCTGTGTAAGCCTTCTGGTGACGTCAAGTGATGGGGAAGAGGCACAGGGGCGTGAGTCCTGAGAGAAGATACTTGTTCCATTGCAGTCTTTGAGTGAGCCCAAGAAGGTGTGTGTGGTAGGTAAGTGTGAGTAGACACTGTGAACCGGTGGGGTCAGTCCAGCCAGTTCATGAAAACCAGTGGGGTCACTGGGAATAGCTGTAGGGAGACACTGCATACCTGTGAGGTAATGCACCTTCCAGTGCAGTCAGGTGGGGGGCCTGAGGGTCAAGTGAGTGGTGGAGGGGGTCGCTGTGTGCAGGCACTGCTTACCTGTGAGGTGAAGCGCCTTCCAGTGCAGTCAGGTGAAGGGCTGGAGGGTCAGGTGGGTGGGGGAGGGGGTCGCTGTATGCAGGCACTGCTTACCTGTGAGGTGAAGCAGCTTCCAGTGCAGTCAAGTGGGGGGCCTGATGGTCAGGTGAGGGGGGGGGGCTATTGCTCTGTGCATACCCAGTGTACCTGTGAGGTGAAGCACCTCCCAGTGCAGTCAGGTGAAGGGCTGGAGGGTCAGGTGGGTGGGGGAGGGGGTAGATGTGTGCAGGCACTGCTTACCTGTGAGGTGAAGCTCCTTCCAGTGCAGTCAGGTGAAGGGCTGGAGGGTCAGGTGGGTGGGGGAGGGGGCAGATGTGTGCAGGCACTGCTCACAGGTGAGGCGATGCACTTTCCAGTGCAGTTGTCATTGTCTGGCACACTCACCGCTTACCTGCCAGTCTCATGTCGACTGATGCCTGTTAAAGGGGGGGTCGACTTTGCTCGCTGGTGTCGCTGCTCGATGGACTGAGGGCCAGGGGTCCAACCCTCTCTGGACTGCCCCCGGTGACCTCTGCCCTGTCCAAGCTGATTCTACGGTTCTATGAAAGAAGGACGGAAAATAATTAGTACAGTGGGGCATGAAGGGCGTCAGTTCTTGAAAACTCTAAGTAATGCATGCTCGCCATCTAGTGGTTGGGAACACTTTCTACAATTCTGTTCACACATCTATGGGGCACACATGCCCCGGTTACTTACAGGTAATCTTCATTACTCAGAGTATAGTCTTCCTCGCCACATGACTTACATAGTGAGCTTCAGCTCCACACCAGAACCCTCCAAAGCAAAAAGTTAGCCTCCCATGCCTCCCATCCCTTCCCAAGATGGCCGACCCATTACCACCTGACCTATATAAGAGGCGGGCCGGCCCAACCCATCAGCCTGAAACAACCAAGCACAAACATGAAGCCGATAGCCAGACAGGGAGGGAGGGATGGGAACTCATGTGGCGAGGAAGACTATACCCGGAGTAATGAAGATTACCGGTAAGTAACCGGGGCATTACCTCCTCGTTAGTCTTCCTCGCCACATGACTTACATCGTGAGCACATACCAAAGCCAAGCGGCTTCATGGAAAACTCACAAGAAACCAACAGACCAGAAGGGGATGCCCACGAAAGAGGGCAAACCCAACAGACCAGTACGAGTGGAAGGACCACCCAGGAGAGAGGCAACCACCAGTAGGAGAACCAACCCGGGACCGAAGACACCGGGAAGGCTGAAAAACAAACCGGACCCCAGAGACACCAAGTGCCGCCAGGAAAACCGCCCCAACCGAAGGAAGGCAGAGAAAGGCACAGGACTGGGCCGCACGGAGCCAAAAGGGAAACAGCTACCAGGGCCAGAACAGAAAAGTGCAGGCCTGACCAACACACCAGGGCAGCCCAACAGGCAGCACAAAGCGAGAGGGGATCAAAAGTCCAAAGAGAGGAACCGAATGAACAGAGGGCATCCCTACCACAGCGACCCAACAAAAAGAATCACCAGCAGAAAGAGACAACCAGTCCGTCCAACACAGCAATACCGCAAGGGCGACCACAACCCGCGAGAGAGCCGAACCAGAAAAACTGGGAAGCGGCACCAGAGCCATCCAACAGAGAGGCAAGAGCCGGAAAAATGGAAAAGGGTGCCGAAAAGAAACAGAAGGGGGAAAAACCCCCGTCACACAAAGGACCCCCGGAAGGGACCGCGACTCCAACGAGAGAATCCAGGCAGGCACCAGGGAAAACGAACCCAAGAAGGAGTGGAAACGACACCGAAGAGACCCGGAGGAGAACCAACCAGTCAAAGGAGAAAACCTGAAAACCCACAGGCCCGCCCACGGCCAGAAGGGAGGAGAAGAGGCAGAAATAGCCAACCGGCCAGGCACGGAAACACCCTGCACAGGGACTAAGCAAACCGGCCCAGGAAGAAACACAAGAAGGGTGCGAGCCACCGAAGGGAGCACCCAGGCAGCCATACAGACAGCCAGCCCACAACCAGGCCCAGCCAGCGAGACAAAGAAGAACCGACTGGCATAGGAGCGCGGCAGCAACACACCAAAGGCGTGAAGAACAGAAGGGCAGGGCGAAGACGAGTCCGAGCCAAGACAAGACACCCAGGAGCCAACAGGACCCGGGACCCCAAACCAGAAACAAAAACCAGCAAGGGAAAGAGAAGGCAGGGGCAGGACACAAATCCCGCGCCCCAAGAGGCAAAACAAGGACCAAGAGCAGCAGGGTCCGAGCCAACTACCGCCGAAGCAGACGGAGACGCACACAGGGGAGCACCACCAACCGGACAAAAAAAAAACCCCTGGCCAGGCCAAACAAGCCCAGAAACCCAGGAAGCACAAAGCCGGGAGCCCGGACGAGAAGGCCGAAGAGCCAAAACCCGAGACCCAAAGGAAGCAGACAGGACCAGACGGACCCAGGAGACTCCTGAACCAGGCACCAAAATCGGCCCGACCCGACGAGAACAAGAGCGTACAGCGCCAGAAAGGCCGGAGCCAAAAAATGACCCAGGCAAAGACAGCACCAATGCGCCAAAAGTCAACAGGGGCGCACCCCGCACACACCCCGGAGCACGAGGCAGGGGACAAACCCACCAGAAAGGCAACCAACAAGCCCCAGCAAGGCAGGGGAATACCCCAGAGAAGCCAAGGACCGGCAAATAGAAGCCAGACGGGAAAAACGCCCACAGGGAAACCCACCGACCCAGCACAGACCGGGAACCCAAGCATGCCCCCAGGAAGGCAACACCAACACACGGGAAGGAGGAACTCAGCCGTACCAGGAGATAGAGCGGGAAGGGCCGGGGGCAAAAAGAACGAAGGAAGGGCCAGAACAAAACACGACCCGAGGAAGGCCCCACCAAGGCAGCTCGACACAGAAGGTCCAGCGAGACCGCCAAAAAGCCACCCCGCAATAAAACAGGGAAGAACGCACACCCCACCAGAGAGGGGCGCCGAACCCCTGTACCATTTCTAAGAATAGGCACCGAGGCGAGAACTATCAGGACCGTGGAATAATGAGCCCAAGACCCGCCGAGGCGGGGTTTTCCTTCAAGAAAATCAACTTGAAGGTGTGGAACGACTGATCCAGAAACGGAAGAGGCCCAAAGAGAAGACCCCGCAGGACCAAGGGAAGAACCCAAGGAGGAGCCAGGCACACAGCCTGTGGCCCCCGCAGAGAACCGCTCCGCAGCAAGGAATCAGACCCATCAGCCAGGAATGCCGGGAACCAGAGCCAAGGAGAGCACAGAAGGCGGACAGAAAGCAGAACAACGACACGTTTACAACCCAGGACAAGAGGACTGGGTCCAAATCCACCATACACATATGCACACCATGCCATTCCAGCGACGAACAGCTAAACACCACCAGGGAACACCAGCCACAACATGTGCACGGGAGCGTGTGGGGAATACCACATCGCACACCACTGGCAAACTGGCAACCCCAGAGCCCTCAGGAGGCAGCCGAAGCGAACACGCCCCATGAGCACCCGCTGAGTACGTGACCCACACACGAAGAAGAGGGCGCAAGGGACGCCCGGCGAGCAATGGAGCAGGAGGAGGAGGAGGAGAAGAAACCACCGCCAAGGCCCTTGGAAGAAAAAAAACAGACTGCAACAATAGGAGCAGAAGCCAAAAGCCAACCCGGAGACCACAGAAGCAGCCCGAGAAGAAAGAACAGGAGCAAACAGAGGACCGCCCACAACAGACAAGCAGGCGCCCACAGCCCCTGGAAATCCCAAAGGCCAAGCAGGACCGACCAGGAACAACCGCGGAGGGCACATAATGGCCAAAAACACAGCCCCACAAGAGGAACTGAGAACCACCAGGTCGACAGCACCAGGCAATTCCAGGTGGAGCCCCATCCAGGTATTATGAGCACACCCCGCCAGACATCCCACTAGGAGCAGGACCCAAACAATAAAGCCCGCTAAAGCAGGGCATAAAGCAAAAAATGGAGGGGGCGCAGGGCAGAACTCCCAAAAGCCCGCAAACACTAGGAGCCCGCTAGAGCAGAGCTGTGAACCCAATGGGACAGTGTGAGGGCTAGAAGGCAGGGGAACCAGAGAGCGAGCCCGCTGGAGCAGGGCCTTCCCCTAGGGCACTGGGACCCGCTGGAGCAGGACCTCAGCCCAACTTACCTGATCAGACGCTCAGGAGAATCTGCAGCACAGAACTAAAAAAACAGGCTGATGGGTTGGGCCGGCCCGCCTCTTATAGAGGTCAGGTGGTAATGGGTCGGCCATCTTGGGAAGGGATGGGAGGCATGGGAGGCTAACTTTTTGCTTTGGAGGGTTCTGGTGTGGAGCTGAAGCTCACTATGTAAGTCATGTGGCGAGGAAGACTAACGAGGAGGTAATGATCTGCCAACCACTGCTAGCACGCCTCAGCGGGCTGAGGAGTGCCATTATCTATTTAATGGGGTATCTATTTATGGGGTAATAACAGCACTTCCCATAGTAGCTGTTATCATTTTAATGGGGTAGTACCAGCACCTCAAAGTATGGCTGCTGTCTTTTTAATTGGGTAGAATCAGAAGCACCTCACTGCAGTGTTGCTGTATTGTTAATGGGGTGATACCAGCCCCTCACAGTATGGCTGCTGTATTTTAAAAGAGTAGTTCCCGCAGGTCAGAGCTGACGTTCTGCACTTTTAGTAGGATAGTATCAGCATTTTACTGCAAATTTCTATACCTTAGGTGAGTTTTATCTCAGATGCACTGCCTGCTAGTAATTAATTTTAGAAACACTTATCGGCTCATACAATTGTAATGAGCAGTGTTAGTGCGTCTCAGTAAAGCCTGTATATGTAATATGCAGTACCAGCACTCCCTTGCAAATATATTATATATATATATTTATATTCGTTTTTCAATGTAAAAACCAAAGGTTACAGGGATGTTATAGTTAGGGTCAGATGTCACTCATACAAAACCAGAGAAATTCAGCAGTTATAGTTAGCTGAGCTTACTATAGCTTACGCCCCATAATGCACTGCTTATGACCTCACATATTACATCACTCATGACATGGCCTGTGACATCACTAATGACATCACTGATGACATCTCAAATTACATCACTGATGCCATCACTGATGAAACCGCCATCCAGTGAGTCTAAGTATTTTGTAAGAGTTTATGATTGCTAAACATATATACTAAGCTACCGCAAAGCTTAAAGTAGTATACTAGGTGTACCGCCTTCAGTGATACTACTTTTAATATTTATCCTGTGTGTGGCTGTGTGACTGTATGTATGCTTGTGCGTATCGGTGTGTGAGTGCTGTATGGGTGTATAAGTGGTTGTGTAACCTGCTGTGTGAATGAGTGAGATGCTGTGTGAGTAGCTGTACTGGTGGGTGAATGGGTGTGTCAGTGGATCTATGGGTGGGCGAATGATGGTGTAAGTGGCTCTATCAGTGGGTAAGTGGGTGTGTAGAGACTGTATGGGTGAGTGAGTAACTGTCTGAATGGCTGTATGAATAAGTGACTGGGTGTGTAAGTGACTGTATTTGACAGTGAGTGTGAATGGCTGGATGGGTGAGTATAGGAATGTGTGAGTGCTTGTATGGATATGTGAATGGGTATCTAAGTGGTTGTGTGAGTGAGCATATGAGGGCTTCTACCGGTGAGTGAGCGACTGTGGTGAGAGGCTGATTGGGGGAATGAGTGGGTGTGTGACTTTGTAGGTAAATAAGGGGATGTGTAAGTAGCTGTATGGGTGAGTGCATGGTTATGTGGCTGGATGTATGGGTGAGTAACTGGTTGTATGAGTAGCTGTAGGGGTTGTGTGGGTGTGTGAGTGGGCATACAAGAGGTTTTATGAGGGTATGAGTAGGGGTGAGAGTGGTTCTGTGGATGATGTCATCAGTGATGGTATCAGTGATGTCACTGACCAAGTAATGAGTGATGTAATATATGAGGTCATAAGCAGTGCATTGCAGGGGAGTAAGTTATAGTTAGATTGACTAACTATAGCAGCTGAATTTCACTGGTTTTGTACAAGTGAAATCTGACCCTTACTATAACATCCCTGTAACCTTTTGTTTTTCAGTGAATGTCTAAGGTTTTTTAAATTCTATTTGCTAACTCTAACATCCCTGTAACCTTTGTTTTTTTTCAGTGCATTTATAAGTTTTTTTGTATTCTATTTCTTAACTAGAACGGCCCAGTGACCTTTGTTTTTTTCTAAAAAGGTTTTAAAATCCTAATTCCTATCTATAACATCCCTGTAACTTTTGTTTTTTTCAGTGAATTGCTAAGGTTTTTTAACGAGTATTTGCATTTGCAGAGTGGTGGAGAAAGGAGGGCCGGACCTTCGACCAGGTCTCAGAAATACTGCTGTGTAGGACTTACGTAAGGTACCAGTGGGGATTCTTGGCCCCCAGGGTCCTTCAGCAGTAATGTGGGTGTCACACCCCAACCAGTAGTGCACCACGAGCTGCGAATGCAGAGGCCCCCTCCTGGGCAGATTTTGGCCCCAGGAACTTCATCCCCAGGGCCTGCCCCCTTCTCCTTTAAAAAAAAAAATTAAAGGAAGGGCTCTGCGTGGCCCCCCTCCTGAGGCCAGTTTTTGGCCCCGGGGACCCCATCCCCCAGAGCCAGGCCTTTATATTTTCCATTTATAAAAGGGGAGAGGGCAGTGCTGCTTCCCTCCCCAGGCCGATTTCAACCCCAGGGCCTTCTCTTTTAAAACAAATTTCCTTAAAGGGAGGGGCCCCCTCCTGACTATTTTTGGCCCCAGGGACCCCATACCTTGGGGCCAGACCTCTTTATTGGGGACCAGGGTGGGGGGGACCTGAAGGCCCTCATGATCCTGGCCTGCACCTGCCTCCTGCCGGAGCCGACTTTGCATTTTACACACTGGGAGCGGCTGACATTCAGCTCCCTGTGTGTAGAAAGTAAAGTGCTCTGCTTTCAGTAAGCAAGAGCAAAATGCTTTCGCTTTCTGAAACCGGATCACTTGCTTGCTATCCCGCCATGCCACAGCAAACTGCAGTGTCCACGCTTGTTTTTTTTTTTTTAAATCCGGCGCGAGTCGTGGCTCCAGCTTGAATCCCGCTGAATTGTTTTTAAAAAAATGCTTTTTTGGTCCTGGGGATCCCCTTGGGACCTCCTATACATGCCTTGTGGTCAGGGTGTTTCTACTCTGCGCCTTTTAAAAAAAAAAATCTTTTCTTGTGACTCGGTTCAACCAAGTCACTCGATAGCTGCCAACATTTCCAGATTTAAAGTTTTGGCAGCCATTCAGATCTCAGTCATGAGATTGGGAGGGGTTGTGGATCCACCGCGGCCACAGTTGTGTATCTGAGAAATCTTTAAATTTGCCAGCAACTACTGAATGGATTTACACCATTTAACAAACAGGTTGCTTTCTGGACCAAACACTACATTTTTGGCAAATTTGGTGTAATTCCGTTTAGCAGTTCGGGCTGTAGCCGTGCCTAAAGTTTCCTATGGAAATGAACATGGAGAAAAAGCATTTTGGCACCCCCCCCCCCTTTTTTCTCTCCCCCGCTTGATGGATCACAACTTTCAAGACATCAGCTGAAGTGACTGAATTATTAGTTTTTTCAAGTTTGCGAGGAATTTCAAATGAAGAAAACGCTCTTCTTATGGAAACTCCATCCTAACTACAACTTCCTACTGGCGACCGCCAGAGGGTAATATATCTTCCCAGCAGATATGATATATATGTAATATGCAGTACCCGCACTTCCCAGCAGATATGATATATATGTAATATGCAGTACCCGCACTTCCCAGCAGATATGATATATATGTAATATGCAGTACCCGCACTTCCCAGCAGATATGATATATATGTAATATGCAGTGCTAGCACTTCTCAACAGATATGATATATATGTAACATGCCGTACCCGCACTTCCCAGCAGATATGATGTATATGTAATGTGAGGCATCAGCATTTCCTAGAAGATACGATATTTATGTAATATGCAGCGCCAGCACTGGCCTCAAATGCCAACCTTGGTCTGAACTGCTGCATGTACCAGAGCTTCAGGCTACCCTGGCCCAATGCCAGCTCTGCCAGCAGGACGTGGCAGCGGTTCCACGGATATCCTTCAACCGAGCTGCTACGAGGAATGACCTCGAGAGGTCAAACTGAGCAGAAACGAATAAAATGCCTAACATATATCTACTTCAGCATTACCACACCCAGGGTCTACCTGTTTGAATAAATAGAGAAATAATGTACAAAAATTAGCACATTTGATAATAAAAACACACTTTCTAAAGCCAGGTGTCAGCTGTTACCCTGCACAAAATCAAGGCATACTCCTTCAAAGCAATGCCTATCAGAGGACAATTACCAGCAAAGCAATGGTGACAAGAACTACACAACACCCAAAGCCTGCGGAAAAACCATGGAATACCCAAGGTCTGCTGATGACAACAGCAAAGCAAGGGCTACAGTCCATATCTAACAATGCCCAGCATTGTTTTGTGACAATAACTAATCAATACTCACTGCCCATCTATTACTACAACTAAGTCTATATATATTATTCCCTAAGCAATTCTTACACTCTACCATAGATAAAAGTCAAAGAACCCCTAATGTCTAACATCAATACGAGTAAGAGACCACCCCACGTCTACAGCAAGTCAATACCCCCAAGTCCACAGGTATCAATACCTAGACGCTCCTTAACCTCTACCTTTGAGAACAGTCAGAGAACCCCCAATGTCTACAGCCAGTCAATGCTCCCAAGGCTACAGGTATCAGTACCAGGGCGTTTCTTACCCTCTACCAATGATAACAGCCAGAGTACGCCCAATGTCTACAGCCAGTCAATGTCCTCAAGTCTACAGGTATCAGTACCAAGGCGCTTCTTACCCACTACCAATGATAACAGCCAGAGTATGCCCAATGTCTACAGCCAGTCAATGCCCTCAAGTCTACAGGTATCAGTACCAGGGCGTTTCTTACCCTCTACCAATGATAACAGCCAGAGTACGCCCAATGTCTACAGCCAGTCAATGCCCTCAAGTCTACAGGTATCAGTACCTAGGCGCTTCTTACCCTCTACCAATGATAACAGCCAGAGTACGCCCAATGTCTACAGCCAGTCAATGCCCTCAAGTCTACAGGTATCAATACCTAGGCGCTTCTTACCCTCTACCAATGATAACAGCCAGAGTACGCCCAATGTCTACAGCCAGTCAATGCCCTCAGGTCTGCAGGTATCAGTACCAGGGCGCTTCTTACCCTCTACCAATGATAGCAGCCAGAGTACGCCCAATGTCTACAGCCAGTCAATGCCATCAAGTCTACAGGTATCAGTACTAAGGCGCTTCTTACCCTCTACCAATGATAACAGCCAGAGTACACCCAATGTCTACAGCCAGTCAATACCCTCAAGTCCACAGGTATCAGCACCAAGGCGCTTCTTACCCTCTACCAATGATAACAGCCAGAGTACGCCCAATGTCTACAGCCAGTCAATGCCCTCAAGTCTACAGGTATCAGTACCAAGGCGCTTCTTACCCTCTACCAATGATAACAGCCAGAGTACACCCAATGTCTACAGCCAGTCAATACCCTCAAGTCCACAGGTATCAGTACCAAGGCGCTTCTTACCCTCTACCAATGATAACAGCCAGAGTACGCCCAATGTCTACAGCCAGTCAATGCCCTCAAGTCTACAGGTATCAGTACCAAGGCGCTTCTTACCCTCTACCAATGATAACAGCCAGAATACGCCCAATGTCTACAGCCAGTCAATGCCCTCAAGTCTACAGGTATCAATATCAAGGCGCTTCTTACCCTTTACCACTAAAACGATAACAGTACCAAGAAAAACACACTAACATCAATAATTTCACAATATTGCAAGACTAATAATGATACTAGGTGGAACATCCCCAAAGTCTGTGAGTGATGGTATGTGAACAAAACTCAGAATGTCCACATAGCAGTGGCTACACTATACCCAAAGGCAACCAAAGGTAATAACTACAGAAACAAGACTCTTTGCCAAGGATAGCACCTAGTCAATATCTGCAATGTACCAATGACAATACTTACCAATAGCCATCTTTACCCACAACTAGACAGAAGTTAGCATAAATTGGTGACTCTAACCACTCTGTATCCCAAGGACATTTAAGACGACAACGTGGGACATTTGTATTCAACGGCTACCCATGATATTAGGTTTTCATTCGCCAAAACCTCATTAATAGCCAAAGACATCCTTCGTCTCAGTGGTTGTGCCATTTAAAAATGGGGACTAAGCCAGAATAACTCACTTTTCCCAATGTACCAAGCAAGTCCTAACCCTTTCTGTAGTCTAGTATCTTCCTCTGGGCACAGTTTATGCCGTATTCACCAAAACACTGTCCATCCATTCTCAGGATACAATCTAAAAGCAAAAGCACCTTCGGTCCTCAGTGTGCTACGCAACACCAGCCGGGTGCTCCCTACCAACAGCGGTAAAGCACACCAAACATACTACACACTACATACAGTTCTACTATTTCTAGATAATAGCTAGGAGCTGTATGAAGGTAGGGATGCAAAATATAGTCAAAAATACATTATGTTGAGTTACATTTACACAATGGTCAGGCAATAATGCAAAACTCTCTGTTATCTACATGTTGACTCCTCCTGCTTATTGTAACTCATTTTGGAGTTGTCCTCCCATTAGAAGCAGCTCTTAGGTCTATCGCTTGACAATGGACTTACAAATTTGCTGTTGCCCGTGAAGACGGTGGTGAGGCCCCTGGTCTGGTGCGTGGGTCGAAGGCACTTCCCTTTCTTCAGCTCCTGGATCAGCTCCTGGTTGGCCAATGGAGACAGTGGGCAATCCATGAAGAAAGGACCTGTGAAGACAAAGGGTGAGATGCTGAGCAATCTTTTGAAAAGTCTGGATCAATGAAGAAGGTCTTGGAAGGGGCTGCATCAAAAGAGTGATATTTAATAGGTGTCGAGTTGTCAGAAAGTCTTGTGTCGAGTCCACGTGGAGAGTCAAACAACTGCACATTGATTCCATGACACACGTAGTGTTAAATGAAAGCAATGCGTTAGATGTACCACATGCTACCCAAATGATGTCATCACAAGAAATGTATGTGATAAACCTGCCGAGACAGCGCTTGGAGTATCAAGAGGGAGAAGCGAGATAATCCTACCACACTTAAGTTTACCAAAAGTTGGACTGTCGAAAGAAAGCCACATGATAAACCTACCAGATATTAACTACTGATGGGTGTAGTATCAAGAGAAATATGCCGGATAAGCAAACCACATATTAATCTACTGAAACCTGAAGTATGAAGAAAAGGAGATGTACTAAATCTACCAAATGCAGGCCTTCAGAAACTTGGTAGTATGAAGAGAAAAACATGGAATAAACCTACCATGTTTTAATCTACTGAGACTTATCAGATATCACGAGAAAGACGTTGGATGGGCAATGCAAATCACAGCTGAACCTGAAGTATGAAGTTAAAGTGAGGTATTAAACCTATCACATATTAATCTACTAATACTTGTAGTATCAAGAGAAAGACATTTCATAAGCAAACCCCATACTAATCTACCTACATCTGAAGTATGAAAAAAGGAGCTGTTCAAAAACTACCAAATATGGTTCTTCAGAAACTTGGCAGTATGAAGAGCAAGCGATGGAATAAACCTACCAGGTGTTAATCTACTGAAGCTTGCAGTATCAAGAGAAAGATGTTGGATGAGAAAACCACATATTAATCTACCTAAATATGAAGTATGGAGAAAAGACGATGTACTAAATGGATGTATGACGTTACAACACAGGCTGTTACAACGCCTGCCTTTACAACGCGGTTTTTACATCGCATACCTTTACAACACATAGCGCTTAGAGGTGCTGGATAGTGAAAAGTTTAATTTTCTATTCCAACTCCAGTCCCCCTGGAGACTAGGGAAGGTGTTGGATAGAAAATTAAACTTATTCCCTATCCTAGAGCGCCCCCAGCGTAATGCGTTGTAATGGTTTGCGTTGTAATGACCGCGTTGTAATGGTAGTGCGTTGTAAAAGTTTCGTTGTAAAGGTTGTTCACTGTACTAAATCTATCAAAAACAGGCCTACTGAAACTAGGGTATGAAGAGTAAATGATAGAAGAAACCTACCATACATTAATCTACTGATATTTTAGTTTCAAGACAAAGAAGTTGGACGAGCGAACCACATATTGATCTACCTAAACCTGAAGTGTGAAGAGAAAGTCTCCTTGTAAGACGTACAACATAGGGGTATGCTGCGACCAGCGAGGACGTGAAGAGACCAAGGTGAGGAGGAGGGCTTTCCGGAGACGTCAGAGCAGGTAAGTGTTTTTATTTTCTGTTTTGGGTGTGGGCAGGGGCGTGGGCACGGCATTGGCTAACTCCGCTCCATCACAGAGTCGGAGTTTTGCCTGAACTCCGTGTTCCCAACAGTGTGCGGAGTTAGCAAAACTCTGCAAACTCACTGGAGTAGTGGAGTTTGCCACCCAGGCTTAGTCAGGAAACCCCTACCCCCTTGAATGTTGTATTATTTTAACATTTATGACACCAGACCGAGTCCCCAAGTCCTAAAATGGAGGCCACAACATTCCTGTTTATGCTGTGGCCAGCCAATCAAAAAATGCTTAATTTGTCATTTTTTTCCCTCAGTAGTACCTCAGTGCTCTCTTGGTCCTCCCGCAGTACTCCTTCGATAGTACTGCATTGCTAGCTATCAATACATTTTGAAGCTTAGTTTCTCTCAAACAGCTGAACAGATTTTCACCAAATCATGAAAAGCACACTTTCTGGGTAAAGATCTTATTTTCTGCTGAATTTGGGGCAATTCTGTTCAGCACTTTTGGTTGTAGCCCTGTTCATTTCGCATGTGGGAAAATGCATGGGTAAAATGTATTTTGGGAACTGCTTTTATTGGCCCCCTGTTTGCTGGATATTCCCGAAACTTTCAAGGAAGGAGCAGAGGTGGATGAACTTTTTTTTGGAAAGTTTTGTGAAGAGTCATCAAACTGCACCAAAGCTGTCAGCAAACCAAAAAACGCTCTTTCTATGGTAGCTAGCGACTGCTCTAATCTTTTTGGTATCAAGAAGTGATCCAGTTAGTAGCGTTTACCCAATAACTAATCACATGCTGCTTCGCCTAGGTGTTAGTCGGGACACCTCCGAGTTGTCTTGAGGCCGGACTCTGAGTCTCAGAGGCTCCAGCTTTTGGGTTGTGCGACATCCATTGCTCGATCTCTCATGGTAGACCTGCACCCCTGTGACTTTCCAACATTCCGTACGATTCTGTGTTACACTAGGTGTGATGTATAAAAACCATATACTGCTTTATGCCATAATTTCTGCTATGATGACATAGCAGGAGGTGTACCATCAGCATGCATGTCCCATGATACCTCAGTAAAGGGCCACTCGGTGGTGCTTCATGGCCATGCAGGGATGTTATGTTATGTTAAGATATGCTACATTGATTAATATAGTGTATTAATCACCTCAGAGGGAATCCAGGCGCGTGGGCAGGTGTGTAGGTGTGTGACCTCCAAGGTGCTTATACGACGAGCCAGGTCTTCAACTTCTTGAGGACCTCAAGAATTCAAGAAGGGGCTCTGATGTGTTGAGGGAGGTCGGAGGCTCTGATGTGTGGCGGGAGGTCGGAGGCTCTGATGTGTGGCGGGAGGTCGGAGGCTCTGATGTGTTGAGGGAGGTCGGAGGCTCTGATGTGTTGAGGGAGGTCGGAGGCTCTGATGTGTTGAGGGAGGTCGGAGGCTCTGATGTGTTGAGGGAGGTCGGAGGCTCTGATGTGTTGAGGGAGGTCGGAGGCTCTGGCGGGAGGTCGGAGGCTCTGATGTGTGGCGGGAGGTCGGAGGCTCTGATGTGTTGAGGGAGGTCGGAGGCTCTGATGTGTTGAGGGAGGTCGGAGGCTCTGATGTGTTGAGGGAGGTCGGAGGCTCTGATGTGTTGAGGGAGGTCGGAGGCTCTGATGTGTTGAGGGAGGTCGGAGGCTCTGATGTGTTGAGGGAGGTCGGAGGCTCTGATGTGTTGAGGGAGGTGGGGGCTCTGATGTGTTGAGGGAGGTCAGAGGCTCTGATGTGTTGAGGGAGGTCGGAGGCTCTGATGTGTCGAGGGAGGTTGGAGGCTCTGATGTGTCGAGGGAGGTCAGAGGCTCTGATTTGTTGAGGGGGGTCGGAGGCTCTGATGTGTCGAGGGAGGTCGGAGGCTCTGATGTGTCGAGGGAGGTCAGAGGCTCTGATTTGTTGAGGGGGGTCGGAGGCTCTGATGTGTCGAGGGAGGTCGGAGGCTCTGATGTGTCGAGGGAGGTCAGAGGCTCTGATTTGTTGAGGGAGGTCGGAGGCTCTGACGTGTTGAGGGAGGTCGGAGGCTCTGATGTGTTGAGGGAGGTCGGAGGCTCTGATGTGTGGCGGGAGGTCGGAGGCTCTGATGTGTGGCGGGAGGTCGGAGGCTCTGATGTGTTGAGGGAGGTCGGAGGCTCTGATGTGTTGAGGGAGGTCGGAGGCTCTGATGTGTTGAGGGAGGTGGGGGGCTCTGATGTGTTGAGGGAGGTCGGAGGCTCTGATGTGTTGAGGGAGGTCGGAGGCTCTGATGTGTCGAGGGAGGTTGGAGGCTCTGATGTGTCGAGGGAGGTCAGAGGCTCTGATTTGTTGAGGGGGGTCGGAGGCTCTGATGTGTCGAGGGAGGTCGGAGGCTCTGATGTGTCGAGGGAGGTCAGAGGCTCTGATTTGTTGAGGGGGGTCGGAGGCTCTGATGTGTCGAGGGAGGTCGGAGGCTCTGATGTGTTGAGGGAGGTCGGAGGCTCTGATGTGTTGAGGGAGGTCGGAGGCTCTGATGTGTTGAGGGAGGTGGGGGACTCCGATGTGTTGAGGGAGGTGGGGGACTCTGATGTGTTGAGGGAGGTTGGAGGCTCTGATGTGTTGAGGGAGGTCGGAGGCTCTGATGCGTTGAGGGAGGTCGGAGGCTCTGATGTTTTGAGGGAGGTCGGAGGCTCTGATGTGTTGAGGGAGGTGGGGGGCTCTGATGTGTGGCGGGAGGTCGGAGGCTCTGATGCGTTGAGGGAGGTCGGAGGCTCTGATGTGTGGCGGGAGGTCGGAGGCTCTGATGTGTTGAGGGAGGTCGGAGGCTCTGATGTGTTGAGGGAGGTCGGAGGCTCTGATGTGTTGAGGGAGGTCGGAGGCTCTGATGCGTTGAGGGAGGTCGGAGGCTCTGATGTGTTGAGGGAGTCGGAGGCTCTGATGTGTTGAGGGAGGTCGGAGGCTCTGATGTGTGGAGGGAGGTCGGAGGCTCTGATGTGTTGAGGGAGGTCGGAGGCTCTGATGTGTTGAGGGAGGTCGGAGGCTCTGATGTGTTGAGGGAGGTCGGAGGCTCTGATGTGTTGAGGGAGGTGGGGGGCTCTGATGTGTTGAGGGAGGTCGGAGTCTCTGATGTGTTGAGGGAGGTCGGAGGCTCTGATGTGTCGAGGGAGGTTGGAGGCTCTGATGTGTCGAGGGAGGTCAGAGGCTCTGATTTGTTGAGGGGGGTCGGAGGCTCTGATGTGTCGAGGGAGGTCGGAGGCTCTGATGTGTTGAGGGAGGTCAGAGGCTCTGATTTGTTGAGGGGGGTCGGAGGCTCTGCTGTGTCGCGGGAGGTCGGAGGCTCTGATGTGTTGAGGGAGGTCGGAGGCTCTGATGTGTTGAGGGAGGTGGGGGACTCCGATGTGTTGAGGGAGGTGGGGGACTCTGATGTGTTGAGGGAGGTTGGAGGCTCTGATGTGTTGAGGGAGGTCGGAGGCTCTGATGCGTTGAGGGAGGTCGGAGGCTCTGATGTTTTGAGGGAGGTCGGAGGCTCTGATGTGTTGAGGGAGGTGGGGGGCTCTGATGTGTGGCGGGAGGTCGGAGGCTCTGATGCGTTGAGGGAGGTCGGAGGCTCTGATGTGTGGCGGGAGGTCGGAGGCTCTGATGTGTTGAGGGAGGTCGGAGGCTCTGATGTGTTGAGGGAGGTCGGAGGCTCTGATGTGTTGAGGGAGGTCGGAGGCTCTGATGCGTTGAGGGAGGTCGGAGGCTCTGATGTGTTGAGGGAGTCGGAGGCTCTGATGTGTTGAGGGAGGTCGGAGGCTCTGATGTGTGGAGGGAGGTCGGAGGCTCTGATGTGTTGAGGGAGGTCGGAGGCTCTGATGTGTTGAGGGAGGTCGGAGGCTCTGATGTGTTGAGAGAGGTCAGAGGCTCTGATGTCTTGAGGGAGGTCGGAGGCTCTGATGTGTTGAGGGAGGTCGGAGGCTCTGATGCCTTGAGGGAGGTCGGAGGATCTGATGCGTTGAGGGAGGTCGGAGTCTCTGATGTGGTGAGGGAGGTCGGAGGCTCTGATGTGTTGAGGGAGGTCGGAGGCTCTGATGTGTTGAGGGAGGTCGGAGGCTCTGATGTGTTGAGGGAGGTCGGAGGCTCTGATGTGTTGAGGGAGGTCAGAGGATCTGATGTGTTGAGGGAGGTCGGAGGCTCTGATGCGTTGAGGGAGGTCGGAGGCTCTGATGCCTTGAGGGAGGTCGGAGGCTCTGATGTGTTGAGGGAGGTCGGAGGCTCTGATGTGTGGAGGGAGGTCGGAGGCGCGGATGTGTTGAGGGAGGTCGGAGGCTCTGATGTGTTGAGGGAGGTCGTTCCATGTCTTGGGTGCGATGTAGGAGAAAGAGACGACTCCAGTTCTGCCTTTGTGGATGTGGTGAATGTGTGCCAGTGAGAGTGAGGCAGAGTGTAGGTGTCTGGTGAGTGGGTGTAAGTGTATGCCGCTGTTCAGGTATTCTGCTCCTGTGTTGTGCAGGGCTGTGCGTGTGTGCGTGAGAAGTTTGAATTGGCTGTGCTTGTGAATCGGGAGCTTCTTGGGATGCTGTGTCATGTGGGTGTGTTATGGGAGGTCGAGTAGGAGTCTTGCCACTGCATTCTGGATGTTCTTGACTCTGTGTAGGAGTTGTTTGGAGATTCTGGCTTACAGAGTGTTGCTGTACTCCTGCCTGCTGATGATGAGTGCTTGTGTAACAGTCCGCCTGCTCTTCTGAGGAAACCATTTGAAGTTTTTCGCAGCATGCATAGGATGTGGAAGCAGGAGGCGCATACTGCGTTGACTTGAGCCGTCATGTTGAGCTTGTCATCTAGGATGATCCCTAGATTTTGTGTGGTCTGTGGGTGTGCGTGGAAGTCCTAGCTCTGACGGCCACCAGGTGGAGTCCCATGGAAAGGTGTTGTTGCCAAAGACCAGTGCTTCCGTCTTGTCGGAGTTGAGCTGCAGGAAGCTGGTTCGCACGCAGGCTGCTACCATGCTCATGCAACTGGTGAGGTTGGTTCTGGTGGTGTTTGTCTCGTCCATCAGGGAGAGGATGATTTGAGTGTCATCGGCGCAGGAGCTGACGGGGATGTCTTGTAATTGGATGATGTTGACGATGTATATGTTGAAAAGGGTGGGGCTGAGGGGCGATCCCTGTGGGACTCCGCAAAGCAATTTCTTGGTCTCTGGTGTGAACGTGGTTGAGTACGAGAAAGTGTCTAGTGTATAGTCTGGATCCATCTGGAAAGTGCTAGTGTTCCACTGATTGTACCATGGCAAGCTGTCCAACCCCAGTTCTTATGATATCCTCAGTGAAAAGGAGGTCTTCTGTCATTGAAGCTTGACTGGCAGGCGGTGGATCACCTTCAAGCGCCTCAGAAAACATTCTTACCCTGCCATTTGTAATCTGTCAGAAAATGCATGCCCGGCATTCCTTGGCTCACTATCATGAAACACCTGATTATTGTTTTTTCCGCAGACTGATGCTAACTCAGCGCAGATAGCTTTAGTGCTGGCAGATACGGTCAGGCCATATCTGTACTATTATGGCTTCAGCCTCATCGTGTTATCGGCTCCTGCCCTGGCCTTACCTTGGCAGCAGGTTGGTTTACAGCTCTCAGACTTTGTCCTCCCACCACATATTCTTGGAGTGTTGACGGGGTGCGAGGTACAGGAGAGGGTGCAAAAGATAAGGCCGAGGCCCTCAGGTGTACCTTGAACTGTGATAAGGAGGTATCAATCTAAAACCTCAAAGGGTCTACAAGCCTGTGCGTGGAGCAGAGGCAGAACAGTGACAGGACTCTTGCTTAAAGAAATCCCCTCACAATTCTGGAAGCAAACCTTCAGAAGGTAATACCAGCATCGGCGACTCCAGTCTCAGATAGACGGATGGACAGATGGATGAATGGACCGATGGATGGACCGATGGATGGACAGACACAACACATATAGAGCATTCTCAAGTATGGTACAGCGCAAGAGCTAACTGCATAGTCTAAAAGGAAAGGGCGATGGCAGAGGTGCATGATGGGACCTCCGAAGACCCTCTACCACTGAGTCACCTGTGAGCCTCGGCACATAGAGCCCACTCCCGCACTTTGAGGGGGTCAAGTCCAACAACTTCATTTGGTCAATCGAAAAAGCACAATAAAATCACAGCAAAACAGATTCAAAAGATCTTATCACAGTACATCCATAGCGCAATCACGCAAAAAATACCCTAAAAACTATAGCCCACTGTTTAAAAAGGAAACGCAAATAAAGTTCCCAGTTTTTGATTAAATACATTTTAAAAAAGAGTTTTAAAACTCTAACATTGCTCAGGGTACGCAGCATACTTCCTTCTCAGTGCCAGTGCTTGTTTGGTAACATTCAAAGCGCAGCAACAAATCAGCGGAGAATGAAGTCGCGAGATAAGACAAGGTCTCCTGGTGATTATTAAAGGGTTTTCCAATGAGAATGGGAGGAAGAAGCTGTGACCTAAAAGAAGCGTATAAAGTGCAAAAAAGCATAAAGTGCTAGGTTGACTGGTGGCAACCGCCCATCACACGGGCCACCCGGTAAATTTGGGAACCAAGTACCTGAAAAAAGAAAAGCAATAAAATAATGTTATCTTATTCCCGCGTGGGATTAAATCTAAGCTCCAGGTCTTTTACCCGGGTCATATAAGGCTACATACCTTTAGTGATGGAAAGTGGAAAATATAATTGGACTTTTACTGAATCCAATACTTCCCTAAGCCTGGCGTCCTCTTTATATACACAACATTTTTCCTTTACCAGGTTTTTGTAAAGGGAGGGTATTTTGGCCGGGTCATCAAAATAGTCAGTCAATCCCAAGTTGCACAGGGGTTTTTAAAGTACTTCAACAGGGAATGGCTAACATATTGCTCTGTGAGAGACAAACTTTGCCTATACTTCAGGTAAGGCCCAATTCTTCGGTCGTCCAGATTTGGATCGACAGTTGGGTGGGGGCCGCCCTACCTTGACATCCAAAAAACCTACTCCGAGTTCATTATGAGTAATAAAACTTGGGTTGGCTTTTGGAGTCCCTAGTAACCTATTTAAGAATTTATTTTCTGCCCCCTTGTAGGGTCGTGGCTGTTATGTGCCCCCAAACACCTGCTCTGTATGTGCCCACGCTAAGAGCCTTACTTTTATACAGAGCAATCATTTCCGCTATTGGATCATGTCCTAACTTCCTAGCAAATTTAGAAATTGATTCGAAAGATGCCTCCATATCCCTGTCTTCTCTAGATGATTAATCTTTCCCAGTGCATGTTTTCCTTAAACATGAGACCTAAGTAGTTAAAATCTTTTTTCTTAAAAATTTAGATTCCCCCCTATATTAAATGTCTTCGACTGGGTATTCTTGGGGCCACAAGTCATGACATAGGATTTCTTGTGGGTCACCTTGAACTTCAGCTTTTGCATAAAAAAAAGGTTACAACCATTTAAAAGTGATTGTAGCCCGTTTGCTGTCCGCACAATTAAAACTGCGTCGTCCGCATACAAAAACACTGGGACAATTCGGGACCCTATTCTGGGGACATCACAGGTGCAAAGTGTTAAAAAGGTCTCCAAAGCATTTATATAGTAACATGCCCCAGGGCAGTCAGTGATTCCCAAATGTTTCAGAATCAAACCCACTTTTTAGAACAACAAACTTTCATAACCCACCTACCTCTAAAGGCCGTGAGGCGGGGTGATTTTTAAATATAACTAAAGCATTGCTTGGTAGCACCCTCTCATTTACTGAAGGCACATTGACTAGCTTTGCACAGACATACAATTATATTGATCATACTATAAGCCAATAAGCACTCAAGTGATAACGTGTGGAAATGGGGTTTCTGTGAATATTTATCATTTGTGCATCACTAATTAATGTGCCTTTATTTGGTTTGATCCTCTTAAAATCTCAGTTTCCAACACACCTCAGAATCACAAAAAAGTGTGCTTCTTATTGGCTTTGATGTCACTGACCATGTCATGAGTGATGTAATATGTGACGTCATCAGCAGTGCATTGCAGGCGCGCAAGTTATAGTGAGTCCAACTAACTATAACGTGGGAATTTCAATGGTTTTATGTCAGTAAAATTTCCAGCTAACTATAACTGGTGTGAAACCTATGGTTTTTTCAGTGAATTTAATAGGTTTTTTAAATGCTAATTCCTAACTATAACTGGTGTGAAACCTATGGTTTTTTCAGTGAATTTCATAGGTTTTTTAAATGCTAATTCCTAACTATAACTGGTCTGAAACCTATGGTTTTTTCAGTGAATTTCAAAGCTTTTTTAATAGCAAATTTCTATATCTATGAAATGTAATATTTTTTAAAATGAATCCTATATTGTATATTTATGTAATACTATTTTTTTAATGTATATTCATACTTTTTGTTTTTTAAAATTTTTTTGCCCTGGAGCGCTCCCGATGCGCGTACCGGTACACTCCTCGGTGTGCTCCCCGGTGCGCGTACCAGGCGCTCCCCCGTGAATTAAAAAATTTTTTTGGGGGGGGGGGGGAACTATATAGGCCTCCTAAGCTCCCCTCAGAAAACCTAGGGGGTCACGGGCTGTCTACCGTGCCCCCTTCTACCCATTCCCAATGTTGTTTGTCCTCCATCTTGTGTCTCAATTGTACCAAAACACAAAATGGCGGACTCCCGTAGCGCTTACCGGTGCGCGTACCGGAGCGCGCATTGGTAAGCGCTCCCTAAAAAATGTGGGAAAGTAATTTACATAAAAACCACTGGAGACACTTTCACCAAATATAGAATTGACCCTACTACATAGCACTCCCTACCATTTTCCCAAATTTAGTGGTATTCCATTGAACCATTTAGGCTGTAGCCCTGTCTAAATATCCTGAGGTAAATTACATGACAAAAACACATATGAAAGTGATGGAATTTACAACCAATTAAAATGTTACTTACATTTTGTACTTTTATGTGCTGACATTTCATTGGTTAAGTACATTAATATATATGAAAAATGAGAGGGAAGCACAGCCATTTTGACTACTACTACCTGAGGTACATTTCAAAAGGATTTTGACTGAAAACTTCAACTGCTTTCACAAAGGTAAGTTGTTAATTTGGAAGGGGAACTATGTTATACGCTTTAAGTTAATTTGGGAAAACGTTTTCTGATAGTTATATACTGTCCCTCTGTAATAGTTAGAGATTGAGATAGGCTTCTCTGTTATAGTTATGGATTGAGTTAGGCTTCTCTGGTATAAATATGAATTTACTTAGGCTTCATCACATGCAATTTTTAATAATTCTACTTCCTGCCTGAAACCATACACTGCCCAAAGATAACTTCACTATTAAAAACTCAGAAGTACCTATCTGAACTTAAACCCAACAGTGCCCTAACTCTACTGATATAGTTATTTTTTATGCAATTTACAGCAAGAAAATGGAAGGAAAACAAGACAAAATTAATATTTCTTTCGAAATTGTTGCTGAAACAATCCTGAGGAAGATATGGATGACTTGGACTTTATGGATCAGACTCTGGACCAACAATTACTTGACAGTGTTGAAACAATAGAATCATTGAATCAAAATGAGGACATTCCAGATGATCTAAAGTTAGAAGTTCTTTTAAATTTAGAAAAATCAGAACAATAAATTTATATTTAATAATTAAAAATTGTTTGAGACATTATTCATTATTATATGTAATTCATGAAATAGTACCAAAATGATTATAATATAAAGTGAGACTTACAGTATACTGTTCAACTTTTTTGTGTTACATAGTAAGTTTACTCATAGTTACTTCCTTTCTCCCACTATATTATCTCCAATGTGTATTTGAGATCTCTTTTTCATCTCCTGCCTCCTTTCTCTCACTGTCTGTCTCTAATGCACCATATCACCGCCAATTTTGTGTAGATTCAGAAGAGAGTAAAATGTAATACTTGAAAAAAACATAAGGGTGCAGGGTAGACTACCCATCATTCCCTACGCCTTCTCAGGGAGGGCTTAAAGGATCTATTTCTTCTTTCCTGACAGACTATGGTATGGATTCCATATACCACAATAACATATGCAACAACATGCAAGATATCTAGAAAGGAGTATCTAAAGAGGAGACGGTGTACAACACAACAACTCTATTCAGAGCTACCCTACCTCTAAGCACTTAAAATTATTATTTTACTGTTTCACTGGGTTCTCCCCATGGTACGCTCCCCGGTGCGCGTACCAGGCGCTCCCCCCACAAAATCGATTTATTTTTTTTAATTTGCCCCGCGGGGCCCTTTTATGGCCCCCACATCAAACCTAGGGGGTCAGGGGGGTCTATCCTGCCCCCTTTTGGTCATTCCCCTCTTTGTTTTTGCCACCTCTTGTGTCTCGATCCTACCGAGACACAAGATGGCGGCCGCTCCGGACTGTTTGGAATGTTTACAGACAGCCGAGAGCCAATCAGCTTTCCGCGCGAACTCGCGTAGCGCGCCCTGGTGCGCGTACTGGAGCGCGCTTACAGATATATATATTTTTTGAACCTAAATTACTCAAAATCCACTTGAGCACATATCTTGAGACATAGCAAAGGCACATCGGGCTACCAATCCCTACAATTTTGCCAAGTTTGGTGGAAATCCATTCAGCCGTTCCAGCTAAAAGTGAGGTCGAGCGCCCTATGGAAATTAACATGGGGAACACGTTTTGGGACCCCCTTTTATCTCAGCCCCCGCTTGACGAATGCCCCCCAAACTTTCAGGGAAGGACCGGAGCGCCGCGAGGCAAATTTGAGGAAAATTTCTGGCAGATTCCTCAACCGGCGCCAAAGTTATTCACAATAGAATGTTGAGATTTTCTATTGAAAATAATACTATAACGACCGCCAGTAGGTAATATATATATATATATGGACAGACAATGTGACAGACAGACAAACAAGCAGGGGTGGGGAAGAGCAGGGGAGCACTATAAGAGCAGGGGTTGGTGAGGGTGGCAGTGGCAGTGGGAGGAGGGCAGAGGAGAGAAACAGGAAAGCAAATAAGTGATACACTCCCATGGAGTGGTGAAGCAGACCAAACAAAGTAATCCCCCATGTGCAGCGGAAGGATACAAGTGTTCTGGTGTAATGAAGCTCAGACCCAGTAGTGGGCAAGCACAAGAGTAGTACCATGGAACTAAGACAGGAAAGTCATTGAGTCTTTAGTGAGGGGTGCCCTAAAGCCCACTCTGTGTATTGTATTGAAGCCAATAGGTCTTTGATAGCGGAGAGCTACAGCTATCTACAGGGGAGACCTAAAACGAGAAACATTCATTGAAGAGGAAAATATATAACAGTAAACACCACAAGGCACTCTGGCTAATGTGTAACCTGACCTTTAAACACGAATGCAAAGCAACCTCAGGCAGAACCAAACAGAGACATAAACAGCTGTAATAAAACCGAATGACCGAGTGTGGTCATTTAAATAAAAAATGATTATGAACTAGTTTGATTGGATTTGACTGTAAATGATAATCTCACACAGGGCAATAAATGGTGTTTCTCGTGGCCTGAGACATCCCAGGGTTGCACAAACTCAAATAAAAGATGAAAAAAAAGAAACCCTCTGGTCACAGAAAGCAGACGCCCCTATCACCTGTAAGCTGCAGGCACACGGAGGATGCACCGCTATGCTTCAAACAGCAGGAGGCACCCATGCACCGACATGCTGTTCACTGATGCTACAGTGACCCCCGACCCCTGATGCTGCCCACTGGATGGCCTCTCTCACTGCTGTGGTAATGCAATAATCCAAGAAAACAACAGTCTTCGATTCTCCCTTCCTTGTCCCAGGACTCTCTGAGATGCAGTAGTTGTTCAGTTCAGTAAATCTGTATTCGGCCACTCAAGACCATAAAAGCGCATTCAATAACACATTTATACCAAAAATCAAGTTAAAGACAGAAATATTTAAAAATGCATGTGGTTTTCCACGTTAATGGGGTTAGAGGCCAGCTAAAACCTTTAGTAAGAGAGATGAGTTAAACCACGACATTAGGACTAAAACAGGAATACACAGAAACAGAAATATAACAAGCATTAGCATAGCCAATAGGTCTCGCTTTTGGGACCTTATAAGTATTTAGTTATGCTGCACAATTTTCTTGGTGCAACAACATCACTGTTGCATGGCTAAACACTTACAAGTTCCCACAGGCGAGACCTATTAGCAATGCCAATGCTTGTTGAAAGAGCATTTGAGTAATTATGTGTTAGCTCTGCTAATCAGGTAAAGGGTGTAGGAGAGTAGGGTCTGCTCTCTATGGTCACCCCCACTTTTTGCTGTGATACTCTGGTTTTTCGACTTTAATGTGGCTGTGGCCCTGCTAATCAGACCCACAGCCCAGCTGTTCTCTCGCTCAATTGATATCAT
Source organism: Lissotriton vulgaris (assembly GCF_964263255.1). NCBI lineage: Eukaryota > Metazoa > Chordata > Amphibia > Caudata > Salamandridae > Lissotriton > Lissotriton vulgaris. The sequence goes on along the minus strand of NC_141700.1, from coordinate 800,294,315 downwards.
GTACTTTAGGTACATACCAGATTGGTTACTGGGCCACCCTTGTGAGCCCCTGTACAGTGTACCATAGGTACCCAGGGCATAGGTGCACCCTAGGCCTACCAGGGGCTGCAGCATGTATTATGCCACCCCTGGTTTGCCTTCCAAACTGACACCACAGGTCTGTTCACACAGCCTGGGTAAGGTGGTGTAATCACCCCTTACGTAGATATAGTATACCTATATCTACTTTTACATATAGACACATATACACCTATAAGCCACTCCTATGGCAGGCCTCGACAATCCTGGAGGCAGAGTGCTTGGTTTTATGTGAGAGGGTGCCCTAACATGAGCTGAGCCCCTCTGCAGCTTTCGGAACCATCTCCTTATAGCTGCTCTATGATATAGCCATACCATCTACTCTTAAGTGCATTATAATCCTCGCGGTTAATGCTAACTTTGGTTTGGTTTTATCAAAACATGTCGTGTAAGGTGTCAAACACTTTGGAATACTACCCCAGCCAATTATGCTGGTGGGGGTAGCATTCCACCCTTCTAGAGGTAAAAGACATGTAAGTTACTGCTTTACCCGGTTAAAGTTAAACAGAGCCTCAGCATCACAAAATGAATGCTGCAGACACAAGTCTGACCTCCTGCTGCTGGACGAAACTCCGGCAGGGGAGGCCTGGAGAATAGGTATCCTGTCCAGGGAGGTGCCAGCACCTCCCCAGACAGGCATTAGTGTATTGAGGCAGAGAGGGTTGCATTCAGTGAATGCATCTAGACACTGCCTGGGGCATACAAGGTGCTCCATGAATAGCCCGGTTCAAACCAGTTGCTGGGGCACTCCAGCCCCAGCTCTGGCGCAAAACTGGACGAAGGGAAAGGGGTGTAACCACCCCTTTCTCAGGTCCACCCATAGGAGGGACCTAGTCAGGTAATCCAGCCACCTTTCTTAGTATAAGTATAGGAGCTGTGTCCCCAGGACTTTAGATTATCCTGGACGAATCTTTGAAAGACATATCTTGGACCTTCGACATTCCATTCTGACTGGAAGATGGAAGACATCTCCCTTGTGGTCAAGGAGTGACCACCCTGTGCAGATAGGCACCATCAGCAACTTCGCTGCTCTGCAGTTTCAAGGCTCCTGTCGGAACCCGAAGACTCTGCCACTCAAGAACTGGACTTCCAGACTTCTCTTACCCCGACCCACATCCACAGCAAAGCTGAGACACGTGGCGGACACGAGAGACGTGGGACCGGACACCCTGGACATTGTGCATTTTCCTACCTGCACTCCTTTCCTGAAGCCTCAGTAAGTTGTGCATTGGGGTACAAGAAGCTCCAGCCCGAGCACCATTTGAACCGAAGCGAGGCCCCCACACTCTGCGAGTGTCCAGTGGGCCCCGTCTTTGCATTTGAGCTTGACACGTCTTCCCGGTTCCTTGCTCATTAGCTAGTGAGCCCCCTGAAGACTCCATTTTAAAACTAACTCGCTTTCCTGGTTGCTACAGACTTGCTCCAGTTTCCCTGAAAAGGAGAAGCACCACAGACCTTGCTGGTCGGCAACAAAGTCAATCTTGACATCCTGCATGGGTTGCGGCTGCCAAGGTTTGTTTGATCTAATCTGGATACCGACACCACAGTCATCTAGATCCGTTGTGGGACAGCTCAAATCCAGCTCCTGGTCATTGTCGATGCCTCCTAGACCTCGTGGCTGAAGAGACAAACTCACCTTCTTCACCTGAAAGCACCCAACATCGCCTGGTTCCTTCCTGGTACCTTCCAGGTCACTGGCTAGTGACCCAGACTCTGTCCCTTCTGCTTTCAGGTTCTTCAGATCTTCGATCCACCCTTGGATCCACCCGGACACTTTTCCTCTGGTCGCCAGCAGCACTTCTTTGCAGCTCTCCATAGAAAACAGTGATGAAACCTGACACGATAAGACACCTATGCACCCGGCTTCCCTGGGTGAGGTAACACGAGTACTCCGGTGCTCCCGTGGGTCTTGACTCTCGAAATGTTGTAGTTTAAAAGGGTTCCATCCTAGTCCACCCGGAAGTGTCCTTAAATTGTGTATTTGTAACTTCTTCGTTTCCCATAGAATGTCAAAGGTAACCCGTGGCTGTGTTTAGACACTGCACGCATCTCCTGTGGGCCTCCTACTTCCTAACCTTTGGTTGTTTAGTGTAGCCCCAGCGTTTCCACAAGCCCGAGGCCTGCTTTCTAACTCTCACGTGGTACTTATACCACTTTCTTAGTATATGGTTTGTGAGGCCCCTAGGGCATAACGTATACTGTGCAACTTATCGTATATTAACTGTGTGACTTGTTTTATGTTTTTACCTCTGACCTCATAAAGAGTGCAGAGGGGTTGTGTTTAGAATAAATACATATATATTTGATATATACCTTGTGTGGTGTCCTTTCATTTGGTATTGAAGGGATTATATATGGTAAAACAATTTGCTTAACTCGCCTACTGAAGTCTTAGCCTAAAGACTGCTGGTTCATGCTACCACTAGGTAGCTTTCTATAAGGTTGACTTTACAACCACCATCAATAAGGGTCGTTTAGACTGGTGCAAGGTGCCCACTAGAATAGTGGACATCATATGCCAGGCTAACTTCTCACAAAGGGGGCACTTGATTATGATATTAGAGTGTTTTTATTAATTAGACAAATAATTCCTAATTCAAATGAGCTTAAATTAATGTTCTTTTTGAGGGAGACTAAAACCTTCCCGAGGTGGGCTAGAATGACACTTACTATGGACCACCAAAGAATCCCGAGGACTAACAATGTGAAGATCAGCTTGCAAGATGTAAAGTTCATTGGGTGTGAGAACAGCAAGAGCAATCTCAAACACTTAACTACCTCAATACCTAGTGTCCCTCGCTTCTTGAACGATTCGCAGCACTTTGTTTGCGCAGTTTTGTCTTGAATTGGGGAAGTGGCGTTGCCCTGTGCATAGGCAATGCTCACTTCAAGCATCATAGTCCATAAAAACCAGCATCATACTCTACACTGATTGCTAAATACGTCCCATAGCTATTTCCAGCCTTTCAGGTGTGGCCAGGTGTTATGCAGCAGGGGCTCAGCCAACTGAGCTATATTTGACAGTTCATATTCTTGGAAGCGGTAGGCTTGTAAACACCCATGTGTTAGCAGAAAGCTGGCGATTTCCATTAATATAGGTTCAATTCAGTCCAGCGGGTTCCACTTCATTCCAAAAATAGAAAGAATCTGCCCACACCCCGAGGTCGCGCAGTAATTGCACGGCCTCAGGTTTTGAAGATTGCTCTGAAAGGTTTCCAAGACGTTGGGAATCAGAGAGTATTTACTTTGAAATCGTGGAAACGAAGCTATAGTTGGCAGCAAGATATACTTGTGACTACCTATAATCCTTTACTATGTTTTAAGGTTGCACATGCTATTTTCAGAATGTCCGCCCTAGGTAAAAAGCTGGTGGTGGAATGCACAATGGAGACTTCTTGCTGGGGAACTTATACCGGTGATTCCGAAAGCGACAGAAACAAGTGTGCAGGGTGGGGTCACACAACCATCAAACAGTAACAAAAGGCAAACGCGCGCTTGTATTTAAGGTTTTTATTTTTTTCCATTGATCGTCCTCACCTTCATAGCACAGATTCCATTTAAGGAACCGGTTGTGGATGTGATCGAAATCGAACCGACATCACACAACCAAAGTGGAAACCATATCAATCGAAACCTGTAGTGACATGTCATGTGAATGTAAAAGAACCCAGGACAACCCTATATTATTTTAAACAAGCACGCGCGCGAAAAACATTGGCCGCGCGGGCGGCGAAAGTGAAAGTGCATTGCGATGCACTTAATTGCCGAGAGTGAAAGTGATCGCGATGCACTTAATTACCCGTGACGGAGAAAAGACAGATGGTGGGTGCGGCGTGCACACGTGCGTTACCGCCAGCTTGAGGCCAGCAAAACCTCTAGTAGCACTTTGAAAACCCCCTTGCTAAAAGTCGAGCAAGCAGCGCATGCGCTGCTTGATGCTTGACCTAAAAGTAGCCTTAAAAGTACGAGTATGACAGTGCAGGCATAGGATCAGTGTCGTTGGAAACAGTCTATAAAGTATACCATGATTAATAATGTGTGAATAATGTATCTAGACACTAAGTCAAATTGGAGTACTGTATTCCTTCACCGTCTTCTTCCTGTGTCTTAAGGCTCCTGAAAAAAATCTTGCAACTCCGAAGCAGACCATTGGGGAAGACAGCAATTGTAGATAGATCAGGGCAGGTGTCACTTGTTCAAAATTACAGTTCCTTACCAACGAGAGGATACATTTTTGGGTGAAGTCGTAGAAAAATGTAAATTGAAAAGTGTCTTGCTCTGAAAAAATGCTTGCAAGGACAGGGCTTTAAAGCACCTGGCTTTTAAAATCCTCTGCGAACAGCTAAAAACCAGTGAATAAAGTTAAATCTGATTCTGTTCAGCAGGGAACAGTGGTGGGTGTTGTTAATAAACGACAAATAAGGCTGCCCGAGTGGGCTTGCGCTTAGTATAACATATTGTCTCACTGTGGGTTAGGCGAGTTGCGTACCTTCCCTTTCCCCCATACACCTTGCCTCCAATCACTACGGCGTAATGGCCTTGAATTCGTGAATAGTTCGGGCGGCCTGTCCTCCTCAGCTGCTCCAGGGCATAACCAAGCCAGGGAAGACTCAAGTGCAATACAATCCTTTGAAAATTCTGATTGAAAGTGGGGACAGGGCTCGCCCAGACTTTTAGCCATCGCAATAGTGGGGCAACTGCAATGAGGTCAGAAATGTAACCCTGTCCGAGCTCTTCGTGCACCATGAAGGAGGGGGTGCTGTAGGAACAGCAAGAAGTCCACGCAAGAATTTGTCCTCGCCCACCTGCCGTTCATTGGCGTCTTTGTATCCCCACACATCGCAGCCATTAGGGGCCACAGGGATGCCTGTTTCTCTATAGACCTTCAATAGAGCGGGTACGGGTTCAGCCCCTCGTTTCTTGGATGAGTCCATGGTGGTACCCGCTGCCCTTGCCAGGATGTTCTTTTTTAAGAGCTCTTTGAGCCACCCATGATCCTCTTTCATCAAACAGCACCCCCAAATAAGGAAAACTGGAAACGTTGGTAAGCTCTGCCCCCCCTACAGAAGAACTTACGGCTCACGGACTCCATGCTGCCTGTCATCACACTATGTGATTTTTGAAAATGAATTGAAAGGTCTAGGAAGCCCGTGAAGTCAGCAAAGGAATGTAGAGGACCCGCGCCAGTCATCTGCGGACAATAAGGCAGGAGTGAGTTTGGTGGCGGCCCTGGGAATGTCTCAGCAGGAGCTGATAATACATGCTGTAACTTGTTAATATAGAGGATAAACAGCACAGGGGCCAGAATACACTCCTGACCCTTCTCTTGACCAGTTGCACGACCATTCTCATTATATCCCACCGAGGCTTAAGGTTGGAGTGAGAGCTGTGTAGAAAATCCCCCTGATCTGCGTCCATACCCGTATCCAGGGAGGTGGACAAGAGCGTGGATCTGTTGACGCAATCGAATGCCAAAGTTATGCCCATAAAAGCCATGTGCAGGGCATCCCTTTTGGCTATAGTATATTTCCCCATAACCATGTGGAAGTTAATTCATTGGTCCATAGTCCCTCTGCCATGCCTATAGCCATACTGCACGTCTGAGAGGACAATACTTTAGGCTCACATTATGCTGTCTTTCTTGCAGTTTAATAACTGAGCAGCCAGATGAGAAAGCAGCGGTAAAACAGCAGGAAAATAAAGAGCATTGAAAAACTACAATACCCAGCACCCTCTGGCACTGGACTACAAATGTAGCTAACACCGGTGCATCATCCGGAGGCTATTTGTTATTTCTTGCCGCTGTCTGGCAGATACGTTTTGCATATTTGTGCTAAGAAGTAAGATAGTTATTCATTATCGTGTATACTTACTTTTAACATATATATGTTTGAATAAATATTACATATTGTTTAGACCCCTTCCATGCTGATGACGGCCCCCGGCCGTCATGCATCACGGTGCTCGTGTGCTGAAGACGGCTGGGGGGCGTCATGAACCCGCCCACTCAATAAAAGTGCTGCACAGGCGCAGAATCGCAGCCGCGCCTAAGGGGTTAAAGAGTCCTCCCAGGTAGCTTTGTCCCCAGGTCTGCGTTATTTCGTCGGTGAGCAATATTTTCTTTAATGATCTTCCCCTATTGCACATGGCCTGCCGCATGCTTTTATATTAGTAATGTATTTATTTAAATGACAGTGCATCCCGCTTTACCTATAACGTTCGAGCTTATTTAATTATTTCATTTACGGCGCGGTTCGCTTCCACTTTAGCAGCCACACTTATTTATTTATTTAATTAACAGGGTGGGACGCTTTCACTTTAGCTGCTGCACTACAGAAGCTTTCTTAATCAATAAAAAAAAATTAGCTCTGGGAGGAAAGCTCCCCATACACGCTTTCGCTTCAATGTTGGCCGCACCCGTTTCTTTAGACGTTGCTCACTGTAACCTTAATACGGCGAGCAGCGTCTAAAGAAAGGAGCGCGGCTACCATTAAAGAGGTCTCGCATTTGTGAGAGAGAGCTGTTGGTATTAGATATAACAATGCCTTTTATATATGTGTTGCATTTTAAAACACATAAATAAAAGGCATTGTCATTTACAATGCCAATAGGTTAAACTCTTGCAAACGTGAGACCTATTGCATTGCAAATGCTTGTTTACCTTTCCCATTGAAAATGCAGGAGGAAAAGGGCCAGAACCTAAATTAAAAAGCCCCAGCCTTATGGTCTAATTTATACTTGGGCAGGCTGGTCTTTCCAAGTGCCTGGTATCCTAACGCACTCCTGACAGGGCGGGCGGATGCTGTGAAGAGGGTGAACAAGAAGATCTTAGGCCATTGGACAGTGTAAAGCGTTAATATCTCGGAGACACAGTGCGGTGTGGCTGGTGCCGCATTTGCATATTATTTGCATAGATCATTTATGGTTCATGCTCTGGGCGAGAAGAGAGAGCTTCGGCTCCCTCTGGCCAGATAGAAGTGCAAACACCCTCTCTTGCAGCCATTTGCATCTACTTTGCATAGAGCCCTGGATTCGTCTGGCAGAGAGCGGATGCTCTTGTAAGGCCAACCTTACCAAGGATTCAACATGTACTTGGAAAGACGTCACAGCGCTTTTGTAGAGTGATGCATTTTAGTGACGTCCTGGCCGACCAATCGTAAACACAATCATTAGGGGCCATATGTATCGACACATTTTCCCATAGACACAGAACGGGTAAAACCCTTTGACACATCTGGCCCTTGGTGTCCAATGACATTGAAGCTTCTGGGGAGGGCAGCGCTTGGTGCTTTGAGACGCACTTGGGATCTGCCTGGACCTCGTCTCTCTGTAAAACATGTCTCTTCACAGTGGCACAAAGGTGGTGATGCCCAATTGCGAACGCACATCTCGGGAATATGTCTGGCAAGTAATAACAAATCCACAAAGTATGATAGGTTGCTCTCCAAGCAAACAAGCCTCTCTCCACCCTCAGAGAGACAGAAACCGAACTCTTTGGGAAAGAATTTTCCTATCGAGTTCACAATGCTGTACACAAATGCCGTGGCACGCGGGGTAAGTCTCCAAACAACGTAAGGTATAGCAGTGTAGATATTTGAAAAAGTGAGTCCATCAGATTTTTCTTATTCTTTTCCTTTCTTGATCTCAAGTGTCCACATACAAAGGCACACTGGCAGCCGACACGTGTTTCGTCCAGCAGGACTTTTTCAAGGCTAAGATCCAATAATATGTATGTCCGGAATCACCGTAGGACAGTGTACCGGATGTGTAGGACGGATGCGCGTAATCTGATCCTATGGAGAGAACCCGATCAGTTAAAGCAAGCTTCGTTCTCTAGGTTCTCCCAGGTTTCCAAGCAAAAGTATAAATATGCAGCATAAAAGATCCTATGGGTCGTACGTGGTATGACCCGCCTTAGTTCTTGAAAGTTCGTGCACCTGTATATGCACTTTGTAGCCCAAGGACCCCAAATTCCAGAAGTAGAAGGAAGCCTGGACCAAAGCTGTTCTGTAGCTAAAATACAGCGTCATCCGCATATAGTTCCAATAAAGTGGCGCACCCTCGTTCTTTGATATGGACGGACGGGAGACCGCCGGCTCGCACACCAAGTTTGCAAGATCAAAGCTTATCAGGACTTTGGAATCTGGCATTATTTCTGCTTACAGGCTACGGGACTAACAGTAAAGTCCGTGGGGGGTTGACCTGCATAGGGGCGGGGCGTTCTCGTGCCCACGCCTTCTCAAGTTTAATACTATTCTGGGTCATATAACGGAGGGACGTCTGGCGGACTTGGATGTGGCTCTCTGCCCTGCCCCTTGACATATGAAGTGGGTTATTGAAAGAGGTTTACACAACACAAACATAGGAGCTCGCTAACCTCATATCAAAGAACAAGGGTGTGCCACTGTATTTTAGTTACGGAACAGCTTTGGTACACTGTTCTACGGTGATTCCGGACATACATATTATTGGATCTTAGCCTTGAAAAAGTCCTGCTGGACGAAACACGTGTCAGCTGCCGGTGTGTTTTTGTATGTGGACACTTGAGATCAAGAAAGGAAAATAAAAGAATAAGAAAAATCCAAAAAATCTGATGGACTCACTTTTTTCTACTATCTATTATCTACACTGCTATTTGACCTTACGTTGTTTGGAGACTTACCCCGTGTGCCACGGCATTTGTGTATATCTCTGTAAAACATGTCCAACCATCTCTGTCCTGAGGCGGTGCTCCATATTGACACATCCTGACCAATCCCATCTACACCACATCTTCAGCCCCCCTCCACTCCCACCTCTGAAGCTGAACCAGATGTGAAGGCGGCTTCCAAAACCCCAGCATGACAGGCCGGGGTCCTGGGCCAGAGCCCACCCGGACCATGCCTTAAAATGTGTCTGGACCCACCAACTAAAAGAAGAAACAATTGATATACCCTTTGTGAAGAAACCATCAGCAGCTCTCAAGGAGAGGGTGTGGCTTAACGGCTAGGATGGCCGACCTCGAAGCTGGGGAATCAGGTTCGAATCTGGGGGGAGGCTCACACATCCTATGATTCTGGGCAAATCACTTAATCTCCCCGTGCCCCAAAAATATGAATGTGTCCTGAAACACAACTGGTGCTCATGTAAAGCGCTCTGAAACCTTCAGGTCGAGTTTCTGCTACATAAAACAAAAAATAAAAAAAAGAGCTCCCCACGTGCCATTCCATCCCTTATCTGCCATATATAACAAATGTTATTTCCAGTGTACTGGTCAAAGAGAGCACCCAACAGACGTGGAAGAGGTGTGGCGCCGCGGCTGGGGTGACTGACTCCGGAATCTGGGGAACACGGTTTTATCCCCGGCACCGGCGGCAGATGAGCCCAGCACCATGTGAATCTGGGCAATAGCTTGCTTAATCTTCCTGACAGCCCCCAGCGCCTAGAGACCCTTACGGGTGATTGTGCGCTTTACAAATGTGGATTATTATTATTATTACTCAAGATCAAGAAATTGTTCAGCTAAGGGGTCTGATGGATTTTGGATTTATAACTCTGTTTTTATGGCTGTGTATTGATTCAATTTTCTTTTTTGATTGTAGGATTTTAATTAATCATGCAATAAAGAATTATATATTGACTCAAGAGCCCATGGAACTAAAAAGGCTGCTGCACAATCCCGAGGGAGGCTTCAGACCACCTGGAGGGACTGAGTCTAGGGGAGGCGTAAGAGGGGGTCACCCCCTGCATAGATGGCGTCCAACGAAGAACCCCTATCCTGTGACTGAGGTCAGCAACTTACGATGCAGAAGGAACCTGAAGGTGTGACCAGACAGAGGATTCTGGCTCAGTCCTTGAATAGATTCAAATCCACCCACCTTTCTTTAGCCAACAAATCCGCCTGGACTTGTCCCCCCCATCCATGAGGAGGGAAACTTGTGGCAGCTACGCGTGGGAGCATTGACTCTACCTCCTGAGGTCTAACATGTGCATGTGACCTCTGACCCAGGTGATCAAACACGCCCTTTAATGTCAGAAATATGTGGCAGAGATCCAGGTTCACCTCTGGATGGAGAGGACCCAGAGACCCCACCAGCATCTTGAGATGCCTGGACCGTGTACGCGTGGACGAAGGACGGCTCTGAGTGTACTCTCACCAGTAGCATCTTCACCAGGAGTATTGTGTTTCCGTTCGTGTTCATAGTTTCGAGACACTCCTTGGAGTATTCATGCGCTATACAAATTCCTTTCATTCGTTCATTCAAGGAGTCCACACATCCAAGAAACAAAGCAGAAGCCTCGGGATCCACTCTCACTGTGATCCACCAATCTCATCTCTCCCTACCCGCTGTCTGCCCCAAATACAAGTCTGGGAAGGGAATGGATCTTCAACGCAACCCACTCTAAAAGCAGCTTGCCTCGTCACAATCCAAGCACCGCCTGAAACTGACGAGATCGCTGGCGCTTCTTGACACAGGACATTCACACTTCCTTATCCAGTAAACAGCTGAGAAACCAAAAATTCACACTGAAGCAGCCAGAACAGGCTTGAATCTGGAAAGGAAGCACCACGGGGCTCCCATGCTGACATCACTTCCTGAATCTTATTGGGATATGGGACCTTCTTCAGAACATCATGCAGCAGGTGGAACAGAGCAGGCATGGCAGAAGAATCATCAGGACAGAGCGCCTAGGCTTTAGAAATGCGCTCAGCCTGGAAGTGAGATCCACAAATGACGCTCTCTTCTTGAATTCTGCAAGAAGCCGAAAACCTGGCTTTTTAATTAACCACGTACCATAGGCAGGGCTTGGCTGTGGAGTGGTGTGGCTCACCGATTAGAAGCGGCAGACCCGGAAGCAGAGGACGCCCTGGGACCAGGGTTCAATTCCTGACGCGGCAGGGTCGTGTACCAGGGTCAGCGGTCTCGATAATTCTCGCCTCGGTGCCTACTCTAACCAGGGATCACACTTGGCAACTCTGGGCATTAGCTTGCTTCATCTCCACAACGGCCCCCACAGACGCCGGGGATGCCTGGTTTCACCTTGGGGATACCCAGAAAGGGACCATCTCACTGGGAAAGCCAGGACGGGTTCCCCAGCGGTCTACAGTGCGGAGATACCCCATGTGGGGTGATTCATGCGCTTTACAAGACATCATTACATTTCATTACATTACAACCACTTTCAGTGCCAGGGCACTCTCACGGGTGATTAACAAACCCACTCTAGGCAGAGCTTGGCACACACCTGCTCAGCGCCAGGATACCCTCATGGTTGATAGTGCACTTTACAAATACACATCAAATATCCATCTTGCCCAAGGCAGGGCACGCACCTCCTCAGCACCAGAACCACCCATGGTACACTAGGCATGGCTGGGCACGCACCTCCTCAGCACCAGAACCACCCATGGTACACTAGGCATGGCAGGGCACCCACCTCCTCTGCACCAGAACCACCCATGGTACACTAGGCATGGCTGGGCACGCACCTCCTCAGCACCAGAACCACCCATGGTACACTAGGCATGGCTGGGCACGCACCTCCTCAGCACCAGAACCACCCATGGTACACTAGGCATGGCTGGGCACGCACCTCCTCAGCACCAGAACCACCCATGGTACACTAGGCATGGCAGGGCACCCACCTCCTCTGCACCAGAACCACCCATGGTACACTAGGCATGGCTGGGCACGCACCTCCTCAGCATCAGAACCACCCATGGTGCACTAGGCATGGCTGGGCACGCACCTCCTCCGCACCAGAACCACCCATGGTACACTAGGCATGGCAGGGCACCCACCTCCTCTGCACCAGAACCACCCATGGTACACTAGGCATGGCTGGGCACGCACCTCCTCAGCACCAGAACCACCCATGGTACACTAGGCATGGCTGGGCACGCACCTCCTCCGCACCAGAACCACCCATGGTACACTAGGCATGGCTGGGCACGCACCTCCTCCGCACCAGAACCACCCATGGTACACTAGGCATGGCTGGGCACGCACCTCCTCAGCACCAGAACCACCCATGGTACACTAGGCATGGCAGGGCACCCACCTCCTCTGCACCAGAACCACCCATGGTACACTAGGCATGGCTGGGCACGCACCTCCTCAGCATCAGAACCACCCATGGTGCACTAGGCATGGCTGGGCACGCACCTCCTCCGCACCAGAACCACCCATGGTACACTAGGCATGGCTGGGCACGCACCTCCTCCGCACCAGAACCACCCATGGTGCACTAGGCATGGCTGGGCACGCACCTCCTCAGCACCAGAACCACCCATGGTACACTAGGCATGGCTGGGCACGCACCTCCTCAGCACCAGAACCACCCATGGTACACTAGGCATGGCAGGGCACGCACCTCCTCAGCACCAGAACCACCCATGGTACACTAGGCATGGCTGGGCACGCACCTCCTCAGCACCAGAACCACCCATGGTACACTAGGCATGGCAGAGCACGCACCTCCTCCGCACCAGAACCACCCATGGTACACTAGGCAGGGCACGCACCTCCTCCGCACCAGAACCACCCATGGTACACTAGGCATGGCTGGGCACGCACCTCCTCAGCACCAGAACCACCCATGGTACACTAGGCATGGCTGGGCACGCACCTCCCCCGCACCAGAACCACCCATGGTACACTAGGCATGGCTGGGCACGCACCTCCTCAGCACCAGAACCACCCATGGTACACTAGGCATGGCTGGGCACGCACCTCATCAGCACCAGAACCACCCATGGTACACTAGGCATGGCTGGGCACGCACTTCCTCAGCACCAGAACCACCCATGGTGCACTAGGCATGGCTGGGCACGCACCTCCTCAGCACCAGAACCACCCATGGTACACTAGGCATGGTTGGGCACGCACCTCCTCAGTCCAGAACCACCCATGGTACACTAGGCATGGCTGGGCACGCACCTCCTCAGCACCAGAACCACCCATGGTGCACTAGGCATGGCTGGGCACGCACCTCCTCAGCACCAGAACCACCCATGGTGCACTAGGCATGGCTGGGCACGCACCTCCTCAGCACCAGAACCACCCATGGTGCACTAGGCATGGCAGGGCACGCACCTCCTCAGCACCAGAACCACCCATGGTACACTAGGCATGGCTGGGCACGCACCTCCTCAGCACCAGAACCACCCATGGTACACTAGGCATGGCAGGGCACGCACCTCCTCAGCACCAGAACCACCCATGGTACACTAGGCATGGCTGGGCACGCACCTCCTCAGCACCAGAACCACCCATGGTACACTAGGCATGGCAGGGCACGCACCTCCTCCGCACCAGAACCACCCATGGTACACTAGGCATGGCAGGGCACGCACCTCCTCCGCACCAGAACCACCCATGGTGCACTAGGCATGGCAGGGCACGCACCTCCTCAGCACCAGAACCACCCATGGTACACTAGGCATGGCTGGGCACGCACCTCCTCAGCACCAGAACCACCCATGGTACACTAGGCATGGCTGGGCACGCACCTCATCAGCACCAGAACCACCCATGGTACACTAGGCATGGCTGGGCACGCACTTCCTCAGCACCAGAACCACCCATGGTGCACTAGGCATGGCTGGGCACGCACCTCCTCAGCACCAGAACCACCCATGGTACACTAGGCATGGTTGGGCACGCACCTCCTCAGCACCAGAACCACCCATGGTACACTAGGCATGGCTGGGCACGCACCTCCTCAGCACCAGAACCACCCATGGTGCACTAGGCATGGCTGGGCACGCACCTCCTCAGCACCAGAACCACCCATGGTACACTAGGCATGGCTGGGCACGCACCTCCTCAGCACCAGAACCACCCATGGTACACTAGGCATGGCAGGGCACGCACCTCCTCAGCACCAGAACCACCCATGGTACACTAGGCATGGCTGGGCACGCACCTCCTCAGCACCAGAACCACCCATGGTACACTAGGCATGGCAGGGCACGCACCTCCTCCGCACCAGAACCACCCATGGTACACTAGGCATGGCAGGGCACGCACCTCCTCCGCACCAGAACCACCCATGGTGCACTAGGCATGGCAGGGCACGCACCTCCTCAGCACCAGAACCACCCATGGTACACTAGGCATGGCTGGGCACGCACCTCCTCAGCACCAGAACCACCCATGGTACACTAGGCATGGCTGGGCACGCACCTCCTCAGCACCAGAACCACCCATGGTACACTAGGCATGGCAGGGCACGCACCTCCTCCGCACCAGAACCACCCATGGTACACTAGGCATGGCTGGGCACGCACCTCCTCAGCACCAGAACCACCCATGGTGCACTAGGCATGGCAGGGCACGCACTTCCTCAGCACCAGAACCACCCATGGTACACTAGGCATGGCAGGGCACGCACCTCCTCAGCACCAGAACCACCCATGGTACACTAGGCATGGCTGGGCACGCACCTCCTCAGCACCAGAACCACCCATGGTACACTAGGCATGGCAGGGCACGCACCTCCTCAGCACCAGAACCACCCATGGTACACTAGGCATGGCTGGGCACGCACCTCCTCAGCACCAGAACCACCCATGGTACACTAGGCATGGCAGGGCACGCACCTCCTCCGCACCAGAACCACCCATGGTACACTAGGCATGGCTGGGCACGCACCTCCTCAGCACCAGAACCACCCATGGTACACTAGGCATGGCTGGGCACGCACCTCCTCAGCACCAGAACCACCCATGGTACACTAGGCATGGCTGGGCACGCACCTCCTCAGCACCAGAACCACCCATGGTACACTAGGCATGGCTGGGCACGCACCTCCTCAGCACCAGAACCACCCATGGTACACTAGGCATGGCTGGGCACGCACCTCCTCAGCACCAGAACCACCCATGGTACACTAGGCATGGCTGGGCACGCACCTCCTCAGCACCAGAACCACCCATGGTACACTAGGCATGGCAGGGCACGCACCTCCTCAGCACCAGAACCACCCATGGTACGCTAGGCATGGCAGGGCACGCACCTCCTCCGCACCAGAACCACCCATGGTACACTAGGCAGGGCACGCACCTCCTCCGCACCAGAACCACCCATGGTACACTAGGCATGGCAGGGCACGCACCTCCTCAGCACCAGAACCACCCATGGTACACTAGGCATGGCTGGGCACGCACCTCCTCAGCACCAGAACCACCCATGGTACACTAGGCATGGCAGGGCACGCACCTCCTCAGCACCAGAACCACCCATGGTACACTAGGCATGGCTGGGCACGCACCTCCTCAGCACCAGAACCACCCATGGTACACTAGGCATGGCAGAGCACGCACCTCCTCCGCACCAGAACCACCCATGGTACACTAGGCAGGGCACGCACCTCCTCCGCACCAGAACCACCCATGGTACACTAGGCATGGCTGGGCACGCACCTCCTCAGCACCAGAACCACCCATGGTACACTAGGCATGGCTGGGCACGCACCTCCCCCGCACCAGAACCACCCATGGTACACTAGGCATGGCTGGGCACGCACCTCCTCAGCACCAGAACCACCCATGGTACACTAGGCATGGCTGGGCACGCACCTCATCAGCACCAGAACCACCCATGGTACACTAGGCATGGCTGGGCACGCACTTCCTCAGCACCAGAACCACCCATGGTGCACTAGGCATGGCTGGGCACGCACCTCCTCAGCACCAGAACCACCCATGGTACACTAGGCATGGTTGGGCACGCACCTCCTCAGTCCAGAACCACCCATGGTACACTAGGCATGGCTGGGCACGCACCTCCTCAGCACCAGAACCACCCATGGTGCACTAGGCATGGCTGGGCACGCACCTCCTCAGCACCAGAACCACCCATGGTGCACTAGGCATGGCTGGGCACGCACCTCCTCAGCACCAGAACCACCCATGGTGCACTAGGCATGGCAGGGCACGCACCTCCTCAGCACCAGAACCACCCATGGTACACTAGGCATGGCTGGGCACGCACCTCCTCAGCACCAGAACCACCCATGGTACACTAGGCATGGCAGGGCACGCACCTCCTCAGCACCAGAACCACCCATGGTACACTAGGCATGGCTGGGCACGCACCTCCTCAGCACCAGAACCACCCATGGTACACTAGGCATGGCAGGGCACGCACCTCCTCCGCACCAGAACCACCCATGGTACACTAGGCATGGCAGGGCACGCACCTCCTCCGCACCAGAACCACCCATGGTGCACTAGGCATGGCAGGGCACGCACCTCCTCAGCACCAGAACCACCCATGGTACACTAGGCATGGCTGGGCACGCACCTCCTCAGCACCAGAACCACCCATGGTACACTAGGCATGGCTGGGCACGCACCTCATCAGCACCAGAACCACCCATGGTACACTAGGCATGGCTGGGCACGCACTTCCTCAGCACCAGAACCACCCATGGTGCACTAGGCATGGCTGGGCACGCACCTCCTCAGCACCAGAACCACCCATGGTACACTAGGCATGGTTGGGCACGCACCTCCTCAGCACCAGAACCACCCATGGTACACTAGGCATGGCTGGGCACGCACCTCCTCAGCACCAGAACCACCCATGGTGCACTAGGCATGGCTGGGCACGCACCTCCTCAGCACCAGAACCACCCATGGTACACTAGGCATGGCTGGGCACGCACCTCCTCAGCACCAGAACCACCCATGGTACACTAGGCATGGCAGGGCACGCACCTCCTCAGCACCAGAACCACCCATGGTACACTAGGCATGGCTGGGCACGCACCTCCTCAGCACCAGAACCACCCATGGTACACTAGGCATGGCAGGGCACGCACCTCCTCCGCACCAGAACCACCCATGGTACACTAGGCATGGCAGGGCACGCACCTCCTCCGCACCAGAACCACCCATGGTGCACTAGGCATGGCAGGGCACGCACCTCCTCAGCACCAGAACCACCCATGGTACACTAGGCATGGCTGGGCACGCACCTCCTCAGCACCAGAACCACCCATGGTACACTAGGCATGGCTGGGCACGCACCTCCTCAGCACCAGAACCACCCATGGTACACTAGGCATGGCAGGGCACGCACTTCCTCAGCACCAGAACCACCCATGGTACACTAGGCATGGCAGGGCACGCACCTCCTCAGCACCAGAACCACCCATGGTACACTAGGCATGGCTGGGCACGCACCTCCTCAGCACCAGAACCACCCATGGTACACTAGGCATGGCAGGGCACGCACCTCCTCAGCACCAGAACCACCCATGGTACACTAGGCATGGCTGGGCACGCACCTCCTCAGCACCAGAACCACCCATGGTACACTAGGCATGGCAGGGCACGCACCTCCTCCGCACCAGAACCACCCATGGTACACTAGGCATGGCTGGGCACGCACCTCCTCAGCACCAGAACCACCCATGGTACACTAGGCATGGCTGGGCACGCACCTCCTCAGCACCAGAACCACCCATGGTACACTAGGCATGGCTGGGCACGCACCTCCTCAGCACCAGAACCACCCATGGTACACTAGGCATGGCTGGGCACGCACCTCCTCAGCACCAGAACCACCCATGGTACACTAGGCATGGCTGGGCACGCACCTCCTCAGCACCAGAACCACCCATGGTACACTAGGCATGGCAGGGCACGCACCTCCTCAGCACCAGAACCACCCATGGTACGCTAGGCATGGCAGGGCACGCACCTCCTCCGCACCAGAACCACCCATGGTACGCTAGGCATGGCTGGGCACGCACCTCCTCAGCACCAGAACCACCCATGGTACGCTAGGCATGGCTGGGCACGCACCTCCTCAGCACCAGAACCACCCATGATACGCTAGGCATGGCTGGGCACGCACCTCCTCCGCACCAGAACCACCCATGGTACACTAGGCATGGCTGGGCACGCACCTCCTCAGCACCAGAACCACCCATGGTACACTAGGCATGGCAGGGCACGCACCTCCTCAGCACCAGAACCACCCATGGTACACTAGGCATGGCAGGGCACGCACCTCCTCCGCACCAGAACCACCCATGGTACACTAGGCATGGCTGGGCACGCACCTCCTCAGCACCAGAACCACCCATGGTACACTAGGCATGGCTGGGCACGCACCTCCTCAGCACCAGAACCACCCATGGTACACTAGGCATGGCTGGGCACGCACCTCCTCAGCACCAGAACCACCCATGGTAACTAGGCATGGCTGGGCACGCACCTCCTCAGCACCAGAACCACCCATGGTGCACTAGGCATGGCTGGGCACGCACCTCCTCAGCACCAGAACCACCCATGGTACACTAGGCATGGCTGGGCACGCACCTCCTCAGCACCAGAACCACCCATGGTGCACTAGGCATGGCTGGGCACGCACCTCCTCAGCACCAGAACCACCCATGGTAACTAGGCATGGCTGGGCACGCACCTCCTCAGCACCAGAACCACCCATGGTACACTAGGCATGGCTTGGCACGCACCTCCTCAGCACCAGAACCACCCATGGTACACTAGGCATGGCTGGGCACGCACCTCCTCAGCACCAGAACCACCCATGGTACACTAGGCATGGCTGGGCACGCACCTCCTCAGCACCAGAACCACCCATGGTACACTAGGCATGGCTGGGCACGCACCTCCTCAGCACCAGAACCACCCATGGTAACTAGGCATGGCAGGGCACGCACCTCCTCAGCACCAGAACCACCCATGGTGCACTAGGCATGGCAGGGCACGCACCTCCTCAGCACCAGAACCACCCATGGTACACTAGGCATGGCAGGGCACGCACCTCCTCCGCACCAGAACCACCCATGGTACACTAGGCATGGCTGGGCACGCACCTCCTCAGCACCAGAACCACCCATAGTACACTAGGCATGGCTGGGCACGCACCTCCTCAGCACCAGAACCACCCATGGTACACTAGGCATGGCTGGGCACGCACCTCCTCAGCACCAGAACCACCCATGGTACACTAGGCATGGCTGGGCACGCACCTCCTCAGCACCTGAACCACCCATGGTACACTAGGCATGGCTGGGCACGCACCTCCTCAGCACCAGAACCACCCATGGTGCACTAGGCATGGCTGGGCACGCACCTCCTCAGCACCAGAACCACCCATGGTACACTAGGCATGGCTGGGCACGCACCTCCTCAGCACCAGAACCACCCATGGTGCACTAGGCATGGCTGGGCACGCACCTCCTCAGCACCAGAACCACCCATGGTAACTAGGCATGGCAGGGCACGCACCTCCTCAGCACCAGAACCACCCATGGTGCACTAGGCATGGCTGGGCACGCACCTCCTCAGCACCAGAACCACCCATGGTACACTAGGCATGGCTGGGCACGCACCTCCTCAGCACCAGAACCACCCATGGTGCACTAGGCATGGCTGGGCACGCACCTCCTCAGCACCAGAACCACCCATGGTAACTAGGCATGGCAGGGCACGCACCTCCTCAGCACCAGAACCACCCATGGTACACTAGGCATGGCTGGGCACGCACCTCCTCAGCACCAGAACCACCCATGGTAACTAGGCATGGCAGGGCACGCACCTCCTCAGCACCAGAACCACCCATGGTGCACTAGGCATGGCTGGGCACGCACCTCCTCAGCACCAGAACCACCCATGGTAACTAGGCATGGCTGGGCACGCGCCTCCTCAGCACCAGAACCACCCATGGTACACTAGGCATGGCTGGGCACGCGCCTCCTCAGCACCAGAACCACCCATGGTGCACTAGGCATGGCTGGGCACGCACCTCCTCAGCACCAGAACCACCCATGGTGCACTAGGCATGGCTGGGCACGCACCTCCTCAGCACCAGAACCACCCATGGTACACTAGGCATGGCAGGGCACGCGCCTCCTCAGCACCAGAACCACCCATGGTACACTAGGCATGGCTGGGCACCCGCCTCCTCAGCACCAGAACCACCCATGGTACACTAGGCATGGCTGGGCACCCGCCTCCTCAGCACCAGAACCACCCATGGTACACTAGGCATGGCTGGGCACGCACCTCCTCAGCACCAGAACCACCCATGGTACACTAGGCATGGCTGGGCACGCACCTCCTCAGCACCAGAACCACCCATGGTACACTAGGCATGGCTGGGCACGCACCTCCTCAGCACCAGAACCACCCATGGTACACTAGGCATGGCTGGGCACGCACCTCCTCAGCACCAGAACCACCCATGGTACACTAGGCATGGCTGGGCACGCGCCTCCTCAGCACCAGAACCACCCATGGTACACTAGGCATGGCTGGGCACCCGCCTCCTCAGCACCAGAACCACCCATGGTACACTAGGCATGGCTGGGCACCCGCCTCCTCAGCACCAGAACCACCCATGGTACACTAGGCATGGCTGGGCACCCGCCTCCTCTGCACCAGAACCACCCATGGTACACTAGGCATGGCTGGGCACCCGCCTCCTCAGCACCAGAACCACCCATGGTACACTAGGCATGGCTGGGCACGCACCTCCTCAGCACCAGAACCACCCATGGTACACTAGGCATGGCTGGGCACGCACCTCCTCAGCACCAGAACCACCCATGGTACACTAGGCATGGCTGGGCACGCACCTCCTCAGCACCAGAACCACCCATGGTACACTAGGCATGGCTGGGCACGCACCTCCTCAGCACCAGAACCACCCATGGTACACTAGGCATGGCAGGGCACGCACCTCCTCAGCACCAGAACCACCCATGGTACACTAGGCATGGCAGGGCACGCACCTCCTCAGCACCAGAACCACCCATGGTACACTAGGCATGGCTGGGCACGCACCTCCTCAGCACCAGAACCACCCATGGTACACTAGGCATGGCTGGGCACGCACCTCCTCAGCACCAGAACCCCCCATGGTACACTAGGCATGGCTGGGCACGCACCTCCTCAGCACCAGAACCCCCCATGGTACACTAGGCATGGCTGGGCACGCACCTCCTCAGCACCAGAACCATCCATGGTACACTAGGCATGGCTGGGCACGCACCTCCTCAGCACCAGAACCACCCATGGTACACTAGGCATGGCTGGGCACGCACCTCCTCAGCACCAGAACCACCCATGGTACACTAGGCATGGCTGGGCACGCACCTCCTCAGCACCAGAACCACCCATGGTACACTAGGCATGGCTGGGCACGCACCTCCTCAGCACCAGAACCACCCATGGTACACTAGGCATGGCTGGGCACGCACAGCTGCTTTGCACCAGGGCACCCTCGCGGGTAACAGCACACTTTACAAATATACAGAACATACTGCATTCGGTTCAGTAAAGAACTGAAAACCATCAAAGGCAGAAAAGCCTGGACGTAGCTAGGTCAGTAAGACGCGGTGTGAACTTTATATTTTCCAACAATCGCAGGTTAAAATGCACTATATGAGAAGCAAAGCAGAGGAGTGGCGTTGAGGAGCAGCTGGAAGAGAGAGGAGGGCGGATTGTGAGATACTTGAACTTAATATTTTGCAAAATAGCTAGTTTTAATGTCTTTAAAACAGATGAGAGTGTGTGCGTCTCTGTGTTTTATCGGCATGTGTATGCAAAAATCCCGAGTGAAATCCGACAAACACCTCACCATACCCGACTTAACGCCCCTGTACCCAACTATTTACTAGAGAATACATTTATTAGGGGGTGCAACATGCCAAACAATTCCCCCATGAAGGTAATCTTTCTATCAGCATCACGTTATACAGGGACCTCCTGCTGACTATACGGCACTGGCCGCACCATTCGAAGCACCTTCGCTGTTTATCAACAAATCACCAACTCCCTGATACAGAATCCATAACTGGGAGTTCCTCAGGATCAAACTGGCACCCAATCATTAAAGTTGCTGCTTTACCCCTCATACCCGTCATCAGTTTTACTTCCATTCAATGATTGCCCTCTATCTTAGACTCTTAGTGGCCATGAGGCAACATCATCCGGCTGCAAAAAAATTGGAATAAATAAGTGAATAGACAAACTCTACCCTAGACATGAACCAGGCCTGAAGCAGCACTTACTTGCAGGCGGTGAGTTAAGCTCCTTCAGGAATCCAGCAGACTCCCCGTTGACCAGCGGCGTCGAGGTCTTGTCATTCGACATGGCGGGTAGTGGCTGATGGATACGCCCCCCTTCGTCCTTTGCAGATGCATTGACCTCCTCATGCATAGGCGATGCTGGGGATGTGCCGTTTGATGTGACGTGCTGTGGCGGGGCTCTGCCCTCTCGTTCAAACAGTGACTGGAGCTGCTTAATGGTGTTGGCATGGTCCACTTGTAGAGGGGGGGTGGTGGTCTTCTTACCAGATGGGACTGGTGTTGGCGGAAGGATAGGCTCTTTGTTTTCAATCAGAATGACGGAGGGCTCCGCTTTTTGAGAGGATGTAGAGGTCTTGGTAGGTGATGTGACTGGTGTTGGTAGGAGGATGGCTTCTCCTTCTTCCTTGAGAGTGGTGGAAGGATCCACTTGCAGAGGTGTTGTAGGGGTCTTACTACTTGATGCCACTGGCTCTTTGTTTTCAATCAGAATGATGGTGGGCTCAGCTTTTTGAGGAGATGTAGTTGTCTTGGCACCTGATGTGACAAGTGTTGATAGAAGGATGGTCTCTCCTTCCATGAGAGTTTTGGAAGGTTCCATTTGTGGTGGTGTTGTAGGGGTCTTACTACTTGATGTCACTGGCTCTTTGTTTTCAATCAGAATGATTGTGGGCTCCCCCTTTTGAGGGGATGTAGTTGTCTTGGAACCTGATGTGATTGGTGTTGGCGGATGGACGGCCGTCCCTTCGTCCTTCAGAGTGTTGGTATGCTCCACCTTGAGATATGATGTAGACGTCTTCTTACCTGAGGTGAGTGGGCCCGGCTGCGGGCTTTGCTCCTTCTCGAAGAGTGACTGCAGCTGCTTCAGTGAGGAGGTGTTCTCCCCATTGGAAGGTGATGTTGGGGTCCTTTTTTTGGGTGAAACTGGTTTAGGCTGAGGAGCTTTCTCCCTCTCGAACAGCGACTGGAGTTGCTTTATTGAGCTAACTGGTTCCCCGTTGGTCAATGATGTTCTCGTCTTCGAATTCGAGGGTTCTAGGTAAAGCTCATTCTCTTCCAGTGACTGCGTATGAGGACTCTCGGCTTCCCCCGATGCCGGTGATTCTGGGGTCTCGCTAGTTGAGTGGAGGGGGATGATCAGTATCTCTGGCTCCCATTGGTTGCCCTTTTCATCCATGGTCAAAGGTGGAGAGGAAACCTAAAGGACAAAGAACAGTCCAATAAATGAGGTGCACAACTTAGTATAATACTAAAAATGTGTTAACACATGTTAAAGGTCACTGATCACTAACAGAGAAGGCCAAGCACATCATGTGACTACATGAGTACCGCCAGACACGTCAAGACCTCTTTAAGGCTGGTGGGGAGACAAGGACATTTATCAGACCACGTCAGCAGAGATAATCTAATAAGAAAGGTAGCAAAGTTAAATTGTCCCCTTATCAAATAAGAACCTGTAGAGACAAGTGTTCTATCATTAATGGGTCAGTGTAGTAACTCAACACACAGAAGGATTCCCAGCAGGAAGCCGGTGCAGTAGATGTGCGCCTTCAATGAGATATTTGTTTTTTGTTCTAATATTTTATTAGATTAAAAAGAGCATATAAAGAGTTAAATATAGTCACACGCAATACATTGATAAAAGGACAATAACAAATACAGAGTTAATACTGTGAAATATACTTCCTTCATACCAACATAAATAGTATATGTTATAGTCAATATCATCAAAAAAGATAAAAATCGAAGGACTGCATGTATTGCTTGATAAAAAGAAGAATAAGTTGAGTAAAAGAAAAAGAAAAGGAAAGAAAAAAGAAATAGGGAAGGGAAGAGAGGGAAAGATGAAAAAGAAAAGGAGGACGAATAAAGTTAGAAAAAAGAAAAAAGAAGAAAGAGTAGAGAATGAAGAGTAGAGAGTAAGTAGATAACATACTAAAGAATTCCAAATGATGTCTTATATCTATACTACTATAATAAAGTTAAAACTTTCAGGCTTTGAGGCGGGTAAACTCTGGAACCATTGCGCCAATCTACACACCCGATACACCATTGAAATCGTCAGGGTGTGTAGATGGTTATAGGCTATATAAATGACAAAATAAAATGTTATTTACAATATTTATATTTTAAAAAAAAGTAGTCCCCCCCAAAGTAGCGCCGGGCGCGACGTGCGTGCTCACGTCAGCACGGGGAGGAGAGGCGTCCGAGGAGCGGCGGACATGGCGCGGGGGAGGAGCGGTGACGTGAGGCCAGCGGCGGTGGGAGCAGGGGAGAGGCGGACATGGCGTGGGGGAGGAGCGGCGGCGGAAAGCGGTGAGGAGCACAGCGGCGGAGCGGAGAAATGAGGACCGGCGGCTGAGGCGCGAGGAGCGGTGAAATGAGGACCTGCGGCTCAGGTAAGGCCCGGATTCTCAGGATGTTGCGAGATTTGAACCGGGGACCCGTGGCTCCATAGGGCACAAATAGCGTGCACAACCCTTACATTCCTCCGGCACTATTCACCGACAGACTTCCTTCAGAAAAATGTGCCCCCACATCCCCCGCGCGCGCACCTGCTTTACAAGACACCAGGCGCTGCATTAATTTACTTTACCCCGGCCCTATGAATCTTCGGACAGGCATAGGAGGGCCCCAGAATCATACATCACTGCATTCCCCGCTTTACAAGACACTAGGCGCTGCATTCATTAGTGATGGATGTTATGTTGATACATCGCGTGCTTTAACCACACGTTGAATACATCTAGCCTTATGCAATAACCTCACTCATATGTGTAGCGCATCGAAAGTGAATTCATCAGGCACTCTTCTATAGATATTATAATAAAACTGGTGTTACCCATGTTGCCAGCACCAGAACGATGAACGTCTCAGCCAGCCGTACCACGGTGAACCTGCCAGCTAAGCAATTCTCTGCTTCAGATATGTTACCACGCCCCACTTCCCCCCCCCCTTTCTTAAGAACACGGACTTGCTGTGAAGTGAGTTATGCTACATCTAACCTTATGCAAGAACCTCTCTCCCGCAATGGCTCATATGTGTAGCGCATCGAAAGTGAATTCATCAGGCACTCTTCTATAGATATTCTAATAAAACTGGTGTTACCCATGTTGCCAGCACTAGAACGATGAACGTCTCAGCCAGCCGTACCACGGTGAACCTGCCAGCTAAGCAATCCTCTGCTTCAGATATGTTACCACGCCCCACTGCCCCCCCCACTGTCTTAAGAACACGGACTTGCTGTGAAGTGAGTTATGCTACATCTAGCCTTATGCAATGACTCATATGTGTAGCGCACTGAAAGTGAATTCATCAGCCACTCTTCTGTAGATCTATATCTATACTACTATAATAAAGTAAGAACTTTCAGGCTTTGAGGCGGGTAAACTCGGGAACCACAGCGCCAATCTACACACCTGATACACAGTTGAAATCGTCAGGGTGTGTAGATGGTTATGGGCTATATAAATGACAAAATAAAATGTTATTTACAATATTTATATATTTTTTTAAAGTAGTTAAAAGTAGTGGGGAACGGGTGGCGCACACTCTCATGAGTCAGGGAGGTGTCTTTCAAGTGAACACTCACACAAACGCACAGCTTGACTGGTGCCATTTTGGAAAAACAGAATGTGTGGCATGAGCACTTGGAAGCCAGAAAACAAATTCCCATGAGAAGTCCCAAATCCCATACAACTTAAAAAGTAGGGGTGGCAATTCAAGAGAAATCCTTATTCCTATTAAAAGTCTCAAATCCCTCCGCGGAAGTGGGTCCGAATATGGGGCGCATGGAACGAATACAGGGGCAATTTGTGCGAACCACCGGTGCTGGACAGTGAGGATGATTCAGAGTGAGGGTGACAGAAACAGATGGAGCCTTGACATTGTTTTGGGTGATTTCGCTATCATGGTTGTATGTATACTTATCAGCTACATTTTCAATTTACATCTCTAATGCTGATCACTGCCTATAAATTGTAAGATCACTGTATGCCCTATGGTTTTGTTGATAAAATAATAAAAATGGTTTAAAAAAAATAAATAAAAGAGTCTCAAATCCCATAATATTTTAAAGGGAAACGTCCTTTAGGACGAAGCCGGAATCACGTTGTGCCTTCACAGTGCCGGCAACAGAACAAATCTGTCTTTAGAATGCAATCGTTCTGCATTGAAGTCGTTACATCGACTTGTTTTGGGGGGGGCGCAATGGTGGAGTGGTGTTGGAATTAAAGTCAACACCTTCCCTACTGTTGTGCAGACTGGAGTTGGAATAGTAAATTAAACTATTTCAATATCCAGCGCCCCCATAAGGCAAGTCCTTAAAAGGACTTTCGTGCAGAACCTATATGTTCTAAAGACGCATTTGTTCAAATGACGGCGTTCCTAAGGCATGCGTGAGAAACGCATGTGGAATTCCGTCATACATTCACTTATTATTATTATTATGTTACTTATATAGCGCCTGAATCGACCCCCGAAGGGGTATCTCCGCGCTTGCCTTGGGAACCCGTCCTGGCTTTTCCCTGTGAGACAGCCCCTACAGGGCATCCCCAAGGTGAAAGCCAGGCATCCCGCCGCGGGGGGGCCGTTATGGAGATTAAGCAAGCTTAATGCCCAGAGTTGCAGAGTGTGAACCCATGATTAGGTCAGGCACCGAAGCGAGAATTATCGAGTCCATGGACATTTGAGCTCAAGACCCTGCCGCGTCGGGAATTGAACCCTGGTCCCGGGTCTGACCTCTACTTCAGGGTCTGCCTGCTCTAACCAGTGAGCCACACTTCTCCATGACACACTTCTCCCCCCACCCCCCACTTAAAATGTGGGGGGTGGGGGGAGGCAGTCAGGAAAAACCCTTATTCCATAAGAAGTTCCAAATCCCAAACTGCTTACAATACTAATTTTAATAATAATAACTCATCAACTTCCGTGAATCAGCAAAATCAGGAAATACTTTACCTTTGAAGCCGTCATCCAAATCACCATTGTCTTAGTTATCTGTCAGATAGATTACGCAAACACCCTCTACTTGGGAATCGCAAATAGGCTGAAACCGCAGGAAACTAGGCTGGTCTTTCGACAACCCTGACACTGGTATATCAAGCCGTTGATCAAAAAGCTATGTCGGGTCCCGGTAGTCCAGAGAACCGTCCTCAAAAGTGGCTGCATCACTTTCAAATCTCAACACGACAAAAGCCTGGCCTTCATATCCTCCACGGTTCAGAGCTGCACCCCAAACGTAACCTAAGATCGGCCCACCTGAACCTCCTGACTATACCAAGATTTAAAAGGAAGAAGTTGGGCGGTGCTAGATTTTCACTGATTGCCCCCGCTCATGGAACTCTCTTCCCCCTGACATCAGATCCGCACTCAACTATGCGAGGTTCAAGCAACTCCTGGCTGTTCAAACAAGAAGATTGCTAATTCCCCTGACAATGTTCCGCCGACTTATTACCTTAGCGCCAAGAAACCTATCTGGTGTGCGTGCGCTCTACAAATCATCTTATTAATAGAGTTGCCATAAACTTCTCGATACCCCTCAATCAAGGAAATATCCCTCCATTGTTAGTTTCATTTTATTTCCAACACCCTTGAAACAGTTCTTTAAGGGTTTTAGTAACTAATGATACACTGTAGGAGAGTAGGGTCTGCTATCCTATGGTCACCCCAATTTTTGCTTTTTGCTTCACTGGTTTTCGACTTACTGAGGCTGTGGGCCTGCTAATCAGACCCCCAGCCTGCTGTTCTCTCTCTAAATTCATAATACATGTGCTATAGGTACATACCACAATTGGAAATGGACTCCTTGTCAGCCCCTGTACCATGCACTATAGGTGCTCAGGGCATAGGTGCCACCAAGGCCTACCAGGGGCTGAAGCATAGCTTTTGCCACCCCTGGCTGGTTCTTAAATTGACACAACTGGCTGATCACTCAGCTGGGGCAAGTGGGTGTAATCACCCCTTGCTTAGATATAGTATACCTATATCTAAACCTATATCTGGACACATATATAGCCTGTAAGCCACTCCTATGGAAGGCCTCATCAATCCTGGAGGCAGAGTGCGTGGTTTTATGTGAGATGGTGCTCTGGCGTGAGCTGAGCCTGTCTGCAGCTGTCGGGAACAACTCCCTAAGCTGATCCGGGATAATGCCATACCATATACTCTTAAGCGCATTATAATCCTCGCGGTTATATAGCAACTTTGGTTTGGCTTTATCAAAACATGTCGTGTAAGGTGTCATACGAATTGGAATACTACCCCCTCGCCAGTTCTGGCGACGGGGGTAGCATTCCACCCTTCTAGAGGGAGAAGACATGTTACTTTACTGAAACGCGGTTGATTTAAAATGAGCCTCAGATCCACAAAATGGATGCCCCTGCCACAGACACGGGTCTGACCTCCTGCTGCTGACCGAAACCCGGCAGAGGAGGCCTGGACAAAGAGTTTCCTGTCACAGGGCGGTGTCAAACCACCCCAGACAGGAGATAGTGGATTGGAGTAGGGAGGTTTCAATGAAACCAGACACTGCCTGGGGAGCACAAGGCTGCCCCTTGCAGGATCCGGCCAAACCGGTTCTGGGGCCTCCCAGCCCCTGTCCCAGCGCGGCCAGGATCAAAGGAGAGGGGTGTAACCACCCCCTTCCTGGGTCCCACCCATAGGAGGGGACCTAGCAGGATGTCCAACCCCCTAGATTCGAATAAGAGGGGGAGCAGTCCCAACGGACCTCAGATCATCCTGAAGAAACATAAGAAACGAAATCTGGACCCTTCGACTTTCTACACGACATGAGAAGACTGAAGAATCTCCCTTGTGGTCAAGGAGTGACCACCCTGTGCAAACAGGCACCATCCAGCCCTCGACCCTTGCTTTGTTGCAGTTCCCGCCGGAACTCGAGCGACAGAGATCGACGAGATCAAGCTTGCCTGCCTTCTACCTGCCCGATCCACAGTCCCTGCAGAGCTGAGACCCGTGGAGGCGACCGGAAGCGTGGGGCACGCCATCTTGAAAAGGCCACGAGACGCTGACCGTGCGGCCCACGAGTGACCCTCGAAGCTGTACACCGGGGTTTGAGAAGCCCCAGCCCCGAGCTCCACTTGCACCAAAGCTCACCCCTCCACACTCGCTGAGTGCTGCGTGGGGCCCTTCTGCTTGTGTGCGCTCGACGCGTTGGCCCGGTCACTTGCCAGCTGGCTTGTGGCCCCTGTGCCGACGAACTTTGAAATCCGACTTGCTTTTCTGGTTGCTCCAGATCTGCACCAGCTCCTGTGAAAAGGAGCACCCACTCTGACCCTCCTGGTTCGAGTGATAAGCAATCTCCCGGTTCCGCGTGGATTGCTTTTGCCAAGTGCTGTTTGCTACAATCTTCAAGCCGACGGTGCTGACGGCGAGAGCCTACGTGGGACAGATCGTGACCCGCTCCTGGACGTCGCAGATGCCCCAGAGCCCACGTGACAGCGGAGAGAAGCCTATCGACAACCGCCTGATTGCGCCCGACATTGCCTGGTTCCGTCCTGGTTCCACCCTGGTCACTGCTGAGTGACCCAGACTCTGTCCCCTCTGCTTTCAGGTACTTTTCTACATCGATCCACCCTTGGATCGCACCGGACACTTCTGCTTCACAGCGCCTGCAGCTGCAACAGCTCCAAGCACCCAGAACCTGCGTGACAGAACCCGACGCCACTTCGACCCTGTGCACCCACGGCCTGTGGGTGAGGTAACTTTGCAACGCCGGTGTCTTTACACTGGTACACACCTCTAGGGTCTGTGTCTAAAGTTCTGTGTTCCTAGGTTCAGCGGAAGTATCTTTTAATTCACTTTAACTGACTTTTACGCACCATTGACAGTGCATTGGTGCGCGCCGCACTTTCCGTGCTGCACCCGTCTCCTGTGGGCTACTCCCGACTTCTTCATTGCTTGTCCTGACTGCTCCCAGCGAATCTCTAGGCCCTAGGCCTAACCATTGTTCGTAAAGTGTTACTTATACCACTTTTTTGATATATGGTCTGAGTGGCCACCCGCCCTCATCCATAAACGTGCAACTTTATATGTGTAACAGTGCTTTTGATTTAACGCTTGTGCCCCTTTCCTCATAAAGAGTACTGGGGAGTAATTTAGAAATAAATACATATATTTTTATAATATATACTTGTGTGGTGTCCTTTCATTTGATTACAGGATTGTATGTGGTAAAACAGCTCGCTTAACACGACCTCTTAAGTTAAGCCTTTAAGGCTGCTTAGTCCATGCTACCACTAGGATAGCTTGTCTACAAGGTTGACTTACAACCTGACATCTTTGGGGTTTGTTTGGACTGATAACCAGTGGTTCCAGAATTGGAAACACTACCTATCAGGCCAACTTCTCACATTGGTGTGCAGCGGTGCGGATTTGAGCTTGCTGTTTGTTTTACCATTGCAATCTTTACATCAAATTGAAAGATCACATCAAGTACCTTAGGTACATATAAATCAAAAGCTTAGCATATTAAGTTCTACTGAACTTAGTAGTTGTAGATTAAAGGGATTAGCACACCCTGACTACAACTCACTAGCAAGGTACAGTAGGAAACCACTTAGTGTAGGTAAGTGCACCACTTACACCTCACTAGCAGTCATGTCTGATACAGGTAGAGCTTCAGGCTCTGCTCCTGTAATAGTTGATCCTATAGGGACAACATCCAGATATGACAACCTTAGCCACAAAGACCTGAGTGCCTTGTGCACAGCCAGGGGGCTAAAAAAGGGCAGAGGCCCTACCATTCCTTCCCTAGTAGCTCTCCTAGAAAAGGATGACCTAGATAAGGTGAGTCAGACTCCCTTAGAAACAGAGGAAGGGATAAACTCCCCTGAGAATGAGGATCTTCAAGATGATGTAGTAGAGGAGGAAGAAGAAGAAGAAGGCTCTGATGTAGATGAGCCTGAAGATCAGGATCAGGGGGGAAACCAGGTACAGGTTGCCAGGCTTAACCAGGCCAACTTGGACCTACATGGGAATGGAGGGGGCCAGCACCACTCCAGATCTCATAACCAAATTCTCCCAGGTAATAGAAGGGAGAGATCTCTGTCAAGGGACTCTCACCTTTCTAGTGCCTCAAGAGAATCTCAAAGAGGAATGACTTCCTCCCAGAGAAAAGAGCATAGGGCCAGGATGAGGGCTGTCCAACTCCAAATAGAAAGGGAAGAGGTAGCCTTGGCTCAAGCTAAACTTGCTTTAGCAAGAGAGAGAAAATTGTGTGGCTTAGATGCCACTGGTGGCAGCAAAGTTCCTAAAGAAAAAGACAGGGCCTATGACAATAGAAACCTGACAAAAATTGTGCCCCCTACAAGGAAGGGGATGATATCCACAAATGGATGACTGCTCTTGAGAGGGCCTGCATGGTACAGCAGGTCCCTGAGGATCAGTGGGCAGCAATTTTATGGTACTCCTTTTCTGAGAAAGGGAGGGACAGGCTCCTCACTGTTAGACCTGAGGATGCCAAAAACTACTCTGTTCTGAAGAGTGCTCTTATTGAAGGGTTTGGCCTAACCACTGAGCAATACAGGTTGTTGTTCAGAGACACCCAAAAAGCACAGACTCAGGACTGGACTGATTTTGTAGATTGTGCCACTAAGGCTCTGGAGGGTTGGCTGCAGGGAAGTAAAGTTTCAGACTATACAGGATTGTACAATCTTATGATGAGAGAACAGATCCTTAATAACTGTCAGAACCAGCTGTTGCATCAATACCTTGTTGACTCTGATTTGACCTCTCCCCAAGAATTGGGAAAGAAGGCAGACAAATGGGTCAGAACAAGGATTAAGCAGAAAAACCAGAACCAAGGTGACCAGAAGAAAACAGACCAGAAGGGTGGGAATCAGAAAGATAAAGAAAAGGACCAGAAGTCTTCAGGCCCCCAAACTAGCAATAAGGAGGGGGGTTCCCAAAATGGAAACAAGAAAAAGAAGAATGATGGCCCAAAGAAACCTTGGTGTAATACCTGCAAATCAGTTTCACACTGGGGCAGTGAATGCACTAAGAAAAATCCAGTCCCCACCACTGCAGCTCCTAAAGCAACTGCACCCCCTAGTACAGTCAGCAGTGGTGGTACACAGCCAAAGGGTTTAGTAGGGTTGACCCTGGGTACTGAGGCGGAATCTGGCCTAGTCAGAATCCCCACACAGGCAGTTCTCCTATATGATGTGGACTTATCTTTGCCCACTGCAGTAAGCCCCAGTAACCTGGGCAAATATAGGCAGACTCCCTTAATTAATGAGAAACTGGCTCAGGCCTACAGGGACACTTGTGCCAGTGTCACAATGGTGGCACCTGGCTTTGTGGACCCTGGACAAATTGTACTAGGTGAAAGTTACCTAGTGACCAATGCAAGCAACTCCACTACTTCCCATAGTGTGGCTGTTGTGAACTTCTCCTGGGGAGGGGTAGATGGCCTAAAGAAAGTTGTTGTGAGTGCAGACCTCCCAGTAGACTGTCTGTTAGGCAATGATCTTGAAAGCTCAGTTTGGTCAGAAGTGGAGTACAGGACTCATGCAGAAATGCTAGGGATTTCAGCTCATGTCCTTGCAGTGACAAGGTCTCAGGCTAAGAAGTGCCTTCCTGAACCAGTGGTGGATCTTGAAACAATAGACCAACCACAACCCAAGAGAAGGAGCAAGAGGGTTAAGGCTGTGCCTTCCCACTTGCCCCAGGTTGAGGATCAGGTTTCACAGGAAACTGATTCTGCAGTCCAAGAGGAGACTGTCTCAGAGGAGCTTGAACCTGATCAGGTTGAGTTTCTGGGGACAGGGGGACCCTCAAGGGCAGACCTGGGGCAGGCCCAATTAGATTGCCCTTCACTTGAACCCCTCAGACAGCAAGCTGCTGCTGAGGCTGCAGGGAATGCTCAAGGTACCCATAGAGTGTATTGGGATGAAGGACTCCTTTATTCAGAGGCTAGAGACCCCAAGCCTGGCACAACCAGGAGGTTGGTTATACCTTTGAAGTTTAGGGGCTTCCTTCTTACCTTGGCCCATGATATTCCCCTTGCAGGACACTTAGGCCAGAATAAGACTTGGGACAGGCTTGTTCCACACTTTCACTGGCCTCACATGTCAGAAAATGTCAAGGAGTTTTGTCGCTCCTGTGTCACTTGCCAAGCCAGTGGTAAGTCAGGTGGCACAACAAAGGCCCCCCTGATACCACTACCTGTGGTGGGGGTACCCTTTGAAAGAGTTGGAATAGACATTGTGGGTCCCATGGATCCTCAAACAGCATCTGGGCACAGATTTATACTGGTGGTAGTGGATCATGCCACCAGGTACCCAGAAGCAATTCCCCTGAGGACCACCACAGCTCCTGTGGTGGCAAAAGCCCTCATTGCAGTTTTCTCAAGAGTGGGCTTTCCAAAGGAGGTTCTTTCAGACAGAGGTACTAACTTCATGTCTGGATACTTAAAAGCAATGTGGAAAGAGTGTGGAGTAAACTATAAGTTTACCACACCCTACCATCCACAGTGCAATGGGCTTGTGGAAAGGTTCAACAAGACCCTAAAGGGAATGATAAAAGGTTTACCAGAGAAGCTTAGGCGGAAATGGGACATCCTTTTACCCTGCTTGCTCTTTGCTTACAGAGAGGTCCCACAGAAGGGGGTTGGCTACAGCCCTTTTGAACTTTTGTTTGGCCACCCTGTAAGAGGTCCATTGAGTTTGGTGAAGGAAGGATGGGAGTTACCTCTCAAAAAGCCTAAACTAGACATTGTGGACTATGTACTTGGTCTCCGCTCCAGGATGGCTGAATACATGGAGAGAGCATCCAAAAACCTTGAGGCAAGTCAGGAATTACAGAAAGCCTGGCATGACCAAAAGGCTGTTCTGGTTGAGTACCAGCCAGGGCAGAAGGTGTGGGTGTTGGACCCAGTGGGGCCAGCAGCTCTCCAGGACCAATGGACTGGACCCTACCCTATCATTGAAAAGAAGGGAGAAGTCACCTACTTGGTTGACTTTGGCACCCCTAGGAGCCCCCACAGGGTGCTCCATGTCAATCGTTTGAAAGCATTTGTTGACAGGGAGGACATGAGTCTCCTCATGGCCACAGATGGGGAACAGGAGGAAGAGAGTGACCCTCTCCCAGACCTGCTTTCCCAGAACCCTGATGATGGTTCAGTTGATGGAGTAGCCTTGGCAGGCAGCCTCACTGAGCAGCAACAGGTGGACTGCAGACAGGTGTTGCAGGCCCACAGACAATTGTTTTCACTCACACCCAGTCAGACTAACTGGTGCACCCATGAGGTGGATACTGGTGACAATCTGCCTGTGAAGAATAAGATCTACAGGCAACCTGACCATGTCAGGGATTGTATAAAGGCTGAGGTGCAAAAGATGTTGGAGCTTGGAGTGATTGAGCCATCAGAGAGCCCATGGGCTAGCCCAGTGGTCCTTGTGCCAAAACCTCATACCAAAGATGGGAAGAGAGAAATGAGGTTTTGTGTGGACTACAGAGGTCTCAATGCTGTTACTAGGACAGATGCTCATCCCATTCCAAGAGCAGATGAGCTCATTGATAAATTGGCTTCTGCCAAGTTTCTGAGCACATTTGATTTGACAGCTGGCTACTGGCAAATCAGACTAGCTGAAGAGTCAAAAGCCAAAACAGCATTCTCTACCCCTAGTGGACATTATCAGTTTGTGGTAATGCCCTTTGGTTTGAAGAATGCACCTGCCACTTTCCAAAGGTTGGTGAACCAAGTCCTTGCTGGGTTGGATGACTTTTGCGCAGCATATCTAGATGATATTGCTGTCTTTAGCTCCACCTGGGAGGATCACCTGATCCACCTGAAGAAGGTTCTGGAGGCCCTGCAAAAGGCAGGCCTGACTATCAAGGCTACTAAGTGCCAGATAGGGCAGAGCAAGGTTGTGTACTTGGGCCACCTAGTAGGTGGGGGTCAAGTTCAACCACTGGAGAGCAAGATCCAGACCATACAGGACTGGGCTCCTCCAACTACCCAGACACAAGTCAGAGCCTTCTTGGGCCTGACTGGGTATTACAGAAAATTTGTAAAGAACTATGGGTCCATTGTGACACCATTGAATGACTTGACATCCAAGAAGATGCCCAAAAAGGTTCAGTGGACAGTTAGCTGTCAAAAGGCATTTGATGACCTGAAGAAGGCCATGTGCTCTGCACCTATCCTGAAGAGTCCTGACTACTCCAAACAGTTCATTGTACAGACAGATGCTTCTGAGTTGGGGGTGGGAGCTGTGCTTTCACAACTTAATCAAGATGGTCAAGACCAGCCCATTGCTTTTATTAGCAGAAGGCTGACCCCCAGGGAGAAACGTTGGTCAGCTATTGAGAGGGAGGCCTTTGCTGTGGTTTGGGCCCTGAAGAAGTTGAGGCCATACTTGTTTGGTACTCACTTCCTAATTCAGACAGACCATAAGCCCCTCTTGTGGCTAAATCAGATGAAGGGTGAAAATCCCAAACTGCTCAGGTGGTCCATTTCCCTACAGGGGATGGACTTTACAGTGGAGCACCGCCCAGGGACTGACCATGGTAATGCAGATGGTCTCTCCTGGTACTTCCACTTAGAACATGAAGACTTATCTGGTCAAGGTTAAGTTTAATGTCCCTGCGTTTGGGGGGGGTTATGTAGGAGAGTAGGGTCTGCTATCCTATGGTCACCCCAATTTTTGCTTTTTGCTTCACTGGTTTTCGACTTACTGAGGCTGTGGGCCTGCTAATCAGACCCCCAGCCTGCTGTTCTCTCTCTAAATTCATAATACATGTGCTATAGGTACATACCACAATTGGAAATGGACTCCTTGTCAGCCCCTGTACCATGCACTATAGGTGCTCAGGGCATAGGTGCCACCAAGGCCTACCAGGGGCTGAAGCATAGCTTTTGCCACCCCTGGCTGGTTCTTAAATTGACACAACTGGCTGATCACTCAGCTGGGGCAAGTGGGTGTAATCACCCCTTGCTTAGATATAGTATACCTATATCTAAACCTATATCTGGACACATATATAGCCTGTAAGCCACTCCTATGGAAGGCCTCATCAATCCTGGAGGCAGAGTGCGTGGTTTTATGTGAGATGGTGCTCTGGCGTGAGCTGAGCCTGTCTGCAGCTGTCGGGAACAACTCCCTAAGCTGATCCGGGATAATGCCATACCATATACTCTTAAGCGCATTATAATCCTCGCGGTTATATAGCAACTTTGGTTTGGCTTTATCAAAACATGTCGTGTAAGGTGTCATACGAATTGGAATACTACCCCCTCGCCAGTTCTGGCGACGGGGGTAGCATTCCACCCTTCTAGAGGGAGAAGACATGTTACTTTACTGAAACGCGGTTGATTTAAAATGAGCCTCAGATCCACAAAATGGATGCCCCTGCCACAGACACGGGTCTGACCTCCTGCTGCTGACCGAAACCCGGCAGAGGAGGCCTGGACAAAGAGTTTCCTGTCACAGGGCGGTGTCAAACCACCCCAGACAGGAGATAGTGGATTGGAGTAGGGAGGTTTCAATGAAACCAGACACTGCCTGGGGAGCACAAGGCTGCCCCTTGCAGGATCCGGCCAAACCGGTTCTGGGGCCTCCCAGCCCCTGTCCCAGCGCGGCCAGGATCAAAGGAGAGGGGTGTAACCACCCCCTTCCTGGGTCCCACCCATAGGAGGGGACCTAGCAGGATGTCCAACCCCCTAGATTCGAATAAGAGGGGGAGCAGTCCCAACGGACCTCAGATCATCCTGAAGAAACATAAGAAACGAAATCTGGACCCTTCGACTTTCTACACGACGTGAGAAGACTGAAGAATCTCCCTTGTGGTCAAGGAGTGACCACCCTGTGCAAACAGGCACCATCCAGCCCTCGACCCTTGCTTTGTTGCAGTTCCCGCCGGAACTCGAGCGACAGAGATCGACGAGATCAAGCTTGCCTGCCTTCTACCTGCCCGATCCACAGTCCCTGCAGAGCTGAGACCCGTGGAGGCGACCGGAAGCGTGGGGCACGCCATCTTGAAAAGGCCACGAGACGCTGACCGTGCGGCCCACGAGTGACCCTCGAAGCTGTACACCGGGGTTTGAGAAGCCCCAGCCCCGAGCTCCACTTGCACCAAAGCTCACCCCTCCACACTCGCTGAGTGCTGCGTGGGGCCCTTCTGCTTGTGTGCGCTCGACGCGTTGGCCCGGTCACTTGCCAGCTGGCTTGTGGCCCCTGTGCCGACGAACTTTGAAATCCGACTTGCTTTTCTGGTTGCTCCAGATCTGCACCAGCTCCTGTGAAAAGGAGCACCCACTCTGACCCTCCTGGTTCGAGTGATAAGCAATCTCCCGGTTCCGCGTGGATTGCTTTTGCCAAGTGCTGTTTGCTACAATCTTCAAGCCGACGGTGCTGACGGCGAGAGCCTACGTGGGACAGATCGTGACCCGCTCCTGGACGTCGCAGATGCCCCAGAGCCCACGTGACAGCGGAGAGAAGCCTATCGACAACCGCCTGATTGCGCCCGACATTGCCTGGTTCCGTCCTGGTTCCACCCTGGTCACTGCTGAGTGACCCAGACTCTGTCCCCTCTGCTTTCAGGTACTTTTCTACATCGATCCACCCTTGGATCGCACCGGACACTTCTGCTTCACAGCGCCTGCAGCTGCAACAGCTCCAAGCACCCAGAACCTGCGTGACAGAACCCGACGCCACTTCGACCCTGTGCACCCACGGCCTGTGGGTGAGGTAACTTTGCAACGCCGGTGTCTTTACACTGGTACACACCTCTAGGGTCTGTGTCTAAAGTTTTGTGTTCCTAGGTTCAGCGGAAGTATCTTTTAATTCACTTTAACGGACTTTTACGCACCATTGACAGTGCATTGGTGCGCGCCGCACTTTCCGTGCTGCACCCGTCTCCTGTGGGCTACTCCCGACTTCTTCATTGCTTGTCCTGACTGCTCCCAGCGAATCTCTAGGCCCTAGGCCTAACCATTGTTCGTAAAGTGTTACTTATACCACTTTTTTGATATATGGTCTGAGTGGCCACCCGCCCTCATCCATAAACGTGCAACTTTATATGTGTAACAGTGCTTTTGATTTAACGCTTGTGCCCCTTTCCTCATAAAGAGTACTGGGGAGTAATTTAGAAATAAATACATATATTTTTATAATATATACTTGTGTGGTGTCCTTTCATTTGATTACAGGATTGTATGTGGTAAAACAGCTCGCTTAACACGACCTCTTAAGTTAAGCCTTTAAGGCTGCTTAGTCCATGCTACCACTAGGATAGCTTGTCTACAAGGTTGACTTACAACCTGACATCTTTGGGGTTTGTTTGGACTGATAACCAGTGGTTCCAGAATTGGAAACACTACCTATCAGGCCAACTTCTCACATACACCTTACACATGCGTACTTCATGCAGGGTGAGGATGACTTACTCCTCTGTGCAGCTATATTTTATGAATAATACTGTCCTAAGCAATGGCTGAGGGGGTTTGAAGCTAAGCTACCAATTGCCGAAGACGGCCGACTCAAAGTTACTCACCGGCTAACACAGAAAGGAGACGCGTACCATAATTAAATTAATCCACATTGGAAAGGCAGCTCTACTCATTAAAAGCAACACCTGCCACAAATAGCAAATGCTTACTTAAACCAGCTTGTAAATCACTGATACTTTAAGTAATCATTTGATTATAAATAGTACAGGGTGCATTGATTTCAGTGGTGAAAGCCTCTTTTTCAAGAAGGAATCTGCATCCACCTCATAGTGGCATCCGCTGCTGACCCTAAAACACTGCACCGCACACATAGCAATGGAAACACCCCTAGGAGAGGGAGCTCTGCAACTAATAATCAATACTATGATGATAAGGATGACCCACCCTATGGTCTGGTCCAAGACGTCAGCGAGACTGTCTTAAAGCGATGGCCAAAGAAGCTGGACCCAAAGCAAGCGATGGTTGACGAGGGGTGACTGAACGCCCCTCTCAGTTACACAGAAAGGAGAAGCATGCCAGTGGTCAGGGAAGACATTCTTGGAAGGTGGCTTTTCCTACTAAAAGTAACACAAGCCATGTGAAAAACAAACACTTGTTTTTCAGTATGATATGTACAATTTTCTCTCACAAAAATAAATGCTTGTATTGAAAAATGAAATAAACAACGGAGAGTTTGCTCTTAATCAGTTAGGCCGAGCATTTAAACATAATAAACCAAGAGATATGCCAAAACTGATATGCGGATTCAACCTAGAGTTTTGCTCATAAGTTAGAAAAACGCATTCCAACCTACGGTGTTGCTAACAAATAGCAGTTTATTCAGTTAATTTCAAAGAAAATTTTTTTTCACAAATTAATACATTTTATACAACACTACACCATTATATTTATACAACACTCATTCAACTAGTCATCCATATCACATACATACAAAATCAGGCATCCATATGTACACAGAGTTTAAGAATTATCACAAAGGGAAAACAACAAAACAGAAATTAGAAAGGAAGAAACAAAGGCTGCTCATACAATATTCATCTGTGATATACCATCTATCTGTAGTATCACCCATTTTTAACCTTTCACCTAAAATACTTACTGTAGCAGAAGAGAGTGTCCTTTCCAAGGGACTCTCTTTTGTACCATCTAAACGGACTGACTTTACCCGAATGAAGACAGAGTTCATTGAGTTCTGCCGCAAATTAAGACTAGCCACTTTCTTCTCTGATAACCCAAGTGCCGCCACTCCTGAAGTTACGGGGCTCCGTAACAAATCAGTTTTTTGCCCGCCTGGGCATAAAATTCCTAAGGAGATATTAGTTTTTGAAAAAACTGTATTGTCTGCAATTTCGGCCATGGAATCACAAAAAACATTTGTTAAGTTTAATACCTCACTAGAAGAAAAGAAAGCCCTCACGGAGTTAAGGAATGATCCCACTATCACCATAAAGCAAGCCGATAAGGGCGGGGCTATAGTGGTGTGGGATACTGCCAACTATAATGAGGAAGTCCTCAGGCAATTAAACGATCAGGAATGCTACAAGAAAATTCAGAGAGATCCTACACCTGAATTACAGAACCATTTGTTCTCGATCATCAAAGAAGGCTATGACCAGGGCTTCGTAGGCCCCAAAGAACTGGAATTCTTGCAGAAAAAACATCCCAAGACACCCTTATTCTATATCTTGCCAAAGATACATAAGGATGTAAATAAACCCCCGGGGAGACCAATTGTAGCAGGCTGTGATTCATTACTCGAGCCCGTTGCCAAATATGTCGACGTGTTCTTGAAAGATTTCATGAGCCTAGTAAAATCATACCTACAGGACACGACGGACTTCATTAATAAACTTGAGCCCGTAGAATTTTGTAAGGGCAGGGACATATTGGTCACCCTGGATGTCAATGCCCTTTACACCCAGATACCACAGGATGAAGCCATAGCAGTTCTTACGCATTTCCTGGAGCTAAGAACACGACCAGTACAGGTTCCAACCAAATTCTTGATCGATTTGGCATCCTTTGCCCTAAAAAAGAATTATTTTTGTTTTGGGAACGAATTTTATTATCAGATAAAAGGAGTAGCAATGGGATGTCCCTTTGCCCCTGAATTGGCTATTCTTTTTATGGCTCTCTACGAGGACACTTTCATTTACAACAATAACCCCTTTAAAGATCTCATTGGAGCGTGGCTACGCTTCATTGACGATGTTTTTATGGTGTGGAAGGGCACTGAGGCAGAACTGGAATGCTTTTACAACTGGCTGAACGCACGGACAGGGGATATAAAATTCAGCATATCCTCGTCTAGAGAAAAAATAGCTTTCTTGGACGTGGAGGTCTTTCCTAATGAAGGAAAATTATCTACATCGCTCTTTGTGAAGCCAACAGATAGGAATAAAGCCCTTCTGTTTTCGAGCAACCACCCAAGGAGTCTACGAGAGAATCTACCACTGGGGCAGTTCCTTCGCATCCGAAGGAATTGTGCCCTGAATGAGGATTATAAACATCATGCAAGCAACTTAGTGACAAAGCTATGCGATCGTGGATATCCCAAGAAACTAGTTTCAAACTGTATGAAAAGAGCCCGGTGGACTCCAAGGGAGACCCTCCTGGAACGACGCATTAAGCCCAAGCTAAAACGCCAAGTGTGCGTTACTACGTTCTGTCCGAATGCCAACCAGTTAAAGAAAGTGATAAATCAGAACTGGCACCTCGTAAAAAATCTTGAGGAATGCCTAAGGGAACCCCCCCTTTTTGCATTTAAAAAAGATAAAAGCATTGCCAATTTTGTGGTAAGAGCAGCCACCCCCAGACAAACCCCCCCGACCATCAGACAAATGATGGGACTAAATCCGATCACAGGGCACCACAAATGTGGCACCTGTGTATGCTGTGAGTCCACAATAGAGGGATCTCTGTTCCAGCACAGAGGCATTTCATGGAAACACGATACCCACAGTAATTGCAAATCGAAATACGTGGTGTATGGTATCGTGTGCCCTTGTGGACTCCTGTACATCGGGAAAACCAACCAAGAGGCAAGACAAAGGATTTCCCAACATAAATCCAGATTAAAAAATCGGGTGGAAACAGCTCCATTGGTGAATCATTGGAACAGACTGGGTCATCAAATCAAGGACTTGCAATGGACAATAATCTCCAAGGTGGAGCGCGACCCCAAAGGAGGAGACTGGGATGCCAGACTCTCCAAAAGGGAGGCACTCCTAATTGTAAAGTTCAACACGGCCGTCACTGGCCTTAATGAACTATCAGAAATGTATAAACTCTGAGGTTTCTGGTAGACTCGCTGCCCTCGACAGGGCCACCTGTCCGTTTTCAAATTGTGTCTCAAAACCCATACAAGTACCTGGTGTCTCACCGTTACTTGTCTGCAGAAATCCGGGAGTATGAGTCATTGTTCTAACACTGCCCCCGTTTTTTCAGTTTCATTTTTTACCTCCACAGCGCCGATGCGCCAGAGAGTAGCGTCCCACCGGTACTCTGTCTGTAGAAACCTGGAAGCATGCGTCGTTGTTCTAACACTGCCCCCGTTTTTCAATTAAGTTTTTTCAATTTTAACCTCCACAGCGCCCACGCGCCAGAGAGTAGCGTCCCTCCTGGACCTTGCTACATTAATGGCTCTATCTTTGGACCCGCTATCCACAGCGCATGCGCGAAGGATCAGCGCTTCGGAGACGCCGACTGAGACGAGGAAACCACTTCCCTTAGGTATGCTGCTATTTTACCTCCCAAGCGGGGCATTTCTATGCTTGTGTCACCCCGTTTCTAGAGCGCCTTGGTGACTTATATCTCTTGACTCTATTTCAGGAGTTTAAAGAATATTTTCCAGCATTCGTCCAAATTCAAGTGGGACGCCTGCTCATTTAGTCAAAAAGCTTTCTCCACACAGGTACGATTTCCTCATTCACCTAGTGTTTCTAGATAGGGGCTTCAGCTTTTCTCAGGCGGCGTTTAGTTTCTCATGTTCCGCCAATTTCATATTCCCTTAAGGTACTCCATACCTCGTTCGTCTCCACCCTTGGTCCTCCACAATTGAAAAACCTCCTCGGTCCACTTGGAATAAGCAAGGTAAGAACTTGCCCATCTCAGTATAAACTAAGAAGTTCCAGCCCATTGTTCACACTGGAGGCTAACTGCTGCCCTTCACCCCCTAGTGTGACATCCCCCCCAGTGAGCGTGAACGACCGCATCCCTGCTTTCTACACCTGTAAAGTGGCCTTGCAGACCAGTAGGGTAAGCTGAGTGAAAGAATTGGGTTTCCATGCTGATAATTTTCCGTAATGGTCTTGAGCTTAAAACCTGACACGTAGATATTTCATTTTTCTTTCTAGATAACTTCCCCGGCCCTGATGAGAGTCCCCTCATTGTATAGGACTCGAAACGCGTAGGCCCCTTGCAAAGTGCTGCTCTCTCTAAATTGAAAAATTCAAACAAGTGTGAATTTGAATACTCCAAACCTGTGTATATACAATGTATGACATCATTTAAGTTGTCCATGATTAGCCTCCAGTTTTGTATATATGTACAGATAGATGGTATATCACAGATGAATATTGTATGAGCAGCCTTTGTTTCTTCCTTTCTAATTTCTGTTTTGTTGTTTTCCCTTTGTG
Source organism: Lissotriton vulgaris (assembly GCF_964263255.1). Lineage (NCBI taxonomy): Eukaryota > Metazoa > Chordata > Amphibia > Caudata > Salamandridae > Lissotriton > Lissotriton vulgaris. The sequence continues at coordinate 800,251,079 of NC_141700.1, read as the reverse complement.
ATAATTCTTAAACTCTGTGTACATATGGATGCCTGATTTTGTATGTATGTGATATGGATGACTAGTTGAATGAGTGTTGTATAAATATAATGGTGTAGTGTTGTATAAAATGTATTAATTTGTGAAAAAAAATTTTCTTTGAAATTAACTGAATAAACTGCTATTTGTTAGCAACACCGTAGGTTGGAATGCGTTTTTCTAACTTATGAGCAAAACTCTAGGTTGAATCCGCATATCAGTTTTGGCATATCTCTTGGTTTATTATGTATTGAAAAATGAGCTCTGAAAAACAATGTGGTGCATGTACAGACTTATTTACATCATATTTTGCTTTTGCTTATAACACAGAATACCTTATACCTAGTGAGATAAACCTTCCATGAAAGATAGTTCTCATGTTTAAAAAAAGAGCCCATCCTGCCTCCTGCAGCTGTTTCTACGAAGAGTCCACTTCATCCTCTGCAATGAAAGCTCTCTCGGTGGGTGGACTAATACATGTAATGTAGAATCAGACAGCAGCAGCATGATGGTGAAAGAGAAATATTCTGGCTTCATCCAAGATGTGAACAACACTCTCTTCGATCAGAAGCTTGAGAGAGCTGGGATCCACTCTCTGTGTATTTGCTTAATACAAAGGTACTGACTGCACCAGACCTAAAAAGGAAACTTCTTCTCTGCATCTTACTTGTATAAATGTTGCATTTAAAACGTTGTCAATCAGGATTTATAAGCCCTACTTCATCATCCCTCACAATAAGAAGCTACCAAATAGGCACATGTTTTTAATGTTTCCATGTTTGGAGCCCAGGCGTTTGGATCGTCTTATCACCCTGTGAACAGTTTAGCATACTATGGGGCAAAACAACTCCCCATTACCATCCCCTGCCGCTGAAGATAGTGTTCATCGTCACATGTGAACAAATTGTAGGAACATACCCTTAGCTTATGCACTTGAGAGACTTGCTATGCAGAGAGGACTTGACCTAACGGCTAGGGTGGTCGACCTCAAATCTGGGGAACTGGATTTGAGTCTCGGCAAGGACGCTGAAGATCCTGTGACTCTGGGCAAATCACTTAATCTCCCCGTGCCTAACAAAAATGAATCTGTCCTCATGTAACGTAAATGGTGCTATGTAAAGCGCTCTGATACCCGATACCTTCGGGAAAGTTCACGCTATATAAAACTCTGTAAAAATAAATCAAACAAAAAAAAATTAATGAGTTATTATTTCACTACTGCAGGGCAAACATCATACTGGGGGAATGTGTATGGAGAACACGTCAAAATGAACCAGGGAGGCTGTGTGGTTCTAATTCCAATCTATTGAATATTGTTAACATAACAGTACTATATTGAACATTAGATGTTAAAGTGCAAGCAAATGGACATAGGAAACAATTCACATCTATGTACTGCCTCTGCTGAAACATGCGGGACTTCCGAAGAGACTCTCTAGTGAGTTGGTGACTTTCTGGAGAAATACTCTGTGTTATGGGAGGTCCAGTGATTAGAAATTGGCATTCTTCATCAATTTAAAGCCTTTGACCGTTGCACGTGTGCTGTTTCTCATTTGATCCCGAATTATACAGACCGGGTGGACTGTGGTTCTGTCTCCTCTTGCATTTCAACTTGTTTAGTTGTCGTTTTAATTTCCAATGTGTTTTCAAACACCATCAAAATGACCACATAAGTCTTTGCAAGACATTTTCTTTGGTTTTGAGAGGTTCAACTTATATTGCACATTTTCACTCATTCTGTTTCCCATCTCATTAAGGGCACAATTTGCAAACTTATTAATATGAATGTTTTCTGTTTGAGGCAGAAGCGTTAGATGTATCTGTATCCCTCTATAAGTGCTATTTTAGATTCACAACATTTCATCCCTCGGTCTTCCCAAATACAGGTGACCAGTAAAAATGGAGAAATGACTGTGTCTTATCAACATGGACAATGTAAGAGACACACATGATTAAACGTTTCTGGAAGATCACTGCATGGCCAGCGGCTCTTCTCCAGTGGGTTATCTGGTCCTGCCTCACACGCAAGTCATGATTTATTTATTTATAAAGTTTTATATAGCGCAAACTTGATCCCGAAGGATATCAGAGCGCTTTACAATCTGAGGCAAAGGTAACAAATCAGACATGGAAAGTATTGACACGCTCATACAACAACCTCAACATTACACACCAACTTATGTAGTACTTTACACATCAAGAGATAGAGTGATATAGTTATTCACAAATTTTAATCACTATCTCACATATTTAGTGAGACACTTTAAATTAATCACTTAGATAGTCATTCACTCTGCTACTAAATTCTACATTCAGACACTTATACATCAATTCAGACTTCAAGGCAGATTGTTATATATATATATATATATATATATATATATATATTTATATAGCTCGAACTTGATCTCACTTTTTGCACACTTTCTTGTTTAACAGCATGGAATGTCTAACTCTGAAAAAGGAGAATTAAAAAAAAAACAGAATAAATACTATTCCAAGATGACAGCAACATTTGATTTGGCATGAAATGTATTCAAACCCTGTCTTTATTTGGGATCCAACTGCAATGCTATGGTCTGCGTAGAGGTGATGAGCGATCGAACTCACACGGCACGTGCGCACCAAGTTCCGGATGGGCCTTCACTGAATGCATGGAAGCGAGATGTCCACATGACCTTACTTCCTTTCGCCAGTGGTGAGACGAAGTGGCCGGTGCCAGTTCTAGAAATCTACTACTGTGACCTACAGCTAACACGACTTCAAGTAATCATTGTGTGGAAGAGTTCAGGGTGGTTGAACTGGTGGTTGAAATGGCTGTTAACAAGTCCTTGGGTGGGACCATAGGCATGAGTGGACGCAGGTGGTCCTGATGCCAACCTCTACCAAGCATCAGCATTGAGGGCTGTTTACTTGGACCAATCCTCGCTTCTAGCATGAGGGAGGTTCCGCGCGATGGCTGCTAACACTGCGTTGCATGAGGACATCTTCTCTTACGGTGTAAAGGGTAAAATGCCTTCCCATGAGACCTAAGACACCGTCTGCAACCAGTTACCCATGCAATGGTGTAACTTTTAAACACACTTTGTGGCTCAGCAGCATCTCTGGTGTCTTAACCCTCTGAGTTTTGAGGACGCAGCACCTGGTGTCGCACAAGTCGCGAGAGGTCAGCTGGTACATTTTATTGCTTTGTTGATGCTGGAAGAACTGTATTATATGAAAAAAAGAGAGGAACCCACACCTGATTAAGTTTCACACCATTTAAATTTGGAAGTGAAGAAAGATAAACACAGTTTAATCTGTTTATCTTGGCGATTAGTTACGCCGTTTAATTTCAAATTTATCAAAAAGTAGAAATCACTTTAGTCTAGAGGAATCTCAATGTCTTAGGCGTACTCGCCATGTGCGTGCAACAAGAAAATTAAATCAAAAAGTGCATTGTAACACAACAATTTAACGCAATACACAAGACAAATTGTAAAGATATACAACTAATAAATAATACAATGTGCAAAAAACATGTGATACTGTTTCACAAAAAAGGGGGGAATTATAACCATATTTTTTCATAACATTATTGGAAAATATTATCTAAATTGACCAACAAGGAGCCTATTAGTGTGTCTCCAACAGTACAAAAGAACCTCTCGGTAAAAATGTTAATAGAAAAGCTAGGTTTATAGTTCCTAACAATCTAAACTGCTTATCAGAACTAAAGACTTAATCCTATCCGCCTACGCGTTTCGAGTTTGTGAGGCGGATAGGATTAAGTCTTTAGTTCTGATAAGCAGTTTAGATTGTTAGGAACTATAAACCTAGCTTTTCTATTAACATTTTTACCGAGAGGTTCTTTTGTACTGTTGGAGACACACTAATAGGCTCCTTGTTGGTCAATTTAGATAATATTTTCCAATAATGTTATGAAAAAATATGGTTATAATTCCCCCCTTTTTTGTGAAACAGTATCACATGTTTTTTGCACATTGTATTATTTATTAGTTGTATATCTTTACAATTTGTCTTGTGTATTGCGTTAAATTGTTGTGTTACAATGCACTTTTTGATTTAATTTTCTTGTTGCACGCACATGGCGAGTACGCCTAAGACATTGAGATTCCTCTAGACTAAAGTGATTTCTACTTTTTGATAAATTTGAAATTAAACGGCGTAACTAATCGCCAAGATAAACAGATTAAACTGTGTTTATCTTTCTTCACTTCCAAATTTAAATGGTGTGAAACTTAATCAGGTGTGGGTTCCTCTCTTTTTTTCATAAAGTATTTGGGCCCTAACCCCACCTTGTCCACATGGGCCAAACTCCTTTTGTTGCAAAAGGAAGAACTGTATTAAGCACATAAATTAATCAATAAAGCTCTTCTGATTAGATTTGGATTCATGAACATCATTTTCCACAAGTGAACTGTGTTCTTAAGATTAGATTGGTTTCTGAAAAAGTGCATCATATGTGAGTGGCAGTTCTTAGGCATTGTGGTGTCTGCGCATGGGTACAGCTGTCTGGAAGATTCCATCTCAATGTAGGGGTGACCTTCGAAGAACTTCTCCAGTAGTCACGCTCATGACCGCCTCATCCATCTTCCCCTTCACAGTCCTTCCCCAACAAGTGCTCCTCCTTGTGGTGGGAGGAGCCGACACTCATTGGGTACGCACTGTGAGGGGGAGGAGTCGACCGTGAAGTAATGAAGATTACCAGTAAGTAATCTGACATTATACTACCTGAGGATTGTTGAAATTTTATTATTCAAACTGGGTCTGTGTCTTCGCCCCCCCACAACGGAGTGGGGAGAGGGTGGCGCAGACACTCATGTGTCAGGGAGGTGTCTTTCAAAAGGGAAACGTCCTTTAGGACGAAGCCGGAATCACGCTGTGCCTTCACAGCGCTGGCAACAGAACAAATGTGTCTTTAGCATGCAGTCGTTCTGCGCGCAAGTCGTTACAATGACTTGTTTTGGAATGGTGCAATAGTGGAGTGGTGTTGGAATTAAAGTCTAACGCCTTCCCTACTGTTGCGCAGGCTGGAGTTGGATTAGTAAATTAAACTATTCCAATATCCAGCGCCCCCATAAGGCAAGTCCTTATGTTCGTGTAGAACAAATATGGGCTGAAGACACATTTGTTCAAATGGCGGAGTTCCTAAGGCATACATGAAAAACGCATGTGGCATTCTGTCATACATTCACTTAAAATGTAGGGGGGACCAGTCAGGGAAAAACCCTTATTCCCATGAGAAGTTCCAAATCCCAAACTACTTAAAATATAGGAAGGGCAGTCAGGAGAAATCCTTATTATAAACTTTGGGAACTCAAAACTTCAACAGTCCCTCCATGGCCACTCACTTGGGCACGCGCACTAGTTAACAACCATTTGCAACACAAGCATCTTGTCTATTGTGCACCATGAAATCAGTTTTACTTCATTTTGCGAATCCGTCACACTTTATACATGTGTACAGAATGGCACTTTCCAGCTATTTCTAAAGTGATCTTAACACTTACTTGGACAAGTCTTATCTGCATCAAGCCTCCTCTTCATGGCTGAAGTGCTCAGTTACCACCAGCTCAGCCCTGGGGGAACCAATCAACAGATTCCATCTCTGGCTCATGAAGACTTTGGACAAAGTGGGTCCCCTTTAAGCCTCCCTTCCTCAGCATCCACCCCAGTGTCAATTCCCTCAATCTGGACCCAAATCGAATAAACTTTAAAATCAGAAGCCTTGACAGACAGCGAGGAAACACAGGACCAAACATAAAAAAACATGGAAACCTCACTTCTCCTAACACATCTGGATGCCAGTAAACAGGGCAAATAACTTTTCGAAATGATCTAAGAATGTAAACACCAAAGCTGCATCTGAGACTGCCCCCCCCCCCCATTCTTAAGAATTCCACCAAACCTTTGTGGGTCATTTGACCAGAAGAACAAGGGCTCTTCAGAGCCACTTTCAAACAAAGGCTGTGGGTAATCACATCTCACTGCCAACCGGGCCAAAACCAGTCCACGACAATAAGCAATCAAACTTCTGCGTGGCTTCCCACCCGCACCAGGAAGATGATAACGCAGAACCTCATCACCAGCTGAGTGGACCGGGGCAACGCACTCTATGCAGGTACCATAACTGGAGAAGTGTGGCTCAATGGTTAGAGCGGCAGACCCTGATGCAGAGGTCTGGCCCGGGACCAGAGTTCAATTCCCGCCTCAGCGGGTCTTGGGCTCAATTTCCTCGGACCTGATAATTCTCGCCTCGGTGCCTATTCTAATCATGGGTCCCACTCTGCAACTCTGGGCAATAGCTTGCTTAATCTCCACAACGGCCCCAACAGCGCTAGGATGCCTGGCTTCACCTTGGGGGTGCCCAGGAGTGGACGCCTCACAGGGAAAGCCAGGATGGGTTCCACAGCGGTATGCGTTACAGCGCCAGGACACCCCAGTTGGGGTATTAGTGCGCTTTACAAGTACAAATTACATAACAGAACTAATGCAAAGACTCCAGTCGATCTAGAACGCAGAGGCCAGACTGATCCTCAATGTGCTCAAGAGAACCCACATCACCCAACACCCAACACCTGAAAGACCACTGGCTCCCGGTTAACAAGAGATGCCATTTCAAGCTCCTGACCCATGCCTACAAAGCCCTCTAAGACTGAGGACCCTACTACATGAACCACTGCCTTCACTTCCACCAACCACCAACCCCCCAGGAACCTCCGCTCCGCAGACCTCACCCTGACAGAGATGCCTTGCATCCGTCGCTGCCGCTCTGGAGTGCACTCCTCCTCCCACCTCCCAAGATAAAACCTAATGTGAACTACCACCGTTGCTGGCTCACCTCCTGCTCCACCCCCCTAAATATATTCAAGAGCGTCCTCCGAGTTTCACCGGTCAGGTGGTCACCAGTGAATCACTCTCCAGCAGACTAGAGTACTCCCCTGTGAATTGAAACATCCTCAGTGAGGCCGACTCTGAGCAACAAAGGCCTCAGTGAGGTCAACACTGAGCAACAAAGGCCTCAGTGAGGCCAACACTGAGAAATAAAGGCCTCAGTGAGGCCAACACTGAGAAACAAAGCCCTCCGTGAGGCCAACCCTGAGAAACAAAGGCCTCAGTGAGGTCAACCCTCATAAACAAAGGACTCAATAGGCCAACCGTGAGAAACAAAGGCCTCAGTGAGGTCAACACTGAGAAACAAAGGCCTCAGTGAGGTCAACCCTCATAAACAAAGGACTCGGGAGGCCAACCCTGAGGAACAAAGGCCTCAGTGAGGTCAACCCTCATAAACAAAGGACTCGGGAGGCCAACCCTGAGAAACAAAGGCCTCAGTGAGGTCAACCCTCATAAACAAAGGACTCGGGAGGCCAACCCTGAGAAACAAAGGCCTCCGATTCTAACTCTGACAAGCAAAGTACTCCATTAGGCCGACCCTGAGAAACACACGAACGGCGTGGCCATCTTGAATGCATAGCCAGGACTCTAATTGATGAGGTAAGGCCGTTTATCTGCAGCAGCAAGATCAGATGACAGATTTAAATGGGAGCCTGGAACTACTCCAGGAAATAACCCTACCAAAAAGTAAAACTGTAGTCCGGAGAAACAGCCTTTTGTATGGTCAGATCACAAAAAAGGATATCAAAGAGAAGGGCTGGACACTGTGATAACCCACTGAACCAGGACTGAGCATTGAGTAGAAAACAATTGTGACACAACTGGACTTCACGATGGATCTCCTTATAGAGTGGAAAATACAGGAAGTGACCTAATTCCAAAAGGGGTCAGCCATCTTGGATTGGGAAGAAATCATAACCTCAACTAGAATAAACATAAGCATTAGGACCAGAATCAGTCAACTCCCTGGATACTGGGTGTACAAAGTAAGGATTAAATATCCCAGTTTCTGAACATTTTGATTTCTGTAGGCCGCGAATGTCAGAAGCTTGTATGCCGTAAGTGACCCAACAATCCCCAGTGTGCGTGAAACACGCTGGGAAAAAAGATGGTGCCGGGCGAGGATGGCTCCACTTCCCTGCCAAAGAAAAACCATAGTAGGGCACGCAGCAGTCTCCAAGCGTAGCAATAAGCAATATCTGTTCCAGAAGCTGTACCCACAGAAACACCTCTACCTCTACCTTGAGACATGTTGAACCCTCCTTGATTTCCCTAAAAACTAACCTGTGGAACAGCCACACCTTGCGTGTTTCCGTTATGTACTTCAAAAGGATTCTGAAAACCTTTCTACGCTTACTTTGTTTTCCGCCAACATAAACTTCTCTTGAATTTGTCTGCTTCATGTCTAACTCACCACTACAGTATTTGGCATATCTCAAAATCTCATACAGCGGCTTGTTCTGCCAGCAGATCATGCTTTGGGTTATGGGTGTACAGATGTCTGTTTCAGTCCTAAAACAAACTGGGACACAAAAAAATCCCATATCTTTTCCCTCATTATACTCTTGTCCATGGTGCTGCCGAAACATCTGTAACAATCATCATAATATTCATACACAGTTTCTTTCAACTCTCGGGTAGTTCTTTTCATTTTAAGCCAATCTAAATCTCTTGGTGGCACTCTGCCTCTCAGGAAAGTATTCACTGCCTGATACTTCTCCATCACTGCAGGAGATGGTGCACCTGTTCCAGTCTCGCAGACAGGGTATTCTTATGGCCAGTGTACCGCAGTCTTATATTCAGCCCGTAAATCAGTAGATACTACTATGTCGAAAAACGAATTCAAATCTGTCCACATCTTTGAAATCTTAATGAGTCGCTCATCTTGTGCATTCCATTAGACCGGTTTGTCTCTCTATTTTGGGAAATTGCTCATAAATGCAGCAAAATCACTTCTTCTCCAAGGAACATGTCCATACATTCTTCCTGGAGCAAGACCTCTGACCTCCTGGTCAGGGTAAATGCTCTCCTCTCGCGCAGCCTCGTCCTTAAGGCTCTGCCCCCAGCTCCTTCTGATCTCCAGGTAGGTGTTCGAAACCCTCCTCCTCCCGTAGGCTCCTGCCTCCGCCTCATCCCTGGTAGTCCAGTGGAAGAGCCTGCTCTCCTGCCGGGTCCGCTCAGTCAGCCTTTTTTGTCTTTTCTGTTTGCTGTTATTCTGTGTTTTTTCTGTTCAGTTTCTTTCTGTCTTTTATGGCTTTTTTCTGTTCTGTTTTTCTCTCTTTTGTGTTTCTGCCAATTTTTTGTTTACATCTGTTCAACCTCTTGTTTCCCGCTGCTGCTGCCCCCGCGGCCCCTCTCCCCTGCATGTTCCTGCGTCCCAGCTGCTCTCCTTCTCCCCGGCTCCTACCTAATGGCAGCTGCACCACTGGCACGCCAAAGACAAGCCCGCCTGCGCCCGTCCATGACTCGACTGCGACCAGGGATCCTGGTCCCCCGACTGCCCACCGCTACGACTCCAGCACTCTCCACACACTCAACCCCGGACACAAAAACAACTGCCAGCTCTCAACGCCGAGCAACTCCCTAGGCCCGTTCTCCTGCCAACACTGCTGCCACACCTTCACCCACCTCCAGACCCAGACAGCTACAGCCAACCCAACGGACATCAGCGTACTCAAACCCCTAAGCTGCATCCTCCTCAACATACGCTCCCTGCGCAGACACTCAGTAGAAGTTTGGGACCCCGTCAACACCCTCTCGCCCGATGTTGCTTTCTTCACAGAGACCTGAACCAACGCCAGCTCCGCTCCAGACACCGCCACCGCCATCCTCGACGGATACAAGATCCTGAGGAAAGACCGCCCAAACATCCCCAGAGGAGGCCTCGCCATTGTCCAAAAAAGCTCCCTCCCACTGACAACCTCCATCTCACTTGATGCCCCGCTTGCCCCCCATAGAACACATCCACTTCCAGATCCACCCCAACTCCAGCATGACACTGCATGGAACTCTCGCCTACAGACCACCCGGATCCCGTTCACCAACACCATCGCAGACCACATCGCTCCCAACGCCCTTGCCTCCACGGACTACGTACTGATCGGAGACCTCAATTTCCACCTAGACAACCTCAGCGACCCCAACATCAACGCCCTCCTAGAGAATGTCGCCAACATTGGACTGAAGCAACTTATTTCCATCCCCACCCACACGGTGGGACACATTCTCAACCCCATCTTCCCCGAAAGAAACAACATTTGTTTTAACCACACCACAGAACCCCTGTAGACGGACCATCAATGCGTCCATTTCTCCCTCTCGAAACCCACCGATCACAAGCCAATACCACTCCTCCCATTCAAAAACTGGAGCAAGATCACTTAAAACACCTTACCACCACCCTCAGCCACACTCCTCCCCCTACCATGACACACGCCAACATTGCAGCCAACGACCTTCACCAATGGATCGCCAACTGTGCCCACCCTCTCGCCCCCCTCCAGAACTCTGACAGATGACACAACACGAAAGCCACTTGGTTCACCATGGACCTCCGAGAATCCAAGCGTTCGTGCCAATGACTGGAGAAAGAATGGAGAAACAGCAAAACTCAGAAAACAAGCACCGCCTACAGGGCCGTCATCACGGCACGCCACCAACTAATCAGATCAATGAAGAGAAACTTCATTCAGGACAGAATCCTCTCCAACTCCCACAACTACAATGAACTCTTCACCATCGTACAAGAATTCACCAGACCCCACAGCGAAACCACCGATGTACCCCCCTTGCAGGACCTCTGCAGAAAACGCAGCTGCTTCTGCCACCACACGATCAGGACACTGTACGACAACTTGAATGACCAAGACCATGGAACTGACCCAACACCCTCCACCAGCGAAGCCACCCAGCTGAACCTCCTCACGTGGACCCAATCACCACTGAAGACACCACAAAGACTATGATGAGCATCCACTGCGCAGCACCCACTGAACTCTGCCCTCCGCACAGCTTTCACTGCCGTGGCCATCGCACCTGAACTACAATGGACAATCAACTGTGCCCTCGAAACAGGCACGTTCCCCGATGACTGGAAACGGTCTGAAGTCAAACCCCCCTCAAGAAGCCCTCCACGGACTTGACTGACCACAAGAACTACAGGCCCATCTCTCTCCCCCTTCAGCACCATAGCCATCGAGAATATCATCAACACCCAGCTAATGCACTTCATAGAATCAAACAACATCCTCGACTCATCTCAATCTGGACTCCGCAGCAACCACAGCACCGAGACCACCCTCATAGCCGCCACTGATGACATCCGCACCCTCCACACTGCAGCCCTCATACTATAGATCTCTCAAGAGCCTTCAACACTGTCTCCCACGGCCACTGGGGGAATGAAAACTGAGGGGGGCTCCCTGCACGGGACGTAGAGGGGCCCCCTCCGGGCTCAATCATGAGCTCTCTGGCCAGAGTGCAGTGCCGAGGGGGCCTCTTGGAGCTTGGGGCCCCCCCCGCACCGCGTGGGCTGCGGGGGCCTGTGTTACGCCTCTGCCCACGGCACACAAGCCGCCAGACTCTACAACTCCGGCATACAGGGAACTGCCCTAGACTGGATCCACTCTTTTTTCTCTGGCAGAACACAAAGAATGAGACTCCTGCCCTTCCTTTCTGAACCCACAGAGATCAGATGCGGAGTACCCCAAGGATCCTCCCTCAGCCCCACGCTCTTCGACATCTACATGCCCCTCCTTGCAACCATCGTCAGAAAACACAGACTCAGCATAGTATCTTAAGCCAAATACACCCAGCTCATCCTCTCCCTCACCAACGAACCCGACATCACCAAGCACAGTTTCCAGGAAGAAATGAAGAATATTGCACCCTGTATGAACAGCAGCTGTCTGAAGCTCAACTTAGAGAAAACGGAACTACCCCCTCTCCCCTCTGCATGGGACAACACATGGTGCCCCCCCACCCTCAGAAACCCTCCTACCCCCCGGAGCATGCCCACAACCTTGGCATCATACTCGACTTCTCACTCACCATGAACTCCCAGAACAACACCGTGTCCTCCACATGCTTTAACACCTTCTGTATACTCCGCAAGACCTTCAAATGGATCCCCCCAATTCCAGGAAGACCGTCACCGACGCGCTCATCACCAGCAGGCTGAACTACGTAAACGCTCTCTACACCGGAATAAACAAAACACTCCTTCGCAAACTTCAGACCGTCCAGAACGCCGCAGCCAGACTCGTCCTTAGCATCCCATGACATGACCTCATCACCCTAGTAGTTCAGGGATTAGGCAGAATTGATGGACATACACTCAGTAGTCAGTATGACCTTTGTCCAGCAGGACAGGTTTTTATTTTAAGAGATATTGAAAACATAAAAGGATTTTTTACAAGGTGGGTACAACCAGTAACCCACAGGGGACAAGACAAAACATGGGGGTAAACTTGACGCAACAAGGGCGGTCTGTGCTAGTATCTCAGTGAACAGACAATTGTAAAGTACAGAGCATCATTGTGAACAATTCCCCGCCATCCTGTATCCTGCATAAACAAGGAGCAGCCAAACCAGGAATGAGACGCGATTGGTCCGGTCTCGTATGTAGAGGCTCCCTTGCCCTGGTTTGGATACCATTGTGCTCCCAAACCCTTCATTTTCCCTACTTGCTTTGATTCTAAAAGCATAGGTACTGCTTAACAGACCACTTTGTGGACCACAATTTCGGCCCTACAAACTGTTATGCTTTCAAGACAAACTAATCAATTCTTTGTCCTGAAGATGATGCCATGTATCTGTGTGTAGGCATCGAAACGCCGTCGACATAGTAGCATCATATGTACCCTACAAACAGTAAATTGTTCACAATGATGCTCTGTACTTTACAATTGTCTGTTCACTGAGATACTAGCACAGACCGCCCTTGTTGCGTCAAGTTTACCCCCATGTTTTGTCTTGTCCCCTGTGGGTTACTGGTTGTACCCACCTTGTAAAAAATCCTTTTATGTTTTCAATATCTCTTAAAATAAAAATCTGTCCTGCTGGACAAAGGTCATACTGACTACTGAGTGTATGTCCATCAATTCTGCCTAATCCCTGAACTACTAGGGACCACTGTCTTTTGAAATACGTAACTGCCCAAGGTCCCTAGTGATATTCCTTTGGGTTTCCCTTGTTCTTTGAAAAAAATGACCTCATCACCCAGCACTTCTGCGACCTCCACTGGCTCCCCATCGAAAAGAGAGTAACCTTCAAACTGCTCACACACGCCTACAAAGCCCTCCAAAACACCCGACCCCAATACCTCAATGAAAGAATCTCTTCCCACGCCCCCAAGAGACACCTCCGCTCCGCCGACCTAGCCCTCGCCAAGGTCCCCCGCATCCACGGAGCCAAAACAGGGGACAGATCCTTCTCATACATAGCGGCCAAGGCCTGGAAGGAACTCCCCCTCAGCATCAGATGAAGCCCGACTCTGCAAATCTTTAGAAAGGACGTCAAGACTAACTGTGGGTGGCAAACTCTGCCCCGCCAGGAGAGTTTGCTGAGTTTTGCCAACTCCGCCCTCTGCTGGGAATGCGGGGTTCGGGCAAAAACTGTGAATCCGCGGCGTACTGGAGTTTGCCCCTTCCACCCACCCAAGGGGTGAGGAGTAAGGGACCAGCACTTACCTGGTCTGGCTGCCCTCCTCCTCTCCGTGGTCCCCTCGCCGTCCTCACTGGTGGTAATTTAGCAACCCCTATGTTGTACGCCATCCTGCGAGGACTGCGCATGCACGTGTGTGCGCATGGCAGTCCTTGTAAGACGTACAACGTAGGTGTTTGCTAAATTACCACCGGCGAGGAGACCACGACGAGGAGGAGGGCAGCCCGGGCACGGCGGAGAGTGCCAGACAGGGTAAGTGCTCACCCCTCATGTACGATGGAGCGGAGCAAAGTTTTTAGGCAACTGTGTGGATCTCCACGTTGTGGCACCCGGCCAACCCTGCCCACCCTTACTCAAGACCTGGCTCTTCAGATGACCTCGGAGCTGCCCGAACCCTCCACCCCCAAGTGCCTTGAGACCCTCATGGGCGAGTAGTGCGTTCTATAAATCCCTGATTGATTGATTGAGAAACAAAGGACTTCGTGAAGCCAACCCTGAGAAAGAAAGGCCTCCACGAGGCCACCCCTGAGAAAGAAAGGCCTCCACGAGGCCACCCCTGAGAAAGAAAGGCCTCCACGAGGCCACCCCTGAGAAAGAAAGGCCTGCACGAGGCCACCCCTGAGAAAGAAAGGCCTCCACAAGGCCACCCCTGAGAAAGAAAGGACTCCATGAGGCCACCCCTGAGAAAGAAAGGCCTCCACGAGGCCACCCCTGAGAAAGAAAGGACTCCATGAGGCCACCCCTGAGAAAGAAAGGACTCCATGAGGCCACCCCTGAGAAAGAAAGGCCTCCACGAGGCCACCCCTGAGAAAGAAAGGACTCCATGAGGCCACCCCTGAGAAAGAAAGGCCTCCACGAGGCCACCCCTGAGAAAGAAAGGCCTCCATCACCCCTTAAAAACCCACCTGTCCATTTACGCTGGGGGATCCACACTTTGTGAGCCCTGCTGTCGGTAGATAACCGGTGCTACAAAAGGACTTGACAATAAACACCACAAAACCTGAGATTCTCCCCAATGACCTGTGCGAAACCCATGGCCCACCACTGCCAAGTCTGGGGGGAAATGATTTCCACATAACTCACCGACAACATTAAAAGTCCTGGGTGCGACGGAGGACTCCAGACTTTCACCCCAGGGTCAGGCCAGCAGTGTGACCCTTGCAGCAGCCCTTCTCTTATATGGGACCCCATATAGGGTCAGTTCTAAACAGCCCCAGTGCTGCCCCCTCCTTGGCTAAGCAAATGGACTCTGTGTCGGGCACACACAGTATCAACCAAGAAACGTCAGCAAGTCCAGTCTTTTTTATGTTTTACAAAGCGGGGATAGTTAGCAGTTGTTCCAAGAAAGTAATTTAATTTACAGGCAGGCAACTGGGTTTTGTAATGCTCTGCTGAGGAGCGCTGTCATTCTGTGCGCTCGCTTGATGTAAAATTATAGTCCTTCTATTTTTGTGAAATGTCCCGGTTTTTTGCTTTAAATTTCTGGTCACCCTACCTCCGGGGGATGCCTTTGGATGTCAGGACACGGGGTAGAACAGCAGGATCAAAAGTGGGGCACCGGACGGCCCCGGGCGAGGCTCTTTGTCCGGACACAACGAAGGAGTGAAACCCGACCGCTCTGGTACAAATAAAGCTTCCGCTGCTCGGCCTCTCCCGCCAGACTTGGAATGAAGCCGTGCTTTTGGGCTTGTCGCTGCCTTCTGCACAGATGTGTGTCTCTTTCTTTATTCTGGGGTGTTGTGAGATGCGGCTGCCTGGCGCGTGTAAGAGGGGGCCCCCTTAGCGCCGCATTCTGGTGCATCCAGCAGCTCATCCCAGCCCCGAGTCTCAGCTAGCACGTGCAATGCCACCAGGCCTGGTCTCTGGCACCGACTGGGTCTGGCAACGTGTTACATCCTGCTTTGTATTTGTTCCCTTTCTTTCCTTCCCCTTTAATGGCATGAGACATGTTTCCTCCATGTTCTAGTTCTCAGAACTTTCCTGGTGATGCATTCTGCATCCTTGAGTCCGTTGCATCTGGACTCTGAAACTCTATGTATGATGCTGTGCTGCTTAATAAAGCTTCTTAATTTTTGATCAATATCCTGCATTCCTACACAACGGTTGTTTGCAATCCTGCACTGCATCCCTATGCCTTGATGTTGTGCAGGAGGGCTAAAGTGAACAAGTATTTGCGAGGCACCCAGTGCGCTCTGGGTAACTAGCGGTTTCCTGCACCTTGGTCGTGGACATCTAGTCGCAGAGCAAATGCTACAAGATGTAGCAAATTGTGCATTACAGGAGGATAGGTGACGGGTGCTATTCACATAAGCATACTAAGTACATAAGAGGTAGAATGCCTCATCATACGGAGGACACGCTAACACTAGAATGTACGTACATAGGCAAGGGTGGCACTCGTGCATGCAACGGAACCAAACTCTTGGCAGGAGGTACCTTCAGTGTGTGTGGTACAAGACAAAAGCGACGTGTGCTTGTCACTATAATAAGAGAACTCTCAATACACAAGAACCTTCGTTACGTAGGCAAATGGTGGCACTTTGTGCAGGTACCAGAACCAAACACAGTGTGAGGTAGCATTCAGTGTGCATAGAGACAAGTGAGGTGTGCATGCTACAAGAGCGTTCTTACCACAGGTAGTAAGAGTACACTTCATACAGGGTAGACCCCCAGCCACTAGTACCTCGGGGAGGACACTTCCATACTAAAGGAGATTTGAAGTGTATACATTATAGGTCTTCAATCAGATAAAGAGGGCTTGTACGATATGGGGAAGGTGTCCTTGAAGCAAAGAATGTCGAGGTCAGTTTGGAAGGCCTGGGAGTAGGAGGTGCCTATGGGAAGAGTTAGAAGTGACTCTAAATCACACAATCCAAAGTGCAATGGTCATCTTCAGACTTAGCATGTGAATCTTGGTCTTAGTTTCACGACGCTACTCTCCGGCATCTGGCGCTGGAGGTACGCAGTATGTGCCACACCCATCTCCTTCAAGAATGTATTGTGGGCAAACTAGTTCTCGTAACCGGCTATCAAGCTTGGCCTCTGTAGCGGGGGGCAATTTTGGCCCTGTCTCACGGCAGAGTTTCCATATTATTCACAAAGGGGAGCAGGGATTCTATGGATATTCTATGTCTCAGATGCATGAATCGTACTGGAGAACCGCCTTACTGCCATGGGGTCTTCCTTCTACCATCAGGTGTAAGGTCATAGCACGCTGGGAGCAGTGTGCGAGGGTCTGGGTACTCCAGGTCCTCCACAAGTGTCAGGTCGGTACCTTTGTGGGGCATGCAGGTTGCACTCCTGTGTAGTTGTACATCATAGTCAACTGGTGCATCTGAACTTAGCAGGTCGCTACTGTACAATTTTGGATGTTTCGCTTCAAACGTCAGTTGTACCGGGCATTTTGTTATGTACTGGGCAATATTTGGGCTGTTCTGCAGCAAGCAGTGGGAGTCCGTATGCGACGCAGGCATGCCCTGTGACATCAGTGTAATGCATTTCCTTTTACACATGTGTTGTGTCCAGGCATATGTTGCAGCCCATGTGCAGTAAAAGAATGTTTTCTTTGTACAGCAATTGGGGCGCAAGTAGGGGCCCTGATTCAATGTGAGGTAGGATGGCGGGAGATCGTGCTACGCAGGGTGGCAGGGTGATTAATCCTGTGAAGCAGTAGAGAGGTCTTGGTGAAGAGTCTACAGTGCCTTGGGCAAGTTCACTGAACGGTGGGCTCTGGGACTCGCAGGCATGGGTTGATTCAGGTACAGATCTAGGGCTACCACATGGTGGCTGGGTCCACCTCTCAACGGTAGGGTGACCCTTTTCGCCTAGACTGGCAGGTAGCACTCCAGCTAAGAGGTTGCAGGTAGAAAGGAAGCTAAGTAGTGGGGGGCCCGGGCGGCGACGGTGGCCGCCGGCCAGGCTGTGGCAGAGTTACAGGGCGATCCAGAAGCAGAGAGGTGCAGCATTGTACCTCAGCGGGCACATAGGGGTGCCAGAGCCTAAGACCTGGGGCCTCAGGGGAGGTTCCGGGAATCCGTGTCTGCGCCCCAGTAGTCCTTCGGGCGGTTGTGGGCCTGTGCAACCGGGGGTTTGCCTAGCTACGCCCTGCAATGGGCGTGTGTATAATGTTTACCATAAGGGGCAGCACATGGTGGTTCGCCACGGTGCTGCCTGGCTCATCAGGCGGGCAAGTGGCGAGAATGCGGCCTGCCCTTGGCTTGCCCGTAAGATAACCCACTATGATTACATAACATTGTATGTAATAAACCTGCAGCAGTTTTTCCCAATCTAACACTGGTGTCTAGTGTGTTATTTGCGGGATGCATGCTGATGTGTGGGGTGGGGGGGGCCTGTTGCCCTTATGTGACTAGGAATAAAGCCATGTTTTCGGGCTTTGTCGCTGCCTTCTGCACAGATGTCTGTCTCTTTCTTTATTTTTGGGTGTTGTGAGACGCAGCTGCCTGACGCGTGTAAGAGGGGCCCCTTAGCGCCACATTCTGGTGCATCCAGCAGCTCATCCCGCTGGGACCCCCATGCCTGGTGCTCTTCTGCGTCATTTCCGGGGTGCAGGGCGGGCTGGGGTCAGGTCCTTATGGCTGCCCTGCTCAGTGGCCCCTGCAGTCCACCTCGCACTGTTGCAGCAGGGCTGGGGTCCCCTGGCCTGCATCGGCGCAGGCAGATCACAGACATCTTTAGAAAGGTGCCTGGGTGGAAATGACCTCACATCATTCTGAGGGCTGCGCACTAATGACGTCAATGGAAGGTACATGGGTGAATCCAGCTGTTCACGGGCACTGCTGGATATGGGGGTCCTGGACGCTGCTTGGAGACTTCATCTCGCACAGGGCGTGTCTTGAAGCCAGGACCGGGGGGCCTTCGAGCATTCCTGCTGAAGGGGAAATGGAACCCTGCACAAGCTCAGCACGCAGAGGGGCAGGGGTTAAATAGGGCGTGGCCTCATTAATGCAAACACCACGGGGTACTCTGACAGGGACGGGGCGCACCTGTCAGAGGTGATAGGGTTTGATTCAGCTAGAAGGTCTGGTAACTTCAGGTTACAGGAGGTTATGGAGCCCGCCATGGTGGGGGCGGGGAGGCTGGTTATGACCGTGGCCACATTCAGGGGGTTGGTGGAGTCCCAGGGTGAGCCAGGGTCTGGTACATAGGGGTCCCCTCTCAATGAGCCCAGCAGGGGTGCTCAAAGCCAAACCCCTGGAGTCTTTAGAGCAGGACCCTGGATGGAAACGTGGGCGCCCGCTACTCCTTCAGGCAGTTGTAAGCCTGAGCCACCAGGGGCTTGCCTTGCAATGCACCCCCCCTAAAAAGGTGTGAGTAAAAACATGGAATGGTGTTCCACAGTATGTTTCCCGCTGCGCGCTGAAAATTCGAAAATCGCACGTTATGTGACAAAGCCAGCTCGTCATGCGCGTAGTGCGGGTAACGCCCAAGACGAGCTGGCTTTGTCATCAGCGCTGAAGGGGTTAAGGGAGAAAATCCCCAGATAAAATGGTAGCACTGATTGGGTGGGCGCCGGTGCCGTTTGGCCCTGAGGCGGGCAGGGCAGCGTCGGTCAGTCACCTCTGCCTGCCCTTGGATCGCCCGTAAGTTAACCCACCCCTTTGGCAGACTCCTTGTGTGAAATAAACCCGCAGCAAACAGTTTTCCAACAAACTTGGTGTATCATGATTATTCAATACAATGTGCACCAAATAGTTCACTATGTGCGGGGGGGGGGGGGTGGGGGGGTTGCCGATTTCAGCTCTATACCGTATGCATCTTGCTGCCTGAATCGGGGGCTTCGGCGTCTCCGTCACTGCAGGGGGTGCAACGCACAATGGTGGACCCCCATGCGCAGTGGGATGAGGGGGCGCGGAGTCTCCCCCATCACTGCAGGGGTGCGACGCACAATGGTGACCCCCATGCGCAGTGGGATGAGGGGGCGCGGAGTCTCCCCATCACTGCAGGGGTGCGACGCACAATGGTGGACCCCCATGCGCAGTGGGATGAGGGGGCGCGGAGTCTCCCCATCACTGCAGGGGTGCGCCGCACAATGGTGACCCCCATGCGCAGTGGGATGAGGGGGCGCGGAGTCTCCCCCATCACTGCAGGGGTGCGACGCACAATGGTGGACCCCCATGCGCAGTGGGATGAGGGGGCGCGGAGTCTCCCCATCACTGCAGGGGTGCGCCGCACAATGGTGACCCCCATGCGCAGTGGGATGAGGGGGCGCGGAGTCTCCCCCATCACTGCAGGGGTGCGACGCGCAATGGTGACCCCCATGCGCAGTGGGATGAGGGGGCGCGGAGTCTCCCATATCTCACAGATATTTACTGGTGTCTGGTTTAATAAGGGGCCCCTAGAGGGTTTTGGGTGCCCCAAGAAGGGTTAACCCCCCACTGCAGGGGCCTCTGTCCCCCTCTGCATCACTCAGAGGCCCCCTGTCACTGGTGCAGTGTGTCCGTCGTGCCCACCAGCCGCATGTGCTTTCAGTACAACTCTTCACCAGCAGAGTGGAGAGTCAACAACCTTGTCGTCCTCTCAAGAGGGGGCAAGGGTGCCAGGTCCGGCCTACCCCCCGAGGATGGGCTGGGGGCCCTGAAGCAGCCCCGTAGAAGAATGGTCACACCAGCCCCCTCCTTTCGTCTCCTGCACAATCTCTCTCTTTCCAGCAGGTCTCTCTCCTTCTCTTCTGTCTCTTCTCCCTCTCTGATGGCTGTCTCTTTACCTCTCCCCTCCCCCCTCTGTCTCTCTCCTTCTCTCCTGTCTCTTCTTCCTCTCTGATGGCTGTCTCTCCACCTCTCCTCTTTTTCCCCTCTATTTCTCTTCTTCTCTCCTGTCTCTTCTCCCTCTCTGATGGCTGTCTCTTCACCTCTCTCCTTCCTCCCTTCTGTCTCTTATTCCTCTCTTATGGCTGTCTCTCCACCCCTCCCCTTCCTCTCTTCTGTCTCTTCTTCCTCTCTAATGGCTGTCTCTCCACCTCTCCCCTTCCTCCCTTCTGTCTCTTCTTCCTCTCTTATGGCCGTCTCTCCACCTCTCCCCTTCCTTCCTTTTGTCTCTTCTTCCTCTCTGATGGCTGTCTCTTTACCTCTCCCCTTCCTCCCCCTCTGTCTCTCTTCGTCTCTCCTGTCTCTTCTCCCTCTCTGATGGCTGTCTCTTCACCTCTCCCCTTCCTCCCCATCTGTCTCTCTTCAACTCTCCTGTCTCTGCTCCCTCTCTGATGGCTGTCTCTTCACCTCTCCCCTTCCTCCCCATCTGTCTCTCTTCATCTCTCCTGTCTCTTCTCCCTCTCTGATGGCTGTCTCTTCACCTCTCTCCTTCCTCCCTTCTGTCTCTTATTCCTCTCTCATGGCCGTCTCTCCACCTCTCCCCTTCCTCCCTTTTGTCTCTTCTTCCTCTCTGATGGCTGTCTCTTCACCTCTCCCCTTCCTCCCTTCTGTCTCTTCTCCCTCTCTGATGGCTGTCTCTTCACCTCTCCCCTTCCTCCCCCTCTGTCTCTCTCCTTCTCTCCTGTCTCTTCTCCCTCTCTGATGGCTGTCTCTTCACCTCTCCCCTTCCTCCCCCTCTGTCTCTCTCCTTCTCTCCTGTCTCTTCTCCCTCTCTGATGGCTGTCTCTCTACCTCTCCCCTTCCTCCCCCTCTGTCTCTCTCCTTCTCTTCTGTCTCTTCTCCCTCTCTGATGGCTGTCTCTTTACCTCTCCCCTTCCTCCCCCTCTGTCTCTCTCCTTCTCTCCTGCCTCTTCTCCCTCTCTGATGGCTGTCTCTCCACCTCTCCCCTCCCCCCTCTGTCTGTCTCTCTTGAAGACCCCCGCTGCTGCAGTTCACCTGGGCACGGGATCAGCCCTGGTCTTTCTAAACCGGTTGCCTACATCCCACTCTGAACCTATTTTTCTTGACACAATCCCTGCTTTGCTACAAGCAGATAAAAGCGCCTCTGTAATCATATGTCAGGTTCGCTCCTAACATCCTTCTGACACAATCTTAAAATTAAGTTAGATGGGAAAATGACCCTTGCGTCACCAGCAAGATGAACTCATTCAACAAGCATTGGTACCGCCAATAGGCCTTGCTTTAATGTCCTTACATCAATCCACCCCCCTAGCAATCTGTATATCCGCCTACCCCACCTATCCATCCACCTACGCAGCCCATCCATCCACACATCCATTAGCCACCCGCTTCTTCATCCACCTCGCCCACCCACCCACCCATCCATCCAACCAACCACCCATCCAACCCCAGACATCCATCCTTCCCCTAGGCAACCACTTACCCATCTGTCCGTCCGTCCCTTCCGTCCACCCACCCACCTCTAAATTCCGATGTTAATTTGTGGGATGAAAAGAGCTGCGAGAGACAAATAAAGTTGCAGAAAGCCTTGTTTGTGCAGGAGACGGCTGGGATGGGGGGGGGGGGGGGGGCGTCTGGTACACTTGACACCTCGCGGGGACGTGACAAATAAGTCGTGTTTTGTACAAAAGTAACAGTAACAGTATCCGCCTTGGGACACAGGGTCTCCCAGGACCTGCGCGTGCCAAGGTTCCTTCTCAGCTCAGAGAGACGTGTCAGTGTGGGAGCACCGGGTAACCCTGGCACGCGTGACCTCAGGTGGGCTCCCTCCGTAGGGCACCGGGGTCGGTGCCAGGACCCTTCACAGGGTTACACTATAGAGATGTGTCTGTGGGCACTGGGGGTCGGTGCCAGGGCCCTTCACAGAGATATGTCTGTGGGCACTGGGGCTCGGTGCCAGGGCACTTCAGACAGATGTGTCTGTAGGCACTGGGGGTCGGTGCCAGGGCCCTTCACAGAGATATATATCTGTGGGCACTAGGGGTCGGTGCCGGGGCCCTTCACAGAGATATGTCTGTGGGCACTGGGGGTCGGTACCAGGGCCCTTCACAGAGATATGTCTGTGGGCACTGGGGTCGGTGCCAGGACCCTTCACAGGGTTACACTATAGAGGTGTGTCTATAGTGCACAGGGGGCTCTGTGCCAGGGCCCTTCACAGAGTAAGGTTCATAGAGATGTGTCTATGGGCACTGGGGGTCGGTGCCGGGGCCCTTCACAGAGATATGTCTGTGGGCACTGGGGGTCGGTGCCAGGGCCCTTCAGACAGATGTGTCTGTGGGCACTGGGGGTCGGTACCAGGGCCCTTCACAGAGATATATCTGTGGGCACTGGGGTTCGGTGCCGAGGCCCTTCACAGAGATATGTCTGTGGGCACTGGGGGTCGGTACCAGGGCCCTTCACAGAGATATATCTGTGGGCACTGGGGTTCGGTGCCAGGGCCCTTCACAGAGATATGTCTGTGGGCACTGGGGGTCGGTGCCAGGGCCCTTCACAGAGATATGTCTGTGGGCACTGGGGGTCCGTGCCAGGGCCCTTCACAGAGATATGTCTGTGGGCACTGTGGGTCGGTGCCAGGGCCCTTCACAGAGATATGTCTGTGGGCACTAGGGGTCGGTGCAAGGGCCCTTCACAGAGATATATCTGTGGGCACTGGGGGTCGGTACCAAGGCCCTTCACAGAGATATGTCTGTGGGCACTGGGGGTCGGTGCCAGGGCCCTTCACAGAGATATATCTGTGGGCACTGGGGGTCTGTGCAAAGGCCCTTCACAGAGATATATCTGTGGGCACTGGGGGTCGGTACCAGGGCCCTTCACAGAGATATATCTGTGGGCACTGGGGGTCAGTGCCAGGGCCCTTCACAGAGATATGTCTGTGGGCACTGGGGGTCGGTGCCAGGGCCCTTCACAGAGATATGTCTGTGGGCACTGGGGGTCGGTGCCAGGGCCCTTCACAGAGATATGTCTGTGGGCACTGGGGGTCGGTGCCAGGGCCCTTCAGACAGATGTGTCTGTGGGCACTGGGAGTCGGTGCCAGGGCCCTTCACAGAGATATGTTTGTGGGCACTGGGGGTCGGTGCCAGGGCCCTTCACAGAGATATGTCTGTGGGCACTGGGGGTCGGTGCCAGGGCCCTTCAGACAGATGTGTCTGTGGGCACTGGGGGTCGGTGCCAGGGCCCTTCACAGAGATATGTCTGTGGGCACTGGGGGTCGGTGCCAGGGCCCTTCACAGAGATGTGTCTGTGGGCACTGGGGGTCGGTGCCAGGGCCCTTCACAGAGATATGTCTGTGGGCACTGGGGGTCGGTGCAGGGGCCCTTCACAGAGATATGTCTGTGGGCACTGGGGGTCGGTGCCAGGGCCCTTCAGACAGATATGTCTGTGGGCACTGGGGGTCGGTGCCAGGGCCCTTCAGACAGATGTGTCTGTAGGCACTGGGGGTCGGTGCCAGGGCCCTTCACAGAGATATGTCTGTGGGCACTGGGGGTCGGTGCCAGGGCCCTTCACAGAGATATGTCTGTGGGCAATGGGGCTCGGTGCCAGGGCCCTTCACAGAGATATATCTGTGGGCACTGGGGGTCGGTGCCAGGGCCCTTCACAGAGATATGTCTGTGGGCACTGGGGCTCAGTGCCAGGGCCCTTCACAGAGATATGTCTGTGGGCACTGGGGGTCGGTGCCAGGGCCCTTCACAGAGATATGTCTGTGGGCACTGGGGGTCGGTGCCAGGGCCCTTCACAGAGATATGTCTGTGGGCACTGGGGGTCGGTGCCAGGGCCCTTCACAGAGATATGTCTGTGGGCACTGGGGCTCGGTGCCAGGGCCCTTCACAGAGATATGTCTGTGGGCACTGGGGCTCGGTGCCAGGGCCCTTCACAGAGATATGTCTGTGGGCACTGGGGTTCGGTGCCAGGGCCCTTCACAGAGATGTGTCTGTGGGCACTGGGGGTCGGTGCCAGGGCCCTTCACAGAGATATGTCTGTGGGCACTGGGGGTCGGTGCCAGGGCCCTTCACTAAGCGTGGGCGGAAAATCCGTTCCGCTCGCGGATTTTGCGGATTTTCGGGAAATCCGCAATCCGCGAGATTTGCGGATTTCCCGCAAAATCCGCAAATTCGCACGCAGCGGATTTTTTTGGCGGCGCGCGGCGTTGGTGATACAATTTTTGCGGCGCGCGGCGTTTATCATCGTTTGCCGAGTTGTTTTTTTCGATAGTTTGCGAGTGCTGCGCCATTTTGGATCTTGCTGTGTGATCCCGCGGGAATTGGCGAGCGCGATTACGTCATCGCGGCTTGCCAGCGAGAGTTTGTCAACGCGAGTACGGCGAGATCACGTCTCGCGGTACTTCGCAAATTGCGAGATTTGAGATGCGGCGCGCGAAAATATAAATTTGCAATTCTGCACAAGAAATCCACCAGCAAGCAGCATAAACCTTCTAGAAATGATGATTTTTATGTGAATAACTCCTTAGTTTGACATTTGCCTGCACTTTTTTAGCGAGGAGTCCATTTTGGGGAGGGGGGCAGGGGGGTGGGAGGAAGGAAGTGCCCCATAGTCTTCAACTTCCTGTTCCTGTTCAGCAGGCTCCTCCCAGTGCTTTGTCCATCTCCTGGTCACTTTTCATTCGGATGTGGACCTGGAAGGATTACCTTTTGTGGATGCTGCTGGATCTTTGGATTTGAGGCCTTTTTGACTTTCTTTGGATCACTGTTGGATTAGAAATTTTACAAGTAAGTTTGTTTGGGGCATTACAGTTGCTGCAACTAAAATTTTGGGATTTTCGATTTTTGGGCTGTTTTGGGGCCTTTTCCCAGGGGTACTCAGTGGTGGGTGGACTGATTCTTTCTGTGGGTTGTCTTGAATTTAAACATCATGGAGGCCATAGATGAATTGGGATTGTGCTGATTTTTCTGTGTTTTTCGATTTTTTTTTTTTGTAAAATTTTGTGTTTTTCGATTTTTGACCTGTTGTTGGGGCCTTGACCAGGGGTAGTGAGTGGTGCATGGGGCCTAGTCTTTCTGTGGGCTGTCTTGAATTTAAACATCATGGATGGAATGGGATAGTGCTGATTTTGCAGTGTTTTTCGATTTTTGGGGGTGTTCATGGGGAGGGACATGCCATGTGGCTGGTGGCCATTTTGAGTGCAGCTACAGGCACTGGCCATGTGCTGGCAGGCAAGTGGCCATTTTGAATGCAGGCTTTGTTGTTAGGCCTCCAACCATTTTGCCTACTTTTCAACCTTTATTTATGCCAGGGGTAGTGAGTCTTGCATGGGCCTAGTATTTCTGTGGGTTGTCTTGAATTTAAACATCATGGAGGCCATGGATGGAATGGGATTGTGCTGATTTTGCAGTGTTTTTCGATTTTTGGGGGTGTTCATGGGGAGGGACATGCCATGTGGCTGGTGGCCATTTTGAGTGCAGCTACAGGCACTTGCCATGTGCTGGCAGGCAAGTGGCCATTTTGAATGCAGGCTTTGTTGTTAGGCCTCCAACCATTTTGCCTACTTTTCAACCTTTATTTATGCCAGGGGTAGTGAGTCTTGCATGGGCCTAGTATTTCTGTGGGTTGTCTTGAATTTAAACATCATGGAGGCCATAGATGAATTGGGATTGTGCTGATTTTTCTGTGTTTTTCGATTTTTTTTTTTTGTAAAATTTTGTGTTTTTCGATTTTTGACCTGTTGTTGGGGCCTTGACCAGGGGTAGTGAGTGGTGCATGGGGCCTAGTCTTTCTGTGGGCTGTCTTGAATTTAAACATCATGGATGGAATGGGATTGTGCTGATTTTGCAGTGTTTTTCGATTTTTGGGGGTGTTCATGGGGAGGGACATGCCATGTGGCTGGTGGCCATTTTGAGTGCAGCTACAGGCACTGGCCATGTGCTGGCAGGCAAGTGGCCATTTTGAATGCAGGCTTTGTTGTTAGGCCTCCAACCATTTTGCCTACTTTTCAACCTTTATTTATGCCAGGGGTAGTGAGTCTTGCATGGGCCTAGTATTTCTGTGGGTTGTCTTGAATTTAAACATCATGGAGGCCATGGATGGAATGGGATTGTGCTGATTTTGCAGTGTTTTTCGATTTTTGGGGGTGTTCATGGGGAGGGACATGCCATGTGGCTGGTGGCCATTTTGAGTGCAGCTACAGGCACTTGCCATGTGCTGGCAGGCAAGTGGCCATTTTGAATGCAGGCTTTGTTGTTAGGCCTCCAACAATTTTGCCTACTTTTCAACCTTTATTTATGCCAGGGGTAGTGAGTCTTGCATGGGCCTAGTATTTCTGTGGGTTGTCTTGAATTTAAACATCATGGAGGCCATAGATGAATTGGGATTGTGCTGATTTTTCTGTGTTTTTCGATTTTTTTTTTTTGTAAAATTTTGTGTTTTTCGATTTTTGACCTGTTGTTGGGGCCTTGACCAGGGGTAGTGAGTGGTGCATGGGGCCTAGTCTTTCTGTGGGCTGTCTTGAATTTAAACATCATGGATGGAATGGGATTGTGCTGATTTTGCAGTGTTTTTCGATTTTTGGGGGTGTTCATGGGGAGGGACATGCCATGTGGCTGGTGGCCATTTTGAGTGCAGCTACAGGCACTGGCCATGTGCTGGCAGGCAAGTGGCCATTTTGAATGCAGGCTTTGTTGTTAGGCCTCCAACCATTTTGCCTACTTTTCAACCTTTATTTATGCCAGGGGTAGTGAGTCTTGCATGGGCCTAGTATTTCTGTGGGTTGTCTTGAATTTAAACATCATGGAGGCCATAGATGAATTGGGATTGTGCTGATTTTTCTGTGTTTTTCGATTTTTTTTTGTTGTAAAATTTTGTGTTTTTCGATTTTTGACCTGTTGTTGGGGCCTTGACCAGGGGTAGTGAGTGGTGCATGGAGCCTAGTCTTTCTGTGGGCTGTCTTGAATTTAAACATCATGGATGGAATGGGATAGTGCTGATTTTGCAGTGTTTTTCGATTTTTGGGGGTGTTCATGGGGAGGGACATGCCATGTGGCTGGTGGCCATTTTGAGTGCAGCTACAGGCACTGGCCATGTGCTTGGCAGGCAAGTGGCCATTTTGAATGCAGGCTTTGTTGTTAGGCCTCCAACCATTTTGCCTACTTTTCAACCTTTATTTATGCCCAGGGGTAGTGAGTCTTGCATGGGCCTAGTCTTTCTGTGGGTTGTCTTGAATTTAAACATTATGGAGGGCATGGATGGATTGGGATTGTGCTGATTTTGCAGTGTTTTTCGATTTTTTTGTGCTCTATAACTGAACTGATGTTCCTCTGTCTTCCATTTTTTTTAGGTGCACAAGACTCAAGAGAACCACCAGTGCCAGGAAGAAGTCCTGCAGCGGTGTGTGTGTGCAGCATAACGTCACGCGACGTCACATCTGGCCTCAGACAACTCTACAATTCGTGCAACTGCGGCCTGCTGTCTGACCTGCTCTGAAGAAGATGGCCCCAAAGAAACTTCTCCGTAGCTCCTCTAGCAAGAAAGTTGCTAGTAAGGAGCAGAAGAAGCAAGTTACCAAGGAGGCTGGTGTGCCACCCACCACTTTTTTTGGGAGCAAAAAAAAAAGTACGCCTGCAGCAGCAGGATCTGCTGGGGACCAACCTGAGAGCAGCACCCCTGCTCCATTGGGTTCAGTGCCTCCACCACCACGCCAACTTAAGTCAAAGCCCTTGAGTGCTTCAGAGGCAGTCAGTGTACTTCTCCAATCACCATCGACCAGTGATGTTGGCTCATCGCAAGAAAGTAGCAGCAATGTCCCTGAATCAACACAGGTTGTTGTAACTCATCTGACAAGTGTTGAACAACCACAGCCGCAACAACAACACCATGTGCAAGTACACGCCCAAGTACATGTGGAAGGAGAGGCAGCAAAAGGAGATGCGCAAGCAAAGGTGCATGGACGTTCACAAGTGCCCACAATAGTTGTTCCTCCCGAAGTAGGGGCACATTTGGAAATCGACAATGAAGCTGAGGTATCATTGGAAGCCACTCCTCCTGATGATCATTCATTGTCTTCCACATCCCTAGCAAGGAAAAGATCAAGGGGGGTGTCTACATCTTCTTCAAGCCCACCTCGTTCTGGTGCAAGTGATCTGTCTTGGGAACCACGACAACTGCGGTCTGACAGTGAGGCAGAGGCACACCATGATCTGCCACCGGTACCTAAGCGTAAAAGGAAGGTCGTCCAAAAACTCAAACCTATGGAGTGTGATGAGGCTCAACAAGAAGTGACAGATACTGCTGGTGATGAAGCCTCTCACGATGACGACGAGGCAGTCATCACAAAGGTCACTGCAGCCCCACCGGGCATGCAGCAAAGAGACATTTTGACCCTATCCCGAGAAGCTGCTGAGCGTGATGATGATGTCGGCGAGGAGGCAATGGAAATGGAATCATTAGATTTGGAGTTAAGTAGTACACCAAAACCTACCGCTTCCATATTTCTTCCTCGCAAGAAGGTACCCACCTCGTCCTCGACCTCAATTCGTGGTGGTGAAAGTGCAAAACGTACTGAAGTTCGGCAATCCACATCCTCCACTTCATCTGTCATTAGCAGCAGGACCACCACCACCAGTATCGCCGCCTCCTCCGGCCCCCGAAGACATTTCAAGTCTCCAGTTTGGGACTTCTTTAGTGTTTGCCCAAAAAAGGAAAACGTAGCCATTTGTAGCCTTTGTAAGCTTCGATATAGTCGTGGTAAGCTTGGTTCTAACTATGGTACCGGAGGCCAGAGAGGTCATCTTGAGAGAAGGCACCCTGTCGAATGGTTTCCGCACCTAGAGGCGGTCAAGAAAGCCGGAATTGCACGTAATGAAAACGTTGATTTGTCATCTGCTGATGACGAGGAGGTAGAAGAAGACGATTCAAACACTTCACTTACACCCAGTTCCCATGTCAGCAGCACACCCCATGGGAGCCACACTAAGAGTGTGGGAGAGAGTGAGACATTAATGCGGAAAAGTTCATCAGCGAGCGTAACTGGGTCGAAGAGATCATCATCATCCCGTAAATCATTGGTCCAGGGCAACATTAAAAAGATGTTGTTTACAGAAGCGCAATATGAACGCAACCACCCAATGACCCGTCTGTATAACACTAAGCTGGCTAAAATGCTAGCTCTGGACCTTCTCCCTTTTTCTTTTGTAGAAGGGGTTGGTTTTCTAGAATTAGTGACAGTGCTCTGCCCTAAATGGAAGGTTCCTAGCCGGTTCTATTTTGCCCGAGTTGCGGTTCCAGCACTACATGAAGATGTTCTGAAGGTGATTGGGGCAGCTTTGGAGAAGAGTGCTGTTCACACTATACATCTGACAACAGACATGTGGACCAGTGGCGCAGGCGCTGATTACATGTGCATCACTGCACACTGGGTCTCTTTTTCAGGGGATAAAGCAAAGCTAAACTCAGGTGTTGACACTAACATTGTTTTTAAAGGTGCTCGGAAACATGCAACACTAGCCATGTTTGGTTTGGAGAAACGTCACACAGCAGAAAACATTTTGGATGTCTTTAACACAAAGGTCCTTAACTGTCTGTCCCCACTAAAACGCAAGGTTGGTTATGTTTCCACAGACAATGGCTCCAATATAGTTAAGGCCATGAGGGACGGTTACTATTTCAGAGTGCCGTGTTTGGCGCACTGTATAAACCTGGTTGTCCAAAAATTCTTGGGTAATAAACGCAGTGCAGCGTACAGTGTATTGGACAACTGCCGAAAAATTTGCAAGCATTTCAGGCATTCTTTTAAGGCCCGCAAGCAGCTGAGGAGCATGCTATATCAAAGTCAAATGCCAGTGAAAGCACTCATCCAGGAGGTGGTAACACGTTGGAACTCAACCTTCTACATGCTTGAGCGTCTGTATGAGCAGTATACGCAACTCGATCAATATTTCTTGAAAGAGGGTATAGAGGAGCTGAGGATGGGTGGGCCGCAATGGAACATAGTTGAAAGCCTAACACGCATGCTTCGTCCTTTTGAGGTCTTCACACGTGCAGTCAGCAAGGAGGACTCTAATTTGGGAAAAGCTATCCCATTGTTGTACATGCTGGAGGACCAACTGAAGGAGGTGTGTTCTGTGTTTCGAAAAGATGACAAAAAGAAAGACTCTTTGCTTCTGGCTGAGAAATTATTAGAGCTCCTACAAGGTGATGAACGTCTTCAAAAGATCCACTCAGAACAGCATTACATTTGTGCTACTATTCTGGATCCACGCTACAAAAAGGCACTGGCAGGCAGAGCATTCTTTCCTTTTGCTGATGAAGATGTTACAAAGTACAAACGTTGGCTAGCCTTGTCAGCCAAGAAGTTTGAAACAGAACGGCTGGAAATTGAAGGAAATGGCAGTACATCAGCAGGCCATCCCCAGTCAAAACAATCCACTTCTGCACCTGTGGCTGTGGCACAAGTGACCTCTCAGCCGTTAAAGACACCGGCAACCGCATCATCTGCACGAAAGACAGCAGAAACATTGGAGGCTGAAGAGGATTGGCTAGCTCTGCGTGGGTTTGGTTCTCAAAAGGCCAGAGGCACAGCAAGAGCTACGCAAAGTGGAGGAACCTTGGAGGAGGACCTTGAGTCGATGGTGAAGGACTATCTGAATGACTCCACAGAGGTCTATGTTAATTCTGACCCATTGGCGTATTGGCATGGGAAAAAAGAATTGTGGCCACAGCTCACCAACCTGGCTTTAAACTACTTGTCTTGCCCACTCGCAAGTGTGTCTTCTGAACGGGTTTTCAGTGCGGCTGGTGGGATTGTAACTCCCAAACGGAGCCGCCTCTCGCCCAAAAATGTGGAGAGGTTAACAATGATCAAGATGAATCAGCACCTCATACCACCAGATATAAGAGTACGAGAGAGCGTGCCGGATGAAGAGGAGGTGGCCAGCACCATAGATGAGGGAATTTCTACTCTGTCAGGTGGCACTGACCTCACCCGGGCTGAATTCGCAGAGTATGATGACGAAGCCTTATTCTTATTCCTGGACCGTGATTCCGACTTCGAGCCCTGAAAATGAGACAACGAATCAATAACTTTCTTTTTCATCCTTATTCACTTTTATTCCTGTGTGTCTGTCTTTCTTTGTTGTGCACAGTTAATATAATTCAAACTTTAATCAGATAATCACAAAGACAAGCCCATCAGCAGAACTGTCTTCACTTGTTTGCTAATTTATTTGAAGGTGCCGCAGTCTGCATTCCTCAGGTTCACAAGTTCAGAAGAACATGCTCCTCTATCCTCCTCCTCCAGACTCCTATTTCCATCAAAGCAGAGGGCTGGTTTACGCCCAATGAAGAAAGACTCAGCACTTGTGGGGGTGTTGTTCTACCTCTTTGCAGGTGAGTTGACGGGTCTGGGGCCATTGCTGGGAAGCACTAAAAGTGGTTTGTGCCAAATCCGAGGCGGAAATTTTTTTGTGTTTTTGATGACTTGCTTGCCTTTGAGGTGCTCTTAGGGGGGGTTCCGTCTGTTTGTGGGTGAGTTTCATGGTCTGAGAGCATTGCTGGGACACTCTAATCTTGATTGCATTTGCTTTTCAGGAAATCCGTCGTGCCAACCCCGACTTATGGCCCAGCTACGCAGCGCGTTTGGACCGAAGGCCCAGAAATATTGCAAGTATGAGAGTTTGCTTTTGGCCTGTTTGGGGGTGTTATACTTCTTGGCGGGTGGGTTGCCGGGTCTTGGGGCATTCCTGGGAAGGTCTAATACCGGGTAGAAGTGGTTGGGACAAAATCCAGGCCGATTTTTTTTTGGGCTATTTCTGACATTTTGCTCTATGTAGCGTTTTCGGGGGCCTGTTTGGGGGGCTTCCTGGTGTTTGCGGGTGAGTTTCGTGGTCTGGGAGCACTGCTGGGACACTCTAATCTTGATTGCATTTGCTTTTCAGGAAATCCGTCGTGCCAACCCCGACTTATGGCCCAGCTACGCAGCGCGTTTGGACCGAAGGCCCAGAAATATTGCAAGTATGAGAGTTTGCTTTTGGCCTGTTTGGGGGTGTTATACTTCTTGGCGGGTGGGTTGCCGGGTCTTGGGGCATTCCTGGGAAGGTCTAATACCGGGTAGAAGTGGTTGGGACAAAATCCAGGCCGATTTTTTTTTGGGCTATTTCTGACATTTTGCTCTATGTAGCGTTTTCGGGGGCCTGTTTGGGGGGCTTCCTGGTGTTTCTGGGTGAGTTTCGTGGTCTGGGAGCACTGCTGGGACACTCTAATCTTGATTGCATTTGCTTTTCAGGAAATCCGTCGTGCCAACCCCGACTTATGGCCCAGCTACGCAGCGCGTTTGGACCGAAGGCCCAGAAATATTGCAAGTATGAGAGTTTGCTTTTGGCCTGTTTGGGGGTGTTATACTTCTTGGCGGGTGGGTTGCCGGGTCTTGGGGCATTCCTGGGAAGGTCTAATACCGGGTAGAAGTGGTTGGGACAAAATCCAGGCCGATTTTTTTTTGGGCTATTTCTGACATTTTGCTCTATGTAGCGTTTTCGGGGGCCTGTTTGGGGGGCTTCCTGGTGTTTCTGGGTGAGTTTCGTGGTCTGGGAGCACTGCTGGGACACTCTAATCTTGATTGCATTTGCTTTTCAGGAAATCCGTCGTGCCAACCCCGACTTATGGCCTAGCTACGCAGCGCGTTTGGACCGAAGGCCCAGAAATATTGCAAGTATGAGATTTTGCTTTTGGCCTGTTTGGGGGTGTTATACTTCTTGGCGGGTGGGTTGCCGGGTCTTGGGGCATTCCTGGGAAGGTCTAATACCGGGTAGAAGTGGTTGGGACAAAATCCAGGCCGATTTTTTTTTGGGCTATTTCTGACATTTTGCTCTATGTAGCGTTTTCGGGGGCCTGTTTGGGGGGCTTCCTGGTGTTTCTGGGTGAGTTTCGTGGTCTGGGAGCACTGCTGGGACACTCTAATCTTGATTGCATTTGCTTTTCAGGAAATCCGTCGTGCCAACCCCGACTTATGGCCTAGCTACGCAGCGCGTTTGGACCGAAGGCCCAGAAATATTGCAAGTATGAGATTTTGCTTTTGGCCTGTTTGGGGGTGTTATGCTTCTTGGCGGGTGGGTTGCCGGGTCTTGGGGCATTCCTGGGAAGGTCTAATACCGGGTAGAAGTGGTTGGGACAAAATCCAGGCCGATTTTTTTTGGGCTATTTCAAACATTTTGCTCTATGTAGCGTTTTCGGGGGCCTGTTTGGGGGGCTTCCTGGTGTTTGCGGGTGAGTTTCGTGGTGTGGGAGCACTGCTGGCTATATATACTTTACTTTGCAAGAGGTTTGAAGCAAATCCATGGTGGCTGAGGGGACTTAGGGCCTAGCTGCAGAGCGCGCGCGGAGTGATTTGGGAAATTTGTGAAAAAGTGACTAAGTCCCCATTTTTGTACTTTTGCTCTTTGGCTGTTTGGGGGTCTTCTACTCGTTTTCTCCTGGGTTGACGGCTCTGGGGCCATTGCTGGGAAGCTCTAATACCGGATAAAAGTGTTTTGGACCAAATCCCAGGCGGAATTTTTTTTGTGTTTTTGATGACTTGCTTGCCTTTGAGGTGCTCTTAGGGGGGGTTCCGTCTGTTTGCGGGTGAGTTTCGTGGTCTGGGAGCACTGCTGGGACACTCTAATCTTGATTGCATTTGCTTTTCAGGAAATCCGTCGTGCCAACCCCGACTTATGGCCTAGCTACGCAGCGCGTTTGGACCGAAGGCCCAGAAATATTGCAAGTATGAGATTTTGCTTTTGGCCTGTTTGGGGGTGTTACGCTTCTTGGCGGGTGGGTTGCCGGGTCTTGGGGCATTCCTGGGAAGGTCTAATACCGGGTAGAAGTGGTTGGGACAAAATCCGCGCGGAAAAGCCTTTAGTTTTGGCACTTTTTGTAACTTAGGGTTCGTTAGGGTTAGCCCTAGCAGCAGGATTGCATGTGTTTCGGGGTGTTCTAGATTTTTCAAACTGAGTTCTGGGGTCTTAGAGCACTCGTGAGAATGTGTAATTTTGGTTGCAAGTCATTTGAAGAAAATCCATGGTGGGAAAGGGGGGATTTGGCATAGTTAAAGAAAGCCTTTGCCACTATTCTTAACTTAGGGTTCGTTAGGGTTAGCAGTATTTCTATTGCATGTGTTTGAGTGGGGGGGATTTCGAGTCTTGGAGCGATGCTGGCTATGGCTACTTTTGCTTGGTTGCTTGCAAGTGGTTTGAATGCAATCCACGGTGGGTAATGGGTAATTAGGGTACTTCGGCCTACTTTTACTTTCAAAGTAAGTTTTGTCACCAGTTTTCTGCTAGGCCTCGTTTTTTGAGATTTGATTGGGGGTCTTCTACATTTTTGCGACTGGCTTTAGTAAGGGTCTGGGTGGGAGCACTGCTAGGAAGATCTAATTTTGTTCTAAAACACAGTTTACAGTACACCTAGCTTGAGGGGCAAGATCCGATACATTAATTTGCCCATACATCCTTCAAAAGGTGACTCAGAGTACGCACTTTCAAAAACATTGTACTGTCTACTAGGAAAAACAAATTGTGACTTTTTGCACTCCACAGCCTACATGCCTTATATTTATTTATCAGTGGTGTTGTAATATTATATCACTTCCTGTTTTTCGTTGAATAATTACAGGCCGGGTTTCAGTCTCTGCAATGGGGAAAAAAGGATGGAGTCAGGCTTCACAGTAGCGAGCCACAATTCAGCATCAGGCAGGCAGTGGACAGGGTGTCTTCTGGTGACCAACATCGATGGACGAAGCGTCGGCTGCAATGGAGGAGTGCCGCTAATAGGAGGATTTTTTTTCTGCGGGCAACTTACTTACCACTTCCAACAGGACCACTACAACCACATAGATACAGTATCCCTTGCCTTTTTCTCTGACTGTGACTGCATTTCTTGGCTCTCTCTCTGCTTCTACATTGATCCCTTAACACATCACTTAGTCCACTCCACTATCACATCTGCACCACACATAGTCATTTGTAAGTGCTCCTACGTAATTCGCAAGTCGCAGCACGCCCCAGGCCGTAGAGGACTGGGATGGCCCCAATGATGAAGCATGTCACCAAGGGGCAACCCTGGTGAGTGAGGGGACACCTAGAAAAAAAGCAATTTCTCCTTTTCTATCTACTATACCTTCTGTCAGGTTACGCAGCCCCTAAGCGCCTACCGTACTATGAAACTACATTTCCCATGAGTAGGCGGGAGACTTGCAGACTATTTAGTGAGACTATATGAGAGTACCCTTGTATGTTAGGACAGCACTTCACTGATGCCTGTCTTGTCTTCTGTTACAGGTATCCTTTCCCTGCTGACCCTACCTTTACCCATCCCACATTTTTTATTTTAGTTTGTTATTTTTCTCCCCCGCCTAATGCCTCGAACACCCTGTGTTTACACTTCTGGGTGTTGGTGACATTTGGAGGCGGAACCATATTTGCATCGACTGGATCACGGGGAGTAAACCTGACACCTTCCAGACCAACCCCATTGAGTGTTGTTGTGAATGGATTTATAGTGACCAGCAAGGCTCTCAGGTATCTGGCTACAGAGACCTTATGTTGAATATAGTTATCAATATTTCCACCCACGCCCTGTACTGTCGCATTCTTTCTTCCACAGTTGTCGAAAGTACTAATTACTTTTAACTGACATGCATGCAGTTACAGTAGTGTATGCACTTTCAAAGATTGAGGGATAGGTTTGTACCCAAAGATTTGTTTATGTTCACAATTGTTCGTCCATGCTGTGCTACTTTTTCTTGTCTCCCAAAACCTTTCCCAAAAACCCCCGTACCCATCCATTTTTCAAACCCTAACCCTCTTCCCCCGGGCTGTGTGGTTTTGATTGATGTGTGACTAAATTACAGCAATAAATCCACACACTTGCTGGGGAGGATAAGGTGATAGCAACAGGCTGGTGAAGAAATCCGAGGATATATTCTTACTCTGCTTGACAAAGACCCATGGCTAATGTCAAAGAACTTCAACCGAATTAGTTATACTTTAACATTTGTTAGGCTACAACGTGGCACTGTTCTAGTGTACTTCTGTCACCTGCTATATTCTGTATTGTACCTTTGTATTGCTCAGGAGGACAAACCAGATTTCATTTTCTTTTTTTCATAGGCAAGCAACTGCCACTGTGTCACACCAGTAGTACCACCGCTATGAGGAAATTTTATCCGCCCAGGATTGCCAACCTTATTTGCTGTTTCCCGTGGAGCCAGCCCTGGGCCTAGCCCTACTTGCAAACAGAAATTACAGGTAAGATAGGCGTTTGGTTGGAGGTAGTATAATGGAGTATTAGGAGAGACGAGAGATTTGATTGACGGTAGTACTACTAAAGTCCTAGGACTATTCAGGAAAACAAACTTACTGTTATGTTAAACCCCCACCCACCAGACTCAAAAGCAGTAAAAAACAGGTATGGTCAGATAAAGTTTCAAAAAGTATATTTTTATAGCCCTAACAAAAGAATCTCCCGCAAGACCCTCCCTAACCCCAACGATTGTCCTTCAAAAGTCCCCAAAAATCCCAACTCCCAATTCCCACCCCCCAAAAGTCTCTAAAAAAGGGGCAAGGGACACTATGGCAGGGTGCTGTTGGAATTAGCAGCCAGGGCATCATGCTCCTTGCGGAGGGTGGCAAGTTCGAAGCGGAGGCCCTCCACCACGTTCTTATAATTATGGACCTCCTGCTCCAGGTAGGACAGTCTGAGGGATAAGCGGCGCCGGTGTGCCTTGCAAATCCTGTGAGGGGCAGCTGCTTTCTTTGCTGCTGGGCGGTGGCGTTTGGCTTTGGTAGCCCGGCTCCGTACCGCTGGAGCACTGCGCTGGCTGGCAGCCCGCACGGAGGAGGAGGCAGCTGTCCCAGTGGACGTTGTTGTTGTTCCAGACTGCGTCTCCTCCTCCTCCAGGGCCACCAGCCGCCGATATTCAGCCACAGTGGCATCCAGCCTCCGTTGCCGGGCCATTCGAGCCTGCTCCTTCCTCCTTGATGGTGTCTTGGATTTGGAAGGAGCAACTACATGAAAAAAGAAAGACATAGTCTGTAACCAATGCTCCTTAAGATTAACACAAAATGATTGAGCAGAAAGTTGTCACAGTACAAGTAGCAAATTGAAAGCACAGTGCATAACTATTGAGGACAGTATCTATGTAACCTCCGACTTCTTCATCCTTGCTCTAACATTAGTGGGAGTTTAAGGAACAAATTCTACGAGCACTATGGACTTCTATTACAGTCGACTATGACAGTACACCACTCTTATTCTTCTTCTTCTCTCTTGTTTAGGACAATTGGTACGTTATCTTATGCAAGCCGGCATAATGCCAGCGCAGTGAACTTGCACCCGAGAAAAACAGACGCACACCATGGTGAGTGAGACAGACTTGCGTTACTGTACCGGTCCAGTACATGCAGGTGGTGAAGCTCTTACTTTTCTATTACGGGTGGCACTGAGAATACTCTGTTAAAAGGGCTACTGCTTAATTAATTTAGCTTTCACCCTACAGTGCAAATGAGTATTAGAAAAGGAAAATGAAGAAGCTAAATTATCTGATTATCTATCACTTCACATGGGATGTATTTGATGACATATGGGATGACTTTAGGTGCTTTGCTTATTATTGAGTGAACAGTGATACCCCCACACATGAATGACGTACTACTACTAAACTAAAGTTATTAAGGGAGGTAGGGAGTGCCCATCGTAATAACTGGATATATGCTGTGCTTGCAGTTGCAATACAAACTACTGCTACTATTCATGGTAGTCTTTGGACAACGTTACAACTTCTTTTCCTTGCCTTTCCTACACTGGAACGGACGTGCGGGTGCGGTGTTACATGCTCTTCAAAGTAACACTTAGTTCATCCAGTGACCGTCTACTCTCTCTAGATTCACATATGCTATCTAAGAGTCAGATAGTACCATGAATGATCCAGGCATCCATCCATTCAAAGTATATTGCAGACATACAGTTTCTGTCTCACCCACCCAGGCTGTTCTCCTTCCACCGATCCTTGCTTCATCATTCACCCAGCCATGCACCATACCATTTTCTTACCTTCCCAGCCACCTCGGGGACCAAGCAAACACATATCATTCTTCTTTGCCAGTCATCATTACATTTCTCGTGCTTCCACACTTACTTACACCCTTCTTTCGCTTTTCGTTCATCCCATCCATCAAGTTCACCTCAGATCTGATTGGGATTCTTCTCGCCAAAAACTTCACAGCTAAGTCGAAGTACATTTAGAGGAGGCTACTACCTGCTTTTTTTATAATACACCCGTGCAGAAAGCACACTCTGCAGTCTTCAATCTCAATGACTAAGGAATGTATAGCTTACCTCTGCCCGCCACCACCGTGTGAACCCTCACAGGCATGTCCTTTTCCGGCACTTGCACCGCCTCCTCCCCAGAGTTGTCCTCCTCGTCCAATGCCACCACCTCCGCGCTGGCCCCGTCTCCAGATGTTCCACCTACAAAGTACATTTAATAATGTTAGAATACACCACTCACTACTATATAATATTTGGTCTAGGAGGAAGAAAGAAATGTGAAAAAAGTGTACAATTTAATAATTTTTGACTGTGTACTCTAGAGTAAAAATGTCCCTTTTTCCAGGGAAGGCTGTTGTCTTGCTGCACTTTTTGGCACAACTGATGAATGTTTGCTTTTTACTTTTTAACACGCACCACTTTTTCTCCTAACAGACAGAACCTTGACTTCTAAGAACACGAGCAGGATCAAGTTCAAACCAGGTGAGAGCTCGGCTCGACCACAAGAAATGTGTCCAATTAATCGTCAGCACTAAGCACTTTTCCATTTTCAGTTACACGTTCACTTTTATGACAAACTTGAATTTAATAAATGTGTTTACTTTTAATAAAGCTTTTAAACTTAAATAGACTCTGTGGTTTTTGGTCCTCCAGACTAGAGTGGATGAGCTAAAGGTTTTCGAATTTTTGCAAGCATGATTCCGTGCCTCTGCCATCGGTGACTTTGGGAGCGAAATGACTCTGCCACACTATCTAGTCAGTAAGGAGATTGGGGGTTCAACTACAAAGTCTGTTATCACTGAGGTATGTGGAAAGTCTAACAGTTACAGCACCTATTATAATTGATAAGCTAAGCGATGCATTATTTAGTGTCCATAGTTCTGTTTGTGCAGATTTGTCCCTGCAACAGTAGTAGAATGGATTGTCCTATCCAAACCAAAAGTAAAGTAGTATCTTATTATTTCTTGGTGGTGGTCATTCACCTTTTTATTGTTGGCAATGGTCAAAGCATAAACATTTAGAATACTTGAAAAGACATTATGGACAATCCCAGAGGACTACACTCAGTGCATAGAGCTATTGCTGACTAGAATGGGAGTCCAATGGAAATGCCAAATGTGCAATCTTAGTTAGCTACACAGACAGACTAATAAGAATAATCTAGTAATACCACACGGAGTCATAGGGATAAGAATTTAGATCCTGTCTACAAGAAGATCAAAGACGATTTAGAAAAAATCGAATGAGGAACGCTAGGAAAAAATAAGTACTCTATATTAAAATTAAAACTTACTGGGGCCAGCAAAGGAGCCCTCGACTGCCCGGTCCTGGCCTGCATCGACAACAGCACCCTCCTCCTCCTCCTCCTGTGTCCTCCTCTTGCCCCTGGGGAAAGCTGATGTACAACATGAAAGAAAGAAAAACAGAAAACATGGATGATATTTATTTCTCAACCAAATCAAACATTTAAAAAAGAACTAACAAAGTAACAAAATATTTTTGCGAAATAGCAAATAGGGAACGACTCCACGGGATATATTATTGACCAATCTCATGTGGTCGACTACGTCATTACTTTAGTATTGCTTGATTTGCGGACCGTCGAATTGGAAACTACCCTATGTAACTCACTAAACAAAGTACTAAAAAGGTTTGCCTAGGATTGGCAGGCAGCAGTCCGCAGCACGCAAAGTGACAGCCAAAGTCCATCGTGATTGAAGATCAGCGACAACACTAAAGTTTCCTACTACATTCACCAGTCATTAAAATACTCAAACTATTAATCCACCACCACTATTTCTTCTTATCGCCATGTGTACAAAGGAAGGACTGGACTTGAGTCTGTAGGGGCTGATTTATAAGGCCCTTGCGGCTCTTTTGCTCCATTGTTGCGTGACTTTTGTGACGCAGCGACAGCACAAAAGAGGCGCAATGGTGCGGCGTATATTAACAACGTGACGCATCTGGGAGATGCATCACGTTGTAAAGCCCTGCGCCAATAGGGGTGTTCCGGCGCAAGGGAGGGCGTTCCTGCGCAGGAACGCATCCTAAAAGTGGCTGAGGGAAATCTACAA
This sequence comes from Lissotriton vulgaris, assembly GCF_964263255.1. NCBI lineage: Eukaryota > Metazoa > Chordata > Amphibia > Caudata > Salamandridae > Lissotriton > Lissotriton vulgaris. Next base: position 800,210,341 of record NC_141700.1, on the reverse strand, counting down.
GATTTCAATCAGTCACTTTGAGGACAATGATGCGTGACTCAAACCCTGCGCCTGCTTGAAGCAGACGTACGGCTTGACGCAGCATTGGGGAGATAGGGCACCCCAGAGAATTGATGGAGCTGCACCATCGTTGCGACGCACCTCCAGCAATGCGCCACCTTTACGGCACAGATGCGTAACGCTTTGGTGACGTTTTGGGCCCATGGCGCGCCGCATTGTAATACGGCGCACCATGGGTGATGGTGGCGTGACGCACAATTACTGGCGCATCCCTGCAACTTTGCAGGGATGCGCCGGTAATTAAAAATCTGAACCTTAGTGTGTAGCATTGCGCAGTTCTTTCAACTACACTCATACATAATTTCACAGGCCAATGAAATGAACACAAAATCTAAAACAAATAAGCATAGTAGCAACACTACTGAGAAGGAGAGCAGTGTACCTGAAATGCACAGAAGATTTTGAAATAAAATGTACCTACAATGTAATGAGCAGCATTATTGCTCTTGGTAAAAAACAAAAATTTGCAATATAATAACACAGCAGGAGAAAACATAGTAGTAAAGACATAGCTACTACTACTCACCAAGCCCGGGGATCTCAAGGCCAAGGAGGTCGAGCAGATCTCGCTCACGGGTCAGGACATCCGTCCAGCGGTGGGTGGCCTGGTTGTAGGTGCGCCAGACCCGAGAGTGGTGGTAAATGGCCTGGCACACCTTCTCCCACCGCTTCCGGCGCTCCCGGGCCCCGTACCCGGCACTGATCTTGCCGCCTCCCATGATGGTCCTGGGGAGGCGGCGCTGAACATAAAAAATGAGTTGGGCCACCTCCTCCGGGGTAAAGATCTCCCGTGGCATCACTAGCTCCCCCCTCAAACGCCCGCACGGGAGCCGGACACGGGGTGCGGGACCCTTCCCCTTCTCGGGATGCTTCCCGGCTCCCTTCACCATGGTCTGGGCGGAAAGGAATAAAGAAAATAGAATAGGGAAGAGAAGAAAAGAAAAGAGTTTACAAAAGTAGTTTAAAATTAACCAAAAGTAGCAGTAAACACAAAAATATAGGGCTAGAAAAATAGAGGGATAGATAATAAGTAAAATAGATAAAAAAAAACTTCAAACAAGCAAAGGATGGCAGAGATTGACAGAGGATACAAAGACCATGCCCAGAACCATAGCAATGAATGAGAAACAAGATGGCCGCGCCCGTTCACGACCGCGCGGGTAAGTTCGCGCGAGATTTTCCTTGCGAACACGCGCGAGACTGTACTGGCAAACCGCGGACTTTGCGAGATTACACTTCGCGCCCGGAAACGGAAATACGTCAGGCAAACAAGATGGCTGCGCCCTTGAACGACCGCGAGGGTAACTTCGCGTCTTGCGCTACGAGCGGCTCGCAAAAACGCACAAAACCTTGCCAACTAACACGCCGCAAAAAAAACAAATTGCATATTCGCACGAATTTGCGGCTTCCGAATCCGATCTTGCGCGTGTTCGCACCCCGCGAACCCCGCGAAATTGCAGAAAAACGAGTTTTTCAAAAGTGAAAGCACTCGGCAGGGGCAAGAGTTCAAACTCATCATTAGTAGCAATTCCCGGTAGTGCTTCCTGACTGGGGCCCCTCCAGAATTCAGTTGCTAGTTGCAACAATTGTATGACCCTGCTCTGACCCTCACAGCAGGCTCATACAATAGCTACAAGTAGGCCACAAAGAAGGTCCTGGGGAAAAAAAATGCACTGCAACAGAAAGCAAAATTACAGATAAGGAAGCAGGTGCCAGACTGGAATTTTAAAACAGTGACACATTAATAAACTAACCCCAAATTAATTCATCTGAGTTGAAGCAGGGATGGTGTGCTTGCTTTTCCCCCCCATAATCTACAGTAATGATGAACCAGAGGGTGGCATTGATGTAACAGAGGGTTGCAGTGGTGAAACAGAGGGTGCTGGGAACCTGTGATGATGAACCAGACGTAGAAACAACATAATTCGCGACCGTTGCGCGACGAAATGTAAGTTCGCAATTGCGAACTGGTACGAAACCCTCGCGAACTGGCAGAAATCCTTGCGAACACAAAAAAAAAAAAAATCCGCAAATTCGCAAGAATTCGCGGATTTTGCGGATTGCGAGTTCAAAAATCCGCAAATTCGCGAACGCGAGATCCGCAAAATTCGCTCATGCTTACCCTTCACAGAGATATGTCTGTGGGCACTGGGGGTCGGTGCCAGGGCCCTTCAGACAGATGTGTCTGTGGGCACTGGGAGTCGGTGCCAGGGCCCTTCACAGAGATATGTCTGTGGGCACTGGGAGTCGGTGCCAGGGCCCTTCAGACAGATGTGTCTGTGGGCACTGGGGGTCGGTGCCAGGGCCCTTCACAGAGATGTGTCTGTAGGCACTGGGGGTCGGTGCCAGGGCCCTTCACAGAGATATGTCTGTGGGCACTGGGGGTCGGTGCCGGGGCCCTTCACAGAGATATGTCTGTGGGCACTGGGGGTGGGTACCAGGGCCCTTCACAGAGATATGTCTGTGGGCACTGGGGGTCGGTGCCAGGGCCCTTCACAGAGATATGTCTGTGGGCACTGGGGGTCAGTGCCAGGGCCCTTCACAGAGATATGTCTGTGGGCACTGGGGGTCGGTGCCGGGGCCCTTCACAGAGATATGTCTGTGGGCACTGGGGGTGGGTACCAGGGCCCTTCACAGAGATATGTCTGTGGGCACTGGGGGTCGGTGCCAGGCCCTTCATAGAGATATGTCTGTGGGCACTGGGGGTCGGTGCCAGGGCCCTTCACAGAGATATGTCTGTGGGCACTGGGGGTCGGTGCCAGGCCCTTCATAGAGATATGTCTGTGGGCACTGGGGGTCGGTACCAGGGCCCTTCACAGAGATATGTCTGTGGGCACTGGGGGTCGGTGCAGGGGCCCTTCACAGAGATATGTCTGTGGGCACTGGGGGTCGGTGCCAGGGCCCTTCACAGAGATATGTCTGTGGGCACTGGGGGTCGGTGCCAGGGCCCTTCAGACAGATGTGTCTGTAGGCACTGGGGGTCGGTGCCAGGGCCCTTCACAGAGATATGTCTGTGGGCACTGGGGGTCGGTGCCAGGGCCCTTCAGACAGATGTGTCTGTGGGCACTGGGAGTCGGTGCCAGGGCCCTTCAGACAGATGTGTCTGTGGGCACTGGGGGTCGGTGCCAGGGCCCTTCACAGAGATATGTCTGTGGGCACGGGGGGTCGGTGCAGGGGCCCTTCACAGAGATATGTATGTGGGCACTGGGGCTCGGTACCAGGGCCCTTCACAGAGATGTGTCTGTGGGCACTGGGGGTCGGTGCCAGGGCCCTTCAGACAGATGTGTCTGTAGGCACTGGGGGTCGGTGCCAGGGCCCTTCACAGAGATATGTCTGTGGGCACTGGGGGTCGGTGCCAGGGCCCTTCACAGAGATATGTCTGTGGGCACTGGGGGTCGGTGCAGGGGCCCTTCACAGAGATATGTCTGTGGGCACTGGGGGCTCGGTACCAGGGCCCTTCACAGAGATGTGTCTGTGGGCACTGGGGGTCGGTGCCAGGGCCCTTCAGACAGATGTGTCTGTAGGCACTGGGGGTCGGTGCCAGGGCCCTTCAGACAGATTTGTCTGTGGGCACTGGGAGTCGGTGCCAGGGCCCTTCACAGAGATATGTCTGTGGGCACTGGGGGTCGGTGCCAGGGCCCTTCACAGAGATATGTCTGTGGGCACTGGGGGTCGGTGCAGGGGCCCTTCACAGAGATATGTCTGTGGGCACTGGGGGCTCGGTACCAGGGCCCTTCACAGAGATGTGTCTGTGGGCACTGGGGGTCGGTACCAGGGCCCTTCACAGAGATGTGTCTGTGGGCACTGGGGTTCGGTGCCAGGGCCCTTCAGACAGGTGTGTCTGTGGGCACTAGGGTTCGGTGCCAGGGCCCTTCACAGAGATGTGTCTGTGGGCACTGGGAGTCGGTGCCAGGGCCCTTCACAGAGATATGTCTGTGGGCACTAGGGGTCGGTGCCAGGGCCCTTCACAGAGATATATCTGTGGGCACTGGGGGTCGGTGCCAGGGCCCTTCACACAGATATGTCTGTGGGCACTGGGGGTCGGTGCCAGGGCCCTTCACAGAGATATGTCTGTGGGCACTGGGGGTCGGTGCCAGGGCCCTTCACAGAGATATATCTGTGGGCACTGGGGGTCGGTGCCAGGGCCCTTCACAGAGATATGTCTGTGGGCACTGGGGGTCGGTGCCAGGGCCTTTCAGACAGATGTGTCTGTAGGCACTGGGGATCGGTGCCAGGGCCCTTCACAGAGATATGTCTGTGGGCACTGGGAGTCGGTGCCAGGGCCCTTCAGACAGATATGTCTGTAGGCACTGGGGGTCGGTGCCAGGGCCCTTCAGACAGATGTGTCTGTGGGCACTGGGGGTCGGTGCCAGGGCCCTTCACAGAGATATGTCTGTGGGCACTGGGGGTCGGTGCCAGGGCCCTTCAGACAGATGTGTCTGTAGGCACTGGGGGTCGGTGCCAGGGCCCTTCAGACAGATGTGTCTGTAGGCACTGGGGGTCGGTGCCAGGGCCCTTCAGACAGATATGTCTGTAGGCACTGGGGGTCGGTGCCGGGCCCTTCAGACAGATGTGTCTGTGGGCACCAGACCAGGGCCCCGTGCCAGGTCCCTTTTGCAGGATAAGGTTCAGAGAGATGTGTCTCCTCTGTATCCTCCTCCAAGTAACGTATAATCTTGAGCTCCGTCAGTTCCTCGCTTCTCTGGTCCTTTGCAAAGGGACGAGGTCCATGACGTTATTTTAGAGTGCTTAGGTAGCTGTACCTAATCGCTACTTAATAATCGTGCCCTCCTGCGTTAGTGCGCAATATACATCAGTTGGAGGATATAGAAGAGCTCTTTCGACGTCCTTCCGCATTAAAAGCGAGCACAGCAACTACTAATGTACTACAGCAAACCGTAATATTCCGAAACCGGTCCTAGGAAGCTTGTTTCCATCCAGGGAGGACCTGGCTTGTCAGTTCGGGCTGCACTGTTCCCATGAGGCACAGGGTCAAGACTGATTTGCATTCGGCTGGGTTCGAACTGGAATGGCATGGTGAGCAAATAACGATGGATTTAGGCCCAGATCTCTGTACTGGGGTGAATGCATGACATTGTTCTACATTCTGTTCATCAATAATTGTTTTTGCACTTGTCTCCCTGAGTGGGACGGGTCTGGCCAGACGTGAGTCCTGTGCTCTCCATGCCACTGGAGTCAAGCTATCCTGGCTGATGAGGGGTGAAATCCTGAAATCAGTCCTAGGATACTTGTTTCCAGTCCAGGGAGGAACTGACCTGGCAGTTCGGGCTGGACTGTTCCCATGAGGCACAGGGTCAAGACTGATTTGCATATGGCCAACTGAGGGAGAATGTTTGCATTGTCAGCATTCCGTCCATCATTTGTGGGTCCTGAGCTCACTGTGTCACTGGATTCAAGCAATCCTGGCTGAAGAGGGGTGAAACCCTGAAACTGGTCCCAGGATGCTTGTTTCAGGTCCAGGGAGGACCTGGCCTGGCAGTTCAGTCTGGCCTGTTCCCATGAGGCACAGGGTCAAGACTGATTTGCATATGGCTGGGTCGAAACTGGGGTGGCGTAGTGGGCAAAAGAACAATGGATTGAACTCAGATCTGTGACTGGGGGTGAGTGGTTGAAAAGTTTTAGCGCTCCGTCCATCATAATATCCGAGCACTATCACATGGGGAAGTATTGGAACATTATTAGAGCTAATACCAATTCCGCAAGGATTACACGTCCGAAATGATCCAGTCATTTTTACTGATGACCCAGAATACTCAGGAGACTACAGTGGGATCGGCACAAAACGGAACTTGAGGGCAGAAAAGAACAAGAGGTAGAGAACTGAACCAGTACTGGACTTAAAGACTGCAAAACGCTGTTAGCAAAGATTGAAAAGGAGGCTGGGGATTTCAAGAGAAACACCAAAAGTTTCAAACTAAAAAAATCCTGAAAAGCAAATTGGCAACCTTACAGTGGAAAAGGCTACCCATACCTTCAAAAAGGTTTTTACGCGTAACCGGAGAGTACCCGGGCGTTGCACCAATCAAAGCCGGTTTACTAATTTCTCTCAGAGTTCATCGTACTCTGTCTCAAACAGTGATTCAGATAAACATCAAAGTGTATTTAGCTTCTTCGGTGCTCATGACGGAACCGTTCCGTCATGAGTCCTTTGGCCCAATAGAACCTTCAGCACAGCGCGAAAATTCGCGCCGCGCTAAAGGGGTTAAACCCTCAGGAAGAGGTTTTTTAGGACAAGTAATAAAGAGAAGTGGTGGAAAAAGATGACCGACTCTAAGAACGGTCAAAATCTATACATGAATTACACCATACCATTGGGGAACAGAGAATTACCCCAATATATCTCAGGCACAACCTTGGCTGTCCAACAAATGATAGTTCTTGAGAAAAGTCACTCATTCGTACCGGTCCAATATATGGATTTCACACAGGTCAGAATGGAATTCATTACATTTTTTTCCACAAAATTAGACTTTGTGAATCTCTTGGTAACACAGGCGTACGTCAGGACACACGCTATAAGGGCCGGAGGAAACCGTGGAGATTCTGCCCACCAACCAATAAAGTTTCCGTAGAGACTATACGGTCCTCAAGGAAGTAGACACATTGGAACCCACAAAGAAGTACATTAAATTTAATCTAACTAACTCTGAATTGAATGCCTTGCGTAACTTAAGGCGACTGGATGATATTATAATAAAACCGGCAGATAAGGGGGGTGCTATTTTGGTTCAGGATCGACAGGATTATGAAGCAGAGATAATTGATCAACCAAACAATGCGTCACTTTCCTGTAAAATGGATCACAACCCCCACAAAAGCAATACAGGGAGAGATTAAAACGATCATTGACAATGCACTTCAAGAAGGGTGGGTTGCACAAAATGAAGCCCAATACTTGAGTAGCAGCAATCCAAGGACCCCCGCAATATACACGGCCGGAGCATTCATAAGAACCCCAATACACCTCCTGGGAAACCACTGATATGAGGATTAAATTCGATCCCAGAGCCGATTGCCAAGAATACTGACATTTTTGTAAAGCCATTCATGAAAGAAGTAAAATCATGCATCAAAGAAACAACGGAAAGCATCAATAAAATTGAAAACATGGAAAATGATGAGGAACGGGACACTCTTGTAACCATGGACGTGGAAAGTTTATACACAAACATACCCCAGATAGGTCTCTGAAAATTTAGAAGTGGTTCCTGGATACGAGGCTCTGTCCCCACCCGGTCCCTACTGAATTCATATTACAGTTAGCGAAAATATGTCAAAAATATTTTTTTCATAATTAATCAAGAGTACCACAGTCACATCGAAGGGACGGCGAAGGGATGTCCCTTCGCACCAGAGCTGGCGGTGCTCTCTATGGCACAGTATGAAGAAAAATGGGTATTAAACATTAATCCGCAGCGGGAGAAGATTCCCCTGTGGAAAAGATACATGGACGATGTTCTGTTAATCTGGAGAGGAACAGCAGAGGAATTAATATACTTCCATGAATGGATTAACTCACACAGTGTGACATTATATTTTGGATTAACCTCAGTAAACATGAAATAAACTTTTTGGACCTGGCCTTAAAACTTAAGAATGGAAGAATCTTTACCACTGCTTATATAAAGGCTACTGACCGGAATTCACTTCTCCATGACTCAAGCTTTCATCAATGCAATCTCTACGACAATTTGCCATATATTCAGTTTCTTAGAATTCGCAGAAATGGAAATAGAAAAGATGAATATTTTAAGCATGCAAATGAACACCATGAGAATTTAAGGGCTAGTAGGTACTTAAAGAAACTCCTGCACAGACCATTAAAAATGGCATGGTTTACACCAAGTGTAAACCAAAAAATGAACCGTTAGTGTACGTGACAACGTGTAACGTTCATACTAATAACATAAAGAAAATCACCACAAAGAATTGGCACCTGAACCAACGTTCCATAATTGGAGACCCTCTGTTTGCGCCCAAGTGTAATAAAAATTAAAAACATCAGAGATATGATTGTAAACTCCACTACGGAAATGAAAAAGGAACCAACCAGGCTACGTACAATGTTTCACCAGACTCCCATTAAGGGAGGCTATGAATGTGGCAACTCTTCTGTATGCCAACTGACCATAGAAGAAACAGAAACGGTGAACAATCAGTATAGAACCTTGCATCAGGAGTTCACAAACCGTAACACAAAAAACCTATTTTAAATCATTAAATGTCCATGCAATAGACATATGTTGGGACGACCACACAGGAACCAAAGACACAAATCACCCAACACAAATCTTGGATTTGTAAGACAGTATTAAGTGATCCATTATCCAGCCTTATATTGATCAAAACCCCAATGAAACGGATACGGCACGGTGTGTCCTCAAACCTGTAACTGCTGGAAACAATGACACGGAGGTGGAACCTCCGAGAGTGGAAGCTAGAAGGATCCTGCAGGTACGTACAGCTGAGGCAGGTCTTAATCAAATGTCTGAGATCAACAACATTTAAACTAAGAATAAACATCACAGCAGTGCCGTGGAGGCTCGGTTGGACTGAGGTAGCCGGCCTCAGGACCGGTGCCTAGAGCCGCTCGCTTGGGGAGCGGAGCGCGGACGGAAGGGATCCGCCTCCATCGGGCTTCATTGTATCCATTAATCTTCAGCGACCAAACTGAATCTATACTACTATTATAAAGGAAGAACTATGAACCTTTGAGGCGGATAAACTCGGGAACCACAGCGCCAATCCACACACCGATACATCGTTGTAATCGGCAGGGTGTGCAGATGGACATAGGCTATATACACGTAATAAATATACGTTATTTAAAAAATTTACAGAAAAAAAAGTAGTCCCTTGGAAGAAGCGCCAGCCGCGACGTGCGTGCCCGACATGAGGAGCGCAGGGAGGAGCGGCGTCCAGGAGCGCGAGGAGGATCGGCGGACATGGCTCGGGGAGGAGCGGTGAGGAGCGGTGGACAGGCGGTGAGGAGCGGCGGATAGGCGGGGAGGAGCGGTGAGCGGCGGATGAGGTAGGTTGTTTATTTATTTATTTAGGAGCGGTGAGCGGAGGAAAAATGAAGCAAAAATGAAAATCGTGAGCAAGAGGAAGCAAACGGAGCATTACAAAAGTGAGCCAAACGGTGCATTACAGGAGGAAAAATTAACGTGTGCAGGTTACAAAAGCGTACATCGTGAGCAAGAGGAAGCAAACAAAGCATTACAAAAGTGAGCCAAATGGTGCATTACAGGGGGAAAAAGTTACGTGTGCAGGTTACAAAAGCGTAGAAAGTAAACAGAGGTATAGGAGGAAAAAGTGACGTGTGCAGGTAGCAAGAGAAAGCAAACGGAGCATTAAAAAAGTGAGCCAAACGGTGCATTACAGGAGGAAAAAGTTACGTGTGCAGGTTACAAAAGCGTACAAAGTAAGCATAGAGGTATAATACTGCAATATATGGAGGAAGGTTCCGGGGACCCACAGACAACGTCGGGGCGGGCGGGGGCCCTGAAGCCTAATTGCTCCCGGACAACGTTGGGACGGGCTGCTAGTTGAACCATAAAGTGATACAACCAAGATATGTATTAAATGATGTATTAGGAACTGTTCTATACATATCAGAGAAGAAAATGATATAATGGATACGTATATGAAGTATTACTGAAGATCTTTGTAATACTGATAAAATTAAAATAAAACTAAGGTTATTCAATGAATATCTTATTGATGAATTATCTTTACTTTGCATCACTTGGGAATATACTGCACATTTATTGGGAATCAGACACTCTATTTAATGCAGATTATCCTAGCATCTCCACCTGACACTTTTAAGGGATATCATTTTACAAGATAAAATGTGTGTTGGAACTACATATTCCAGGGTCCAAAATGCCCCTGTGTACACATAATGCTGAAACTACATTTCCCATGAGCATATGTATTCATGTGAAGTTTTTGAACAAATTGAATAACCCCACTTTGAAACTACATATTCCAGGGTCTTAAATGTTGCTGTGTACACATACTGCTGAATAAGGTGTTCATGTGACCCGCTGGACATTAGCTGCGTAGGAACATCAGACGTGGCGATAAATTGATGGAAAAGTATGTCAATAATGGACTTGATAATGGCTGAGGAATCCCCAAAACAATTTTTGAATAAATGTATGTAACAACACTCTACGCTGAAATGACAAATCCTATTTTTTTTAGAGATCCCCTGTACACAGAGAGCCCTAAAACTACATTTCCCATGAGTACCTGTACCTATGTGATATGTTGGAAACTAGCTATGTTGGACATCAGGTGGGAATAACAAATTTATGGCAAAGCAACAGAGGTTTAGAAAGCGCAACAGACAGATGAGCATCCGGACGAAAGTGGAGCCGCTCAAAACGCTCCACAAGATCTATGTGGAAAAGATGGTGTGGACATTTACACAAAGAGTAATATGCACCAGAGTGTATTGAAAAGTGATCGAACCTGTTGCAACTCCAAAACATCATTACCTCCTTGTGCGTGTTCCTCGCCACAGTATTTACACAATGAGCTCTAGACTGCCTACAGAAACTCCCAAGTTAAAAAGTTAGCGTACTAGTCTTCCATCCCTTCAATATGGCCGGCTTCCCCTTCTCACTACATGACAGAAAAATAAAGTCCACCCTAAACACATCCTGTTTCCAAAAGCCTCCAACCAAATAATGAAGACATTCACAACAGGGCAGGGAGGGATGGGAAACCACACTGTGGACTGGACTCGGAGTAACGAAGATTGCCAGTAAGTAACCAGGGCATTTATCTGCATCTTCTCCTCCCACAGTGAAAATTGGCTTATCGACTGGGTGAGCGTCCTATTGAGATATCACCATTGGGTGTTAGGTGAAGGGATCAAAAAGTATTTTTAACATATTATTTATTGGCTCAAGGCCCGTTTATGGGTTTTTTTTGTCTTCAGTATACCAAGACCCACACTGAGGGGAACTGGTAGATGCTCGTTGTTGCATAAACAGGGACTCCCAAGTGATGTTTCTCTAAGGTGCTAAGTTGCCTTATTACTAAGAGACAGAACCATTATATGCTTGAGCACACCATACGGTACCAGGGCAGGGGACGCTCTTGAAGAACGTTTACACCACACAAGGACACTATTTTATCAACATTGGGATGGGTCGGGGAGTGTTCACATACGAAATGTGTTAAACTTTTCAAAAAGCGATAAGATTGTCATCTTTGCACACTTACAATAATGTTTTTTTTGTGTGATTCTGTTGAATTTAAATAAGCCTGGGCAAAAAAAACTACGGAGAGCTACACGGAGCTTCGCAAGCAGCAAAGTTTCTTTAGGTAAATGCCGTTCGCGTGATTTTCAGTGCTAGGTGCTTGTCCGTACTGTGCAATCATGGTGAAATGGCACCATGCACAGTGCAAGGGGGCGCTGCTTCCTTTCTGCCGCTCGAGTAGATTTTTACTCGAGAGGCAGCTTTCTCAACGCGAACGGACGGTTTCCCAATTGGAGCTGTCGTGAGCATACGCGACTACTTCGCAATGAGAAATCTGACTGCCCGTGTTGAGAAATGTCACCGGGAGGTTTATTTTCCACGCTCCCCCACACCCACTTGATGTTGACAATCTTGAACGAAGAAAGATCTAGCAGGGAGGTAGATTTTCCTCGTTCGCGCCCGCCAACTTGGCGTTGGTGAATGCGAGAGAGGGAAAAAACTCCGCTCCGCTTCACGGAGTGGAGTTTTTTTGGAACTCCGCAAGCTCCGCGTAACGCGGGAAACTCCACGAGCAGAGCGGAGTTCACCGCCAAGACTTAATGTCAAATCTATTTAAAGTGTTAATTGCATTAATTTGTTATAAAACAATTCGATGTTTGTTGAACATCATTATCGCTGTGGAAAGTTGATTTGTTCCTTGGAAATCTTCAAATGATTGCCTTGATTAAATGAACATTGACATGGTGAAAAGGTCTGTGCTGCAAATAGGGGTTCGCCCGTATAACTTCAGGTGACCTGGGCAATTAGTATCCCCAGTGGCATAACATTAGCCCCCACAGGCCCTTCAGTGCAGGGAGGCCCCTGAGCTCCAGAGCCCCCCTCCAGCACTGTGTACGGGCCTCTGGCCTGAGAGCTTCTGACTCGGTCCAGGGGAGGTGTGACCACCTCCATGTACTTTGCAGGGAGGACCCCTCAAGTTTCGTTACTCAACGGTCCATCCCGTTCTCAATGGAGTATCCTGTCCCCCAAACCCTAAATCGGGCCGTTGGTTCCAAATCGAAGGAATACGGCTCGAAAGGTAGTTCCGAAAAATGGGGAAGGTCGCAGCGAGCAAAGAATCTCTGTATTATCGCCATTCAACTTCCAGTGGTTTGAGGGCATCCAGATGTGGACACTGGACAACCAGTCACCTGAGCGGGAAGTGACGGTGGCAACATCTTAGGAGATACTTAAGATGATTTGATTTGCATCTGTGAAAAGTCTGAAGCTGAAAGACTGGATTACATGAGCAAGAGGGATCATGTACAGATTGGAAAGAAGGGGACACTAGAGAGCGGTGTGGAGCTCCGCGAGGAACCCCTTGTGACCGAAGAAGCAAGAGCGGAGAGCGCTTCTGGTTGACTTCTGACTGCTGGAAGACAGCGCTGCGTCTTCAAGACTCCAGGTTGAGAGTCTGGCAGTGTCATGGTTCATGGTATCAAAAGCAGCAGACAGATCCAGCAGCACCAGGGCAGTGAGATGTTACTAGCAGCACTTCTGCACCACAGGTCCAGGGCAGGAACCCCACCTGCAGGAGGCGCAAGAGCGGGGGCGTCCACGTGATCCTGTCACTGAAGGAAAATGTATCTATCCAATGGCCTAGACAACTAGGGGAGTTAGGAGAGGGGGCAAACACTGCCCAAGGTATAGGCTTAGGGTTAGGCTAGATCTAAAACAAATGGTGATAACTCAGAGATACTAGGAGAGAGAGAGAGAAGTGAAAGCGACTGGTCCAGCATAGTTTTCTTTCTGATTGTTTGTTACTTATGTTTATAAGTGTTTTTAAAAAGCAAAATATAACTAAAGGTGAATAAAAACTCTCACTCATAAGGGAAACATGTAAGGCATTTGAAGCCAGACTTTTGAGGAAGTGCCTTATCTGGGCTTTAAATACAGCAGGGTGAATGCAGTAAAGGGCTGTCACAGGGCCAGCAGTGCAGACAGAGTCCAGCGGTGCCTGGCCCTGCTGATAGAGGGCGAGTCCAGTGCCCGAGGGCCTCGCCTCTGGCAGCCACTGGGCTGTGGTGGAGGCACCCTGGCTTCAGAGTCCACTGCAAAGTCCAGAGCTCACAGCCCTCAGCCACTGATAACTCCAGTATGGGTTGATGTGTTTCTGGCTCTTTCAGTAATAGGCCTCAGAACAGGTGATTCATATGACACGAGCCAGGGTCAGGGAGGGGCAGGGATGGCCAGGGGCAGGGAGGGCCTCGGGCAGGGAGGGCCAGGGTCAGGGAGGGGCAGAGTGGGCCAGGGGCAGGAAGAGCCAGGGACGGGGGACAGGGGCAGGGTGGGAGAGGGGCAGGGAGGGCCAGGGGCAGGGAGAGCCAGGGGCAGGGAGGGCCAGGGGAAGGGAGGGCCAGGGGTAGGGAGGGGCAGGGAGGGCCAGGGGCAGGGAGGGCCAGGAGCAGGGAGGGTCAGGGGCAGGGGGAGCCAGGGGCAGGGAGGGCCAGGGGCAGGGAGGGCCAGGGCCAGGGGGAGCCTGGGGCAGGGGGTGTCAGGGGCAGGGAGGGCCAGGGGCAGGGATGGCCAGGGGCAGGGGCAGCCTGGGCAGGGGGTGTCACGAGCAGGGAGAGCCAGGGGCAGGGAGGGTCAGGGGCAGGGAGGGCCAGGGGCAGGGAGGGCCAGGGGCAGGGTGAGCCAGGGGCAGGGAGGGCCAGGGGCAGGGGGAGCCAGGGGCAGGGGGAGCCTGGGGCAGGGAGGGCCAGGGGCAGGGGGAGCCTGGGGCAGGGAGGGGCAGGGGGAGCCAGGGGAAGCCAGGGGCAGGGGAAGCCAGGGGCAGGTGAAGCCAGGGGCAGGGGAAGCCAGGGGCAGGGTGAGCAAGGGACAGGGGGGGCTGGGGCAGGGAGGGCCAGGGGCAGGGTGAGCCAGGGGCAGGAAGAGCCAGGGGCAGGGGAAGCCAGGGGCAGGGTGAGCAAGGGACAGGGGGGGCCATGGGCAGGCGGAGCCAGGGGCAGGGTGAGCCAGGGGCAGGGGGAGCCAGGGGCAGGGGAAGCCAGGGGAAGGGCGAGCTAAGGACAGGGGGGGCTGGGGCAGGGAGGGCCAGGGGCAGGGGGAACCTGGGGCAGGGAGGGCCAGTGGCAGGGGGAGCCTGGGGCAGGGGGAGCCTGGGGCATGGAGGGACAGGGGGGGCTGGGGCAGGGAGGGCCAGGGGCAGGGGGAGCCTGGGGCAGGGAGGGCCAGGGGCAGGGGGAGCCTGGGGTAGGGTAGGACCAGACACAGGGGCAGAGTGAGCCAGGGGCAGGGGGAGCCTGGGGCAGGGGGAGCCAGGGCCAGGGAGGGCCAGGGGCAGAGTGAGCCAGGGGCAGGGTGAGCCTGGGGTAGGTGAGCCAGGGGCAGGGAGGGTCAGGGGGAGGGTGAGCCACGGATGAGGGTCAGAGATGCATGTACCAGGGCAGGCTCTATTACTGGCACTCAAGCTGTGCACGACTTTAAAAGATAGCACATGCCATAAAACGAGCTGGGTCTAGGCAGTTTGATTACACTATTATTAGGCTTTCCTGTTTTCAGTTTCTATTTTTGGTAAATTCTGGTGTTTTTTTCCCAGTGATTTCAATGCCTTTTAAAAAAATAGTGGTTATCAGTGGTTACACATATTTGCGCCATTAAAAACAACGGAAACTGTTTTTCCGTTGTTTATGGAACGTTGCTTCTATTATTGCCTGCTTTCTGCCCTGACAGTGCATGATAAATAGACAGTGTATATAAAGTGTATATGAAGTCCTAATAGATTTTTACAAATCAACCTTATCGTAGTACACCATACAATACTTCTTCAGTGAGTCTTTGGTCAATGGATGCAAAGAGGGCGGCTGTCCCAAAGACTAAAAATGCGAACTGAGGCGGGAAGAGCTTTGTCTTCAGAGCCACCTCGGCCTGGAATGACCTCCCTCTCTATCTAAGGTCCGCCACGGAATTTCTATATTTTAGAGACGGCCTGAAAACATGACTGTTTCCAGCTTAGCCATAGGTCCGCTACAGGGATGGATGCGCTCAGGTAAAGAGTTGCACTGTGCCAGCACAAATTAGGGTAGCAGCACGCTTTACAAACGTATATAACATAACATGCACGCTCACTCCTTCCTTCCCATGTAAACCTTTATCTGGGAAAATGCCCTCTCAACATTGGCACTTGAGAAGGGCAACGCCAAAACAGCCCGTACACAATTAGCGAACTCTGGCCCCTGACATAGCTTTCCATGCCAATACCAGTGCAACTGAAGATTGCAATTCTCTGTGACAGGTTCTGCAACATGTGCGTTGAACTGGACGCATATGCCCTTAGTGTTATTGAAGCGGTCAGCTATGATGCAGTACTTTTCAAAGTCCGGAGAAAATTCCCCTTCACATAAGGGATCTAGAACTTGTGCAGGGTACCTCTGACTTTGACTACCATGGTTGGTGAAGGGACATTTCTGTGCAGCATTGCAAGCCATTTCTCATGCATTGTAAAATAAAAAAATCCGGAATTGCTCCTCAACATTTCCTTGCTTATCCCCGTCCTAGACCGGCTGCAAGACCTGCGAAGGGCCCTCACGGCAGAAATACAAATTGCCCATTATAGGTGTCCGAGACAATCCAGCACAACATAAACTCCCGAAAGGAGGACATATCTTACTGGCATGGAGACCAAATCGAGTGAATCCCCATATGTCACACTCGACACCCCGACTAGACCCAACATAGACATGGCCGGGTTACGCTTCCAGCATCACACAAGAAGGATGAGAGGCTGTACTCTCCTCCCCACCCAATGTACCTGACCCCCAGATTATCAGAATACACTAATGACACCTGTGTCGCACCTAAGATAAACACGCTACGTGGTAGTGATCATACAACATTCCATGGCACCCGGTCTCGGTCCAACGGAAAGAGGGTAACATGTAATGACAGGGGTGAAACATGAGTTATAATAATATGGAGACCACGCATATATTGCTTTTCCCCCCAACATTTACCTTGATTAACCCCTGAAGTGCTCCCGTCGGCCAGCTGTCGCCAGCACTACCTCCGTAGTGCTGCGCACGTCCGTTGACCCCACCTACTCATTAAAACCGCCATACCGTGGCAAAATTCGCACCATGGTTAAGCGGTTAAAAAGTATTGTATCGTTGTTGATGTTATGTTGGATTTAGCTTACAAAATTGAAAAACTTGCGCAGCCCACACCCTACGGTGTCAACACTAGTGTGTATTCCTCTGTGTGATTATACAACATATGATCCTGGTTCTAACTCTTCCATAGGGGTACATGTGTAAAGTCAAGCGGAAACACTATGCCCTGTTACTATACACTATGAAAATATATTTGTGGTGGATGCATACCTCAGGAAAACTAATAAAGACGAATCCAAAACAAAAAAAAACATTTCTTTGCTTCCCAAGGGGCAAGCACTCAAACAAGGAACTTGGTGCAGCGCCAAAGTCATTAGAAGTGCCCCCAGCCTACTCACAAGGACATGAAACATGTCCACACCAATGATGCTGAACACTTGGGAGACCAGGGCGTTTTCAGACTCTAGTTTTTTATTATTTCCACTACAGCTGCCATATTTTCCTGTAAAAATCTAAGAATGCAGTAGAGAGTACTTTTTCACATCACTATAAATTTGCGTCCGTAGATCATCTCATTTCTTGCCTTTGGCATCATCACTCGGCAAACGTTCTTTAAACGGTCGCCACATGGATAAAATAGCATTCACGGCCTCTAGGACTGAAAACCACCGGCTAAATGGCAGAGTTGGGATGGCTCTTTCTTTGATGCCACATGAAGCACACAATTAGAAATATTTGTGTTTTAGTTCCAGTGCATAAGGAAACAGTGCACCAGAATCGACTACAAAGTCAACAGCATTCCTCATTAACTCTGAAGATTGTAAAGATGCTTTCAGCGTACCATCCGGCAAGGGCAAGGATCTCTTACAGGGAAGCACTTCAGCTCAGGTAATGGTGTTGACAGGTCATCACACAACTTTACATATACGTAGCTGAATCACTGCAAATACGATCAATATCACTCCAATCTTTGTTGATCTTGGTAAGAGCTTTTTGCAGCTGCATTCCAAGTGACACTGTGATCCATGTTTTCCAAAAGTCTGGTGTCATGCTTATGAAACCAGCCCTTTTACCTATCAGTGAAATAATCAAATGTAGCTGATTCTCTAAAGTTCATAAATTGATTAAATAAGATCAAAACCATGCTTCTAAACCCTGCATCTTTAGACCAAAGACCACTAAACTGAAAAAAAGCAAAAGGAAGAGGAAACAATATTGTAGTGACATCCCTAAGCAACAAAACTCATGCAGAATAATGTTAGCCCAGTCTTTCTTGCTGCTACCTTGCATAACAAAGTTACATTGTCAGTGGCGGCTCGCAGAACGAGTGCTGTGGGGCGGCCAGGCGGGGAGGGGCAGGGTTGGGGGTAGTGGAGCTGGACGTACGACGTCCAGGAGTAAAGTAAGTAAATAAATACAACTATTTACCCTGCTCTCACTGTATCACCAACTCGGTGGCCCTGGGACCCACATACACAGTGCGCCGTGTGGCGTGCCGCACCACCACTAAGCTAGGGGGTGCAGCATGCATTTGCAAGCAAGTGTGCTTGCACTTACGTACATGTGTGGTGTGGTGCTACTCAGTGACAGCCGCCGGACGCCGCACGTGTGGGTGTGGGGTGGCCAGGTGTACTGTCATCACTGTCCTGTCCACTCAATAAATCTAGGGCGGGCCACCAGTCCCGCACAACCGCCACCGGCCGCCCCTAAAATAGTGTCGCCTGGGGCTGACAACCCCACAGAGCCCACTTACCTACGCCACTGGTGCGGGGGGGGCAGATTACCTGGCAGTAGTGGAAGCGCAGAGCTCCAAAGGTACTTTGAAAGAAGTCACTTTACATTGCTATAGTGGAAGTACTCAGCCCAACTTGTGCTTTGAGGGAGGCCAAATACAGCTTACATTGCAGCATTTGAGAGGGAGCTCCCTGCGGAGATTACAGTGACACAAGTCATACACACAGGGGTGAGAGGGAGCTCCATGCGGAGCCTACAGTAACACACGTATTACACACAGGGGTGAGAGGGAGCTCCCTGTGGAGACTACAGTAACACAAGTCATACACACAGGGGTGAGAGGGAGCTCCCCGCGGAGATTACAGTAACACAAGTTATACACACAGGGGTGAGAGGGAGCTCCATGCGGAGCCTACAGTAACACACGTATTACACACAGGGGTGAGAGGGAGCTCCCTGTGGAGACTACAGTAACACAAGTCATACACACAGGGGTGAGAGGGAGCTCCCTGCGGAGATTACAGTAACACAAGTTATACACACAGGGGTGAGAGGGAGCTACCTGCAGAGATTACAGTAACACAAGTCATACACACAGGGGTAAAAGGGAGCTCCCTGCGAAGATTACAGTGACACAAGTCATACACACAGGGGTGAGAGGGGGCTCCCTGCAGAGATTATAGAAACACAAGCCACACACACAGGGGCCAGAGGGAGCTCCCTGCGGAGATTACAGAAACACAAGTCATACATTCAGGGGTGAGAGAGAGCTCCCTGCAGAGATTACAGTAACACAAGTCACACACACAGGGTGAGAGGGAGTTCCCTGTGGAGATTACAGTAACACAAGTCATACACACAGGGGTGAGAGGGAGCTCCCTGCTGAGATTACAGTAACACAAGTCATACACACTGGGGTGAGAGGAGCTCCCTGCGGAGATTACAGTAACACAAGTCACACACACAGGGTGAGAGGGAGCTCCCCACGGAGATTACAGTAACACAAGTCACACACACAGGGTGAGAGGGAGCTCATTGTGGAGATTACAGTAACACAAGTTATACACACAGGGGTGAGGGGGAGCTCCCTGCAGAGATTACAGTAACACAAGTCACACACACAGGGGTGAGAGGGAGCTCTCTGCGGAGATTACAGTAACACAAGTCACACACACTGGGGTGAGAGGAGCTCCCTGCAGAGATTACAGTAACACAAATCATACACACAGGGGTGAGAGGGAGCTCCCTGCTGAGATTACAGTAACACAAGTCAAACACACAGGGTGAGAGGGAGCTCCCTGCAGAGACTAAAGTAACACAAGTCATACACACAGGGGTGGGAGGGAGCTCCCTGCGGAGATTACAGTAACACGTCATACACACTGGGTTGAGAAGGAGCTCCCTGCAGAGATTACAGTAACATAAATCATACACACAGGGGTGAGAGGGAGCTCTCTGCAGAGATTACAGTAACACAAGTCATACACACAGGGGTGAGAGGGAGCTCCCTGTAGAGATTACAGTAACACAAGTCATACACACAGGGGTGAGAGGGAGCTCCCTGCAGAGATTACAGTAACACAAGTCATACACACAGGGGTGAGAGGGAGCTCCCTGCAGAGATTACAGTAACAAAAGTCATACACACAGGGGTGAGAGGGAGCTCCCTGCAGAGATTACAGTAACAAAATTCATACACACAGGGGTGAGAGGGAGCTCCCTGCGGATATGACAGTAACACAAATCATACACACAGGGTGAGAGGGGGCTCCCTGCAGAGATTACAGTAACACAAGTCAAACACAGGGGTGAGAGGGAACTCCCTGCAGAGATTACAGTAACACAAGACATACACACAGGGGTGAGAGGGAGCTCCCTGCAGAGATTACAGTAACACAAGACATACACACAGGGGTGAGAGGGAGCTCCCTGCAGAGATTACAGTAACACACGACATACACACAGGGGTGAGAGGGAGCTCCCTGCAGAGATTACAGTAACACAAGTCATACACACAGGGGTGAGAGGGAGCTCCCTGCGGAGATTACAGTAACACAGGTCATACACACAGGGGTGAGAGGGAGCTCCCTGCAGAGATTACAGTAACACACCTCATACACACAGGGGTGAGGGGGAGCTCCCTGCAGAGATTACAGTAACACAAGTAGTACACACATGGGTGAGGGGGAGCTCCCTGCAGAGATTACAGTAACACAAGTCATACACACAGGGGTGAGGGGGAGCTCCCTGCAGAGATTACAGTAACACAAGTCATACACAAGGGGTGAGAGGGAGCTCCCTGCGGAGACTAAAGTAACACAAGTCATATACACAGGGGTGAGAGGGAGCTCCCTGCGGAGATTACAGTAGCACTAGCCATACACTCAGGGGTGAGAGGGAGCTCCCTGCGGAGACTAAAGTAACACAAGTCATATACACAGGGGTGAGAGGGAGCTCCCTGCGGAGACTAAAGTACCACAAGTCATATACACAGGGGTGAGAGGGAGCTCCCTGCAGAGATTACAGAAACACAAGTTGTACACACAGGGGTGAGAGGGAGCTCCATGCGGAGATTACAGTAACACAGGTTATACACACAGGGGTGAGAGGGAGCTCCCTGCAGAGATTGAAGTAACATAAGTAAAACACAGGGGTGAGAGGGAGCTCCCTGCAGAGATTACAGTAACAAAAGACATACACACAGGGGTGAGAGGGAGCTCTCTGCGGAGATTACAGTAACACAAGTCATACACACAGGGGTGAGAGGGAGCTCCCTGCAGAGATTACAGTAACACAAGACATACACACAGGGGTGAGAGGGATCTCCCTGCAGAGATTACAGTAACACAAGACATACACACAGGGGTGAGAGGGAGCTCCCTGCGGAGATTACAGTAACACAAGTCATACACAAGGGGTGAGAGGGAGCTCCCTGAGGAGACTAAAGTAACACAAGTCATATACACAGGGGTGAGAGGGAGCTCCCTGCTGAGATTACAGTAACACAAGACATACACATAGGGGTGAGAGGGAGCTCCCTGCGGAGACTAAAGTAACACAAGTCATATACACAGGGGTGAGAGGGAGCACCCTGCGGAGATTACAGTAACACAAGTCATACACACAGGGGTGAGAGGGAGCTCCCTGCAGAGATTACAGTAACACAAGACATACACACAGGGGTGAGAGGGATCTCCCTGCGGAGATTACAGTAACACAAGTTATACACACAGGGGTGAGAGGGAGCTCCCTGCAGAGATTACAGAAACACAAGTCGTACACACAGGGGTGAGAGGGAGCTCCCTGCGGAGATTACAGTAAAACAGGTTATACACACAGGGGTGAGGGGGAGCTCCCTGCAGAGATTACAGTAACACAAGTTACACACACAGGGGTGAGAGGGAGCTCTCTGCGGAGATTACAATAACACAAGTTATACACACAGGGGTGAGAGGGAGCTCCCTGCAGAGATTACAGAAGCACAAGTCGTACACACAGGGGTGAGAGGGAGATCCCTGCAGAGATTACAGAAGCACAAGTCGTACACACAGAGGTGAGAGTGAGCTCCCTGCGGAAATTACAGTAACACAGGTTATACACACAGGGGTGAGAGGGAGCTCCCTGCAGAGATTGAAGTAACACAAGTCAAACACAGGGGTGAGAGGGAGCTCCCTGCAGAGATTACAGTAACACAAGTCATGCACACAGGGGTGAGAGGGAGCTCCCTGCAGAGATAACAGTAACACAAATCATACACACAGGGGTGAGGGGGAGGTCCCTGCAGAGATTACAGTAACACAAGTCATACACACAGGGGTGAGGGGGAGCTCCCTGCAGAGATTACAGTAACACAACTCATACACACAGGGGTGAGAGGGGGCTCCCTGCAGAGATTACAGTAACACAAGTCATACACACAGGGGTGAGGGGGAGATCCCTGCAGAGATTACAGTAACACAAGTCATACACACAGGGGTGAGAGGGAGCTCCCTGCAGAGATTACAGTAACACAAGTCATACACACAGGGGTGAGAGGGAGCTCCCTGCAGAGATTACAGTAACAAAAGTCATACACACAGGGGTGAGAGGGAGCTCCCTGGGGAGACTAAAGTAACACAAGACATACACACAGGGGTGAGAGGGAGCTCCATGCGGAGACTGAAGTAACACAAGTCAAACACAGGGGTGAGAGGGAGCTCCCTGCAGAGATTACAGTGACACAAGTCATATACACAGGGGTGAGAGGGAGCTCCCTGCGGAGATTACAGTAGCACAAGTCATACACACAGGGGTGAGAGTGAGCTCCCTGCGGAGATTACAGTAACACAAGTCATACACACAGGGGTGAGAGGGAGCTCCCTGCGGAGATTACAGTAACACAAGTTATACACACAGGGGTGAGAGGGAGCTCCCTGCGGAGACTAAAGTAACACAAGTCCTGCACACAGGGGTGAGACAGAGCTCCCTGCGGAGATTACAGTAACACAAGTCATACACGCAGGGTTGAGAGGGGGCTCCCTATGGAGCCTACAGTAACACAAGTCATACACACAGGGGTGAGAGGGAGCTCCCTACGGAGCCTACAGTAACACAAGTCATACACACAGGGGTGAGAGGGAGCTCCCTGCGGAGCCTACAGTAACACAAGTCATACACACAGGGGTGAGAGGGACCTCCCCACGGAGCCTACAGTAACATAAGTCATACACACAGGGGTGAGAGGGAGCTCCCTGCAGAGATTACAGTAACACAAGTCACACACACAGGGGTGAGAGGGAGCTCCCTGCGGAGATTACAGTAACAAAAGTCACACACACAGGGGTGAGGGGGAGATCCCTGTGGAGACTAAAGTAACACAAGTCATACACACAGGGGTGAGAGGGAGCTCCCTGCGGAGATTACAGTAACACAAGTCACACACACAGGGGTGAGAGGGAGCTCCCTGCAGAGATTACAGTAACACAAGTCACACACACAGGGGTGAGAGGGAGCTCCCTGCGGAGATTACAGTAACAAAAGTCACACACACAAGGGTGAGGGGGAGATCCCTGTGGAGACTAAAGTAACACAAGTCATACACACAGGGGGGAGAGGGGGCTCCCTGCGGAGATTACAGTAACACAAGTCATATACACAGGGGTGAGGGGGAGCTCCCTGCGGAGACTAAAGTAACACAAGTCATACAGTCAGGGGTGAGAGGGAGCTCCCTGCGGAGATTACAGTATCACAAGTCATACACACAGGGGTGAGAGGGAGCTCCCTGCGGAGATTACAGTAACACAAGTTATACACACAGGGATGAGAGGGAGCTACCTGCAGAGATTACAGTAACACAAGTCATACACACAGGGGTGAGAGGGAGCTCCCTGCAGAGATTACAGTGACACAAGTCATACACACAGGGGTGAGAGGGGGCTCCCTGCAGAGATTATAGAAACACAAGCCATGCACACAGGGGCCAGAGGGAGCTCCCTGCGGAGATTACAGAAACACAAGTCATGCACTCAGGGGTGAGAGAGAGCTCCCTGCAGAGATTACAGAAACACAAGTCACACACAGCGTGAGAGGGAGTTCCCTGTGGAGATTACAGTAACACAAGTCATACACACAGGGGTGAGAGGGAGCTCCCTGCAGAGATTACAGTAACACAAGTCATACACACTGGGGTGAGAGGAGCTCCCTGCGGAGATTACAGTAACACAAGTCACACACACAGGGGTGAGAGGGAGCTCCCTGCAGAGATTACAGTAACACAAGTCATACACACAGGGGTGAAAGGGAGCTCCTTGCAGAGATTACAGTAACAAAATTCATACACACAGGGGTTAGAGGGAGCTCTCTGCGGAGATTACAGTAACACAAGTCATACACACAGGGGTGAGAGGGAGCTCCCTGCGGAGACTAAAGTAACACAAGTCTTATACACAGGGTGAGAGGGAGCTCCCTGTGGAGATTACAGTAACACAAGTCATACACACAGGGGTGAGTGGGAGCTCCCTGCAGAGATTACAGTAACACAAGTCATACACACAGGGGTGAGAGGGATCTCCCTGTGGAGATTACAGTAACACAAGTCATACACACAGGGGTGAGAGGGAGCTCCCTGCAGAGATTACAGTAACACAAGTCATACACACAGGGGTGAGAGCGAGCTCCCTGCAGAGATTACAGTAACACAAGTCATACACACAGGGGTGAGAGGGAGCTCCCTGTGGAGATTACAGTAACACAAGTCATACACACAGGGGTGAGAGGGAGCTCCCTGCGGAGACTAAAGTAACACAAGTCTTATACACAGGAGTGAGAGGGAGCTCCCTGCGGAGACAAAAGTAACACAAGTCACACACACAGGGGTGAGGGGGAGCTCCCTGCGGAGATTACAGTAGCACAAGTCATATACACAGGGGTGAGAGGGAGCTCCCTGCGGAGACAAAAGTAACACAAGTCACACACACAGGGGTGAGGGGGAGCTCCCTGCAGAGATTACAGTAACACAAGTCATGCACACAGGCGTGACAGGGAGCTCCCTGCAGAGATTACAGTAACACAAGTCATATACACAGGGGTGAGAGGGAGCTCTCTGCGGAGATTACAGTAACACAAGTCATACACAAGGGGTGAGAGGGAGTTCCCTACGGAGACTAAAGTAACACAAGTCATACACACGGGGGTGAGAGGGAGCTCCCTGCAGAGATTACAGTAACACAAGTAATACACAGAGGAGTGAGAGGGAGCTCCCTGCGGAGATTACAGTAACACAAGTCATACACACAGGGGTGAGGGGAAGCTCCCTGCAGAGATTACAGTAACACAAGTCATACACTCAGTGGTGACAGGGAGCTCCCTGCGGAGATTACAGTAACACAAGTCATACACACAGGGGTGAGAGGGAGCTCCCTATGGAGACTAAAGTAACACAAGTCATACACACAGGGGTGAGAGGGAGCTCCCTACGGAGCCTACAGTAACACAAGTCATACACACAGGGGTGAGAGGGAGTTCCCTGCGGAGCCTACAGTAACACAAGTCATACACACAGGGGGGAGAGGGAGCTCCCTGCAGAGATTACAGTAACGCAAGTCATACACACAGGGGTGAGAGGGAGCTCCCTGCGGAGATTACAGTAACACAAGTCATACACACAGGGGTGAGAGGGAGGTCCCTGCAGAGAATACAGTAACACAAGTCATACACACAGGGGGGAGAGGGAGCTCCCAGCAGAGATAACAGTAACACAAGTCATACACACAGGGTTGAGAGCGAGCTCCCTGCGGAGATTATAGTAACACAAGTCATACACACAGGGGTGAGAGAGGGCTCCCTGCAGAGATTACAGTAACACAAGTCATACACACAGGGGTGAGAGGGAGCTCCCTGCGGAGCCTAAAGTAACACAAGTCATACACACAGGGGTGAGAGGGAGCTCCCTGCGGAGCCTAAAGTAACACAAGTCATACACATAGGGGTGAGAGGAAGCTCCCTGCAGAGATTACAGTAACACAAGTCATACACAGAGGGGTGAGAGGGAGCTCCCTGCGGAGATTACAGTAACACAAGTCATACACACAGGGGTGGGGGGAGATCCCTGCGGAGACTAAAGTAACACAAGTCATACAGTCAGGGGTGAGAGGGGGCTCCCTGCGGAGATTACAGTAACACAAGTCATATACAGAGGGGTGAGGGGGAGCTCCCTGCCGAGACTAAAGTAACACAAGTCATACAGTCAGGGGTGAGAGGGGGCTCCCTGCGGAGATTACAGTAACACAAGTCATACACACAGGGGTGAGAGGGAGCTCCCTGCGGAGATTACAGTAACACAAGTCATACACACAGGGGTGAGGGGGAGCTCCCTGCGGAGATTACAGTAACACAAGTCTTATACACAGGAGTGAGAGGGAGCTCCCTGCGGAGACAAAAGTAACACAAGTCACACACACAGGGGTGAGGGGGAGCTCCCTGCGGAGATTACAGTAACACAAGTCATATACACAGGGGTGAGAGGGAGCTCCTTGCGGAGACAAAAGTAACACAAGTCACACACACAGGGGTGAGCGGGAGCTCCCTGCAGAGATTACAGTAACACAAGTCATATACACAGGGGTGAGAGGGAGCTCTCTGCGGAGATTACAGTAACACAAGTCATACACAAGGGGTTAGAGGGAGCTCCCTGCGGAGACTAAAGTAACACAAGTCATACACACGGGGGTGAGAGGGAGCTCCCTGCGGAGATTACAGTAACACAAGTAATACACAGAGGAGTGAGAGGGAGCTCCCTGCGGAGATTACAGTAACACAAGTCATACACACTGGGGTGAGATGGAGCTCCCTGCAGAGATTACAGTAACACAAGTCATACACACAGGGGTGAGGGGGAGCTCCCTGCAGAGATTACAGTAACACAAGTCATACACTCAGTGGTGACAGGGAGCTCCCTGCGGAGATTACAGTAACACAAGTCATACACACAGGGGTGAGAGGGAGCTCCCTGTGGAGACTAAAGTAACACAAGTCATACACACAGGGGTGAGAGGGAGCTCCCTACGGAGCCTACAGTAACACAAGTCATACACACAGGGGTGAGAGGGAGTTCCCTGCGGAGCCTACAGTAACACAAGTCATGCACACAGGGGGGAGAGGGAGCTCCCTGCAGAGATTACAGTAACACAAGTCATACACACAGGGGTGAGAGGGAGCTCCCTGCGGAGATTACAGTAACACAAGTCATACACACAGGGGTGAGAGGGAGCTCCCTGCAGAGAATACAGTAACACAAGTCATACACACAGGGGGGAGAGGGAGTTCCCTGCAGAGATAACAGTAACACAAGTCATACACACAGGGGTGAGGGGGAGCTCCCTGCGGAGATTACAGTAACACAAGTCTTATACACAGGAGTGAGAGGGAGCTCCCTGCGGAGACAAAAGTAACACAAGTCACACACACAGGGGTGAGGGGGAGCTCCCTGCGGAGATTACAGTAACACAAGTCATATACACAGGGGTGAGAGGGAGCTTCCTGCAGAGACAAAAGTAACACAAGTCACACACACAGGGGTGAGGGGGAGCTCCCTGCAGAGATTACAGTAACACAAGTCATACACACAGGCGTGACAGGGAGCTCCCTGCAGAGATTACAGTAACACAAGTCATATACACAGGGGTGAGAGGGAGCTCTCTGCGGAGATTACAGTAACACAAGTCATACACAAGGGGTGAGAGGGAGCTCCCTGCGGAGACTAAAGTAACACAAGTCATACACATGGGGGTGAGAGGGAGCTCCCTGCAGAGATTACAGTAACACAAGTAATACACAGAGGAGTGAGAGGGAGCTCCCTGCGGAGATTACAGTAACACAAGTCATACACACAGGGGTGAGATGGAGCTCCCTGCAGAGATTACAGTAACACAAGTCATACATACAGGGGTGAGGGGGGAGCTCCCTGCAGAGATTACAGTAACACAAGTCATACACTCCGTGGTGACAGGGAGCTCCCTGCGGAGATTACAGTAACACAAGTCATACACACAGGGGTGAGAGGGAGCTCCCTGCAGAGATTACAGTAACACAAGTCATACATACAGGGGTGAGGGGGGAGCTCCCTGCAGAGATTACAGTAACACAAGTCATACACTCAGTGGTGACAGGGAGCTCCCTGCGGAGATTACAGTAACACAAGTCATACACACAGGGGTGAGAGGGAGCTCCCTGTGGAGACTAAAGTAACACAAGTCATACACACAGGGGTGAGAGGGAGCTCCCTATGGAGCCTACAGTAACACAAGTCATACAACCAGGGGTGAGAGGGAGTTCCCTGCGGAGCCTACAGTAACACAAGTCATACACACAGGGGGAGAGGGAGCTCCCTGCAGAGATTACAGTAACACAAGTCATACACACAGGGGTGAGAGGGAGCTCCCTGCGGAGATTACAGTAACACAAGTCATACACACAGGGGTGAGAGGGAGCTCCCTGCAGAGAATACAGTAACACAAGTCATACACACAGGGGGGAGAGGGAGCTCCCTGCAGAGATTATAGTAACACAAGTCATACACACAGGGGAGAGAGAGGGCTCCCTGCAGAGATTACAGTAACACAAGTCATACACACAGGGGTGAGAGGGAGCTCCCTGCAGAGATTATAGTAACACAAGTCATACACACAGGGGAGAGAGAGGGCTCCCTGCAGAGATTACAGTAACACAAGTCATACACACAGGGGTGAGAGGGAGCTCCCTGCGGAGCCTAAAGTAACACAAGTCATACACATAGGGGTGAGAGGGAGCTCCCTGCAGAGATTACAGTAACACAAGTTATACAGTCAGGGGTGAGAGGGGGCTCCCTGCGGAGATTACAGTAACACAAGTCATATACACAGGGGTGAGGGGGAGATCCCTGCGGAGATTACAGTAACACAAGTCATACACACAGGGGTGAGGGGGAGATCCCTGCGGAGACTAAAGTAACACAAGTCATACAGTCAGGGGTGAGAGGGGGCTCCCTGCGGAGATTACAGTAACACAAGTCATATACACAGGGGTGAGGGGGAGCTCCCTACCGAGACTAAAGTAACACAAGTCATACAGTCAGTGGTGAGAGGGGGCTCCCTGCGGAGATTACAGTAACACAAGTCATACACACAGGGGTGAGAGGAAGCTCCCTGCGGAGATTACAGTAACACAAGTCATACACACAGGGGTGAGGGGGAGCTCCCTGCGGAGATTACAGTAACACAAGTCATACAGTCAGGGGTGAGAGGGGGCTCCCTGCGGAGATTACAGTAACACAAGTCATATACACAGGGGTGAGGGGGAGCTCCCTGCGGAGCCTACAGTAACACACGTCATACACACAGGGGTGAGAGGGAGCTCCCTGTGGAGACTACAGTAACACAAGTCATACACACAGGGGCGAGGGGGAGCTCTCTGGGGAGATTACAGTGACACAAGTCATATACACAGGGGTGAGGGGGAGCTCCCTGCCGAGACTAAAGTAACACAAGTCATACACACAGGGGTGAGAGGGAGCTCCCTGCGGAGATTACAGTAACACAAGGCATATACAAGGGGGAGAGGGAGCTCCCTGCGGAGATTACAGTAACACAAGTCATACACAAGGGGTGAGAGGAAGCTCCCTGCTGAGACTAAAGTAACACAAGTCATACACACAGGGGTGAGGGGGAGCTCCCTGCAGAGATTACAGTAACACAAGTCATACACACAGGGGTGAGAGGGAGCTCCCTGCGGAGATTACAGTAACA
This sequence comes from Lissotriton vulgaris, assembly GCF_964263255.1. NCBI lineage: Eukaryota > Metazoa > Chordata > Amphibia > Caudata > Salamandridae > Lissotriton > Lissotriton vulgaris. The sequence continues at coordinate 800,180,956 of NC_141700.1, read as the reverse complement.
CAAGTCATACACAAGGGGTGAGGGGGAGCTCCCTGCGGAGATTACAGTAACACAAGTCATACACAAGGGGTGAGGGGGAGCTCCCTGCGGAGATTACAGTAACACAAGTCATACACAAGGGGTGAGGGGGAGCTCCCTGCGGAGATTACAGTAACACAAGTCATACACACAGGGGTGAGAGGGAGCTCCCTGCGGAGATTACAGTAACACAAGTCATACACAAGGGGTGAGAGGAAGCTCCCTGCTGAGACTAAAGTAACACAAGTCACACACACATGGGTGAGGGGGAGCTCCCTGCAGAGATTACAGTAACACAAGTCATACACACAGGGGTGAGAGGGAGCTCCCTGCGGAGATTACAGTAACACAAGTCATACACACAGGGGTGAGGGGGAGCTCCCTGCAGAGATTACAGTAACACAAGTCATACACACAGGGGTGAGAGGGAGCTCCCTGCGGAGATTACAGTAACACAAGTCATACACACAGGGGTGAGGGGGAGCTCCCTGCAGAGATTACAGTAACACAAGTCATACACACAGGGGTGAGGGGGAGCTCCCTGCAGAGATTACAGTAACACAAGTCATACACACAGGGGTGAGGGGGAGCTCCCTGCAGAGATTACAGTAACACAAGTCATACACACAGGGGTGAGAGGGAGCTCCCTGCGGAGATTACAGTAACACAAGTCATACACACAGGGGTGAGGGGGAGCTCCCTGCAGAGATTACAGTAACACAAGTCATACACACAGGGGTGAGGGGGAGCTCCCTGCAGAGATTACAGTAACACAAGTCATACACACAGGGGTGAGAGGGAGCTCCCTGCGGAGATTACAGTAACACAAGTCATACACAAGGGGTGAGAGGAAGCTCCCTGCTGAGACTAAAGTAACACAAGTCACACACACATGGGTGAGGGGGAGCTCCCTGCAGAGATTACAGTAACACAAGTCATACACACAGGGATGAGAGGGAGCTCCTTGCAGAGATTACAGTAACACAAGTCATACACACAAGAGTGAGAGGGAGCTCCCTGCGGAGATTACAGTAACACAAGTCACACACACAGGGTGAGAGGGAGCTCCCTGTGGAGATTACAGTAACACAAGTCATACACACAGGCAGAGGTGAGAGGGAGCTCCGCAGTTTATTGTCAAAGATGCTTTTTTCAGTGCCACCCTCCCACTCCTCGCACAGTGCGTCTCCCCCCCCCCTCTCCCCCGCATACACCCTCCCGATGCCCCCTCTCTGGTCCCACCTGGAGATGGAGCTCCCTCCAGACGGAGCTCTGCTGCGCGTGCCGGGTGTCTCCTGAGTCCAGAGGCCCCAGTGCTGCTGTCACATACACCTCCTCTGAGGTCTGACCCTCCCCCGCCCCACCCCGTCCCTCCCTCCCCACCCACAGCTCCTGGCGGTGTCCGGGGCGGCTCTGCTGCTCTCCTCCGCAGCGCAGCGGGGGCAGCACCTCCTGAGCTGCAGCTCCTCCGATGAACTCACCCGCCTCCTGGCGGTGTAGAGGGGGCTGGGGGAGGAGGAGAGCTCACCCTCGACGGCTCCCTATCACTGCTGTCAGCAGCGGCCATTCCCTCGTAGCACTCAGTCATAGCCTGGCATTCACTCTTCGGAACTTAATTCAGCACTCCCTCTGCACAGTCCCTCGTCTAGGATCGCCTCAACACTCCCTCTCCATACCTCACCTCAACACTCTCTCTTCATACCTCACCTCAACAATCTCTCTTCATACCTCACCTCAACACTCTCTCTTCATACCTCACCTCAGCACTCTCTCTTCATACCTCACCTCAACACTCTCTCTTCATACCTCACATCAACACTCTCTCTTCATACCTCACCTCAACAATCTCTCTTCATACCTTACCTCAACACTCTCTCTTCATACCTCACCTCAACAATCTCTCTTCATACCTCACATCAACACTCTCTCAACAATCTCTCTCCATACCTCACCTCAACACTCTCTCTCCATACCTCACCTCAACACTCTCTCTTCATACCTCACCTCAACACTCTCTCTTCATACCTCACCTCAACACTCTCTCTCCATACCTCACCTCAACAATCTCTCTTCATACCTCACCTCAGCACTCTCTCTTCATACCTCACCTCAACACTCTCTCTTCATACCTCACCTGTACGTTCCCTCTTCAAGACGCATCCCAACATACCTTCTGTTAAACTCACACTATCATTCCCTTGTCATTGCTAGACAGCCCGCTACCCTGAGGTGACCGAGTTTGCACTCTGTGAAGATGTATAATAAATGTAGTGGACAGAATTGCTCAGCCTTTCACCCTCCCCAGTTTAGAGGCTGAGATCCACACACCTTGTGGAACGATTCGTCATAAATCCTCGACTGCGTTTCCACTGGTGCACAGCCTCTGTCTTTATGCCTTCTTCGGAACCCTCACTACTCCTCACACTGCTGTGTCCCCCTCCTCTGGCTCCTCCTTCCACCTCTCCTCACACTGCGGTGCCCCCCTCCTCTAGCTCAACTTTTCACCCTCCCCAGTCCCCCTCCTCACACATTTGTGTCCCCCTCCTCTAGCTCCTCCGTTCACCCTCACCCCTACTCGCACTGCTGTGTCCCCCTCCTCTAGCTCCTCCTTTCACCATCACCCCTCCCCGCACTGCTGTGTCCCCCTCCTCTAGCTCCTCCTTTCACCCTCACCTCTCCTCACACTGATGTGTCCCCCTCCTCTAGCTCCTCCTTTCACCCTCGCCTCTCCCTACACTGCTGTGTCCCCCTCCTCTAGCTCCCCCTTTCACCCCTCCTCACACTGCTATGTCCCCCTCATCTAGCTCCTCCTCCCACCCTCACCCCACCTCACACTGCTGTGTCCCCCCTCCTCCTGCTCCTCCTTTCACCCTCACTCTCGCCTACACCTTTGTTTCTGTTTCTTTCCCTCTCTCACCGGCCGTCTTTTCTCTCCTCCTCTGTCCTCCTGATCACTAGTGAGGTTGGCAAGGGGGGGGGGGGGCATTGAGTCAGGCGAGGGGGGAGGGGAGGGGATGGAAACAGCTGAGCTCAGCTGACCGGGCCTCCTCGAGGGGATGACCGGAGCCTGCCACTCACCTGCCCCCCCTCCCCCCCCACTCCCCCCGCCCCCCCCACTCCCCCCGCCCCCTTAAGGTGTGCTCTCTCTGGGCGGTGGGTAGTGTGAGCTCTCAGCCCAGTCCGTTCTGTGCCACTCATGCCAGGCTGTGCCCAGCTGGCACCAGAGGCCCTGACACTGGAGGGCAGGGGTGTGTTAATGATTGACGTGAAGGGATAGGGGTGGGGGGGGGCAGGGTCCAATGTTCGTGGTCAGGAGCAACAAGGTACCCAGGAAAGCTTGCCACTTCCTCTGCAGCTGCGTGGAGGGCACACATGCCCACTGGGGTGGAGAGGGGCAGCGACTGCTAGGCCTGCCATAGCAACCCGACCCCGCCAGCCCGGTTGCTTCTCTCTGCACCCCCCCCCCCCCCCTCCCCAGTTAATCATTACAGACGTCAGCGCACCCTCTGGGCGCCCGCTGAACCTGAGAGCACCTTGAACACGTCCCACACTGGAACCCGTGCAGCGCCACCATGTCCTAGGGCGGCCTCTAGGCACTCTGGTGCACAAGTGATGCAAGGGGTGGGGGGAGGGTGGGGGCTGGAGAGCACGAGAAAAAGAGAGCAGTGCCGAACAGTGTGGAATAAGCCATGAACTGGGGTGGTGTGGAGTGCCAAAAAACGATGGATTTAGGCCCAGATCTCTGTACTGGGGTGAATGTAAGACATTGTTCTACATTCTGTCCATCAACTGTGTTCTCTGCAATTTTCACCCCGAGTGGGCTGGGTATGCTCAGACGTGAGTCCCAGGCTCTCCACACCACTGGAGTCAAGCTATCCAGGCTGAAGAAGGCTGATAGCCAGAAACCAGTCCTTGGATGCTTGATTCCGGTCTGGGAAAGACATGGCTTGGTAGTTCGGACTGGACTGTTCCCATGAGGCACAGGGTCAGAGCTGATTTGCATATAGCCAGTGTCTAACCCAGGGTGGTGTGGAGTGCAAAAAAACGATGGATTTGGGCCCAGATCTTTGGACTGGGGTGAATGTATGACATTGTTCTACATTCTGTCCATCAACTGTGGTTTTTGACTTTAAGTTAGAGTCAGAGGGACTCTTGAGACTTGACTACAAGTGGGCACACCCTGGAAGTTACCAGTAGTAAATGGGGAATAATCACGATTCCTACCGACAGCAGTAAGTGAAACAGGGGACCGCCAAAGAAACACCAGCGCCCCGACCTCAGGGGAAGACAGTGCAATTGTTTGTGGATGTTGTATGTTTCATTTGTGAGGTTAATGGTAACAATAAAATACTTCTCTTTTTTCATAAAAGTGAGTATTTGGCCAGACATTGGTTATTGCCGCTGCTGCCTGCATTTTGAGTTGTGAGTCTGTGTTCACCCCCCTGTATTCAGCCCCCCCCCACACCCACCTTAGGGAGCCTTGGAGTGCTCGGACCACACACACCCGAGAGTCACTGCAGAAGGGGTAGTTGGCCCGGTGCTCCGGTTCCATAGTAGGTCGGGCTCCGGGACATCAGGAGTAAACGTCTTCCGCCCGCGTGGTGGGGCCCCGGGGCCCTTGCATGCCCGTGGCCCTCTGAAAGGGGTTCTGACAGGAGCTCTGGAGTGACCACTCTTTCTTCAGCTCCTTGAAGCCGATGAGTGTCCTGCGGTTAATACACATTCTTCTGAGCACAGCAGAAGGAGATTGCGGGGAGCGATATTTGCAAGTTTTATCCAAACAGTTTTCAAATGAAAGAATAAGATCATCAAAGTCGAGTTGTAATTGCTTGTAGATTTATTTATATGTGAATTCTCAGGTGACGATGTTCAATTCAACATATTGTATTTATGCTTCGAGAATTACATATATCCAACATTCTTAGTTGTTCCAATGCATTTCGGGCAAAGATGTGCCCTTCACAGAGGAAATCTAAACAAGAAGATGGTATACACGTAATGAGGGACCCCTCGGGTATTAATGTAGTTGCCCACCGCTCAATAGTGCTCCAAAAGGTGTGCCAGGTGAAGGGTGCCATTTTCTAAGTGTGCTCGGCGTTCACGTCACAGCATACTCTACCACAGCAGGCGCACTGCCACTAGCTTCGACCTAAGAAGTCTTGAAGAGACAGTGAAACTGCAAAAAACAGACATTTTCTCCACAACCCAGTCTCCTGTGTACTGCCCAAAGCTCTTGAACGCGACTCTTGAAGGTTGGGCACATCCTCACGTTCATTGTTCACCTAAGATGCCAGCATAGCATGTTTTGCACAATGTGAATACGTTTGTTTCTTTTTGCCTAATTTGCGCATTTAACCGCATTGCTGCGGCGGCTTTTCCCGCTGTGTGCTGCAAATTTAAAAAAGCTGCGTTACATGATGAGCTAAACTCGTCATCCGCACACGACCATCGTGGCTGATGACGCTCGTCATCAGCAGCGAAGAGGTTAATAGAAAGAAAAATCATATTCTGGTGCAAAGAAGTCATGGCCGTGGCACTGGGTGGTGAAAGCTGCCGTGGCCTCCTGACGGGGGCCCGGCATAAGCATTGCATATACGTTTGCAAACTTTTGTAGGTGTAAAATCACCCTTCTTTCAAAGCAAGCAGGAGGGTGGTATCACACAGAACAGACAGAAAGCAAGTAAGATGTCACATCAGTCGTAAAAGATGTACACAAGCATGGCAGCGTGTTTGATGCTAGCACAGTGAGCTGAAAACTGTTTTAGCTGAAAATTGCTTTGGTTTAAAGGAGGCTGTATTTTGGTCTTACATTTAAGAGAAAAAACAGTTAGATGAAAAATTCACATTTAGGATCAAACAAAAATGCGGTGCAAAATCAATGAGAGTTCAGAGAGCACAAACTCACCTCTAGTGCAAAATGGAGGCGCTCCCCGTTTCACTGTCCATGTGCTCGAATGGGATGCACTCTTCAGGCATGAGGTCTAATATCTATTAGCCAATTGGAGCCTGGATGGACACTTCACTTAACTTTCAGACTCAAACCAAAAAGATGGCGGGAACCTGCTATGGTCGGTTGCGCGGACTCAAACCCATCCTGGGCTTCTTTGACGCCCCGACGAGGCCGGTCATTATTCAGGCTGTCTAGACTTGACGATGCCAGCTCATTGTATCTGGGAGTCAACAAGTCCGAAATACAAAGGCTACAGAGAGTCCAGAATGCGGCCGCAAGATCCCTCTTCGGTCTGCGCAGAGCCTGCTCAGTGACAAGCGCCATTCGCCGTCTCCACTGGTTGCCTGTGGCCAGGCAAATCGAGTTTAAGGCACTGTGTATAACCTACAAAATCCTGAAATTACCGTACACCCCCACGCGCTTGCTCCGTTCCATGGGACAATGCCTGGTGGCGGTCCCCCGTGCGAGAAGGGTTCGTGCCAGTGGCCGCTCCTTTCGGTACAGAGCTGCCATCCTCTGGAACTCCCTGCCGGCACATATTCGGACACTCTGTTCATCACCACCCCCTTTTCTGAATCATTTTTGTCCACCATAAGCGTGGAAGGGTATACTCAGATGTGAGTCCCTAGCTCATTGCACCATCAGGATTCAAGCAAGCCGGGCCAAAGACAGCTGAAATGCCTGAAACCGGTCCCCGGAAGCTTGTTTCCTTCCCAGTATAAGAATTGGCTTGGTAGTTTGGTCTGCCCTGTTCCCATGATGCACTGGGCCAGGGTCAGACTAATTTGCATATAGCCAAGTTCTGAGCTGGGATGGTGCAGTGAGCTAAAAAACGGTGATGGATCAAGCCCTGATCTTTGGACTGGGTAAGAGTGGTCTGCTTAATTCAGACACTCTGTTCATCGCCACCCCCTTTTCTGAATCATTTTTGTCCACCATAAGCGTGGAAGGGTATACTCAGATGTGAGTCCCTAGCTCATTGCACCATCAGGATTCAAGCAAGCCGGGCCGAAGTCGGCTGAAATGCCAGAAACCGGTCCCCGGAAGCTTGTTTCCTTCCCAGTATAAGAATTGGCTTGGTAGTTTGGTCTGCCCTGTTCCCATGATGCACTGGGCCAGGGTCAGACTAATTTGCATATAGCCAAGTTCTGAGCTGGGATGGTGCAGTGAGCTAAATAACGGTGATGGATCAAGCCCTGATCTTTGGACTGGGTAAGAGTGGTCTGCTTAATTCAGACACTCTGTTCATCGCCACCCCCTTTTCTGAGGCACATATTCGGGGGCTCACTAACTCCCTCCAATTCAGGAAAGCCATTCAAACTTTTCTCTTCCTCTCTCTGTAGGCCTTTCTGTTCCTTTCTGTGCGTGGCCATTTTCCTGCTGTTCAGCGCCTGGACGCCTCTTCGCTGGGGCAGCTGTTGCGCTTTACTAAACTCTTAACATAACATAACCTGTGAGTCTCTAATACCCCTCCGTCCTTATCCACAATGTGAATGACCCTTTTCCAAGCATGAACTAAATCAGGCAGATCCAACAAACCAAGGGCTGTGAGGGGCTGACCTAATGTTTATGTGTTGGCTTTTGTAGTCATAATAGTAGCCTGGCAGAACATCTATATCTGTCTCTGGCCAGACCTGGATTGGTGACTTGCAGCATTCTCATGGGCAATGCATTTTCAAGAAGAAATAGGAAATCATTTGCCAAAGCAGCTCAGCAGTGTGTTTGTTGGAAGTGAGACAGACACAGTGGGGGTGCTGGGAACACTCTCTGCTTCTACCAATAGGAACACACACACAGGGAGGGATGCCGTGTGCCTTTCCCTCCCCCTCTCATCTTCTCGACAAACAGGGCCCACTTGTACCTCCACTGTTCTCGCCTTCACAGCAAAGATACTTTGAAAGTTTGTGTCTGTGGCAGATACTGGACAACAGCGACATAAACAAGTGGACAGTCTGCCCCGTCAGGGGGGAGATGGAGAGAAGCCAGCTGCACCCTGGGAAAGGCTTCTCAGAGGCAGGTCACCCCAGGTCACCGCCAGGGATCTCCTGAATGTCTGAAGGTGAGGGATGGGAGGTGGCCTAAATCAGGGGTACTCAAAGTCGGGCGGGGTAGGGTGGGGGGGGGGGGGGGGCGCACGCGACCCTCATGACCTTTGAGTGGGGCCCCCTGGTGAACAGCAGCAGGAAACTTCAGAAAGCTGCAAAACAAACGGCCATATTATATTAACACGTTTTACACTTTAACTAAAGTAACCATAAGGAAGAAAAGAAAGTGCCCTGGACAATTAGACAATTTATCTTTAGGAACACCTTCAGTTTTAAAGGCACCTTCAGTTTTAAAGTCTCTGCAACAAGTGTATTTTATTAACATAAATGGGCGTTTTACTTTGGTAGATCAGATTGTCAGTGCATTGATAGGCCTTTATTAGCAGGGATGGGGCTCAAACAGGAGTTTGGGAGCTTCCATGCCCCTCCCTTCTGAAAAGATGCTATTAGTGAACCAAGAGGGAAGTCCTTCGTCAGGTGCACCTTGTGTGTAGCCTTGGCTGTTGCATAATTGGAACACTATTATACATGAGAAGGTGTTGTACCTGCATATCCTGTTCCTAAACCCATGTATTTCAAGGGGCTCTCACAGGCGTTGATGAAGAAACAGGAGGCAAAGTGAAATGAACCAACTGCTCAGGATCACACAATGTCATCAAGTGGGGAAGCCGGGACTGATGCCAGGTTGTCTGGTTTCACATTCTGCAATGCAGCCACCGGGTGAGTATCTCTTTCCCTCTCATGTTTTACATTATAAGTTGATGCTTTGTCTTTAATTCTTGGTGATGAGAATAGAGCATCATTGGCAGACAGAAGTCACGAGAAGGCTCGGTTTGTTGTCCACACCCTGCATCCGCTTCGCGTCTATCTACGCCCACCTTTCCTCGCCCGACCCTCCCACTGCTGGCATCGGTGCAGCCCTCGGTTTTCCACAGACAGTTCTTTGCAGCCCCTGGCAGTGTGTTTGTGGGCACCCATGGTCTAACTGAACACTCTAAGACTTCAGGGGTATATGAGGGTATATGGGCACTGCTGGTCGTAGGGGGGCTGGCACGGAGACTTCCACGTGGCGGGCTTGCGCATGGCTTGTTTACCCTTTCTGATTTAACCACAGCTTTATTTACCCACAAAGGCATGGTCAATGGCCTCCCTGGGGTTGGAGAACTGATCTCTACTTTAAACACTTTTCAGGAAGAAATCCCTATGGTGCCCACTGTGCCAAGAAGGGCCTTCGTGTTAGGTGTTACTGAGTCGTGTGTTTACCCATTACCGCCCAGTCCCTGGTATAAAGGATCTGAGGACTGGCGTGTGACGCCCAGTATCCAAGGCGGGTCCAGCACTGGTCCAGAAGGGTAAGTGCCATCATGTGCCACTAAGGTGGCCGCCCTCCTAGGGGGCCCCCTGCGTGGGCCGCGGGTGCCTCATTTGGTGGGGATTATTTTGTAGAATCACAGAAAAAGAATAAAAGCAATGGAATGGAATGCTAATCCGCATCATTCCCTGTGGCTAAGATTGAATCAGGCATTCCATTCCTTCTCTTTTTGTCTTTTCGAGCTTTAAAGCCAACTGAGGCATCAGGTGGAACTGGTACAGCCCGACTCAGAGAGAGGAAAGAGACCCTCCAACCCCAGCCACACAGCAGCGCCCCTGGGAGAGGGTGAACGCTTCCCCCTAAACTGGAGGCGAGAGCCTTGAGGGGCGACAGGGAAGTAGGGAGAAAGAAGACAGAAGGGTGGAGGGGGTTTTGGGGGGTAAAGGAATGAAACCAAGGGGCCTGGAGATAATGGACCGGTGCTGGCGGTTTTGATTTATAAAAAAAGGAAACTATTTTCTAGGAAAGCTCAGTGCGCCCCTCTGAATAAAGGCGCCCTGGGCCGCGGCCCGGCTTGCCCATGCCTAGACACGGCTCTTGTGTCGCACTTGGCGAGGGACCCCTGCCAGCTGTTGCGGGGTGCACATCCGCAGAATGCCCGTGGTCCCTGCAGGGGACCCCATAGGAGGGCAGGCCCCGTAGTATCGCGGAGGGCACAGACAGCCAGCTTATCCTGGAGGGGTGGGCGGCGCCAGGGACGGGGGAAAGGGGGCGGGGCCATAGGTATATAGGGGTGTCCCATCCTCCCACGCGCTAGTATTAACAGCCTAGCAGAGTCGCGGTAGTCATGACAGATTTTGCAGGCACACCTCACAATATAGAACAGAAGTCATCTATATGATCTGGGGGTAAACTCCGTTAAAGCGAAAGCAACGCAAAGCAACAACAGATTCAGTTTCCCTTACTAGTGTCGCACAGAAAGGTCCTATCATTTGGCGCACTGACCGTATAAACAGATTGATTATCAGATTTATCCAGAATCCTAGAGGCAGGACATGTTTCGGGTCACACATTAACTAATTGATCGTTGCGAAACAAGACAAAAGCAGAACAGTCACACCACACCAGAGCAAATAAACTAGAAAGGTAACGCGATGCACCGGTGTGGCTAGGATATGCAGAGCAGGGACCTTGGGTAGGATCCACAGAGCAGGGACTTTAGGTCAACACACTGTCTCCACCAATCACATTTACATGAATACAATAGAAAGCACATTCCCCGGTCCTCAAAGAGCCACCCCAGCATCCCCAGACAGTTTCCGTGCAATAATTGAGTCGAATTACCGCTAAGCTCAAAGTCAATTATGGGTTTCATAGCCTTGCTGCCCTAGATCACACCTTGAGGGCGGGGTGATATTACATAATAGTTTGCCTGCATGCTAATTGTACAGCAGGGCCCCATGCAACTTGGAGAGTTGTATTCTTGACATGGGGTGTCAGCAAGTCAGAAGGCCGTCTTTTCATCCCTCAAGGGCTTTGGGTTAGGAAACATAACAAGGCCAGCTATAACAGGACAGGTGGGGTGCCCCCCCCCCCAATGCCCTTGCCTTTAGTTTCAGCCCCTTTCAAATTTAAGCTGAGGCATGCCGGTGAAAGAGGGGAGACCACTGCCGCGCACCGATCTCAGCGCACTGAGCAGTGAACTGGGATCACTTGCCTCTGTCGGCCTGGGACGACTCCTGGTCCCATATGGATAGGGGCGAGTACCAGGAACTTGGAAGGTTGCTCGCATGCGCGTAAACTCATCCATGCGCAATTCAACCTACGGGGTAGTAAATCCTTGCTAGTCCTGGGTGAAGGTTTAGAGATAGCCGGGTAGTAGGATGAGATCTAGGAGGCTAAGAGGTGGGGGGCCCTGGGTGCAGCGGGGGCCACACCCAGGGCTGTGGAGGAGTTACAGGGCGATCCCGATACAGGAAAGGCGCAGGAACAGGACCTGATGCCTCCAGTGCTAAGCGCACCATGCATAAGTCATACAGGCTCCAAGGGGTCCTTCTTGGGAACTTGGAGTTCGACGGCGCCCCGTTAGTCTTTAGGGCGGTTGTAAACCTGAGCAACCGGGGGCTTGCTTTATAGGCTCCGCCCAGCTGGGGAAGGTGTGAGTTCACTCTCCCTTGTTCAGCGGGCGGAGTTGGTGGACGATAGGTTCACCGGTGGGAGGAGAGATCCTCCCAGGTACCACACACCGGGCTATGGCCGCTGGTGTTTAACTTGGCTGAACTTCAGGTGCCCTGCAACGAGGGGTTGCGGGGCGAACGGGATCGCCTGTAAGATAACCCACCTATTATTTGTACACCAAATAAACCTGCAACTTTATCTCTCCAATAATATTGTGTCTCTGTATTATTGTAGAGTATTGGGGGGTTGCGGGCGGCGGTGTACCGATGGCGATACTATGCAGAATGCCCGTAGTCCCTGCAGGGGACCCCATAGGAGGGCAGGCCCCGTAGTATCGCGGAGGGCACAGACAGCCAGCTTATCCTGGAGGGGTGGGCGGCGCCAGGGACGGGGTAAAGGGGGCGGGGCCATAGGTATATAGGGGTGTCCCCTCCTCCCACGCGCTCTCTTTGCCTGCTGCCCCCTCTCCCGCCAGGTCGCATCCTGGGCTACCACCAGGCCCATTCAGCAGTAACGGCTGTAGCCAGTCCCCCCTCCCCCAACGAGGTCCCTCAAATCCCCTTTTGCATCTCCCCTCCCCACCGCTCACCCGCTGAAAAGGGGGGAAGTGGCGAGGGGGACTGTATTAATGTTTGTTTTGTTGTTGCAGGAGGAGTTACAGGGCGATCCCGATACAGGAAAGGCGCAGGAACAGGACCTGATGCCTCCAGTGCTAAGCGCACCATGCATAAGTCATACAGGCTCCAAGGGGTCCTTCTTGGGAACTTGGAGTTCGACGGCGCCCCGTTAGTCTTTAGGGCGGTTGTAAACCTGAGCAACCGGGGGCTTGCTTTATAGGCTCCGCCCAGCTGGGGAAGGTGTGAGTTCACTCTCCCTTGTTCAGCAAGCGGAGTTGGCGGACGATAGGTTCACCGGTGGGAGGAGAGATCCTCCCAAGTACCACACACCGGGCTATGGCCGCTGGTGTTTAACTTGGCTGAACTTCAGGTGCCCTGCAACGAGGGGTTGCGGGGCGAACGGGATCGCCTGTAAGATAACCCACCTATTATTTGTACACCAAATAAACCTGCAACTTTATCTCTCCAATAATATTGTGTCTGTGTATTATTGTAGAGTATTGGGGGGTTGCGGGCGGCGGTGTACTGATGGCGATACTATGCCCAGGCCCGAACCCCTGTGACGCTGAGTGGGACAGACAGCACAGACCGGCTCTGGAGATTAAACCGCGCCCCTGTCTCTGAGGGACAGCTCTGCCACTGCCCCAGGGCAGCAGCAGCTCTGAAAGGGGAAGTGGGTCACAGCAGAGCTCAGATCACTGCAGGCTCCGGTGTCCACAAGGGCTGAGAACACGACCCTGGTGGGAAAGAGGCAAGAAAGCAAGGAGCGGAAGTGAAAGCAGAGCGAGGCCAACAAAGGGAGGGGCAGGGCTGCTTTCTGGAGAGGTGTGGGGGGGGGGGTCTTTATTCACTCAACACAACTGATGCTCTTTTGTGTTATTTTATTGTATGCCTTATTTATCTTTTCGAAGCCAGCGACATAAAAAGAAAAGACATCTCCTTTCTTGTAGCTGTGTGATTGTGCAGCGTCGCACTCGGAGTCTGGTATGACCACACAAATAAATGCAAGTCTCATGGGTAATTCCACACACGCCATCCCTGTGGCCCTCAACTGTCGCTGGCTGTCTGGAAACAAGAGATGACAAAGCCAATAGGCCTCACCTATACAAGAGCTAGTTGACTTGCCAATGCGTTTTAGCCATGTGGTACAGCGTGACTGCTGCCCAGCATGGCTGTAAGTTGGTGGCATAGAGAAGAGTGTGTGGAGTGGGGTGTCATGGAGTTGAGTGTCGTAGAGCGGAGTGTCGTGGAGTGGCTTAGAGTGGAGTGGCATAGTGTGGAGTGGCATAGAGTGGCCTAAAGTTAGGTGGCGTAGAGTGGTGTAGAGTGTCTTAGAGAGGAGTGGTATAGAGTGGCATAGAGTGGCCTAGAGTTAGGTGGCGTAGAGTGGTGTAGAGTGTCTTAGAGTGGAGTGGCATAGAGTTGAATAGAGTGGCCTAGAGTTAGGTGGCGTAGAGTGGTGTAGAGTGTCTTAGAGTGAAGTGGCATAGAGTGGAATAGAGTGGCCTAGAGTTAGGTGGCGTAGAGTGGTGTAGAGTGTCTTAGAGAGGAGTGGTATAGAGTGGCATAGAGTGGCCTAGAGTTAGGTGGCGTAGAGTGGTGTAGAGTGTCTTAGAGTGGAGTGGCATAGAGTTGAATAGAGTGGCCTAGAGTTAGGTGGCGTAGAGTGGTGTAGAGTGTCTTATAGTGGAGTGGCATAGAGTTGAATAGAGTGGCCTAGAGTTAGGTGGCATAGAGTGGTGTAGAGTGTCTTAGAGTGGAGTGGCATAGAGTTGAATAGAGTGGCCTAGAGTTAGGTGGCGTAGAGAGGTGTAGAGTGTCTTAGAGTGGAGTGGCATAGAGTTGAATAGAGTGGCCTAGAGTTAGGTGGCGTAGAGTGGTGTAGAGTGTCTTATAGTGGAGTGGCATAGAGTTGAATAGAGTGGCCTAGAGTTAGGTGGCATAGAGTGGTGTAGAGTGTCTTAGAGTGGAGTGGCATAGAGTTGAATAGAGTGGCCTAGAGTTAGGTGGCATAGCGTGGTGTAGAGTCTCATAGAGTGGTGTGGCTTATAGTAGAGTGGCATAGAGTTGAATAGAGTGGCCTAGAGTTAGGTGGCATAGAGTGGTGTAGAGTGTCTTAGAGTGGAGTGGCATAGAGTTGAATAGAGTGGCCTAGAGTTAGGTGGCGTAGAGTGGTGTAGAGTGTCTTAGAGTGGAGTGGTATAGAGTTGAATAGAGTGGCCTAGAGTTAGGTGGCGTAGAGTGGTGTAGAGTGTCTTAGAGTGGAGTGGTATAGAGTTGAATAGAGTGGCCTAGAGTTAGGTGGCGTGAGTGGTGTAGAGTGTCTTAGAGTGGAGTGGTATAGAGTTGAATAGAGCGCCCTAGAGTTAGGTGGCGTAGAGTGGTGTAGTGTATTAGAGTGGAAAGGCATAGAGTGGAATAGAGTGGCCTAGAGGTAGGTGGCGTAGAGTGGTGTAGAGTGTCTTAGAGTGGAGTGGCATAGAGTTGAATAGAGTGGTGTAGAGTGTCTTAGAGTGGAGTGGCATAGAGTTGAATAGAGTGGTGTAGAGTGTCTTAGAGTGGAGTGGCATAGAGTTGAATAGAGTGGCCTAGAGTTAGGTGGAGTAGCGTGGTGTAGAGTGTCTTAGAGTGGAGTGGCATAGAGTTGAATAGAGTGGTGTAGAGTGTCTTAGAGTGGAGTGGCATAGAGTTGAATAGAGTGGTGTAGAGTGTCTTAGAGTGGAGTGGCATAGAGTTGAATAGAGTGGTGTAGAGTGTCTTAGAGTGGAGTGGCATAGAGTTGAATAGAGTGGTGTAGAGTGTCTTAGAGTGGAGTGGCATAGAGTTGAGTAGAGTGGTGTAGAGTGTCTTAGAGTGGAGTGGCATAGAGTTGAATAGAGTGGCCTAGAGTTAGGTGGCATAGAGTGGTGTAGAGTGTCTTAGAGTGGAGTGGCATAGAGTTGAATAGAGTGGTGTAGAGTGTTTTAGAGTGGAGTGGCATAGAGTTGAATAGAGTGGTGTAGAGTGTCTTAGAGTGGAGTGGCATAGAGTTGAATAGAGTGGCCTAGAGTTAGGTGGCATAGAGTGGTGTAGAGTGTCTTAGAGTGGAGTGGCATAGAGTTGAATAGAGTGGTGTAGAGTGTCTTAGAGTGGAGTGGCATAGAGTTGAATAGAGTGGCCTAGAGTTAGGTGGCGTAGAGTGGTGTAGAGTGTCTTTGAGTGGAGTGGCATAGAGTTGAATAGAGTGGTGTAGAGTGTCTTAGAGTGGAGTGGTATAGAGTTGAATAGAGTGGTGTAGAGTGTCTTTGAGTGGAGTGGCATAGAGTTGAATAGAGTGGTGTAGAGTGTCTTAGAGTGGAGTGGCATAGAGTTGAATAGAGTGGTGTAGAGTGTCTTAGAGTGGAGTGGCATAGAGTTGAGTAGAGTGGTGTAGAGTGTCTTAGAGTGGAGTGGCATAGAGTTGAATAGAGTGGCCTAGAGTTAGGTGGCATAGAGTGGTGTAGAGTGTCTTAGAGTGGAGTGGCATAGAGTTGAATAGAGTGGTGTAGAGTGTTTTAGAGTGGAGTGGCATAGAGTTGAATAGAGTGGTGTAGAGTGTCTTAGAGTGGAGTGGCATAGAGTTGAATAGAGTGGCCTAGAGTTAGGTGGCATAGAGTGATGTAGAGTGTATTAGAGTGGAGTGGCATAGAGTTGAATAGAGTGGTGTAGAGTGTCTTAGAGTGGAGTGGCATAGAGTTGAATAGAGTGGTGTAGAGTGTCTTAGAGTGGAGTGGCATAGAGTTGAATAGAGTGGTGTAGAGTGTCTTAGAGTGGAGTGGCATAGAGTTGAATAGAGTGGTGTAGAGTGTCTTAGAGTGGAGTGGCATAGAGTTGAATAGAGTGGCCTAGAGTTAGGTGGCATAGAGTGATGTAGAGTGTATTAGAGTGGAGTGGCATAGAGTTGAATAGAGTGGTGTAGAGTGTCTTAGAGTGGAGTGGCATAGAGTTGAATAGAGTGGCCTAGAGTTAGGTGGCGTAGAGTGGTGTAGAGTGTCTTTGAGTGGAGTGGCATAGAGTTGAATAGAGCGCCCTAGAGTTAGGTGGCATAGAGTGATGTAGAGTGTATTAGAGTGGAGTGGCATAGAGTTGAATAGAGTGGTGTAGAGTGTCTTAGAGTGGAGTGGTATAGAGTGGAATAGAGTGCTGTACAGGGGAGTGGTGTAGAGTAGGCTAGAGTCTAGGCCTGGGAAGTGAAATATGCTCCAGTCGCAGAGTTATCAGACTTTTGTGCACTCTGCACTGAGCATGCAGAGTTCTGAGTTTTTTCCTCACCCACCAATGCTAAGATGGCGAGCGTGAGTGAGGAGAATCCAATGCTAGACGACCTCCCAGCGAGATTTCTCAACATCTGCGATGGTCGCTGCTGCTCGCATTGAGAAACCTTCTGTTCACATTGAGGAAGCTGCGGCTCGAGTAGAACATCTACTCGAGTGGCAAAAAGAAGCAGCGCCCTCTTGCACCGCAAATGGTGCAGTTCGTGCTTGTTGGACTTGGCCCTTTTCCCCCAAACATTTTCGCTTTTACCCCCCTAATGTAGGATGTCTCCCCCATGGTAAAGGTTACTGAATAGGCCATGTGAGGTATGAGATGCCCTGTGTAATGTTAAATGCAATGCAATGGTGTGTGTGTGTGGTCTTAGAGTGGAGTGGCTTAGAGTGGAGTGGCATAGAGTGGCCTGGAGTTAGGTGGCGTAGAGTGGTGTAGAGTGTCTTAGAGTGGAGTGGTATAGAGTTGAATAGAGTGGCGTAGAGTTAGGTGGCGTAGAGTGGTGTAGAGTGTCTTATAGTGGAGTGGTATAGAGTTGAATAGAGTGGCGTAGAGTTAGGTGGCGTAGAGTGGTGTAGAGTGTCTTAGAGTGGAGTGGCATGGAGTTGAATAGAGTGGCCTAGAGTTAGGTGGCGTAGAGTGGTGTAGAGTGTCTTAGAGTGGAGTGGCATAGAGTGGAATGGCGTAGAGTGGAGTGTCTTAGAGTGGAGTGGCATAGAGTGGCCTAGAGTTAGGTGGAGTGTCTTAGAATGGAGTGGCATAGAGTTGAATAGAGTGGCCTAGAGTTAAGTGGTGTAGAGTGTCATAGAGTGGAGATGCATAGAGTGGCCTAGAGCCTAGAGTTAGGTGGCGTAGAGTGGTGTAGAGTGTCATAGAGTGGAGTGGCATAGAGTTGAATAGAATGGCCTAGAGTTAGGTGGCGAACAGTGGTGTAGAGTGTCTTAGAGTGGAGTGGCATGGAGTTGAATAGAGTGGCCTAGAGTTAGGTGGCGTAGAGTGGTGTAGAGTGTCATAGAGTGGAGTGGCATAGAGTTGAATAGAGTGGCCTAGAGTTAGGTGGCGTAGAGTGGTGTAGAGTGTCTTTGAGTGGAGTGGCATAGAGTTGAATAGAGCGCCCTAGAGTTAGGTGGCATAGAGTGATGTAGAGTGTATTAGAGTGGAGTGGCATAGAGTTGAATAGAGTGGTGTAGAGTGTCTTAGAGTGGAGTGGTATAGAGTGGAATAGAGTGCTGTACAGGGGAGTGGTGTAGAGTAGGCTAGAGTCTAGGCCTGGGAAGTGAAATATGCTCCAGTCGCAGAGTTATCAGACTTTTGTGCACTCTGCACTGAGCATGCAGAGTTCTGAGTTTTTTCCTCACCCACCAATGCTAAGATGGCGAGCGTGAGTGAGGAGAATCCAATGCTAGACGACCTCCCAGCGAGATTTCTCAACATCTGCGATGGTCGCTGCTGCTCGCATTGAGAAACCTTCTGTTCACATTGAGGAAGCTGCGGCTCGAGTAGAACATCTACTCGAGTGGCAAAAAGAAGCAGCGCCCTCTTGCACCGCAAATGGTGCAGTTCGTGCTTGTTGGACTTGGCCCTTTTCCCCCAAACATTTTCGCTTTTACCCCCCTAATGTAGGATGTCTCCCCCATGGTAAAGGTTACTGAATAGGCCATGTGAGGTATGAGATGCCCTGTGTAATGTTAAATGCAATGCAATGGTGTGTGTGTGTGGTCTTAGAGTGGAGTGGCTTAGAGTGGAGTGGCATAGAGTGGCCTGGAGTTAGGTGGCGTAGAGTGGTGTAGAGTGTCTTAGAGTGGAGTGGTATAGAGTTGAATAGAGTGGCGTAGAGTTAGGTGGCGTAGAGTGGTGTAGAGTGTCTTATAGTGGAGTGGTATAGAGTTGAATAGAGTGGCGTAGAGTTAGGTGGCGTAGAGTGGTGTAGAGTGTCTTAGAGTGGAGTGGCATGGAGTTGAATAGAGTGGCCTAGAGTTAGGTGGCGTAGAGTGGTGTAGAGTGTCTTAGAGTGGAGTGGCATAGAGTGGAATGGCGTAGAGTGGAGTGTCTTAGAGTGGAGTGGCATAGAGTGGCCTAGAGTTAGGTGGAGTGTCTTAGAATGGAGTGGCATAGAGTTGAATAGAGTGGCCTAGAGTTAAGTGGTGTAGAGTGTCATAGAGTGGAGATGCATAGAGTGGCCTAGAGCCTAGAGTTAGGTGGCGTAGAGTGGTGTAGAGTGTCATAGAGTGGAGTGGCATAGAGTTGAATAGAATGGCCTAGAGTTAGGTGGCGAACAGTGGTGTAGAGTGTCTTAGAGTGGAGTGGCATGGAGTTGAATAGAGTGGCCTAGAGTTAGGTGGCGTAGAGTGGTGTAGAGTGTCATAGAGTGGAGTGGCATAGAGTTGAATAGAGTGGCCTAGAGTTAGGTGGCGTAGAGTGGTGTAGAGTGACATAGAGTGGAGTGGTATAGAGTTGAATAGAGTGGCCTAGAGTTAGGTGAAGTAGCGTGGTGTAGAGTGTCTTAGAGTGGAGTGGCATAGAGTTGAATAGAGTGGCCTAGAGTTAGGTGGCGTAGAGTGGTGTAGAGTGACATAGAGTGGAGTGGTATAGAGTTGAATAGAGTGGTGTAGAGTGTCTTAGAGTGGAGTGGCATAGAGTTGAATAGAGTGGTGTAGAGTGTCTTAGAGTGGAGTGGCATAGAGTTGAATAGAGTGGTGTAGAGTGTCTTAAAGTGGAGTGGCATAGAGTTGAATAGAGTGGTGTAGAGTGTCTTAGAGTGGAGTGGCATAGAGTTGAAAAGAGTGGTGTAGAGTGTCTTAGAGTGGAGTGGCATAGAGTTGAATAGAGTGGCCTAGAGTTAGGTGGCGTAGAGTGGTGTAGAGTGACATAGAGTGGAGTGGTATAGAGTTGAATAGAGTGGTGTAGAGTGTCTTAGAGTGGAGTGGCATAGAGTTGAATAGAGTGGTGTAGAGTGTCTTAGAGTGGAGTGGCATAGAGTTGAATAGAGTGGTGTAGAGTGTCTTAGAGTGGAGTGGCATAGAGTTGAATAGAGTGGTGTAGAGTGTCTTAGAGTGGAGTGGCATAGAGTTGAATAGAGTGGTGTAGAGTGTTTTAGAGTGGAGTGGCATAGAGTTGAATAGAGTGGTGTAGAGTGTCTTAGAGTGGAGTGGCATAGAGTTGAATAGAGTGGCCTAGAGTTAGGTGGCGTAGAGTGGTGTAGAGTGTCTTAGAGTGGAGTGGCATAGAGTTGAATAGAGCGCCCTAGAGTTAGGTGGCATAGAGTGATGTAGAGTGTATTAGAGTGGAGTGGCATAGAGTTGAATAGAGTGGTGTAGAGTGTCTTAGAGTGGAGTGGCATAGAGTTGAATAGAGTGGTGTAGAGTGTCTTAGAGTGGAGTGGCATAGAGTTGAATAGAGTGGTGTAGAGTGTCTTAGAGTGGAGTGGTATAGAGTTGAATAGAGTGCTGTACAGGGGAGTGGTGTAGAGTTGAGTAGAGTGTAGGCCTGGGAAGTGAAATATGCTCCAGTCGCAGAGTTATCAGACTTTTCTGCACTCTGCACTGAGCATGCAGAGTTCTGAGTTTTTTCCTCACCCACCAATGCTAAGATGGCGAGCGTGAGTGAGGAGAATCCAATGCTAGACCGCCTCCCATCGAGATTTCTCAACATCTGCGATGGTCGCTGCTGCTCGCATTGAGAAACCTTCTGTTCACATTGAGGAAGCTGCGGCTCGAGTAGAACATCTACTCGAGTGGCAAAAAGAAGCAGCGCCCTCTTGCACCGCAAATTCGTGCTTGTTGGACTTGGCCCTTTTCCCCCAAACATTTTCGCTTTTACCCCCCTAATGTAGGATGTCTCCCCCATGGTAAAGGTTACTGAATAGGCCATGTGAGGTATGAGATGCCCTGTGTAATGTTAAATGCAATGCAATTGTGTGTGTGTGTGGTCTTAGAGTGGAGTGGCTTAGAGTGGAGTGGCATAGAGTGGCCTGGAGTTAGGTGGCGTAGAGTGGTGTAGAGTGTCTTAGAGTGGAGTGGTATAGAGTTGAATAGAGTGGCGTAGAGTTAGGTGGCGTAGAGTGGTGTAGAGTGTCTTATAGTGGAGTGGTATAGAGTTGAATAGAGTGGCGTAGAGTTAGGTGGCGTAGAGTGGTGTAGAGTGTCTTAGAGTGGAGTGGCATGGAGTTGAAGAGAGTGGCCTAGAGTTAGGTGGCGTAGAGTGGTGTAGAGTGTCTTAGAGTGGAGTGGCATAGAGTGGAATGGCGTAGAATGGAGTGTCTTAGAGTGGAGTGGCATAGAGTGGCCTAGAGTTAGGTGGAGTGTCTTAGAATGGAGTGGCATAGAGTTGAATAGAGTGGCCTAGAGTTAAGTGGTGTAGAGTGTCATAGAGTGGAGATGCATAGAGTGGCCTAGAACCTAGAGTTAGGTGGCGTAGAGTGGTGTAGAGTGTCATAGAGTGGAGTGGCATAGAGTTGAATAGAGTGGCCTAGAGTTAGGTGGCGAACAGTGGTGTAGAGTGTCTTAGAGTGGAGTGGCATGGAGTTGAATAGAGTGGCCTAGAGTTAGGTGGCGTAGAGTGGTGTAGAGTGTCATAGAGTGGAGTGGCATAGAGTTGAATAGAGTGGCCTAGAGTTAGGTGGCGTAGAGTGGTGTAGAGTGACATAGAGTGGAGTGGTATAGAGTTGAATAGAGTGGCCTAGAGTTAGGTGGAGTAGCGTGGTGTAGAGTGTCTTAGAGTGGAGTGGCATAGAGTTGAATAGAGTGGTGTAGAGTGTCTTAGAGTGGAGTGGCATAGAGTTGAATAGAGTGGTGTAGAGTGTCTTAGAGTGGAGTGGCATAGAGTTGAATAGAGTGGTGTAGAGTGTTTTAGAGTGGAGTGGCATAGAGTTGAATAGAGTGGTGTAGAGTGTCTTAGAGTGGAGTGGCATAGAGTTGAATAGAGTGGTGAAGAGTGTCTTAGAGTGGAGTGGCATAGAGTTGAATAGAGTGGTGTAGAGTGTCTTAGAGTGGAGTGGCATAGAGTTGAATAGAGTGGTGTAGAGTGTCTTAGAGTGGAGTGGCATAGAGTTGAATAGAGTGGTGTAGAGTGTTTTAGAGTGGAGTGGCATAGAGTTGAATAGAGTGGTGTAGAGTGTCTTAGAGTGGAGTGGCATAGAGTTGAATAGAGTGGTGTAGAGTGTCTTAGAGTGGAGTGGCATAGAGTTGAGTAGAGTGGTGTAGAGTGTCTTAGAGTAGAGTGGCATAGAGTTGAATAGAGTGGTGTAGAGTGTCTTAGAGTGGAGTGGTATAGAGTGGAATAGAGTGGTGTAGAGTGTCTTAGAGTGGAGTGGCATAGAGTTGAATAGAGTGGTGTAGAGTGTCTTAGAGTGGAGTGGCATAGAGTTGAATAGAGTGGTGTAGAGTGTCTTAGAGTGGAGTGGCATAGAGTTGAATAGAGTGGCCTAGAGTTGGGTGGCGTAGAGTGGTGTAGAGTGTCTTAGAGTGGAGTGGCATAGAGTTGAATAGAGTGGCCTAGAGTTAGGTGGCATAGAGTGATGTAGAGTGTATTAGAGTGGAGTGGCATAGAGTTGAATAGAGTGGTGTAGAGTGTCTTAGAGTGGAGTGGTATAGAGTGGAATAGAGTGGTGTAGAGTGTCTTAGAGTGGAGTGGCATAGAGTTGAATAGAGTGGTGTAGAGTGTCTTAGAGTGGAGTGGCATAGAGTTGAATAGAGTGGTGTAGAGTGTCTTAGAGTGGAGTGGCATAGAGTGGAATAGAGTGGCCTAGAGTTAGGTGGCTTAGAGTGGTGTAGAGTGTCTTAGAGTGGAGTGGTATAGAGTGGAATAGAGTGGCCTAGAGTTAGGTGGCGTAGAGTGGTGTAGAGTGTCTTAGAGTGAAGTGGCATAGAGTTGAACAGAGTGGCCTAGAGTTGGGTGGCGTAGAGTGGTGTAGAGTGTCTTAGAGTGGAGTGGCATAGAGAGGAATAGAGTGGCCTAGAGTTAGGTGGCTTAGAGTGGTGTAGAGTGTCTTAGAGTGGAGTGGCATAGAGTTTCATAGAGTGGCCTAGAGTTAGGTGGCTTAGAGTGGTGTAGAGTGTCTTAGAGTGGAGTGGCATAGAGTTTCATAGAGTGGCCTAGAGTTAGGTGGCTTAGAGTGGTGTAGAGTGTCTTAGAGTGGAGTGGTATAGAGTGGAATAGAGTGGCTTAGAGTTAGGTGGCTTAGAGTGGTGTAGAGTGTCTTAGAGTGGAGTGGCATAGAGTTGAATAGAGTGGTGTAGAGTGTCTTAGAGTGGAGTGGCATAGAGTTGAATAGAGTGGCCTAGAGTTAGGTGGCGTAGAGTGGTGTAGAGTGTCTTTGAGTGGAGTGGCATAGAGTTGAATAGAGCGCCCTAGAGTTAGGTGGCATAGAGTGATGTAGAGTGTATTAGAGTGGAGTGGCATAGAGTTGAATAGAGTGGTGTAGAGTGTCTTAGAGTGGAGTGGTATAGAGTGGAATAGAGTGCTGTACAGGGGAGTGGTGTAGAGTAGGCTAGAGTCTAGGCCTGGGAAGTGAAATATGCTCCAGTCGCAGAGTTATCAGACTTTTGTGCACTCTGCACTGAGCATGCAGAGTTCTGAGTTTTTTCCTCACCCACCAATGCTAAGATGGCGAGCGTGAGTGAGGAGAATCCAATGCTAGACGACCTCCCAGCGAGATTTCTCAACATCTGCGATGGTTGCTGCTGCTCGCATTGAGAAACCTTCTGTTCACATTGAGGAAGCTGCGGCACGAGTAGAACATCTGCTTGAGTGGCAAAAAAAAGCAGCGCCCTCTTGCACCGCAAATGGTGCAGTTCGTGCTTGTTGGACTTGGCCCTTTTCCCTAAAAAATGTTCGCTTTTACCCCCCTAATGTAGGATGTCTCGCCCATGGTAAAGGGTACTGAATAGGCCATGTGAGGTATGAGATGCCCTGTGTAATGTTAAATGCAATGCAATGGTGTGTACACTTATTTTCCCTCATTGTAAACATGTACTCTGGTGAAATGCTGCATTTGTGTTTTGCATTTAAAATGGCTGCCAAGGCTGTGCGTTGTGCCACCTGACTGCAGTAGGTTAGCGGTCTAGATGTTAGGTACCCAGCCATCCTTGCATTTGGAGGTAAAGTCTGGCACCCAGGGTGCTTTACTCCTCCTCCTGAGCCAGTTAGAACTAGTTCGCCTGAGAATTCTAGAGCTTCCAGCCTTTCTGGTACAGGGAGAGCAGTAGAGATGTGATGTGCAGAGACAGAGCTGGGACAGGAATGCGAGGGGACCTGCTGCCAGGGGATACCGCCACTTGGGCCTGTGTGCTGGGCCCTGCACCCATCTAGGACCCCCTACTGTCCCCAGGGCTTGTAAAGCCCCACTTCAGGAATTCAGGCTGCTGTGTAGGAGGAGGGCCACGCTGCAGTGGGGATGGTGAAAGCCTACCTCCCTGTTTTGATGATGCCCCCACTACCTGCTGACCTGGCCCAGTAGTGCCTACTGCTCTGTCCCCCGGGCCCCTGAAGAAGGAGGGCCCCCCTAGGTCCCTGAAGCTGCAGGGACCCTGCGCCACGCAAGCGCTACACAAAGAAGCGCCTAGAAGGGAAGGAGCATCTTGGCACCCGCCCAGGAGGTGAGGAGTGTTACCCCAGGGCTTTCTGCTGGGACTGTCCGCCCCCCTTGCGCTGTGTGCCTGGAAGTGCTGGCCTGCAGAAGACTTCCTGTGTCCCAAGAGCGCTGTGATCAAGACTGTCCTGCTGATTGCCTGCCAAGCGCTATAATCTGGGAAGCGCTGGCCTGTTAACTGAATTGTTGAGTGCCTGCTAAGCGCTATAATTGTGGAAGCGCTGTGCTGCAGAAGCCCTGGGTGGTCTTAAACTGCCTGAACTGTACTGCCTGCTGCTGGCCTGAGCGCTGTCAGCGCTGTTGTGACTGCCCCCAAAGCGCCGCTGTGTACTCTAAGCGCTGTACCTGCTGAGCGCAGTGTTGTGAGGATTGTGCCCTCAAGGAGCTGTGGCACCTGTATGCAGAGTTGTTCAAGGAGGGAGCCTACCCCTCATTGCCCCCGGGGCTAGTGTGTGGCTGCCACGGAGGCCGTCCTGCCCCCTGGAGACTGTAGTCGGGCCCCGTTGGCCCCTGGTAAACTGAAGCGCCCCGAAAGGAACTGAGGCTCCTGAGCTGGGCATCAGTAGAACAGATGCCTAGGGTTGATGTATTCAATGGTGTACTCGCATCGAGGAGGATGCCCTGTGCCCTGAGTTAAGCCTAGTGGTTGTATGCCCCCAGGTTCATCTTCAGTACACCCCTGAGGTATAGGGAGATATATGCACCAGGTGCTGATGTTGAGGTCCCTTGTTAAAGGTGTTTTAGGCCCGACAGGTTTCAGATTTACCTCCTGTTGTTAACGCTGTTGATGCCGTTCATATTGGCACAGTGTTGCTGGCCTAAGGAGTTTATCCACACGGGGCTTCCATGACTAACGTTTATCTTTCTGCAGAGGGCTGTTATCTGCAGACTGATGTTACCCCTGAGGTTCATATTTTACGCCTATTGATGGATTGTATGCTGATGCCATGCAGGAGGGGTCTTCACGCCTAATGATTTATTTTACGCTCCAGCCTTCTACCCAGGTGATGCTAAGGATGAATACCTGTGTTGTCCCTGCAATATTGACCCTATGTTTATGCATTTGCGAACATCCTTTTCATTTCAGCTGGACACTAATGGACTTACTTACCTTTTATTCTTTTTCCAATTTCCTTGTAAATAATCCCCCTGGTATACTTTGCTCTGGCGCCAGTTGGCGCCCCATTGTGATTACTGCTGTTATTGTGTTTTACCTTTGCAGGTTGGAGATAATACAAGACTTATTCTTTTTCCAACCAGAAGCAGTGTTGTGTCTCTTTTGTGGTGTGCCTGGTGTGTCGTCTATGGGTACTGCGTGGATGCTTCACACATGTCCTCTGAAGTTTGGCCTGCCCACTCTGCTCCATGCTACCCCCTGTAGAATTGGTAACCCCATTTCTAACAGTGCTGATTTTCCAGTGTGTAACAAACACCAGAGCTAAAAACCAGTCCGAACGGTGTGACCTAACGCACTCCACCGCTTGTGGAACTCCGCGTAGCATGGCTGAGTTTTTCGGCTCCGTGAACTCCACTCAGGCCTAGTAGATTGGAGTGCAGTAGAGTGGCATGGTGTAAAGTATGTAGAGTGGAGTGGGGTAGAGTGGAGTGCTGTAGAGTGGAGTGCTGTAGAGTGGAGTGCCTTAGAGTGGAGTAGGGTGGAGTGACGATGGCGTAGAGTGGAGTAAAGTGTCATAAAGTAGGGTGGCATAGCTTGGAGTGTTACAGAGTGGAGTAAAATTGAGACTAGTAGAATGGAGTGGTGTAGAGTGGCATAGAGTGTTCCAGAGTGGCATAGAGTTTTGTAGACTGCAGTGTTGTAGAGTTGCGCTGAATGGAGTGACAGAGTGTTGTGGGGTGTCGTATAGCAGTCTCATAGTGTGAAGTGTCATAGAGTGGAGTGGCATAGAGTGGCCTATAGTGAAGTGGCGTAGAGTGGCACAGAGTAGAGTGGCATAAAATGGAGTGACTTAGAGAAGAGTACAGTGTTGTAGAGGGGAGTGGAGTAGAATACGATGAAGTGTCAACGAGTGGAGTAGAGTGGCGTAGAATGGCGTCGAGCGAGTGACGTACAGTAGTGTAGAGTGGAGGGCATATAGTGACATCGAGTAGAATGGCATAGAGCAGAGTATGCACGGTGTGGTGGCACACTGCCATTACAGACAACACATTAGTAATTGAATCGACCATTACATTTGCACAGACACAGTTTTACTTAGAAAACTATACAGTGCACAAGCGACGAGTGAAAATGGCATCACCTACTGTATTGATTTGCTTTGATCGTATTAAAATATTTGTTTACATCATTGTCAGAATTTCAAAAAATTTGTATAATTATGTGCCTTCCTAAATGTTGATATGCTCTGAAATATTTGCACAGTTCTTTTACAGGCATTTACATTTTTTGTGTGCTAGAAAAATGCCTTTCCTTTCACTTCCCCATATTGTCAGATAAATCCTCTCACTTTGAAGTTAGAGAAAAAAAAGAAAACGCCAAGCTCCCTCGGATCAGCCCGATATTATTCAATGCCTACATGAGCCCTCTGATTGCTGTCATTAAGTCACATAATGTCAGCCTTGTGAAATATGCTGACGACACACGGCTTATTCTGTCACTGGAGGGGGATCATTCCGTCTCACTAGAAAAATGTCATGCCTGTATGCAGGATACGGTACACTGGCTGAGAAATAACTCCCTGCAATTCAACTGTGACAAAACAGAGATTCTATACTGTGCCACTGGGAAAGTGCCATTCTCACTCCCAACTGGTTTGTGGCCTATTCCGACGGGTACACCATTGGTGCAATCCTAGACGGTACGCAACCTGGTAATTAGTTTCAACGATAAGCTGAGTCTAGAAACTCAAGTTAATAAGATTGTGGGGAGCAGTTTCTCTCTCGTGAGAGTACTTCAGAAGATTCTTCCGATGTTACCAACCCTGGCCCGAGCACTAGTATTAAGGAGTGTTATTTTGAGTCGACTGGATTATTGCAACGCTTTGCTGCTGGAGTCTCCAAGGTACTTGATCGGGAGACTCGAGAGAATCCAGATTGTGGCGGCAAAGCTTGCTTTAATGAGACCACGGCGGTCATCGACATCCCAGGCGCTGGCGGAGCTGCATCGGCTCCCTGTATTACAAAGGATACAATTGAAATCGCTCTGCATTGTTTTTAAGGCACTGCACGGTCTTGGGCTTAAACCGTTGCAGAGCAAATTTGGATGGTATGTCCCCATCCGCAGTCTTTGCTCTTCCTCGGCCAATCTGGTAAAAGTACCCAGGATTAAAAGAAAAACATTGGGGGGAAGAACCTTTAGCATTGCAGCAGCGCAGCTTTGGAATGGTCGTCCCACTGATCTGAAACAGAGGAAGGACCTGCTGCAGTTTCAAAAGAAAATAAAGACCTGGCTCTATCCCAGAGCATAAGCATTCTAATGTAGCATAGTTTTCCTTCTGCACTTCTGGTGGCCGTGCACGTGTATCTCAGCGCCAGGATGCCTGTAGGGTTACAGTGCGATTTATAAAAATTGATAACAATAACGATTTAGGTGATGTTCCTGCTCCTGCCCTCTTGAGCCCTGAGACCAGGAGCAGCCTGAGCATCGCCAGTCGTTAGACGTGGCGAGCCGGGTGCAGCCGCTGCAAACCCTCCGTGTCCATGATGGTCATCAATAAACTTCAACGAGTCAGGCTAAGTCCTTCACATGTGTTCAGTCTTAGGATGTGGACACACACTGGGTGGCGGGAGGGACACTGAGAGACAGACATGACTTGGCTTAATCTGGAGGAACTTTACAGGGGACCGAAGGAGTGAAACATCAGAAGTAAGGTGGGTCCGCTGACCCGGGTTCACTTCCAGCTCCTGAGGACCTGAGACATGACCCAAGGGGTGACACCATTGAGAGACTTCTGAGAGGAGTGAGAGGGAGACATGAGTCCCTGGGTTTTGGCAGGATTGAGCTCCAGACAATGAAGAGGACATCCAGCTCTCACTGGAATGAAGGCGGCCCTTTCAGTGCCATATTTCAGTGTTTGAGTGCCTAGATACCCTCACGGGTGACAAGAAGCGCTTTACATATCTACTGATTGATTGAGCACATGTTTAGACAAATCTGAGTGTCTTCTCAAGATCGATTGATGGGACCTGGTGACGGCCTTTAAATCGCCAAGC
Source organism: Lissotriton vulgaris (assembly GCF_964263255.1). Classification (NCBI taxonomy): domain Eukaryota; kingdom Metazoa; phylum Chordata; class Amphibia; order Caudata; family Salamandridae; genus Lissotriton; species Lissotriton vulgaris. The sequence continues at coordinate 800,152,794 of NC_141700.1, read as the reverse complement.
AGGACTCCGTGTATGTTTAATCTCCTGAGTAACTGCTTTAGAGCTGACCTTTGAGGAACCCCAGTGGGCCTGGGTGATGCATTCCCACTGGTCATGGCATGTGGGGAAGATGAGAACTAGTTCAGTTCCTTACCTGAACAACTCATGAGCATGGAGAAGACGGGGGCAGTTCTCCTTGGTCGATTCAAATGAAAGCCGCTGATAGGTCGAGAAGGACCTGCACGCATGAAATTAAATTAAATGAAAAAGGCTTTTATATAGCACATGGCTACCCGGGAGCATCCCAGCGCTGTAGGGGCAACTAGACTGGGGAGAAACCCTATGGAAAAAGCCAGGTCTTTAGCTGTTTCCGGAATGTAAGATGGTTGTATTCCCTACGAAGATGTAGTGGAAGGGTATTCCAGAGTTTAGCGGCATTGTAAGCATGAGTGAATGAATACAAGAAGCTGCCTTCGCTATCACACACTGATATAACTCATTACATTAACTGAGATGTTTGCGACATGTTACGATTGCAACCTGATTACAGAGTTTATTGCAAAAGACTAGAGTAAGTGGATCGGTGGGAAGCAACAAATTCTCTCCAGAACGGTACCTATGACATGGAAAGACTCTACCGATATATAGGCCTATTCAACACCAAACTATGCATTCACCCCCCCCTCTTGAAAATGTCATTTTCATCTGTTCAGGATAGTCTGATGTGGCTGAGTTACATAAAAATACAATATTTAGCCTTATTCAAATATTTGAGAAGCAGAAAGAAACTGTAAAGGGAGACGTTGATAGAGGTACAGCACGTAGAAGCAGCGCATGAAGAATACGATTCTGTGTCGATCCTTCTATATTTGTGACTCGAGTGCCTTCGGTTCGTTGATGATGTCTCATTACTTGCGCCTCTGCACTACCCATCTCCCGTCAACACGCTGTGATGGTCGCCGACGGCTAGTAGAAGCAGAGGACTTCTTGAGAGCCTCAAGCCTTCGTTTAAGGAGGCAGAAGGCCACGGTGAGTCCATACATGGAACTGATGAAGAGTGCGCTCAGGTAGACATAAAATGCCTCACCGAGAACTCCATACAGGTCAACTGGAAGAAAGAAAAACACAAGTGAGTCAAGAGTTCAGGACTACAAAGAGTTCATCTGTACGACTCAGGACTGAGTGAACACACATGAGTCACAACATTAGGACTACATCGGGTTCATCTGTATGGTTAAGCCTGACATAACACACACACGTCAAGACTTTAGGACTACAAATGTGTGTTTGTTTGTAAATTGGGGATAGCAGATTAGGTGTCGGTTCTGCTAGGGATCCCGCTGTCTTGTTCTTGTTTGATTCACATGAGTCAAGACTTTAGGACTACAAAAGGTTTATCAGGACTAAGAGAACACACAAGTCAAGACTTACAAATTGTAAGATACCGCCTCTCTGTACAGAGAACTAAAATGAAGTACACTATGTAGAGAGTGCGAGAAATCCCCAGAGGAGAAGAGAGGCAACAGGTAGATAATATTAACTCTGTATTTGTGATAGTGTGGCCAAGAGGTTAGGTTTATCAGAGGGCAGTGTTAAGCATTTGTTGTACTCACAGAAGCAATAAATGAGACAAACACTCAAGAATAAACCAGAGGCCAATTTTGTATAAACATAACAAGATTCTTTATATATGTTGTGAGAAGCAAGACTTGAAATCAAAAATATACATTGTATAGTTTTAATACTTGAATAAACACTTAGATTGCTTGTGGTTGTCAAAATTAAAGCAGTGTAGTTCAAAGCATGCAGTACTTTCGGTTTCTAGGTTCTTGGTGGTCGATACCGTCAAATAGTTACCATCGCGGTTGGCAGGGAAAGCAATGGAAGTGGAAAATTGTAATGGAGTTCAGTAGACCGTCAAAACCGTTACCTTCGTGGTCACCAGCAGCAGGTCAGTCGGAGTGAATGGATTCGGAACACCGCCAACCCGGCGGTCACGGTCACTGGAGGATGGTGGATTTGAATAACAGAGTACCGCCAACTCAGTTACTGTCGCTGATAGGAGGATTCAGTCAAGGAGTTTTGGTTGACCACGGTCCAGTGGAGGGTCAGAGGTCATCTTCACCAGTGGGAGGAAGGTCTTTGGGGGGCCAGGGCTTGGGTACAGCAGGCAGACAATTTATACCTGGATAAGGAGTACCGGAGGCTGTAGGGGCTTTTTTCAGAGATCACTGGCAGTAGTTAGGCCACAGGTGTGAGGCAGGGTGGACCGTCACAGGGGAGGAGTTTGTGCCAACATTGCTGATTTGCGCTGTCGACACCACTGAAAAGAGGATACAGGTTCTCAGGAACGGGGCTGTTTCCAGTGTCAGTCGTTTTGCTGAGAGGATTCCTCGAGTTGATGGAGGCATGCAGGAGTCGGTTCCACCAGACTGGTGAGCCAACAGGCCTGGGATGCTGCAACCTTTCTTTCAGAGGGGAGTTGCATCAACACGGAATGTGCCGGTCCTCAACCACAGTGGTTTCTTCACCGGCCGACACCGGGGACTAGAGCCTCTAGCCCAATTGGTGGATTGGCAATTTGCAGAAGACTGAACGGCTCTGGGATTTCTCGGCGTCCTCGCAGGTATCAGGAGTGACAGCAGGTTGCAAAGGTCGAGTCCTTAGCAGCAGCAGGAGTTTTGTGCCAGTTTCCTCTGCATCAGGGTCTCAGTTCTTGAACCGCAGCGATCTTCTTCCCTCCTCTTCTTGTGTCTGTTGAATCTCAAGTCTGGTTCTCGGGGAGTCACCTAAATATTGAATTTAGGAGCGTTTTTAGGGGAGGCCAAGTAGCAGCCAATGGGCTGCCTACCTGTAGGGTGCCGACTCCCTCTGTATGTTCACCCCACGTGTGGAGTGTACATACTCTAACTCATAATAAGCTAATATCCCCATCCTCAAGATGGCGGATAGTGAAAAGTGGGGTCTACCTCGCCTTCCTCACCTGAGGGGTGGAACAAAGTGACGGTAGGCCCACCACCTACTTTACCTAATTTTCCTGCCAGTCCTCCCGCCATAGTGGAGCAGGACTGTGGGGTTGCACTCTGCTAAAAACAGCAGTGGGCTGAGGGCAGGCTTCCAAGGTGGCATGGCCTTTGAAGTTCCTGCTTTTTCCTGGGGCAAATCCTGCAGGAGGAAAGGTGTGACCACCTCCACACAGACCAGATATTGTATCTGGATCCAGAGAGCACTGGCTCTAGACTCGGGGTCCAGAAACATGTCTGGTAATGACAGGCTTGCAGGGACAACACTAGTGTTTGGTAGGTCTCAGGGACCCTCTAGCAGGGTCTGCAGTGTAAATGTATTAATAAATCAAATACTGACTTCAGCAGGGATCTATTAAGACAAGATGTTTGGTACCAAACATCTTAGAAATCAGTAAAGCCATCATGGAGCTCGGAAACTCGCGTTGATCCAGCCCGTGTACTCCTTATGGCTTCCCTGTTCGGTTACAACAACCAGAATGGACTGGATATTGTAGGAACCTATCTGCTTGTGCTGATAGGCCCTAACATTGGATATAGTACACCCTGCCTTAGAGCTAAAAGCCTGTCATAGGGGTGACATACCTATATCTATTGCATTGTGAGGGTGGCATGGCACACAGGGCTGTGTGCCATGCCGAATCTTTGTTTTTTCCTGCACCTGGACACGCAGTATGCAATAGCAGCACCACCTGGTCCTGGTGAGGGGTACCTAGGGGACCTCTTGGAATGGAATGGAATAAGAATTTATATAGCGCAAAACTGCCACCCTACGGGTATTCTGGCGCTTGGATCAAAAAATATACATCAAAAAGCAGGATCAGTTGTCAGTAGAAAGGAAACTAAGAAGCATTGCTTGGAAAAAACCAGGTTTTCAGACTCTTCCTAAAACCGGCCAATGAGCTCGCCTGTCTAAGAGTCAGAGGCAGCTCATTCCAAATGCGTGAGGCCATCACTCCGAAAGCTCTACCCCCCTTCTGGGATCTCTTAAATCTGGTAGTTGTAATCAGACTAGTATTTGACGAGCGGAGCTGCCTCCGTGGGTTATACCAAGTGAACATTTCTTGCAAAGACATGGGATCGTGGCCATGTACTGCCCTATATACAATGCAGAGAGATTTAAAACAGATTGTCTCCCCAATGGGCAGCCAAAGAAGATCTCTTAAAGCCAGTGTCGTAGAAGACCTGCGTTGTCTATTTAGCGCCAACTTTGCTGCCATTGCCTGTACACTCTGCAACCCCTCACAATATATTACGGTGCTCCCAGATACAGGGAGTTGCAGTAGTCCAACCTACTCAAGATTACACTTCTCACTACAAGCGGTCGAGTGTCTTCAGGAAGTAGGGGAAGGATCTTTCGTAATATTTGTAACAAAGAAAGGCAAACACTGGCAGTTTTGTTAGCTTGTACGTCCATTCGGAGATTTTCATCTACCATAACTACCCGATGGCGCACCACATTGGCCGGCACCAGAGATTCATCCTCAGGAGTGAGCTTGAACTCTGTCTGCAGGTGTCGAGGCAATCTGGTGGCCGGACAGTACACCACCTCTGTTTTTCCCCCATTAAACTGTAGGGAGTGTTTCCTAAGCCAGTCCGCAGTTTGACACATGCACTCCTGGAAGGTATCCATGGATACCGCTTGTTTCCCCTCCAGGGAGAACACCAGGTGAGTGTCATCCTTATAGTTGACCAGGTCTACCCCGTAAGACTTAATGATGGGGAATAGAGGGCGTAGATAGATGCTGAAAAGGATCGGGCTTATTGCGGAGCCCTGTGGCACCCCGGGATGGACTGGGGACATGTCAGAGATACACTGTGTTAAGGATACAGCCTGTAGTCTTGCTGACAGGTAAGATCGTAGCCACTGCAGGGCCCGCCCTTTAACCCCTATACTTTCCAATCTCTCAACCAGCAGGGTATGGCGCACCGTATCAAATGCGGCTGACATCAGTCCCCATGCCCTGGTAACCAGGGGTACCATTTACTGGGGGCTTACAGGGGAAACAGCAGTTGCGCCAATGGTGGTATGATTTTAAGGAAAGGAGATCTGCCTCTGGGAACCTGGTTAGCCGAGGCCCAGTGCACTTACAGTACGAAATCAAATCAGACATGCAGCAAAAAGTGGGGGACTAACCATGTCAAAAGAGATGCTTTCCAACACAAAAGGTTTATCTAATGAACCAGGACTGAGAGAAGACACTCGAGTCAAGACTTTTAAGACTGCAAAAGGTTTATCTTATGAATCATGGCTGAGAGAAGACACAAGTCAAGACCTTACGACTAAAAATCAATCAGTCAAACATTTGCAGAGCATGGCAAGTCACCTCTGAGGGTCTTTAGGCGATGATGCTGTTTACTGCTCCTGCAGAGATTTAATCATTCAAACATCCAGGTCTTTAGTTCTCTTCCGAATGGCTGGAGTAATGGGGAGGCCCCGAGATGCATGGGGAGGGTGTTCCAAGCCTTGGAGGCCTGGTGCGATAAGGAGCGCCCTCCACGGTTGGCCGATGGATCCGTGAGAAGTCTGCGAGGGAGATGGAAGCTGATCAAAGGTGTCTGGTCTGTTGGTGGAGGGTCAGGATTTTGTTGATGTTCGCTGGTCCTTCGTTGTGCAGGGCCTTGTAGGTGTGTGTCAGCATCTTGACCTGGCATCTCTTCTGAATCGGGAGCCAGTGGGTTCTTCTGTGTAGGTTGAGTACGAGTCTTGCAGCTTAGTTCTGCATAGTCTGGAGTGTCTTCACGAGGTGTGCAGTGGCTCCTACGTAGAGCGTGTTTCCATAGTCCAGTCCGCTGGTGATGAGGGCCGGCGTGACGGTCCTTCTGGAATCTGCCGGGAGCCACCTGCAGATCTTGCGGAGCATCCGAAGATGGGGAAGCAGGAGGATGATACTGTGTTCACTTGCGTCTCCATGGATGGCTTGCCATCTGGGATGATGCCGAGGTTGCGGGCGTGGTATGCTGGGGTGGAGGGGTGCCGTGCTCCGCGGGACATCGCGCGTCAGTCCATGGCAACATGATATTCCTAAAGGTGGGGACTTTTGTATTTTCTGTTTTGAGTTTGAGACAGTCTTCCTTCATCCAGTCTGTGACATTCATCGTGCATCTGTGGAAGTTATCTTTAATGGTGGAGGGATCTTCGGACAGTGAGAGGATGAGCTGTGTGTCGTCTGCGTAGGAGATGATGTTCGGTCTGTGTGATCTGATGGTAGCAGCCAGGGAGGTCATGTAGGTGTTGAAGAGGGTCGATCCTTGGGGGTCTCTGCAGATGATCTTCTTGGGCTCTGAGGTGAACAGTGGGAGGTGGATCCTTTGGGTTCTGCCGGTGAGATATGAGGTGATTCATTTGAGGGAGTTACCTTGAATCCAGATCTGATGGAGTTTGTTGATCAGGATATGGTGGGCGAGGGTGTAAAATATAGAGGAGAGGCCCAGAAGGATGAGGGCTGCTGTTTCCCCGCTGTCCAGGAGAGCTCTGTTGTTGTCTGTGTCTGTGATCAGGGCTATCTTGGTGCTGTGGTTAGCTCGAAATCTGGATTAGGAGTGGTCCAGGAGGTTGTGGTCTTCTAGGTGTTGGGTGGGTTGCTGGTTGATCGCTTCCTCAATTACCTTTGCTGCATAGGGGAGGAGAGAGATGGGCTGGTAGTACTTCATTTCGGCTGGGTCGGAGGGTGTTTTTTTCAGGAGGGGTCTCACTTCTGTGTGTTCCCAGTCCTCAGGGAAGGAGGCTGTGGTGAAGAAGGTGTTCAGAACCCCCTGAGCTTATTGCCGATTCTCTTGCTTCCGAGGTTGAAGATGTGGTGAGGGCATGGGTCCATGGGTGCTCCAGAGTGCACAGAGTTCATGATGGAGATAGTGTCTTGTGCGGTGAGGAATTTCCATTAGTTGTGAAGGTGGTCGGGGTGTGTGTTCATGGGTGTGAGGTGGTTGATGTTGTCTGGGGTGGAAAGTTGGTGTTCAAAGTTTTCATAGTTGGCCAAGATGTTGTTGTGGTTAAATGGTTTGTCTGTATGACTCAGGACTGAAAGAAAACACGTGAGTCAAGACTTTAAGATTGCAAACTGCTATTGTTATGAATTAGGATTGAGGGGCACACATGAGTCAAGAATTCAAGACTGCAAATGGTTTATCTCTATTCATTATCAGTCATGACTGCTACAACACACATAAAACAAGACTGTGAGAAGACACATGTACCATACATTGTTAGGGGCTGTTTATTTGGTGGGTTTTACTCCTGTGACTACAGCAGATGGACCAAATCAGAAAACCCCTTTAACAGAACCAATACAAAAATGTATTCTAGAGCAATACAGCTGGTCACCACTTGCAGCCCTCCATCAGTCAACTACGAATCAGGAGATTGGGAGGGGAAACATCCTTTACAACGTAACTGGTACAACGCGGTACCGTTACGACGCAGCTTTAACAACGAAAGTCGTTACAAGGACTTTCGCTGGAGGGCGCTCTAGGATAGGGGATAGTTTAATTTACTATCCAACACCTTCCCTACTATCCACGGGGACTGGTGTTGGAATAGTAAATTAAACTATTCACTATCAGCGCCCCCCCAACGCAAGTCGTTGTAACGACTTGCGTTGTTAAAACTGCGTCGTAAAGGAACGCGTTGTAACGGTATGCGTTGTACCGTCATACATCCGATTGGGAGCGTAGGTGCAACAGTAATTTAACTCCATAATTCCCTGCTGCAGTTAATCAAAAGAATTGTGACTGGTGCCCGAGCCACCTGTCGCAGTCCACACCTCTCACCACTAAAATTCTTGATTTGAGTCAACCAACTCAGTACGGCTTGGGTCCTAACAAACGTGTACAGCTAGATCCCTACAGGGACAATGGGTGTAGAACAAAACTCCCACCCGCAAATTACTATCCCAATAGTAGATGAACATCATAATATCACGACCTCAGTGATCGCATCAGTCAGATTCGGTCTCGCCCGCTGCAGTGGGCTACATTACTCGAACTCGTGTTCTCTAATCCTTTGGACTCTGTGAGCCTCTGTGGTTTTGCAACACATCTCTGGGGGCGGGGAAAGGGATCTTTATTGTCTTCCTCTCCTTCTGTGAGACTAAAAATAAATTCAAAATGGTACTAGTCCTGCAGGACTAGTACCTTAAAAAATGTCCTCGACCTAACTGCAACCTACTTGACCTCCGTCTCTGAAAGGGGAGCAAATGTGACACTATAACAAGATTTAAAGGCATCTTTATTGCTCATTAACTTTGTGAGCAATAACAATGCCTTTAAATCTTGTTATCTTGTCACATTTGTTCCATTTTCACAGACAGAGGACGAAAGTTGGTTTATTTTCCTACTCGCCAGAAAAGGCGAGTAGGACCTAAAAACAGCTCAACCTTGTTAAATTTAGCTCGACTATGCTAGCGGTCGAGTGGAATTTACGAGCCCTGTTCCCTTTCAGTTTATTTCCGAATGCTGTCCTCCTTGCCCTCTGACTGGAACTGTGGCCCTGTTGGGTGATTCCAGCGGTATCTCAAGAGTCTGGCTGCTGATTCATTCATCATAGTCTTTCATGATATGATGACACTTTTGAGTAAGTTTACTACTTTTAGGTATTCAAAACTGCAAGTCTGTAATAACTTACACTTTTTTAATAAGTCCAGAACCATACATGAACAACCACTGGTACTGCAATACCCTCCCATTGAAAGTAACAGAGGTAGGGACGTAAAATTAAACATCATAGGAAATATTGTCAAATTATATTGAATTATATTAAATAGTTTAGCATATAAATAAGTACAAATTATTGTTACAAAAATATTGAATATTTGTAAATACTTATTATTTAATTATAAAATATTAAAAACCTATTTTGAATTAAAAAAATTATGTTATATTATTATTTTTTAAATTTAAAATACGTTGAAATATTTCAACATTTAAAACGTACAAGAGTATAAACTTACTCAGGTGTTTGCAGTTTGTGAATCAAGCCCTCTGTGATGCACAGATGGAGGGAATCTCCCTCACCTTCCTCCTTATGGCGCGGATCCGCACATGGACTTTGCATGGGCGGCTGTCAATGTCTTCACATTTGTTGAGGAGGTGTCGTGTTTGCATCTTCAACATGGAGATGGTCTCCATCGCGAGCCAATCCGTTTCAACCAGCCTTCGGGCAGCTGTTCGTTTGCTTCCACTCTCCCATGCAGGTGTTTCACATCTGACCTGAGGTCTGTGAGGTCCTTGCAGATGTCGGATCACAGCTTCTCCAGTCCTTCCTCTTGAGTCGCATCCATATCTTCTTGGAGGTATCCAGGCATGATGAAAAGCCGTCTCTAGTGATGTCCGATGATTGCTTGGACGCTCTATAGGGACCCTCGCTTTCTCCCCTCCAGGGGTCCTCTCTGTGCTCTTCTGTGCAGTCACTGCTTGCTCCTCTATGCCCTGTCCCTGGGGTCTTCCACTAGATGCATAGATACATTTCCCCATGGGAGAATCCAGTACTTAATTTGTAAAATATTAAATGCTAGGTCTCTGACCAGGAGGCCACTGCAGCTTGCACCATCCACCGCTCTTGTCATTGTTACCAAAACACCTAGTAACCATCTCTTTTTCATGTGAATGCGACAGCTCAGATTATTCCAGGTCCCCAAAGCTTGAATATATATTGTATTCCTAAACAATGGTTTTTCTGCTCATCTCTTAATTAGATGAGCAGCAGCACCTTGTGGTAGACTGTTTTAAATATGGTGTTGACAATTAGGTGCCGGGAAACTAATTATGTGCCAGTGCTGAGCACCGGAAAGCACCGGCTCAAATTAAGCACTGGAATCACTGCCGATCATAGACGACCACCCCCTCACCTCCTTAAACATAGACAATGGGCTGCGCAGGGCAGCACAGCTAGGAGCTCTCTCTGGGTTTGATGTGGCACAGGTGTGTGTGGTCTTTCTGCAGCCTTAATGGCCACCCAGAACTCACAGGCCTGTTTCATAGGCCGACACCCAGGGTATCCAAACCCCACGCACGAGTAATTTAGGGTGCTGTAATCTGCTCGCACATCTATTATCAAAGAAACGGATACAGTTTGGACTGAAAGAGCACAGGCGCTAGGAGCAGCTCTGGGCAGCGGTGGCCAGTGTGCAAGGAGAAAGTGGCCCCACTGGCCTGTGCTTGAATGACAAAATACAGCAATAATCAGGGTTCAGTGCGCCCCTCAAGTATCTGGGCCCCGGTGCCCCTGCACCTGTTGCACCAATGGAAGCTATGTCCCTGGCCCTGGCGGACACTTGTTTCTTGGACCAGTGGGAGCCCTAGGCATGAAGGGCGGGCTCTTCCATGAAATAACTGGACCCAAAAAGTCTGCCTCAGTTGTGCATAAGTCATCGGCTTTCTTTATGTGACATTCATGCATTTGGTCCCACAGTATTGGATTTAAATATAATTTCAATGTAGTGTAAGGAAAGTATTTTTTAATATACAATCCGCACTTTCAGATGAGATTACTTATAATGGAAAATTCAACACTTTGTGGAGAATTGTCTTCCTAATACCACCCTAGGTTGGATCAACTGCACTGGCGGGTTCTCTTGCATTTAGCGCTGTCTCCAGAATTGGACGATTCTATATGGGATAAGGTACCCCCGCTGTATATTATAAGGATACTGCGAGTCACCAATGAGTTCCAGGAACATAGAGAGGAATGAGGCTGAAGGCCGAGTTCCTTTATAAGATTATGGAACTGCAAGGTGAATTGCAATATCCTCATCATGTATGACGGGGTACTTTATTCCTAATAATACATGGGCACAACATCACATTTCCCACTAACCACTTACCTTCTTGATATCCAGCTCTTTGGCATAAAAGAGAGAGCATTTTTGCAAACATGAAGAAAAAAACGGAATATCTGTGAAACAGTGACAGATTTCTTGCAAGGAGAAATCCGAATCAGTTTAATCCAGGTTAGTTTTTGAAAAAGGCACACTAGCTTGAAATGTATAGAAAGGCAACACTCAGGAAGATTTTAACTCTTCTATAATTACCTAAGGAGTGCAAAAATAAATGTGCTGTCAAAAATATTTCCTTTCTGATTGTCACTGTCATTCAGCTTGAAAAACAGAGGAGAAAGAAAGGAAAGACGCCTTTTCTTTTCATTCCATAAACAGCTGCTTTCATTATCCTTTGTGACCTGATCTGCCCCCCCCCCCCCCCCCCCCCCTCTGCTGCTGGGTCTGTCACTAGGCCCTGTGATCTCAGAACTCAACAGTAATAAGTTATTACTGTTGAGTTCAGACATCTTTTCTTCATAATCGGTGTCTGGGTGCGTCACAAGTCCCTGATTATATATGGGATAAAGTACCCCCTGCCATACATTATAAGGATATTGCAAGTCACCAAGGAGTTCTATGACCATATAGAGGAAAGAGGTCGAAGGCTGAATTCCTTTATAAGGCCATCGAACCCTGAGGTGACTTGCACTATCTTTGTCACGCAGAGCACTGGGATACTTTATTCCTTATAATACATGGCATACTATCACCTTTCCCACAAACCACTTACATGCTTGATGTGTAGCTCTTCCACATGGAAGAGAGCATATTTGCTAACATAAAGAATAAAAATAGCATCTCTAGTGCAAAAGTACACATTTCAAGAAGGTTGTAAGATCATTATTGCAAAAAGATATTAGAGAAGTTTAATACAAGTATGATTTTTTTAAAGGCACAGTAGAAACATGCAGAAAGATCCTAACGTTTCCATCACCACACAAAGAGTGCACAAAATAAACATGTTGCAAAATTCTGCTTGTCACTGTGCAGCTGTAGAAACACAGCAGAAAAAAAAGTGAAAATACACTTTTATTTTGTCCACAGCAGCTCTCCTTATATTCCTTGACCTGGCCTGCCTTTCCCTTCAGCTGCTGGCTCTGGCATCAGGCAGTGCAATGTCACAAGGACTCTGTAATAAATGATTATTGTTGAGTTCTGACGTCACTTCTTTGTAATCAGTGACAGAGTGCATCATAAGTTCACGATTATAAAGTCGCCAGAGATGGGTTTTTGTACCGGGGGTTGCAGAGTTACAACTATTATTTATACCCATTCTAAATCAGGCCTTCAGGTCTGGGATCGCTTAGATGCGGCTTTGGTGAACCACTAGGGGGCAGCAGGATTCCATGGATGGTGCCAAACTCTTTCAAAAAATGGGTGAAAGAACCGTGTCCCAAATTTACTACGATTTGGTAAAGCCAGTGCTGCTGCCGATTCACTCACTGAAATATGTTCCCTCCTCTGGGCCAAACCCTGACGGTTCCTCCCAGGGCTGGCTTTAGGGCGGTGCAACTGGTGCAGCCGCACGGGGCACTGACCTGGAGGGGGGACAATGGGGCATATTAGCAAGAACCTCGTTAAAATGATCGCAGTTTTAGGATTCTAATATACGTTATAGAATTCCAATAGAAGCCCAGGTTAGATGCGCAGGACGTTTTATCGGCAGTTTCCTGCCGATAAAGCGGCGATCATTTTAACGAGGTTCTTGCTAATATGCCCCAACGTGTTTAGCAATAACGTAAGATTTAAAGCACCTGCTGCAGAGATCCTTGCGTGTCCAGCTTTCAGGCAGCAATAAAAATGTCAAGATAACTCATGCTGAATGTTCCTGCTAGAGAGGGATCTCACGTTTTATCTAGTAGCAGTTTTGACTTGCCATAAAGTAGCGCAGAGGGTTAATGTGCCTGCTGCAAAGAACAGATCTGCATTTCATGTGGAGAGCCGAGTGGATTAGTGAAGCCAGCACTTTAAAACAAATTAAATGTATGTGAGGGAGGGGCTATGGAGGGATGAGGGGCCCTTTCGCAGAGTGGTAGTGAGGGAATCCGAGAAGGAGGTCATGGTAGGGGAGCCAAAAAAGATTGTTGCACCGGATGCCACCAGCACTGAAGCCAGCCCTGGTTCCTCCTAGCTGAACCTATGCTCATTCGAATATCAGTTCCAGTCGATGGCACCCACTGGCCCCCAGCTCCCTAGGTCAGGGCCCTTGTGCAGAGGTCTGTGCCACAGCACGGGCAGCGGCTGTAAGTAGAGTGCACACAGCACACAATGACATTAATGTGGGTGTGAATAAAAGAATCTAACCCCCTCTACACCCTGCGCCCCCTTTCTGCTCTCTCCTTGACTTCCGCCCCTTTACCCTTTATCTGACCTCCTCGACCCCCACCCAGTACTACCTTTTCCACCATCTAGTCCTCCCTTTATGTCCCTTCCTGCACCTCCCTCCTCCTCCTCTTCTTCCTGCCCCCTTTCCTCTCTCCCCCTCGAAAGTTTGACGGTTTCCCCCTTTGCGTCAGTTTCTGCCTGATGTCGTGTCCTGCGAGACACGTTCTAGTGTCCCACAGGAAGCTGTCATCCCAGCCACTGCCTCGAGGGCTGGACACACTGCACCCCACACCCATCCATCACGGGTGCCACGAGTGACGTAGACCGTCAATAAAAGGGTCCGGGTGCACGGGCTCGAGGCCAGTTACCGTACTATGCTCCAGTGTCTGTGTGCTTTATTTCACGTCATGTGGGTCTCCGGCCCGACACCACACCTACCATCAGTTCTACTGTAACGTGAGACTTGTTCCCACTACTTTTCCTCCCTCTGTAAAGCGCTCTGACACACTATAGTGGCGCTATAGGAAAATGTCAAACACATGAATAAATAAATACATACATACCTGTGGCAGTGCTGTTCCTAGAGGTTTCATTCCCAAATAATCCCAGCTGCTCAGCTGTGAGCCGGGTGCATCCTGGAAACAGAAGAGGGGGTTAGTCGAGCACCGCCAGGGGGCGCCACTGCACACCTTCCAAGGTGTTCATAAGTGACACGTCTCAGTTGTAGCCCCTCCCTTCCTGCCGTCTCAACCCCGCACCCCCTGCGCGTTCTCCCCCCCCCCCGCCGCTGCTCCTTGCCCCCGTAAAATCAGGGCCCGAGACAGGGTCTGGCTCACTTCCGGTCACTAGGACACACGAGTCTGATCAGACCAGGTGTGGGTGTGCACTAGAGGGAGTACGCAGTGCAATGGCCTCACTAACACCAGGAGCACCCGTCCACTAACAAAGTGTGGGGGGGGGGGGCAGGAGGGAGTGGGGGGAGGGAGGTAGGGACGGTTCAGACAAAAATAAATAAACTTACATCAACACCACCACCGCCGTCTCCCGCATCAGCTCTTTCTGTCTCTGGACACAGGCTCCCAGCTTGCCCTGTGGCTAATCCTGAAGCTGCTATCACATGAAAGCAGCTTCCGGATTGGCCAGAGCTCTGGCAACGTACGCTCCCAGGCAGACTGAAAGCCTGTGCCTGCTCTCTCCAGCCCAGCAACACAGGGGAGGTGTGGTGCAGCGGCCAGGGCAGCTGACTTTGGAGCACAGGGTTCACGGATTGATCCCCGGCTTTGGCGGCAGCTCAGCTCAGCACCGTGTCACTCTGGGCAATAGCTCACTTAATGTCCACGACGGCCCCCAGCGACTTGAGACCCGTAAGGGTGAGTAGTTCATGCTTTACAAATCCAGATTTACATTTACATTTCAGAGAGCTTCACTGTGCATGAGGGTTTGGCTGGCCCGAGAAGGCTGCCAAATCCTCATGCGCAGGAAAGCTCTCTCCAGCCTCAGCTGCGTTGCTGGGGCTGGAGAGAGAAGGTACAGTCTCCCAGTCTGCCTGGGAGCGCAAGTTGCCAGTGCTCAGGCCAATCCTGAAGCTGCTCTCATGCGAGAGCAGCTTCAGGATTGGCCGCAGGGCGGGCTGGGAACTGGTGCCCAGAGCCAGAAGCTGAAAGTTCTTCCTAGGTCAGGCTCCCTAGGGCACCTCTGACCCTTGTGTCCTACTTAGACTGGGGGATCGCCATCTAATGAAAATGAAGGGCTCTGCCACGGGAGCTGTGAGGGGTTTCCCAGTACTGCAGTTATGGGGTGCTGCCACTTTCCCGCCTCTCCAGAGGGCGACACTCCCTTTTGATATCTCAGAGATAGGGGATTCCAAAAACAGGCCCCTTCGCCCTAGTTTTCCTGACAGACCACCAGTAACCAGCACCAAACCAGGTCACAGGTGGGGTACAGCCCAGTGCCTAGACAGTCTCCCAGAGCTGGTGGCGCTGTGTGGCGATCGGGCACAGATCCATAGTTGCTGCCCTTTCCAGGAGCCCAAGAACTGTGTCAACTTTGAGTGAGGTACTCTGCATCTCAAACCTCTCAACTGCCCTCATTTGTAGGGTGTCACCCTTGATGGGATCACATTCATGCCCCAAATCCACAGAAGCAAGTATACTACCAATATCCATATTATGGAGCAAGTACCTTTGGGGACCCCTTCCAATAAATGCGCCTCCCGGAGTCAACCTGCACCAAAATGGGCAAGAAAATTCACAGGTGGGCAAATGCCAAATCTGGAGAATTCTGAGGACATTCATGAAACAGGATGAAAGTTAGCAGACACCAAAACACTTTACCTCTGAGAGTTGAATGATTCTCAACATACATGTTAAAATATGCATGAAAGGGTGCTAAAAACTAGTGTCCATAACTGCATTTTTTTATTAATATCACCTTGCGTTTGCTTTCCTTTCACCTACACCCAACCTTTACCTCTAGCACTTATGGTTGGCTGAGGATGGCTCCTGAACCCCTTGCGCACTTACCTCGCTCTGCCCTTCTGGTGACCACTTCACCCTTCCTGCTCAGGGTCTGAGTCCCCGACTCATGTTCCACCAGGCACACCACCTCAGCGCCTCTCTCCCAGGCCTTGGCTTCAAGTGTGAGGCGTCCCACAGCCTTATAGGTTCCGTCTCTCTTCACCAGGGATGGAAACTCTTGGGAGGTGTCCTCGTCCTGGGTTCCATCCACCAGCCACTTGATGCGAATCGCGTCCGGGTAGAAGCCGTCCACCGCACAGACAAAGGTCGCCTGGTCCTGGCCACGGACTTCACGAGGCGCCGGACCAAGCAGTCGTACCTTGGGCTTCTTGAGGTCGCTCGTGTCTTCATCAGACCATGGAAGAAAATCACACAAGTTATTTTTTTTTGCAAACAGATTTTTATTCATTTTTGATAAAACAATCAATTAACCCTGAGTGTAGTACTACAATACGCTCGCACAGCATGCGTAGTTTGCGCTACTGCTCACTACGCAAATTGCACATAGCACAGTGCAAAAACGTGTAGCGTAGCAGGCATTTTTTGCTTGCTCGCGGTCCTCAACCTCTAGTTGGTGACCGTGAGCCAGCAAAATCAACATACCGGCAAGACTTTTTCCTCGTCTGCGATCAGCAACATCAAGTTGCCGATCGCGAGCGTGGTAAATAAACCTACCTGCGAGACTCTCAACGCGGGGAGGTCAGGTTTCTCATTGCGAGTGGTCGCGTAAACTCGTGACCGCTTGCGATGAGAAACTATCAGTCCGTGTTGAGAAAGTTGCCGCTCGAGTACAAATCTACTTGAGCGGCAGAAAACAACCACTTGCACTGTGCAAGATGCTGTTTGCAATGATTGCACAGTGCAGACAAGCATCCGGCACTGTGCAATCAGTGCGAACAGCATTTCCCTACCGCACTTCGCAGTTTGCGTACCGTGCGAAGTGCACTTCGCGTAGCTACGTGTAGCGCTACTATGCAAACTACGCCCAGGGTTACAATCAATAGTATCTCAGAGATAATACTGTAGTTATCATCTTAGCCCAATTAATTAATACTTACTATAGTTATACAGACTAAATCACACGAGTTATATCAGACAAATCAACAGATACGTGAAGATCTCACGTGGTCATATTCATCAACCCGACTCTCTGGTTCCTTGGTGATCACATCCGATTTATATTACTAACCCAAGTTCATGACGTGCTTCAGTGCTCTGCCAATGGCAGATGTTGGCCAGTGATAACACATCGACTAGGCCTGGGCGGAATCGGAGGAATTTTGTAATTACGTCTTACTCTTGTAACGCAGAATTCCTAATAAATTCTGCCGCTCAGCCGGCGGAATGAATCTGCAGTGCGTGGGTTTTAAGCATGGCCAGAAGAGGGAGCAGTCCCTCCATGTTTAAAAGCCACTGCAGAATAAGGTTCATTCTGCAGTGATTTTTAAAAATAGAGTGATAGCTCCCTCTTCTGGCCATGGTTAGTAACTACTGTATGTACTCGGGCACTATGCACTGCAGTGCACACCTCTCGGTGCCCTTACATAAACTGAAGGGACAAAATGAAAGTTGAGGGCCCCCCCTGCAAGGTACATGGAGGGTTCCCTGCTTCGGATTGAATCCAGAGCTATCAGGCGCGACTACTGTGCTGAGAAGTCCCCTGAAGCCCGGAGACCCTCGCACCGCGGGGGATGCGGTGGCCTGTGTTATCCCACTGACCGAGAGGTCTGCATTGCAGTGTATTAGGCATTTGGCTGCACTATTTCTTATTGCAAAATGCATCCTCATATCCATTTTTAGACACAAGGGTGCATTTTGTGCTAAGAAAATAACGCCAAATGCCCACTCTGCCCCGTTGTGGAATTTTGTGGAATCTTGAGGAATTTTAACTTAATTCATCAGAATCAAATGCCGCCCACCTCTAACTTCGAAACACAGGGACCTATTCACAAAGATAAATTTGTATATCAGTAAATTTGCATGTGTAAATTTACTCTTAGTTTTAGAAGTACATTTACAACTTTTGGCAATTCACCATTTAATAGTGTCATTAAAGAACAGCGAGGCACATTGGCCTAACTAACAGGAATTGTCAATGCCCAGTAGGGGATGCCCAGCAAATCCTGTTCACAAGGAGAGTGAGCTGGATGGGCCCTCTAAGAAAATATTGCAAAGGGGGCTGTATCCTAATAATCAACTTCAGGGGAACAAGGTGGGCAAAGGGAGTTCTAACGGGGGTGGCACGTCATCTACAATCGGAACAGAGTATATCATTTCAGCCCTTGGGGTTTTTCTGTCGGCATTTCCAGTCTTCTGTGCCCCGGATGAGTAGAGTAGGGTCAACACTCAATCAAGTCCTAGAAGATCCCTTATACCACCCCCTGGCGTTCGTTAACAGATATCAAATACTGAGGGGCAGATTCACAACAACTGGTGCATCCCAGCATATCAGCAGGGATGCGCCAGTTATTGTGCTCCAGGGCTCCGCCACCTGGATGCACCGCATTTACAATCCTTACGCCTGCTTCAAGCAGGCACAGGGTTTTGACGCAGCATGGGCCCAGAAGTGACTGAGTGAAATCTTGTAGATTTCACTCAGCCACTTTTAGGAGGCGTTCCTGCACAGGAACGCCAACTTCTGGTGCATTTCCCAGATGTGTCACGTTGTAAATATCCCACAGCATGGCGTATCTTTTGCGCCGCCGCTGGGTCACAAAAGTGATGCAACTGCGGCGTAAAAGAGGCGCAAGGGGCTTGTAAATCTGCCCCTGAGTGACCTGCAGGATATTGATTGACAGGAGGTAGGACACTGCACGGTGTACGAGCTCCTACCCCGTGAAGGGAGGAAAGAGATACAAACTCTGTTACGAAGGGCAGCCACAGTATTGCTAATATCCTATCTGTTGCCCCACTGCCACTTTGTAAAACCACTGCGGATTCTACACCTCAAACAGTTGTTTCATCCAACTTGTTACCTCCTAATAGTATCAGCTCAGGGGTGGAGGGCGGTTACAAAATTGCGACTTGGAATGTAGGGGGGCAGGCAAAAAAACAGGGTACATTAGGGTGGTTGGAATTTATAAATAACCTGGATATAATATGTATCCAGGAAACTTGGTGTATTGCGCCTGTTTACTTTGAGGGTTTTTCAACACATTGGCTGGAGGCCGAGCCATCAACCGCAGGGAGGGCACAAGGGGGGCTTGTGGTCCTTATATCGAATAGGCTCCCGGTAAGCATAAAGTAAAAATAACTCTAGGCCCTCAATCATTCATTTTATGGCTGACATTTAGGTATGGCAGGGACATGGTTTTGGTTATTTTTATAATAATGTTTTTAACAGCATCTGGGGTAAGGAGGCTTCAGGCCTTGAAGGGGGTTTGGAGACTTTACTCCAGTCCATTACTAACTGCTTCATATTCATTTGTTCAGGAGATTTTAATATTCCCCCATGCCTTCTTTCTGCTGCACAGGTATGTGGGGCCGCTGATGAGTCGGGGGCTGGCTATTTACACGTCCCTCACAATGATTACGGGGTCTATTGAACTCCCCGATGACTATGCTTGATCTACATCTATTAAAATGTGCTTACGACAGTAATGGAGACCCCATAACAACTTTTATAGGGAGGAACTCTACATCTGTTATTGATCACATCTAATATCAGCTAATGCATGTCAGGGGTGAACCATAACCTCGGGCACCTAATCCAGGCCTGAGTGATCATAACTGCATTATATTGACAGTTTTTTCTGGGCAAGATCAGCGATACCCCTTTTAGTCGTATTACTGACATTGCTACAACAAGACCAAATGGGGGTCCACCTAAAAGGGGATGGAGTGGACCCACCCCAAATTTTGCATGATATTTGCTTTAAGGGCTATAATGACATTAGCAAACACAAGGAGATGATGGACGGAGTGCTGAAACTTTTCAAACACTCACCCCCAGTTACAGATCTGGGTTGAATCCATCATCATTCTTTAGCTCACTTCGCCACCTCAGTTCAGACATGGCCATATGCAAATCAGTCTGACCCTGCGCCTCATGGGAACAGTCTAGCCCGAACTGCCAAGCCACACCTTCCATGGACCGGAAACAAGCTTCCTATGACCGGTTTCTGGCATTCCAGCCGTCTTCAGCCAGGCTTGCTTGAATCCAGTGGCAAAGTCAGCAAGGGACCCACGTCTCTGCATACCCTGCTAATTTAGGACGAACAAAGCAAACACAAGGAGATGAGGCCAGAAACCAGTCCCAGGATGCTTTTTTCCGGTCCAGGCTTGGCAGTTTGGGCTGGACTGTTCCCCTGATGCACAGGGTCTGACTGATTTGCATATGGCCATGTCTAATCTGGGGTGGCAGAGTGGGCTAAAGAATGATGATGGATTACACCCAGATCAGTTGACTGGGTGTGAGTGCTTGCAATGTTCAACACTCTGTCTATCATCCCCTTTGATTTTGCTTTGTTCGCCCTAAGTTGGCAGGGTATGCTCAGACGTGGGTCCTTTGCTCACTACGACACTGGATTCAAGCTAGCCTGGCTGATGACAGCTGATTAGCCAGAAACCGGCCCCAGGAAGCTTGTTTCCGGTCCAGGGAAGACATGGCTTGGCAGTTCGGGCTGGACTGTTCCCATGAGGCACAGGGTCAGACTGATTTGCATATGGCCATGTCTGAACTGGGGTGGCTGAGTGAGCTAAAGAATGGTGATGGATTAAACCTAGATCAGTTGACTGGGAATTAGTGCTTGCAATGCTCAACATTCCGTCCATCATCCCCTTTGGTTTTGCTATAGTGTTTAATGAATGCTTTTGAGGATTTTGTTGCTGCCAGAAAAATGACTATTAACAAAAATAAAACCTACACAATAATGTGTGGGTTAAGGGATTAGCAATGTAGAACAAACGTTATGGATAAGACACCGGTGGTTACTGTTGATACCTTTTGCTCTCTGGGTTTCACTTTTTCAGGTAACGGCTCCTGGTCCCGTGATGTCACTAATGTTAGGGGCAAGATGAACAGATATCCTCATGATATTTTCAGATTTTCAGCCAAGTTGGGCTCAAGGCCGATCAGGGACATGATAGCAATCTATAGTGCCAGGGTTTTATCTATTGCAACATATGGGGCTGGTGTGTGGGGTCATCGCAACGTAAGGCGCTTCAGGCCGAGGAAGATATTTTCCTCAAACGCTTACTCAGATACTTAGATTGTTTGTCCTCGGACAATGCACTGGTGACGCCCTGGCTATGGTATATTGATTCTTTGTAAAGTCAATTATTTAAGATTCCTGTTCGAACAAACCCCTTGTCGGTAACACCACTTACCAAACTATCTATTAGAGAAACTTTTCTGACTCAGAAAAGGGAAGCTTAGTTGGATTGTGAGAGAAGAAAATCGGCTGTTAAGTTTCATTTATCACTCACTTTAACAGAGGGCTGTCCACATAATTTGATTTATATACCTAATCTTATTCACCATTTTGTATTAGTCAGATTTAGACTGGGAATTGTCCATCACTTAGTTGTCTTCCCTAATATGAAAACTTGCCCTTCAGATCCGATCCCTTGCCCTTGTGATGGTCAGAGCAAACAACGGATGTATGATGTTACAACGCATACTTTTACAACGCATTACTTTACAATGCATTTTTTACAGCGCAACATCCATTACAACGCATTCTATTACAACGCATGCCATTACAACTAACTTTTAAAAACTACCTTTACAACGCATTCCATTACATCGCATACTACCTTTAAAACGCATACCATTACAATGCATAACATTACATTGCATGTAAGGTAAGTATTGGATAGTTTAGGGGTAAAAATTACTATTCTAACTCCAGGGGGGGTGGAACCGTAGGGTAAGTGTTGGATAGTGTAGGGGTAAAAATTACTATTCTAACTCCAGGGGGGTGGAATAGTAGGGTAAGTGTTGGATAGTGTATGGGTAAAAATTACTATTCTAAGTCAAGGGGGTGCAACAGTAGGGAAAGTGTTGGATAGTGTAAGGGTACTATGTGTTGTAATGCAATGCTTTGTAATGGTATACGTTGCAATGACTGTGTTGTAATGACATGCGTTGCAGTGGTATGCGTTGTAGTGTCATGCGCTGTAATGGTTGCGTTGTAATGGCATGCGTTGTAATGGATGTTGCGTCGTAAATGTTTTGTTGTAATGGTAGTGCGTTGTAAAAGTTGTGTTGTAAAGGTTGTTTCCCGCAAAGAACGCACTGTGCACTTTAAACTCTTTTGTGGGTTCTATTCAAATCTTAGAAGTTATTACCTAAAACAACTTTTACTTGCACAAGGTAATAGATCGCATATCGCTGCTTTAAAATACATGTCTGAGCGAAATGATGCTAAAGTCTGTTTTAATGTAGCACCTTTTTTATCATAAATGCAATCAATATACGTAAAACTATCACTGTACCGACATAGTGATGACCCTGCAGGAACCTAGATGGACACTACGGGCCTCATTTATGAGAAGTGTCTCAGGGGTGCGTGAAAGCAGCGATGCAACACTTCTCAGTGCGCCCTCCTTGCGACATGATGGATGCATCATATTTACTGTAGGACGCATCATGTTGCAAGAATGAGAGATATGTCAGTATAAAGTGGCGCATTGCTGGAGTTGTGTATGAAGCATGAATGCAACATTTCACATGGGCAAGCCCCATCCATATGCCTGTCATGAGGGAGGCGTAAGATTTTGACGAACAGGCATCCTAGAAGTGGTGCCACTGGTACGACCCTTTCTTGCGGGGAACCCCACCCTGCATACATTATACCTTATGCAGATATATTGTAGCGCAGGGGTTTACGACGTAACGCATCTGCCTAGTTGCCAAGATTCGAGGAAGATGTACTCCCTTCTAGCTTTGACGTGGACTCAGTTATGCAGATGTACTACTCCTTTCTAGCTTTGACTTGGACTCAGTTATACAGATGTACTACTCCCTCATAGCTTTGACTTGGACTCAGTTATACAGATGTACTACTCCTTTCTAGCTTTGACTTGGACTCAGTTATACAGATGTACTACTTCCTTATAGCTTTTATTTGGACTCAGTTATACAGATGTACTCCCTTCTAGCTTTGACTTGGACTCAGTTATACAGATGTACTACTCCCTCATAGCTTTGATGTGGACTCAGTTATGCAGATGTACCCCCTTCTAGCTCTGATTTGGACTCAGTTATACAGATGTACTACTCCCTTCTATCTTTGACTTGGACTCAGTTATACAGATGTACTACTCCCTTCTAGCTTTGATTTGGACTCAGTTATAGAGATGTACTCCCTTCTAGCTTTGACTTGGACTCAGTTATACAGATGTACTACTCCCTCATAGCTTTGACATGGACTCAGTTATACAGATGTACTCCCTTCTAGCTTTGACTTGGACTCAGTTATAGAGATGTACTCCCTTCTAGCTTTGACTTGGACTCAGTTATAGAGATGTACTACTCACTTCTAGCTTTGGTTTGGACTCAGTTACACAGATGTACTACTCACTTCTAGCTTTGACTTGGACTCATTTATGCAGATGTACTACTCCCTTCTAGCTTTGATTTGGACTCAGTTATACAGATGTACTACTCCCTTCTAGCTTTGACGTGGACTCAGTTATACAGATGTACTACTCACTTCTAGCTTTGGTTTGGACTCAGTTACACAGATGTACTACTCACTTCTAGATTTGACTTGGACTCATTTATGCAGATGTACTACTCCCTTCTAGCTTTGATTTGGACTCAGTTATACAGATGTACTACTCCCTTCTAGCTTTGACTTGGACTCATTTATGCAGATGTACTACTCACTTCTAGCTTTGATTTGAACTCAGTTATACAGATGTACTCCCTTCTAGCCTTGACTTGGACTCAGTTATACAGATGTACTACTCCCTCATAGCTTTGACGTGGACTCATTTATGCAGATGTACCCGGTTCTAGCTTTGATTTGTACTCAGTTATACAGATGTACTACTCCCTTCTAGCTTTGACTTGGTCTCAGTTATGCAGATGTACTACTCCCTTCTAGCTGTGATTTGGACTCAGTTATACATATGTATTACTCCCTTCTATCTTTGCCTTGGACTCAGTTATACAGATGTACTCCCTTCTAGCCTTGACTTGGACTCAGTTATACAGATGTACTCCCTTCTAGCCTTGACTTGGACTCAGTTATACAGATGTACTACTCCCTCATAGCTTTGACGTGGACTCAGTTATACAGATGTACTCCCTTCTAGCTTTGACTTGGACTCAGTTATACAGATGTACTACTCCCTTCTAGCTTTGAGTTGGACTCAGTTATACAGATGTACTACTCCCTTCTAGCTTTGATGTGGACTCAGTTATGCAGAGGTACTACTCCTTTCTAGCTTTGACTTGGACTCAGTTATACAGATGTACTACTCCCTCATAGCTTTGACTTGGACTCAGCTATACAGATGTACTACTCCTTTCTAGCTTTGACTTGGACTCAGTTATACAGATGTACTACTTCCTTCTAGCTTTTATTTGGACTCAGTTATACAGATGTACTCCCTTCTAGCTTTGACTTGGACTCAGTTATACAGATGTACTACTCCCTCATAGCTTTGACGTGGACTCAGTTATGCAGATGTACCCCCTTCTAGCTCTGATTTGGACTCAGTTATACAGATGTACTACTCCCTTCTATCTTTGACTTGGACTCAGTTATACAGATGTACTACTCCCTTCTAGCTTTGATTTGGACTCAGTTATAGAGATGTACTCTCTTCTAGCTTTGACTTGGACTCAGTTATACAGATGTACTACTCCCTCATAGCTTTGACATGGACTCAGTTATACAGATGTACTACTCCTTTCTAGCTTTGATTTGGACTCAGTTATACAGATGTACTCCCTTTTAGCTTTGACTTGGACTCAGTTATACAGATGTACTACTTCCTTCTAGCTTTGATTTGGACTCAGTTATAGAGATGTACTCCCTTCTAGCTTTGACTTGGACTCAGTTATACAGACGTTTGAATCCCTTCTAGCTTTGATTTGGACTCAGTTATAGAGATGTACTCCCTTCTAGCTTTGACTTGGACTCAGTTATACAGATGTACTACTCACTTCTAGCTTTGGTTTGGACTCAGTTATACAGATGTACTACTCACTTCTAGCTTTGATTTGGACTCACTTATACAGATGTACTACTCCCTTCTACCTTTGACTTGGACTCATTTATGCAGATGTACTACTCCCTTCTAGCTTATATTTGTACTCAGTTATACAGATGTACTACTCACTTCTAGCTTTGATTTGAACTCAGTTATACAGATGTACTCCCTTCTAGCCTTGACTTGGACTCAGTTATACAGATGTACTACTCCCTCATAGCTTTGACGTGGACTCAGTTATGCAGATGTACCCCCTTCTAGCTTTGATTTGTACTCAGTTATACAGATGTACTACTCCCTTCTAGCTTTGACTTGGTCTCAGTTATGCAGATGTACTACTCCCTTCTAGCTGTGATTTGGACTCAGTTATACATATGTACTACTCCCTTTTATCTTTGACTTGGACTCAGTTATACAGATCTACTCCCTTCAAGCCTTGACTTGGACTCAGTTATACAGATGTACTCCCTTCTAGCCTTGACTTGGACTCAGTTATACAGATGTACTACTCCCTCATAGCTTTTACGTGGACTCAGTTATACAGATGTTCTCCCTTCTAGCTTTGACTTGGACTCAGTTATACAGATGTACTCCATTTAGCTTTGACTTGGACTCAGTTATACAGATGTACTCTGTTGGACTTGGTCCTTCTGGCAGGTTCACCCCTGAACTTTTTGCCTTTTAATGTTACCTAATTATAATGATGTCTGGTCTTTGCGCACTTTAGCACTGTGGCGCAGTGTAAAGTGTGTGTGCTCTCTGAGTGCGTGTGTGAGATTGGCCTGCCCTCCCATAGGAATGCATGGGGAATGTGTGTGTCCCTGGTAGTTCCTGATGCGTGGGGAGTGCAGGCTCGAGTTTGGTATGTGCGGGCTCGTGTGATTAAATGCTGCGCGATGATGTGTGCGGCATGAATGTGACTAGTGTGGAAGGTTATACAGATGTACTCTGTTGGACTTGGTCCTTCTGGCAGGTTCACCCCTGAACTTTTTGCCTTTTAATGTTACCTAATTATAATGATGTCTGGTCTTTGCGCACTTTAGCACTGTGGCGCAGTGTAAAGTGTGTGTGCTCTCTGAGTGCGTGTGTGAGATTGGCCTGCCCTCCCATAGGAATGCATGGGGAATGTGTGTGTCCCTGGTAGTTCCTGATGCGTGGGGAGTGCAGGCTCGAGTTTGGTATGTGCGGGCTCGTGTGATTAAATGCTGCGCGATGATGTGTGCGGCAAGAATGTGACTAGTGTGGAAGTGCCACGTCTAGAAGTTGGCCTGTCTGTGCAGTGAATTTGATGGCTTGTGATTGGCTGGGGCTGGCTGGTGTGCCAGGCTCCTGGAGTCAGGATGGGTCTGCCCCGGTGGTGAATGGGAGATCTGCATGTTGATGGCTGGGGAGGAGTGCACATGGGACCTGAATAGGGCTGGGCTTTCCCCCCACAATGCTGGCTCCGCCCCCTGTGGTTTGACTGATGACGCTACCCATCCTGTGAATAGAGAGAGGGGCTGAGCAAAAACAAAGTACTCAGGAACCAGTTGTATCTGGTTCGCCCCTTTCCTGCACCTTTAGACAAAGGAATTATGTGTATAAAAAGAGGCTGTGACCTCTTGTAAAACGTTCTGGTTTTCCTGACTAGAATCTACCAGGGGCGTGCTGCTGCTGGGGCCCAGGGGAAGGCTTGCCTCCCTGGGCCCTGCCCAGCCCCTGGACGCCTGATGGAGCTTGTGCTGGGACCCCTCTGCCTTGCCTGGGGGCTGGAGGAATTTCCTGGGATGAGGGGCTAATTGCTCCATGTCTTTATGCCCAGAACTTTCCCTTGTTTTCCCCAGTTGCTCTGTGGAACTGGAGTTCTTTCTCCCCTAGCGCCTGGGGCGCTTCTTCGCCATTTTTGCCCGTTTATTTAGACCATTTTAATTGGCAGGAGCCTACCCTGCATTGTGCCCAGCGCGCAGGTGCCCACCCTGCGTCTTCAAATTGTGTCATAAATTCCGCGAGTGCTGACCCCGCTTTTGGCATCCTTAACGGGTGCCCACCCCGTTTTTATTCGTATTTTATATCTTGAGGGTGCCCACCCCTCATCTTTGCCCCTAACTCACCGCCGCGGACCGGGAGAAGTACCGGAAGCCGATGTCCGGCCAGCCACCGTTATACAGATGTACTCCCTTCTAGCTTTGACGTGGACTCAGGTATGCAGATGTACTACTCCCTCATAGCTTTGACGTGGACTCAGTTATACAGATGTACTCCCTCAAAGCTTTGACGTGGACTCAGTTATGCAGATGTACCCCCTTCTAGCTCTGATTTGGACTCCGTTATACAGAAATTTGAATCCCTTCTAGCTTGGACTTGGACTCAGTTATACAGATGTACCCCCTTCTAGCTTTGACTAGGACGTAGGTGTACACAGGATTGGGAAAAGTAGAGAAATGGAGGACGCCTAGGCTTGACTTGGCCCAGTTGAAAGGAAGGACCCCCCTCCCCCCCCCAAGCTTTAACTTGGGCTCAGTTGCATAGATAAAGCCACCCTCAAGTTTGACTTGGGCTCACTTGTATAGCTATAGCCCCCTCGAACGTGACTTGAGCTCAGTCGTATAGATAAAATTCGCCTCAAGTTTGACTTGGCTCAGTTGTATAGATTACCCTGCTCAAGCATTGACTTAGATTCAGCTGTACATACGTGTCTCCCACTTCCCTGGCGTGGACAAAGTAGTAAGATGAAGGCTGCCTATCCTTGACTGGGACTCAGTTGTACAGATGTACCGCCCTCAAGTCTTGCCTTAAGCTCAGTTGTACCAATGTACCCCTAAGCGTTGACTTGGACTCAGGTGTACAGATGTATCCCCCCACCCAAGCTTTGACATGGACTTAGTTGGACATAAGAGTGGCAAAGGTAGTAAGATGGAGGCCGCCTTGCCTTGACTTGGACTCACCCTTGTAGATGACACGAGTCCCATCTCCAAAGATGTACTGGTTGCTGTACCAGATGGCGCAGTAGTAGGTGCCCTCGTCACTGCGCTCGGTGTTCCCGATGGTCAACGTGAAGGTCCTGGACTCCTTCTCGATGCCCGGCAGGAAGCGTTCGCTGACGCCCTCGCCGTAGCTCGGCTTGGCCTTCTCCCGGTGGCTCACCAGGAAGCTCAGACCCTGATGGTCGGGCTGCTTGTACCATGAGAGCACGTGGTCGGTCACGCTGCTCCCGCTCAAGGAGCACGTGATCTTGGGGTGCCGCCCTCCGGTGGTGATCGATGGGAGAGGCTGCATTAAGGTGGGAGAGTCTCTGGCCCCGATACCTGTGAAAGGAAGCACACGATGAAGCCAGTGGGGAGACAGCGGTCACCTGACCCATGGCGCATGCGTGGAAGGACCACCTTACCAGCCATAGCATGTCAATGCATCTGTGTACACATTCATAGGCGGGACAGCCCGTAAATACCCCTTGCCCGATTAACTTAGCACTGTGGAGATATCTGAGAGGACAGGCTGTGATGTACTGCTCGTATGAGAACTGTACCCATGTCTACATACATGAGGGTGGGGGGGGGGCAGGCTGTGATGTACCCCTTGTGTGGCTAATTCATCTATGCATATGTGTACCTGGGAGGACAAGCTGTGATGTGTCCTTGTGGGCCAGGTATGTATATATGTACCTGGGAGTCAGGCTGTGATGTGTCCT
Organism: Lissotriton vulgaris; assembly: GCF_964263255.1. Classification (NCBI taxonomy): domain Eukaryota; kingdom Metazoa; phylum Chordata; class Amphibia; order Caudata; family Salamandridae; genus Lissotriton; species Lissotriton vulgaris. The sequence goes on along the minus strand of NC_141700.1, from coordinate 800,124,302 downwards.
TGTGTGCCAGGTATGTATATATGTACCTGGGAGTCAGGCTGTGATGTCCCCTTGTGTGGCCAGGTATGTATATATGTACCTGGGAGTCAGGATGTGATGTCCCCTTGTGTGGCCAGGTATGTATATATGTACCTGGGAGGACAGGCTGTGATGTCCCCTTGTGTGGCCAGGTATGTATATATGTACCTGGGAGGACAGGCTGTGATGTGTCCTTGTGTGCCAGGTATGTATATATGTACCTGGGAGTCAGGCTGTGATGTGTCCTTGTGTGGCCAGGTTTGTATATATGGACCTGGGAGGACAGGCTGTGATGTGTCCTTGTGTGGCCAGGTATGTATATATGTACCTGGGAGGACGGGCAGTGATGTGTCCTTGTGTGGCTAATGCATCCATTTATATATGTACCTGGGAGTCAGGCAGTGATGTCCCCTTCTGTGGCCAGGTATGTATATATGTACCTGGGAGGACGGGCAGTGTTGTGTCCTTGTGTGGCTAATGCATCCATTTATATATGTACCTGGGAGTCAGGCAGTGATGTCCCCTTGTGTGGCCAGGTATGTATATATGTATCTGGGAGGACGGGCAGCGATGTGTCCTTGTGTGGCCAGGTATGTATATATGTACCTGGGAGGACGGGCAGTGATGTGTCCTTGTGTGGCCAGGTATGTATATATGTACCTGGGAGTCAGGCTGTGATGTGTCCTTGTGTGGCCAGGTATGTATATATGTACCTGGGAGTCAGGCTGTGATGTGTCCTTGTGTGGCCAGGTATGTATATCAATCAATCAATCAATCAGTGACACTTATAGAGCGCGCTACATACCCGTAGGGTCTCAAAGCGCTGATATATGTACCTGGGAGCCAGGCTGTGATGTGTCCTTGTGTGGCCAGGTATGTATATATGTACCTGGGAGTCAGGCTGTGATGTGTCCTTGTGTGGCCAGGTATGTATATATGTACCTGGGAGGACAGGCTGTGATGTGTCCTTGTGTGGCCAGGTATGTATATATGTATCTGGGAGGACAGGCTGTGATGTGTCCTTGTGTGGCCAAGTATGTATATATGTATCTGGAAGGACAGGCTGTGATGTGTCCTTGTGTGGCCAGGTATGTATATATGTACCTGGGAGGACAGGCTGTGATGTGTCCTTGTGTGGCCAGGTATGTATATATGTACCTGGGAGTCAGGCTGTGATGTGTCCTTGTGTGGCCAGGTATGTATATATGTACCTGGGAGGACAGGCTGTGATGTGTCCTTGTGTGGCCAGGTATGTATATATGTACCTGGGAGGACAGGCTGTGATGTGTCCTTGTGTGGCCAGGTATGTATATATGTACCTGGGAGGACAGGCTGTGATGTGTCCTTGTGTGGCCAGGTATGTATATATGTACCTGGGAGGACAGGCTGTGATGTGTCCTTGTGTGGCCAGGTATGTATATATGTATCTGGGAGGACAGGCTGTGATGTGTCCTTGTGTGGCCAGGTATGTATATATGTATCTGGAAGGGCAGGCTGTGATGTGTCCTTGTGTGGCCAGGTATGTATATATGTACCTGGGAGTCAGGCTGTGATGTCCCCTTGTGTGGCCAGGTATGTATATATGTACCTGGGAGGACAGGCTGTGATGTGTCCTTGTGTGGCCAGGTATGTATATATGTACCTGAGAGGACAGGCTGTGATGTGTCCTTGTGTGGCCAGGTATGTATATATGTATCTGGGAGGACAGGCTGTGATGTCCCCTTGTGTGGCCAGGTATGTATATATGTACCTGGGAGGACAGGCTGTGATGTGTCCTTGTGTGGCTAGGTATGTATATATGTATCTGGAAGCACAGGCTGTGATGTGTCCTTGTGTGGCCAGGTATGTATATATGTATCTGGAAGGACAGGCTGTGATGTGTCCTTGTGTGGCCAGGTATGTATATATGTATCTGGGAGGACAGGCTGTGATGTTTCCTTGTGTGGCCAGGTATGTATATATGTCCATGGGCGGACAGGCTGTGATGTGTCCTTGTGTGGCTAGGTATGTATATATGTATCTGGAAGCACAGGCTGTGATGTGTCCTTGTGTGGCCAGGTATGTATATATGTATCTGGAAGGACAGGCTGTGATGTGTCCTTGTGTGGCCAGGTATGTATATATGTATCTGGGAGGACAGGCTGTGATGTTTCCTTGTGTGGCCAGGTATGTATATATGTCCATGGGCGGACAGGCTGTGATGTGTCCTTGTGTGGCCAGGTATGTATATATGTACCTGGGAGGACAGGCTGTGAAGTGCCCTTTTGTGGCCAGGTATGTATATATGGACCTGGGAGGACAGGCTGTGATGTGTCCTTGTGTGGCTAGGTATGTATATATGTATCTGGAAGCACAGGCTTTGATGTGTCCTTGTGTGGCCAGGTATGTATATATGTATCTGGAAGGACAGGCTGTGATGTGTCCTTGTGTGGCCAGGTATGTATATATGTATCTGGGAGGACAGGCTGTGATGTTTCCTTGTGTGGCCAGGTATGTATATATGTCCATGGGCGGACAGGCTGTGATGTGTCCTTGTGTGGCCAGGTATGTATATATGTACCTGGGAGGACAGGCTGTGAAGTGCCCTTTTGTGGCCAGGTATGTATATATGGACCTGGGAGGACAGGCTGTGACGTGTCCTTGTGTGGCCAGGTATGTATATATGTACCTGGGAGTCAGGCTGTGATATCCCCTTGTGTGGCCAGGTATGTATATATGTACCTGGGAGGACAGGCTGTGATGTCCCCTTGTGTGGCCAGGTATGTATATATGTAGCTGGGAGGACAGGCTGTGATGTCCCCTTGTGTGGCCAGGTATGTATATATGTACCTGGGTGGACGGGCTGTGATGTCCCCTTGTGTGGCCAGGTATGTATATATGTACCTGGGAGGACAGGCTGTGATGTGTCCTTGTGGGGCCAGGTATGTATATATGTACCTGGGAGGACAGGCTGTGATGTGTCCTTGTGTGCCAGGTATGTATATATGTACCTGGGAGTCAGGCTGTGATGTGTTCTTGTGTGGCCAGGTATGTATATATGGACCTGGGAGGACAGGCTGTGATGTGTCCTTGTGTGGCCAGGTATGTATATATGTACCTGGGAGGACAGGCTGTGATGTCCCCTTGTGTGGCCAGGTATGTATATATGTACGTGGGAGGACAGGCTGTGATGTGTCCTTGTGTGGCCAGGTATGTATATATGTACCTGGGAGTCAGGCTGTGTTGTGTCCTTGTGTGGCCAGGTATGTATATATGTACCTGGGAGGACAGGCTGTGATGTCCCCTTGTGTGGCCAGGTATGTATATATGTATCTGGAAGGGCAGGCTGTGATGTGTCCTTGTGTGGCCAGGTATGTATATATGTACCTGGGAGTCAGGCTGTGATGTCCCCTTGTGTGGCCAGGTATGTATATATGTACCTGGGAGGACAGGCTGTGATGTCCTCTTGTGTGGCCAGGTATGTATATATGTACCTGGGGGGACGGGCAGTGATGTGTCCTTGTGTGGCCAGGTATGTATATATGTACCTGGGGGGACGGGCAGTGATGTGTCCTTGTGTGGCCAGGTATGTATATATGTATCTGGGAGGACAGGCTGTGATGTGTCCTTGTGTGGCCAGGTATGTATATATGTATCTGGAAGGACAGGCTGTGATGTGTCCTTGTGTGGCCAGGTATGTATATATGTACCTGGGAGTCAGGCTGTGATGTCCCCTTGTGTGGCCAGGTATGTATATATGTACCTGGGAGTCAGGATGTGATGTCCCCTTGTGTGGCCAGGTATGTATATATGTACCTGGGAGTCAGGCTGTGATGTCCCCTTGTGTGGCCAGGTATGTATATATGTACCTGGGAGTCAGGCTGTGATGTCCCCTTGTGTGGCCAGGTATGTATATATGTACCTGGGAGTCAGGCTGTGATGTCCCCTTGTGTGGCTGATGCATCCATTCATATATGTACCTTGGAGTCAGGCTGTGATGTCCCCTTGTGTGCCAGGTATGTATATATGTACCTGGGAGTCAGGCTGTGATGTCCCCTTGTGTGGCCAGGTATGTATATATGTACCTGGGAGGACAGGCTGTGATGTCCCCTTGTGTGGCCAGGTATGTATATATGCACCTGGGAGGACAGGCTGTGATGTCCCCTTGTGTGGCCAGGTATATATATATGTATCTGGAAGGACAGGCTGTGATGTGTCCTTGTGTGGCTAATGCATCCATTTATATATGTACCTGGGAGTCAGGCAGTGATGTCCCCTTCTGTGGCCAGGTATGTATATATGTACCTGGGAGGACGGGCAGTGTTGTGTCCTTGTGTGGCTAATGCATCCATTTATATATGTACCTGGGAGTCAGGCAGTGATGTCCCCTTGTGTGGCCAGGTATGTATATATGTATCTGGGAGGACGGGCAGCGATGTGTCCTTGTGTGGCCAGGTATGTATATATGTACCTGGGAGGACGGGCAGTGATGTGTCCTTGTGTGGCCAGGTATGTATATATGTACCTGGGAGTCAGGCTGTGATGTGTCCTTGTGTGGCCAGGTATGTATATATGTACCTGGGAGTCAGGCTGTGATGTGTCCTTGTGTGGCCAGGTATGTATATCAATCAATCAATCAATCAGTGACACTTATAGAGCGCGCTACATACCCGTAGGGTCTCAAAGCGCTGATATATGTACCTGGGATCAGCCCCCCACCCCCCGAAATATTTTTCACCCCCCTTCGAAATTTGCCTCCAGTTGCCCGCATGAGTCACGCCATTTTCAGCAGAGGCAGCAGCCCCCCGCCTCGCTCTGAAGCCGACAGAGGTACAGAAAGCACCACAAAGCGGTTGAGGTTCGAGGGTGAGTGAGGCACGGCACCAGCTCGCAGGAAGACAGTCCTGCTCCAGAGTCATTTTTAGGCCTTGCCTACAGACGGCCTTTAGCTCTCCGCTGTTGAAGACCCATTGTAAACAATGGCGGGACTTCCCGTGGGCTTTGGGCCCACCCCTCCTTACCATTGGGTGGCCGTCTTGTCAATCGCATTTGCTTGCCTGTTATTGAATGGCCTTACTTCCTCATCCTGTGTTTGTCCCTCCTCTGGAATATTGCTTCTATTCCATTCTTTTGATTGGATAACTCGTATCCTTCCTCTGCTTACATTTAGCGAACTACTTTTTTGAAAATCTTTCAGCCCTTAATGAGAGTCCAAGTGTTTTATTGCTCTGACCCACCTGGGACGTTTTCCTTATCACAGCTCAAACCCCTCATGCTCTCTATTTTGCGCTCTCGCCCCACCTGCTCGTGTACTGCTTCCCCTACCTCCCTGTCGAGCTCAGCCTTTTATCCACTCCTCCAGCGCGTCCGTGGCCCCCCTGCCCCTCACTGCAAATCAATACTGCCCCCTGTCGCTCTGCAGAACTGAGTTGCTCTTCCCGCCTAACACCCCACGCCTCTGTTGTTCTCCTACCCCCCTCGTTCATTATTTAACTTTTGCCAGTGCTATTCAGCAATAGCAACAAACACTGGCAAACCCAGATTTTCGTCTGCCTTTCAAAGGGGAGTCCCATTGTTGGCTTTACCAATGCTTGTTTCTCTTGCACTGTACTGCCTCCCTATGAGGGAAACCTGCAGCCCCCTACCAATGTTCCTAAAACATGTGGCAGGAACCGGAACTTTAGCCACGCCCCCTGTGGAATAAACCAGCCAATGAACAGGATTTCACCTTAGTCGCCGGGTTTACAGTCCACCCTCAACTGTGCAAAAAACATCAGCTGTGGAGTGGGGGTGCTGGAGGAACCACGTCCCAGCACAGATGTGTCATATGGAGGGGCTCTGAACTCCTTTCCATGGCAGTGCCCCCTCTTAGCACCTCCAATTCACTCTTGGGCCGCCGGTGGGTCTAAAGATGGCATCACGTCCCACCTTCAGTGACCAAGGGAAGGTCTTCAAAGATGCCCTGTAGTCAGGGCCGGCTTTAGCGCCGGTGGGGCCTGGTGCGACAATATTTTTTGCCGCCCACTATGACCGCCTCCTCGGATTCTCTTACTTACAACAGGAAAAAGTGCTTCACATCTCTCCAATCATAAGTTATTGCCAAACATATGCCCCCCTGAAGTCAGCGCCCCCAACACAGGTCAGCGCCCAGTGCAGCTGCACCGGTTGCACTGCCCTAAAGCCGGCCCTGCCTGTAGTGACCTCCCCGCCACCCTCACCCCGCTGTAAATGTGTGTAGAACACAGCACATTACAACTAGCCATAAAACTGAACCCGCATGTTTGTGCGTCCTTACTTTCACCATCTTCTCTTCCGCGTAGCTTTAATGTACTTCATTTCCTTTCCTTTATCTCACCTCACTTCACCCCACAGCCCTGACCATGAAGTTTAAAATAATGCTGACCATTTTTTGAACCTTATTTTAAAATCTTATTTTAAATGTAATACAAAAGTAGTGTGTGGATTAGTGTGATATTACATTTTTTTCTAAACCCAAAAACCAAAAACAAATTTGAAACACTATAGACTCAATTTCAAATCTCTGGTGCAGAAGGCGATAACAAAAGAAATCAAAAACTACATGCAACATTTCCAAAATTTGCAAATGTTCTTAAAAAAGAGAGAGAGTGAAGGCTGTTTTTAAAGAATCTGGAAATAAAGAAAATCTTAGAAATTAAAGAGGGCTCGAGTCAAAAGATATGTTCGCTCGTAATTATTGTTTAAGTCTAAACATAACTCCATTTAAATGTTTTGAGAATTCACAAAAGGGATTAATATATCAGCAGATGGGATATCGGTCAGAGTAACCTGGCAGTCAAGATCTAAATCAGGCTCTTAGATCTGATCTTTCTTCACACTGGAAATGGTTGGAAATTTACAGTTCAATATCAACTCCAAAATATCAATGTACAAATTATAGATGTATAAAATAATGAATTTTCTATAAATATAAAATAAAATAATATATATTAAATATTCAATATAATTTTAACAATATAAAATAAATTAAATATATATTTGGATAAAATATAACAAATACAGTGAATGAAACAATAAACACACAAACATAATAATTTATACATACTTCCGGTCTCCGACACTTCCGTCTTTGATACCCAAAGCGGACTCGCTGCAACAGGCAACAGATATCCACATTGACTTCAAATTCCCGGATTAAGCCAGGTACAACCACTGGGGTGCTGCCGTATACTCAGGAACACCGTCTTAAGTGAAACCTCTACTTTCGGCTCCACTGCATGGGCTGCACTTACGGACCTAACACATTTTAAGAATCCTAACTACCTTTTGCCAGCCGTAACGGAACTACAACTGGCAGAGAGATCCATAACGATTTTTATTTGCCTATAAGCCCTGCAGAAGTCTTGTGGTACTTCCCCAGACAAAACACAAGTTGGCTGACCATCCATTCAGGATTGAAAAGAAGAACAAACAATACACCAGGCTGTTCACCTTCATTGTAATGTACTTTGTAACACCGTGCCACCAATCTGTGAGAAATTCTTGATACAGAGAAATTGCTCTGTTGATACTATTGAAGTGTGCAGAGGCCTATTGTTATTGTGTGTAACCTTTGGTCTACGATTGAGGGGGGGTCAAGGTTTACCCCCACCTGTGGCATCGTCCCACGTACATTGAGCTACACAAACACACGCTCTCGTTGTAGGCGCCATTTCCTACCACATAAAAACCCTGTCCCTTGTATAATAATTTTTACATGTGTATTTACTTTAAAACAATTAATAAACTATTATTTTTAATTTATGTTAAAAGTTTAAAATAATATAAAACAACAATATATTTGAATGATTTAAAATATAAAAAACAAAAGTCAAGAATGAATTAAAACATGAAACTATTAAAAAATATGTAAGCTCACATTTCACAATACAATCATTGCAACAGGAGGGAAGGTGTTGGACAGCAAAGGGGTTTAAAATAACTATTCCCACTCCATTGAGTGCAAAAGTAGGGTAAGTGTTGAATAGCGGAGGAATGGAGTGAGAAAAACAAGGACCCCCAGGGTAGTAATGCAAACAGACTCCTAGGGCAGGAATAGCGGAGGAATTACATTTGCTATTCCAACTCCAGTGAGAGCAACAGTAAGGAAAGTGTTTGATAGTGGAGGGGAAAAAAATACTATTCCCATTCCAATGAGTGCAACAGTAGAGAAAGCATTGGATTGCGGGGGGAAGGGGTAAAAATGACTAAATCCACTCCAGTGAGTGCAACAGTAGGATAAGTGTTCGATAGCGGTGGGGTAAAAATTACTTTTCCCACTCCAGTGAGTGCAACAGGAGGGAAAGTGCTGGATAGCGGAAGGGTAAAAATTACTATTCCCACTCCATTGAATGCAACAGTAGGGAAAGTGTGGATAGCGGATGGGTAAACATATCCATGCCCACTCCAGTGAGTGCAACAATAGGGAAAGTGTTGGCTAGCGGAGAGACAAAAACTACTAATCACTCTCAAACCGTTAAAACAAAAATTAAAAATATACAAAATTAAAAAGAATTATAAAAATATATAAAGAATATTTAAAAAATGAAAAATCAAATATATAACAAGAAACATGTCATCTTAATTACATGTAACAAAAATCTACAAAAACATAAAATAAAATAATAAATACATTTATAAAAAAATATTTTAAACTAGGACATATTTACAATCAAAAAAAGGAATTAATACATCCATTTCTTTATTTTATTTCCTACCCTATAACATCACACCAATAACAAAATATTTCAATATTTTTTATTACATTTACTCCCAGAATTAACATAATTAATAATCAATTAAACAATATTATTGATAAAAAATAATAAACATTAATTGACTACACACACTTTAACACTATAATATCCACAACAAACACCAAAATTAAACTATAAAATAATAAACAATGATTAAAACTTCTTTTTAAATTAAAAACTATTATTATAAACAACAAACAAAAAATAAACAATTATCCAAAATAAATATCAAATAATTAACATTAATCAACAAATATATATTAATTAATTAAATACAAATTACTTCCCATCCTTTACTCCTATAAATACCACAACACACATATAAATTAAATACACAATTACCATAGTTATTTACCAATTCATTCATTAAATTTAATTAACAACCAATTAATAATTCATAAATTAAAAATAAATTACGTCCCACCCTTTACATCTATAAACACCACAACACACTATACAATTAATTACACAACTATCATAATTAATTACCAATTAAATATTGAAAATTAATTAACCACCAATTATTAATGAATTAATAATAAATTACTTTACACATTTAACAATATAACATCTCAATTAAACAGATATTATTAAATAAAAATTAATTAATACATTTAATATAATTAAATTACTTCTCACGCTATTCCCTTATAAACCCACAACCTGCTATGAAACCAAAAACACAAAATTCCAATTACATTTTTCTATAAGTTCAAAAAATGTAACATGTACATTCAAAATACAAACAATTCTTATACAAAAAATACGTCACACACATAAAATATATACTAAAATACATAAAATTAATTAAAAAACGATCTTTTTAGCAACTATATTTTTGCAAATGATATTAAAAACTTCGATATTTTTAAAATCAATATTACTTACCTTAAGCCGATATTCTTGACCACGATTATGTTGCTGTCGATATTTCTGAACCACGATATTAATGACTCGATATTTGTGCAACTCAATATTTTGTACTCAATATATTCTGTCTCTGCACCGAAATGTACTTGAGGGAAGGGCTGGAGTTACGCTCTTCCCGCTTGTCTAGCGCAGCTGGCCAAGTGCACCTCTGAGAATGTTTCTCAATTATAAAAAAAGGCGAAAAGCACAATCGGCAGTCGTAAACCTCTATCTACACTTCTACTTTTTAGATGTATCAGGCCATTCTGTGGGTGGCAGCCCTGCCTGGCTCCCCAGGGACACAGCTCCGTCACACAGCTCCTCTCCCCTCACCCTCCTCAGCCTCACTCAGCCTGGCTTCTCATGTTCTAGTGCAGGGATACACAAAGTACGGCCCGGGGGCCACATGTGGCCCTCCTGACCTTTAATTGTGGCCCCCTGGTGACCAGAAGCTCCGCTGCTGTTCCCTTGACACAGCAGGAACATTCAGGAAGCTATGAAATGTACATACTTTATTTACACATTACAGTAAAGAAGAAAATAAGGTGCCCTAGACAACTTATCTTTAGGAGCACCTTTAGTTTTAAAGACATCTTGCACTGAACGTGTTAAAAGCATGATAAACTCTCTGTAAACCTCAAAAAGTGTCTTTTATGAACATGCATGAGAGTTTTACCTTAGGAGATCAGATTAAATCACTGAATTAGGAGGCATATAGAAGCAGTGATAGTTTTCAAACATGGTTTTGGAAAAATTCATGTCACCTTCTGAGAACATGTCAGTAGTCAACCAAGACACAAGTCATTTGTCAAGTGCACATTGTGTGTGGCCTCGGTTGTTATATAATTAAAACAACATTACAGTTTATTAATTGAAACAATAGAAGGTTTTGAACTCCTATATTTTAAGGGGCTCTAAAAAAAAGTCAAAGTCAAAAAAGATTTATTGCATAATTAATTAAAATTATTACAATTTACACATAATAAAAATGTTAATTCGAAAATGTAATACATTCTACTTAAAATAGTTTCTCCTCCCCAGTTAGGAAATAATGTAAAATTATGTTTAAAAACTTTCTTCCAGAGATACTCCCCCTATCTAAAGTTCTCAAATTGATTTTACAAGTTTATGCGAGCTATGACAATCCCTGGCATTAGGGTAGCCCAGTGTCCCGCATCTTGGGCGGCCCCCTGTTCAGCTTGAGTCAAACATTTTTTCACCTCTGCCAGAAACTTAGTTCCTCTGCATGCCATGATGATAGAACTCCCTCCCAGCCAACTTGTTACAGCTTGTCTGCAGGAACAGATCATTAGCTCATTAAAGATGGTTTTCAGAAGTCTTTGCCTCTGTGCCATAAGTATCGGGCAAACACACAGAAAATGGGCTAAAGATTCAGATTTGTACCCACATAGTCGACATTGCTCAGACTGGTGGACTCCTTTCCAGGAAGGTAGTAGGTCCTTCGCGATGTGCATACCCATCCTATAGTTCATAAAAGCTTTTTTTAGATGCTTGTTGAAATGGGAAGTTAAATAGGCATGTGGTTTTCCTGCTGTAGAAGAATTTATAAGAGATCAGCCGTGTCGCCGTTTTATGAATGTACCTTTATCTTCTTGAAAAGATTTCTTTTTTGCTGCCATGTTTGCTGTTCTACTTAAACTTACTTTGTCCATCACGCCTTCCCATGCTGCTTCCAACTCCAGCTCTTTCACACAGAGTTCCGGACTCCCCTTGATTTTTTATTTCTTCCCAGCTTAGCCAGTCCATTGAATCTGGATCTGCAGATCTGAGTTTGTTGCACAGTTTTACGAAGCCTCTCATGCTCCTGTGCTTCTGGTTTTGCAGACCAAATTCAAGCCTAACTTGCGAAGCTGAGGCACATTTTGGGAGATTAAAAACAGCTTTATAGATTTTAGTTTGTAGGTCTTTTAGTACGTCGGCTTCCTTACCACACCAGGTGACCAGACCATAGGACAGGGTGGGCAAAATTTGGGCCGACATGACTTTCAACAAATGCTTATAATTAGGGTAGCCCATCTTTGCATTTAGTAAGCGGTAAGCGAAAATCAGGGTTTGAGCTTTTGCACGTATTGCTGTTTTTTGCTCTGTTTGTTTTGCTCCCTGAGATATTGTTATTCCGAGGTACTTGTAAGACCTTTGTTCTTCCACCTTTGCCCTGTTCGCCATCCATATGTACCTGAGTGTTTTAGGGTCCACTAGGCGGACCACTTTTATTTTTTCTTTGTTTGTGTTTCAAATAAGCTACTAATTTATTTTGTGCTCTTTGTAGTCCTATTGGCGTTTTACTCAGCAATACTATGTCGTCTGCGTATTGCAGGCAAGGGATTCGATGATTAGGCAGTGATGGCGGGTGAACTTCATCCGAGTCCAACGCAGTTGAGAGGTCGGAAAGGAAGAGGTTGAAAAGAGTAGGCGCTAAAACACAGCCTTGTTTTAGGCCTTGGTGCGTTGGTATGCTCCTCGTTGTATAGGCTCCGTTGCCCAGGTATTTTGGTGTAGAGCTTTTATTGCCTTTAAAAGATTGGTCCGCACACCCCATGTCTTTAGTTTTTCCCATAATCGCTCTCTGTTAACCCGGTCGAATGCCGATTTGATGTCGACAAAGCAAGCGCACAACCGTGCTCCCTTCGCTACCGCTCTGTCCATTAATAATGACAGGCAGGTCAGATTGGTAATTGTTCCCATCTTCCGCCTGAAGCCTGTTTGCATCCAGGGGATTCTGTTTGTTTCTTCAATCCAATCTTGCAGGTTTAAAAGAATGCAAGAGGCGTAGAGCTTTGCCTCCACATCTATTAAAGATATAAGTCTGTAGTTTGTTGGTTTACGGTGGTCACCATGTTTAAAAATTGGGTGAATAACACTGCCCTTCCAGGATGACAGGACCTGGTCTTCTTTATAAATATGATTGAAAAGTGGCGTTAGAGTTTCTGCCCAAAAGGCCGGGTCATGTTTGAAGATGGGGTTTGGCAGCCCGTTCGGGCAGCTGCACCTTCTGCCTTTAGTCTTGATATTATTTTACACAGTTCCCCTCTGTTGGTTAATTCCAGGATTTTGAACGCCTCTTTTAAAACCTCCTCTGTTTCTAAGCCTTTGGTATCTATGTGGGCTCTCGTGTGTAGTAATGAAGAAATAGGAGGCAAAGTGAAATTAACCAATCGCCTAGGATCACACAATTTCAGCAAGTGGGGAAGCCAGGACTGATGCCAGGTTGTCTGGTTTCACATTCTGCAATGCAGCCACCGGGTGAGTATCTCTTTCCCTCTCACATTTTAGGTTAGAGTGTTAATGCTCCGAGTTTAATTCTTGGTGGTAAGAATAGAGCATTGGTAGCGGACAGAAGTCAGCTCAGGGATGGTGGGTCCAGGCTCAGGGGCGTGGCCTGCCTGTCTCAAGGGCAGGCAGAACTGTGCTATCCGAAATCCACGGCAGATCACACCTCTTACACTCCACACATTCACCTAAGTGTACTGTCAGATTAACCTAGTGCCAGTGCTTTAAATGGGCCGGTACTCACCGGTACTGAGTACCGGCACTTCCGAATTTTCAGGCCCTCAGTACCGGCACTTTTCTTGGATCAGGGAACAGTACCGGTACTCTCATCGAGAGCACAGCAGGCTCCGGTTAGGTATGTCCTCAGCTCAAGGGAGACACTGTTCAGCTTCGGAGGAGCTTGGAAATCACTGAGCCCCTCAGTGCTCTTTTGCAGAGTCGCTGCTGGAGATTCCAGCAGCGCCCACTTGAATGGCCCCAGACTGCAGGGGTCTGAGAGGGCTTGCTTGCGGTCATGCTGTGATCAACAGGACAGGGTCTAGACAGACCCTGCACTGTCGATCAGGTGCGAAACGGCTATTAGCCTGAAAGTGTTAAGGCCCCCCACCGCCTTCCTCCATCAGGCGTGTGAAATGGGCTGGGGCTGCCAGTAAGTAATCCTGTCCCATTTAGGGAAATGCGCTGGACGTGCTAAAGTGAACAGTGGCACAAGATCCTCTACCTTCCCCAAAGCCGTTTCTTTTTCATCTTTTTGTTCAGCACAGAGGCTGCTTTCCTTTGTGCGCCAATCTAACACTAATCACTGCCATTGTATGACACCATGACTAACCTGGGTACTGGCTCCATGGGTGTAAATTAGCCCTTTCAGAGCTTAATTTGTGCCTGTAGTTGCCGGTGCCGGCACTTGTTTTTGAGAGCGGGCACTATGGATGTCTTTTATGCGGGGAGCTGTGGTGCAGATCATTTTTAAAAGAGGAATGCACACAGCAGGTTTGCTGTATTTTCCCAATTCGTCTTCCGAGCTGCTTTCACTTTTACCCTTTTATCAAAAGGCCTGCACCCTGCCCGAGCCTCTAATTGGGTATACATATTGCTAGGGGCTGGCTTGTGACAGCTGGGTCGAGACAAGCTTGCAAACAGCAAGCCCAGGACGATGAAGGAACGTGACAAACACACGAAAATGTGTACATTACGGTAGCATGAAAATGTGTACATTACGGTAGCATGAAAATGTGTACATTACGCTAGCCTGTGTGCTTAGCGCCTAGCAATAAAATATTGCACAGAGGCCTAGGGCTGTGTCTCCCCAGCTTAGCCGGCAGTAGGGCGGTGCCCACAGTTCTTCTCACCCCTCAGATACTGCCTGTCATGAGTGCTAAAGAAATGTACGTAGTGGGTGAAGGTGGGTAGACGAATAAATATCACTGTGCCTTCTTTTTTCAATTACAAATTATGCCTTAACTTTGGACCTCTTGTTTCCTTCGCCGTCTTGTGCAGTGGTGACCTACCACTGCACATATCTCATTCCTGGGACAGCCTCGTGGGCACTTTGTTGCTGGAGCTGGGCTGGATGGGACCGCTGGGTGGCACTTCACTCTGAAGCTGCCAGTGATTACCCGTTTTTGCCTCCTTCTGTACCGGGCCTTGTTGAACATGCTCAGCTACACAGAATGAGAGAAGCCTTTCAATAACTAATTATTGTCGACTAAGCTCCGGTAACAAATATGTGCATGTTTTTTTACATTCAAGATAGGCCCAGAGAGCCAACATCTAGGCCCACACTACCACCACAAATCCTATCTCTAGTGCTTAATTTGAGCTGGTGTTTGAAGGTGATGCACAGTAGCGCTTATTTTTAGGGATTGGGTCAGAACGAGAGAGAGAAAGGTACAAATGGGTAAAGATGCAAGAAGGTAACAACTAGAAAATAGAGACAAAGGGAAAAAGTAGGAGTGAAAAGTAGCAAAACGGAGATGAAGAGGGAGAGAGTTTCTGGCGGTAGATGATACAAATGTCAGCCTCGTATTCAACAGCGCTGGAAAAGAGGTTCTGAGATAAAACTATGAGCCCTGGCACTTATTTCTTTACAAATTAAATACTGGCCTTTCCCATAGAGAAATTAACAGCAGGGAACGCTGCAGCACTCCAGGAATGAGCTCCAGGACAACTGGCGAATGGATTTGTTTGAGGGCAAGTTAAGATGAACATAGAAGGAAGGGAGAGGGATAAATCTATAGAAGTGAGGTGACAGATAAATTTAGGAATGACACTTTTTTCACATAAAAATACCAGATGTTGAGTTCTGAAATCATGAATGAGCTTTGAAATGGTATTTTAACACACATTTGTGTACAGTCAAAAATCCTGTGCATTTCTTGTTAACTTTAATAACATACATATTTATATGTCTGTGTGCTTGCCGACCTGTGTGTGCCTATTTTTGTGTGAGAGAAAAGAGAGAGAATGAGGGAGAGAATCAGGACACTCTCCGGGAGATATTTTAAAGGGAATGGGTGGAATGCTTTTGTGTTCATCTCAGCTTATTTCGCTCTGGGTGTGTGCGCACGTTTGGGAATATATAGGGGCTTATTATCAAGCATGGCGTTATAATTATCGCCGCTTTAGCGGTAGAAAACTGCAGCTAAAGCGGTGATAATGGGCTTGATAATATGCCGTAGAGAATTCCCATAGAAGCCCATGTTCACACCAGAACATGGGCTTCTATGGGAATTCACAAGGGTTTATCAAGCCCATTATCGCCGCTTTAGCTGCAGTTTTCTGCCGCTAAAGCGGCGATAATTATAACGCTATTCCTAATAATATGCCCCTAAGTATTGTGCCAAAGAACAATAAATAACATATGGAATTAAGAAGCAGCAAATATTAAAAACAAGGAAATGTTAACATATCATCCTGTTTGGCTTTCATTTTGTGTAATGAGTTAACCCGATTTGTTTACATAAACGCATTTCTCATGCGTTTTGATACATGCTACAACTGGTTCAGAAGTCACTAGGTATCATCATATCCTGCCCTTAACCCCGCCCCTAACCCCGCCCATTTGCCACACCTCTAACCTATTTTAATGAGTACCTGCACTTATTTTTTCCCATTTAAAGCACTGCCTAGTGCTTATATATAGCGCCATCTGATATTTCTGACTTTACAGCGCTAAGACATTAAAACTAGCCGCCACCCGCACACACAGCTTCTACATGTCTGTGAGCTCTTAGCTTTGAATATTTTACCCAATGTCAGAGCACGAGGCGCGCTTTCCGCCCGTATCTCTCCATCTCTCTCGGGTTCACCGTGGTCGAGGCGTCTTTACAACCACAGACAGGTGTGCGTTAATCAGGGGTGTCCTTCGTGATAACATAAGTTAGGCGAGGTGCCCCCCCCCCTTGTGTTTGCCTTTGCAGTGCACAGCACACAAACACGTGTGACTATTTGTGGGACCTGCTAATATGGACAACTCTTCGACTTTGAGGAAGGTCACCACAAACTCTCCCGCCGAATATCCCCATTTCTGGCCGTGCTTCAGGCAGAGGTGAAGGTCAGTGCACCTCTACTTTACACACTCCTGGCCGATTTACAAAGGCGTGTAGGACAGCTGACGTAGGAGTACGTAAAGGATACTCCTGTGATACTCTTTTGCATACCAAAACATGCTTTTGTGATCCCAAGCTGCAAAGCTTGGGACTAAAATGGGAGTATTTGGGCCACCTGCAGACACGTTTCGGCTCCGACATCCTGTGGTCCTTCTTCTGGTGCTCACACATGCTTTTGTGAATCAGCCCGAGTCTGAAACTGGAACATGTACTCCCTTTTCCAAAAGGCTGTCATGAGCACAAATCTTGTTAAAAGACAAACTGAAAGGGCAGCGGAAAGTGGTGTATTTTGTGTCATGTACCGGCAGGGAGGTGCTGTGAGTGGCGTTGTGTGAGTGCGTCAAGGAGGCGCTGTGCTTGGCGCTGTGTGCGGACTCGCTGGTGCACTCCTGGTGCACAAAAGAGGCTCACCAGCACGTGAACCTGTCTGACCGCCAGGTACGGAGACTCGACCCCAGCCTCTGTCTGGGTCCCTCCATGTAAGGATGGAAGGAGTGAGACAAGGGTGTCCACTGCAGGCCCAGAAGAGCCTCACCAGGGCTCACCAGCACGTGAACCTGTCTGACCTCCAAGTACGGAGACTCGACCCCAACCTCTGCCTGGGTCCCTCCATGTGAGGGTGGAGGGAGTGAGACCAGGGGTGTCCACTCTAGGCCCAGAAGAGCCTCACCAGGGCTCACCAGCACGTGAACCTGTCTGACCTCCAAGTACGGTGACTCAACCCCAGCCTCTGCCTGGGTCCCTCCATGTAAGGATGGAAGGAGTGAGACAAGGGTGTCCACTGCAGGCCCAGAAGAGCCTCACCAGGGCTCACCAGCACGTGAACCTGTCTGACCTCCAAGTACGGAGACTCGACCCCAGCCTCTGCCTGGGCCCCTCCATGTAAGGATGGAAGGAGTGAGACAAGGGTGTCCACTGCAGGCCCAGAAGAGCCTCACCAGGGCTCACCAGCACGTGAACCTGTCTGACCTCCAAGTACGGAGACTCGACCCCAACCTCTGCCTGGTTCCCTCCATGTGAGGGTGGAGGGAGTGAGACCAGGGGTGTCCACTGCAGGCCCAGAAGAGCCTCACCAGGGCTCACCAGCAGGTAAACCTGTCTGACCTCCAAGTACGGAGACTCGACCCCAGCCTCTGCCTGGGTCCCTCCATGTAAGGATGGAAGGAGTGAGACAAGGGTGTCCACTGCAGGCCCAGAAGAGCCTCACCAGGGCTCACCAGCAGGTAAACCTGTCTGACCTCCAAGTACGGAGACTCGACCCCAGCCTCTGCCTGGGTCCCTCCATGTAAGGATGGAAGGAGTGAGACAAGGGTGTCCACTGCAGGCCCAGAAGAGCCTCACCAGGGCTCACCAGCAGGTAAACCTGTCTGACCTCCAAGTACGGAGACTCGACCCCAGCCTCTGCCTGGGTCCCTCCATGTAAGGATGGAAGGAGTGAGACAAGGGTGTCCACTGCAGGCCCAGAAGAGCCTCACCAGGGCTCACCAGCAGGTAAACCTGTCTGACCTCCAAGTACGGAGACTCGACCCCAGCCTCTGCCTGGGTCCCTCCATGTAAGGATGGAAGGAGTGAGACAAGGGTGTCCACTGCAGGCCCAGAAGAGCCTCACCAGGGCTCACCAGCACGTGAACCTGTCTGACCTCCAAGTACGGAGACTCGATCCCAACCTCTGCCTGGGTCCCTCCATGTGAGGGTGGAGGGAGTGAGACCAGGGGTGTCCACTCTAGGCCCAGAAGAGCCTCACCAGGGCTCACCCGCACGTGAACCTGTCTGACCTCCAAGTACGGAGACTCAACCCCAACCTCTGCCTGGGTCCCTCCGTGTAAGGATGGAAGGAGTGAGACAAGGGTGTCCACTGCAGGCCCAGAAGGGCCGGAGCCTGCCACGTTGTTAGAAGGGGGACATATGCACAAACAAGCAGAACTGAGGGGCACAAGGTGCCAGGGGTAAACAGAGCATGGGTGTATGTTTGAAAGGATTGCTGATTTGTGCAGAGCGAGGCGAGCACCCCAATATTTCTAGGTTGTAGAGATGAGGTGCAGGAAGCGGCCAGCGCCGGGCATGAATTCAGAGCTGGGAGAAAGGCTCAGACCATCCCCCGCTGTCAGTGGTGCGCACGGGCACAGAGGACAGAGCCCGGACCTATGAGGAAACTCTGGATGGAGTAGAGTGGACCACTGAAGGCTCGGGCCTGGCTCGAGCCCCTGAAGGCCTCAAAAGCCCACGCCTTAAGGTGTGTGTAGAAAGCGGCTAGAAAGAGCTAACCTGTGGCTGAAGGGCACAATGAAATCCTGGCTTCAATCCCAGCTCCACTTCACCACAGGGGGTTATCCTGGGCCAGAGATTCCCAAACTGGGGGTCAGAAAAGTGCAATAAAGATGCCTTTACAGTTTATCTTGTCACATTTGCCAGTGCTGTAAAGGTAGTGGTCAAACGTCAGGCTCGGTCTTCTGACAAATTGTTACTTTCTTTTTTTTTAAAATTATTTTCTGACTTCAAAGTGAGAAGAGTTTTTAAAGTGAATTATGTGACAACCTTGCTGGAGTGCAGGGAGTGTGAC